>NC_138874.1:117765180-118365180 GCF_965194805.1 Balaenoptera borealis | reverse complement strand
TACATCATGCCCTGACAGTGTCCCCAGCTATGGGCCTGACGCTAGGCCTCACTCAGGCCCTGTTGCTCTCCCAGAGTCAGGCACTGACGCTGTCCCTACCTGAAGCCCTGACACGGGTCCTAAATAAGGCCCTGATACTGTAACTAAGCTCTTGACACTATCCCTAGGTCATTTCCTGACACGATCCCTAAACTTTACCCTAACCCTGTCCCTAGCAAATGTCCTGCCTCTTATGCTAACTAAAG
The DNA here is from genome assembly GCF_965194805.1 of Balaenoptera borealis. Lineage (NCBI taxonomy): Eukaryota > Metazoa > Chordata > Mammalia > Artiodactyla > Balaenopteridae > Balaenoptera > Balaenoptera borealis. The sequence continues at coordinate 118,364,935 of NC_138874.1, read as the reverse complement.
CCCTTATGCTGTGACTACCTCAGGCCCTGAATTTAGTCCCAAGGCCGTGATACTGTCCCTAACTAAGGCCCTAACACTATTCCTAACTCAGGCCCTGACACTGTACCTAACAGAGGCCCAGATGCTAGTACTAACTAAGGCCTTGACACTGTCCGTAACTAAGGCCCTGCTGCCATCAATATCTAATGTCCTGACACTATCCTGAGGTAATTTCCGGACCCATCTCTTACCAAGCTCTTGAAACTGTCCCTAAGTAAGCCCTGACGCTCTCCCTAATGGTGGCCTTAAGGCTGTCCCAAACAGAGGCCCTGAGAATGTCTTTAACAAAGCCCCTGAGGCTGATCCTACCAAGGCCCTTATGCTGCTCCTAAGTCATGCCCTGATACTATCCCTAGCTAAGGCTCTGACACTAGGCCTCACTCAAGCCCTGTCGCTCTCCCTAAGTCAGGCTCTGACGCTATCCCTACCTGAAGCCCTGACACTGGTCCTAAATTAGGCCCTGATGCCCTAAGTAACTAAGGTCTTGACACTATCCCTAGGTCATGCCCTGACACAATCCCTAGACCTTAACCTAACCTTGTCTTTAACTAATGCTGAGCTTCTTATGCTAAATAAATCCCTGATGCTCTTCCTAACTAAGGCCCTAAAATTAGTCCCGAGGCCGTGACCCTGGCCCTAACTGAGGCCTGGGGGCTCGTGCTAACTCAGGCCCTGACACTGTCCCTAACTAAGGCCCTGACACTACACCTAACTCAGTCCCTGACACTGTACCTAACAAAGGCTCTGATGCTAGTCCTAAGTCAGGCTGAGACACTGTCTCTAAGGCCCTGCTGCAGTCAATATCTAAAGTCCTGACATTATCCCGAGCTAATATCCTGACCCATGTCTTACCAAGGTCCTGAAACTGTCCCAAAGGAAGCCCTGACGCTGTCCCTAAGTGAGGCCCTGAGGCGGTCCCTAACAGAGGCCCTGAGAATGTCTTTAACGAAGACCCTAATGCTGATCCTACAGAGGCCCTTATACGGCTCCTAAGTCATGCCCTGACACTGCCCCTAACTCAGGCCCTAAAGATAGGCCTCACTTAGGCCCCGTTGCCGTACCTTAGTTAGGCTCTGACGCTGTCCGTAAGTGAAGCCCTGACACTGGTCCTGATGAAGGCCCTGACGCTGGTCCTAACTAAGGCCCTGATGCTCTCAATAACTAAGGTCTTCACCCTATCCCTAGCTCACATCCTGACACTACCACTGGCCTGGAACCTGACTCTGTCCCGAGCTAACGTCCTGCCCCTTATCCTCACCGAAGCCGTAATGCTCTCCCTAACTAAGGCCCAGACTAGTCCTAATTAAGGCCCTGACACTGTCCCTAACTAAGGCCCGGAATCTATCTCTAATATAGGCCCTGCTGCCGGCAATAACTAAAATCCGGACACTATCCTGAGCTAATATCCTGACCCATTTCTAACCAAGGTCCTGACACCGTCCCTAAGAAAGCCCTGTCGCTGTTCCTAAGTGAAGACCTGAGGCTGTCCGTAACTCAGTCCCTGAAGCTATGCCTAACTGAGGCCTTGACGCTGTGACTAACTCAGGCCCTGATCATGTCTGTAACTAAGACACTAATGCTGATGCAACAAAGGCCCTGATACTGCTCCTACATCATGCCCTGACAGTGTCCCCAGCTATGGGCCTGACGCTAGGCCTCACTCAGGCCCTGTTGCTCTCCCAGAGTCAGGCACTGACGCTGTCCCTACCTGAAGCCCTGACACGGGTCCTAAATAAGGCCCTGATGCTGTAACTAAGCTCTTGACACTATCCCTAGGTCATTTCCTGACACGATCCCTAAACTTTACCCTAACCCTGTCCCTAGCAAATGTCCTGCCTCTTATGCTAACTAAAGCCCTTATGCTGTGACTACCTCAGGCCCTGAATTTAGTCCCAAGGCCGTGATACTGTCCCTAACTAAGGCCCTAACACTATTCCTAACTCAGGCCCTGACACTGTACCTAACAGAGGCCCAGATGCTAGTACTAACTAAGGCCTTGACACTGTCCGTAACTAAGGCCCTGCTGCCATCAATATCTAATGTCCTGACACTATCCTGAGGTAATTTCCGGACCCATCTCTTACCAAGCTCTTGAAACTGTCCCTAAGTAAGCCCTGACGCTCTCCCTAATGGTGGCCTTAAGGCTGTCCCAAACAGAGGCCCTGAGAATGTCTTTAACAAAGCCCCTGAGGCTGATCCTACCAAGGCCCTTATGCTGCTCCTAAGTCATGCCCTGATACTATCCCTAGCTAAGGCTCTGACACTAGGCCTCACTCCAGCCCTGTCGCTCTCCCTAAGTCAGGCTCTGATGCTATCCCTACCTGAAGCCCTGACACTGGTCCTAAATTAGGCCCTGATGCCCTAAGTAACTAAGGTCTTGACACTATCCCTAGGTCATGCCCTGACACAATCCCTAGACCTTAACCTAACCTTGTCTTTAACTAATGTTGAGCTTCTTATGCTAAATAAATCCCTGATGCTGTTCCTAACTAAGGCCCTAAAATTAGTCCCGAGGCCATGACCCTGGCCCTAACTGAGGCCTGGAGGCTCGTCCTAACTCAGGCCCTGACACTGTCCCTAACTAAGGCCCTGACACTACACCTAACTCAGTCCCTGACACTGTACCTAACAAAGGCTTTGATGCTAGTCCTAAGTCAGGCTGAGACACTGTCTCTAAGGCCCTGCTGCAGTCAATATCTAAAGTCCTGACATTATCCTGAGCTAATATCCTGACCCATGTCTTACCAAGGTCCTGAAACTGTCCCAAAGGAAGCCCTGACGCTGTCCCTAAGTGAGGCCCTGAGGCGGTCCCTTACAGAGGCCCTGAGAATGTCTTTAACGAAGACCCTAATGCTGATCCTACAGAGGCCCTTATACTGCTCCTAAGTCATGCCCTGACACTGTCCCTAACTCAGGCCCTAAAGATAGGCCTCACTTAGGCCCTGCTGCCGTACCTTAGTTAGGCTCTGACGCTGCCCGTACGTGAAGCCCTGACACTGGTCCTGATGAAGGCCCTGACGCTGGTCCTAACTAAGGCCCTGATGCTCTCAATAACTAAGGTCTTCACCCTACCCCTAGCTCACATCCTGACACTACCACTGGCCTGGAACCTGACTCTGTCCCGAGCTAACGTCCTGCCCCTTATCCTCACCGAAGCCGTAATGCTCTCCCTAACTAAGGCCCAGACTAGTCCTAATTAAGGCCCTGACAGTGTCCCTAAGTAAGGCCCAGAATCTATTTCTAATATAGGCCCTGCTGCCGGCAATAACTAAAATCCGGACACTATCCTGAGCTAATATCCTGACCCATTTCTAACCAAGGTCCTGACACCGTCCCTAAGAAAGCCCTGTCGCTGTTCCTAAGTGAAGACCTGAGGCTGTCCGTAACTCAGTCCCTGAAGCTATGCCTAACTGAGGCCTTGACGCTGTGACTAACTCAGGCCCTGATCATGTCTGTAACTAAGACACTAATGCTGATGCAACAAAGGCCCTGATGCTGCTCCTACATCATGCCCTGACAGTGTCCCCAGCTATGGGCCTGACGCTAGGCCTCACTCAGGCCCTGTTGCTCTCCCAGAGTCAGGAACTGATGCTGTCCCTACCTGAAGCCCTGACACGGGTCCTAAATAAGGCCCTGATACTGTAACTAAGCTCTTGACACTATCCCTAGGTCATTTCCTGACACGATCCCTAAACTTTACCCTAACCCTGTCCCTAGCAAATGTCCTGCCTCTTATGCTAACTAAAGCCCTTAGGCTGTGACTACCTCAGGCCCTGAATTTAGTCCCAAGGCCGTGATACTGTCCCTAACAAAGGCCCTAACACTATTCCTAACTCAGGCCCTGACACTGTACCTAACAGAGGCCCAGATGCTAGTACTAACTAAGGTCTTGACACTGTCCCTAACTAGGGCCCTGCTGCCGTCAATATCTAATGTCCTGACACTTTCCTGAGGTAATTTCCGGACCCATCTCTTACCAAGCTCCTGAAACTGTCCCTAAGTAAGCCCTGACGCTGTCCCTAAGGGAGGCCCTAAGGCTGTCCCTAACAGAGGCCCTGAGAATGTCTTTAACAAAGCCCCTGAGGCTGATCCTACCAAGGCCCTTATGCTGCTCCTAAGTCATGCCCTGATACTATCCCTAGCTAAGACTCTGACACTAGGCCTCACTCAAGCCCTGTCGCTCTCCCTAAGTCAGGCTCTGATGCTATCCCTACCTGAAGCCCTGACACTGGTCCTAAATTAGGCCCTGATGCCCTAAGTAACTAAGGTCTTGACACTATCCCTAGGTCATGCCCTGACACAATCCCTAGACCTTAACCTAACCTTGTCTTTAACTAATGTTGAGCTTCTTATGCTAAATAAATCCCTGATGCTGTTCCTAAGTAAGGCCCTAAAATTAGTCCCGAGGCCGTGACCCTGGCCCTAACTGAGGCCTGGAGGCTCGTCCTAACTCAGGCCCTGACACTGTCCCTAACTAAGGCCCTGACACTGTACCTAACAAAGGCTCTGATGCTAGTCCTAAGTCAGGCTGAGACACTGTCTCTAAGGCCCTGCTGCAGTCAATATCTAAAGTCCTGACATTATCCCGAGCTAATATCCTGACCCATGTCTTACCAAGGTCCTGAAACTGTCCCAAAGGAAGCCCTGACGCTGTCCCTAAGTGAGGCCCTGAGGCGGTCCCTAACAGAGGCCCTGAGAATGTCTTTAACGAAGACCCTAATGCTGATCCTACAGAGGCCCTTATACGGCTCCTAAGTCATGCCCTGACACTGACCCTAACTCAGGCCCTAAAGATAGGCCTCACTTAGGCCCTGTTGCCGTACCTTAGTTAGGCTCTGACGCTGTCCGTACGTGAAGCCCTGGCACTGGTCCTGATGAAGGCCCTGACGCTGGTCCTAACTAAGGCCCTGATGCTCTCAATAACTAAGGTCTTCACCCTATCCCTAGCTCACATCCTGACACTACCACTGGCCTGGAACCTGACTCTGTCCCGAGCTAACGTCCTGCCCCTTATCCTCACCGAAGCCGTAATGCTCTCCCTAACTAAGGCCCAGACTAGTCCTAATTAAGGCCCTGACACTGTCCTTAACTAAGGCCCGGAATCTATCTCTAATATAGGCCTTGCTGCCGGTAATAACTAAAATCCGGACACTATCCTGAGCTAATATCCTGACCCATTTCTAACCAAGGTCCTGACACCGTCCCTAAGAAAGCCCTGTCGCTGTTCCTAAGTGAAGACCTGAGGCTGTCCGTAACTCAGTCCCTGAAGCTATGCCTAACTGAGGCCTTGACGCTGTGACTAACTCAGGCCCTGATCATGTCTGTAACTAAGACACTAATGCTGATGCAACAAAGGCCCTGATGCTGCTCCTACATCATGCCCTGACAGTGTCCCCAGCTATGGGCCTGACGCTAGGCCTCACTCAGGCCCTGTTGCTCTCCCAGAGTCAGGCACTGATGCTGTCCCTACCTGAAGCCCTGACACGGGTCCTAAATAAGGCCCTGATACTGTAACTAAGCTCTTGACACTATCCCTAGGTCATTTCCTGACACGATCCCTAAACTTTACCCTAACCCTGTCCCTAGCAAATGTCCTGCCTCTTATGCTAACTAAAGCCCTTATGCTGTGACTACCTCAGGCCCTGAATTTAGTCCCAAGGCCGTGATACTGTCCCTAACTAAGGCCCTAACACTATTCCTAACTCAGGCCCTGACACTGTACCTAACAGAGGCCCAGATGCTAGTACTAACTAAGGCCTTGACACTGTCCCTAACTAAGGCCCTGCTGCCATCAATATCTAATGTCCTGACACTATCCTGAGGTAATTTCCGGACCCATCTCTTACCAAGCTCCTGAAACTGTCCCTAAGTAAGCCCTGACGCTGTCCCTAAGGGAGGCCCTAAGGCTGTCCCTAACAGAGGCCCTGAGAATGTCTTTAACAAAGCCCCTGAGGCTGATCCTACCAAGGCCCTTATGCTGCTCCTAAGTCATGCCCTGATACTATCCCTAGCTAAGGCTCTGACACTAGGCCTCACTCAAGCCCTGTCGCTCTCCCTAAGTCAGGCTCTGACGCTATCCCTACCTGAAGCCCTGACACTGGTCCTAAATTAGGCCCTGATGCCCTAAGTAACTAAGGTCTTGACACTATCCCTAGGTCATGCCCTGACACAATCCCTAGACCTTAACCTAACCTTGTCTTTAACTAATGTTGAGCTTCTTATGCTAAAAAAATCCCTGATGCTGTTCCTAACTAAGGCCCTAAAATTAGTCCCGAGGCCGTGACCCTGGCCCTAACTGAGGCCTGGGGGCTCGTGCTAACTCAGGCCCTGACACTGTCCCTAACTAAGGCCCTGACACTACACCTAACTCAGTCCCTGACACTGTACCTAACAAAGGCTCTGATGCTAGTCCTAAGTCAGGCTGAGACACTGTCTCTAAGGCCCTGCTGCAGTCAATATCTAAAGTCCTGACATTATCCCGAGCTAATATCCTGACCCATGTCTTACCAAGGTCCTGAAACTGTCCCAAAGTAAGCCCTGACGCTGTCCCTAAGTGAGGCCCTGAGGCGGTCCCTAACAGAGGCCCTGAGAATGTCTTTAACGAAGACCCTAATGCTGATCCTACAGAGGCCCTTATACGGCTCCTAAGTCATGCCCTGACACTGTCCCTAACTCAGGCCCTAAAGATAGGCCTCACTTAGGCCCCGTTGCCGTACCTTAGTTAGGCTCTGACGCTGTCCGTAAGTGAAGCCCTGACACTGGTCCTGATGAAGGCCCTGACGCTGGTCCTAACTAAGGCCCTGATGCTCTCAATAATTAAGGTATTCACCCTATCCCTAGCTCACATCCTGACACTACCACTGGCCTGGAACCTGACTCTGTCCCGAGCTAACGTCCTGCCCCTTATCCTCACCGAAGCCGTAATGCTCTCCCTAACTAAGGCCCAGACTAGTCCTAATTAAGGCCCTGACACTGTCCCTAACTAAGGCCCGGAATCTATCTCTAATATAGGCCCTGCTGCCGGCAATAACTAAAATCCGGACACTATCCTGAGCTAATATCCTGACCCATTTCTAACCAAGGTCCTGACACCGTCCCTAAGAAAGCCCTGTCGCTGTTCCTAAGTGAAGACCTGAGGCTGTCCGTAACTCAGTCCCTGAAGCTATGCCTAACTGAGGCCTTGACGCTGTGACTAACTCAGGCCCTGATCATGTCTGTAACTAAGACACTAATGCTGATGCAACAAAGGCCCTGATACTGCTCCTACATCATGCCCTGACAGTGTCCCCAGCTATGGGCCTGACGCTAGGCCTCACTCAGGCCCTGTTGCTCTCCCAGAGTCAGGCACTGACGCTGTCCCTACCTGAAGCCCTGACACGGGTCCTAAATAAGGCCCTGATACTGTAACTAAGCTCTTGACACTATCCCTAGGTCATTTCCTGACACGATCCCTAAACTTTACCCTAACCCTGTCCCTAGCAAATGTCCTGCCTCTTATGCTAACTAAAGCCCTTATGCTGTGACTACCTCAGGCCCTGAATTTAGTCCCAAGGCCGTGATACTGTCCCTAACTAAGGCCCTAACACTATTCCTAACTCAGGCCCTGACACTGTACCTAACAGAGGCCCAGATGCTAGTACTAACTAAGGCCTTGACACTGTCCGTAACTAAGGCCCTGCTGCCATCAATATCTAATGTCCTGACACTATCCTGAGGTAATTTCCGGACCCATCTCTTACCAAGCTCTTGAAACTGTCCCTAAGTAAGCCCTGACGCTCTCCCTAATGGTGGCCTTAAGGCTGTCCCAAACAGAGGCCCTGAGAATGTCTTTAACAAAGCCCCTGAGGCTGATCCTACCAAGGCCCTTATGCTGCTCCTAAGTCATGCCCTGATACTATCCCTAGCTAAGGCTCTGACACTAGGCCTCACTCAAGCCCTGTCGCTCTCCCTAAGTCAGGCTCTGACGCTATCCCTACCTGAAGCCCTGACACTGGTCCTAAATTAGGCCCTGATGCCCTAAGTAACTAAGGCCTTGACACTATCCCTAGGTCATGCCCTGACACAATCCCTAGACCTTAACCTAACCTTGTCTTTAACTAATGCTGAGCTTCTTATGCTAAATAAATCCCTGATGCTGTTCCTAACTAAGGCCCTAAAATTAGTCCCGAGGCCGTGACCCTGGCCCTAACTGAGGCCTGGAGGCTCGTCCTAACTCAGGCCCTGACACTGTCCCTAACTAAGGCCCTGACACTACACCTAACTCAGTCCCTGACACTGTACCTAACAAAGGCTCTGATGCTAGTCCTAAGTCAGGCTGAGACACTGTCTCTAAGGCCCTGCTGCAGTCAATATCTAAAGTCCTGACATTATCCCGAGCTAATATCCTGACCCATGTCTTACCAAGGTCCTGAAACTGTCCCAAAGGAAGCCCTGACGCTGTCCCTAAGTGAGGCCCTGAGGCGGTCCCTAACAGAGGCCCTGAGAATGTCTTTAACGAAGACCCTAATGCTGATCCTACAGAGGCCCTTATACGGCTCCTAAGTCATGCCCTGACACTGTCCCTAACTCAGGCCCTAAAGATAGGCCTCACTTAGGCCCCGTTGCCGTACCTTAGTTAGGCTCTGACGCTGTCCGTAAGTGAAGCCCTGACACTGGTCCTGATGAAGGCCCTGACGCTGGTCCTAACTAAGGCCCTGATGCTCTCAATAACTAAGGTCTTCACCCTATCCCTAGCTCACATCCTGACACTACCACTGGCCTGGAACCTGACTCTGTCCCGAGCTAACGTCCTGCCCCTTATCCTCACCGAAGCCGTAATGCTCTCCCTAACTAAGGCCCAGACTAGTCCTAATTAAGGCCCTGACACTGTCCCTAACTAAGGCCCGGAATCTATCTCTAATATAGGCCCTGCTGCCGGCAATAACTAAAATCCGGACACTATCCTGAGCTAATATCCTGACCCATTTCTAACCAAGGTCCTGACACCGTCCCTAAGAAAGCCCTGTCGCTGTTCCTAAGTGAAGACCTGAGGCTGTCCGTAACTCAGTCCCTGAAGCTATGCCTAACTGAGGCCTTGACGCTGTGACTAACTCAGGCCCTGATCATGTCTGTAACTAAGACACTAATGCTGATGCAACAAAGGCCCTGATACTGCTCCTACATCATGCCCTGACAGTGTCCCCAGCTATGGGCCTGACGCTAGGCCTCACTCAGGCCCTGTTGCTCTCCCAGAGTCAGGCACTGACGCTGTCCCTACCTGAAGCCCTGACACGGGTCCTAAATAAGGCCCTGATACTGTAACTAAGCTCTTGACACTATCCCTAGGTCATTTCCTGACACGATCCCTAAACTTTACCCTAACCCTGTCCCTAGCAAATGTCCTGCCTCTTATGCTAACTAAAGCCCTTATGCTGTGACTACCTCAGGCCCTGAATTTAGTCCCAAGGCCGTGATACTGTCCCTAACTAAGGCCCTAACACTATTCCTAACTCAGGCCCTGACACTGTACCTAACAGAGGCCCAGATGCTAGTACTAACTAAGGCCTTGACACTGTCCGTAACTAAGGCCCTGCTGCCATCAATATCTAATGTCCTGACACTATCCTGAGGTAATTTCCGGACCCATCTCTTACCAAGCTCTTGAAACTGTCCCTAAGTAAGCCCTGACGCTCTCCCTAATGGTGGCCTTAAGGCTGTCCCAAACAGAGGCCCTGAGAATGTCTTTAACAAAGCCCCTGAGGCTGATCCTACCAAGGCCCTTATGCTGCTCCTAAGTCATGCCCTGATACTATCCCTAGCTAAGGCTCTGACACTAGGCCTCACTCCAGCCCTGTCGCTCTCCCTAAGTCAGGCTCTGATGCTATCCCTACCTGAAGCCCTGACACTGGTCCTAAATTAGGCCCTGATGCCCTAAGTAACTAAGGTCTTGACACTATCCCTAGGTCATGCCCTGACACAATCCCTAGACCTTAACCTAACCTTGTCTTTAACTAATGTTGAGCTTCTTATGCTAAATAAATCCCTGATGCTGTTCCTAACTAAGGCCCTAAAATTAGTCCCGAGGCCATGACCCTGGCCCTAACTGAGGCCTGGAGGCTCGTCCTAACTCAGGCCCTGACACTGTCCCTAACTAAGGCCCTGACACTACACCTAACTCAGTCCCTGACACTGTACCTAACAAAGGCTTTGATGCTAGTCCTAAGTCAGGCTGAGACACTGTCTCTAAGGCCCTGCTGCAGTCAATATCTAAAGTCCTGACATTATCCTGAGCTAATATCCTGACCCATGTCTTACCAAGGTCCTGAAACTGTCCCAAAGGAAGCCCTGACGCTGTCCCTAAGTGAGGCCCTGAGGCGGTCCCTTACAGAGGCCCTGAGAATGTCTTTAACGAAGACCCTAATGCTGATCCTACAGAGGCCCTTATACTGCTCCTAAGTCATGCCCTGACACTGTCCCTAACTCAGGCCCTAAAGATAGGCCTCACTTAGGCCCTGCTGCCGTACCTTAGTTAGGCTCTGACGCTGCCCGTACGTGAAGCCCTGACACTGGTCCTGATGAAGGCCCTGACGCTGGTCCTAACTAAGGCCCTGATGCTCTCAATAACTAAGGTCTTCACCCTACCCCTAGCTCACATCCTGACACTACCACTGGCCTGGAACCTGACTCTGTCCCGAGCTAACGTCCTGCCCCTTATCCTCACCGAAGCCGTAATGCTCTCCCTAACTAAGGCCCAGACTAGTCCTAATTAAGGCCCTGACAGTGTCCCTAAGTAAGGCCCAGAATCTATCTCTAATATAGGCCCTGCTGCCGGCAATAACTAAAATCCGGACACTATCCTGAGCTAATATCCTGACCCATTTCTAACCAAGGTCCTGACACCGTCCCTAAGAAAGCCCTGTCGCTGTTCCTAAGTGAAGACCTGAGGCTGTCCGTAACTCAGTCCCTGAAGCTATGCCTAACTGAGGCCTTGACGCTGTGACTAACTCAGGCCCTGATCATGTCTGTAACTAAGACACTAATGCTGATGCAACAAAGGCCCTGATGCTGCTCCTACATCATGCCCTGACAGTGTCCCCAGCTATGGGCCTGACGCTAGGCCTCACTCAGGCCCTGTTGCTCTCCCAGAGTCAGGCACTGACGCTGTCCCTACCTGAAGCCCTGACACGGGTCCTAAATAAGGCCCTGATACTGTAACTAAGCTCTTGACACTATCCCTAGGTCATTTCCTGACACGATCCCTAAACTTTACCCTAACCCTGTCCCTAGCAAATGTCCTGCCTCTTATGCTAACTAAAGCCCTTAGGCTGTGACTACCTCAGGCCCTGAATTTAGTCCCAAGGCCGTGATACTGTCCCTAACAAAGGCCCTAACACTATTCCTAACTCAGGCCCTGACACTGTACCTAACAGAGGCCCAGATGCTAGTACTAACTAAGGTCTTGACACTGTCCCTAACTAGGGCCCTGCTGCCGTCAATATCTAATGTCCTGACACTTTCCTGAGGTAATTTCCGGACCCATCTCTTACCAAGCTCCTGAAACTGTCCCTAAGTAAGCCCTGACGCTGTCCCTAAGGGAGGCCCTAAGGCTGTCCCTAACAGAGGCCCTGAGAATGTCTTTAACAAAGCCCCTGAGGCTGATCCTACCAAGGCCCTTATGCTGCTCCTAAGTCATGCCCTGATACTATCCCTAGCTAAGACTCTGACACTAGGCCTCACTCAAGCCCTGTCGCTCTCCCTAAGTCAGGCTCTGATGCTATCCCTACCTGAAGCCCTGACACTGGTCCTAAATTAGGCCCTGATGCCCTAAGTAACTAAGGTCTTGACACTATCCCTAGGTCATGCCCTGACACAATCCCTAGACCTTAACCTAACCTTGTCTTTAACTAATGTTGAGCTTCTTATGCTAAATAAATCCCTGATGCTGTTCCTAAGTAAGGCCCTAAAATTAGTCCCGAGGCCGTGACCCTGGCCCTAACTGAGGCCTGGAGGCTCGTCCTAACTCAGGCCCTGACACTGTCCCTAACTAAGGCCCTGACACTGTACCTAACAAAGGCTCTGATGCTAGTCCTAAGTCAGGCTGAGACACTGTCTCTAAGGCCCTGCTGCAGTCAATATCTAAAGTCCTGACATTATCCCGAGCTAATATCCTGACCCATGTCTTACCAAGGTCCTGAAACTGTCCCAAAGGAAGCCCTGACGCTGTCCCTAAGTGAGGCCCTGAGGCGGTCCCTAACAGAGGCCCTGAGAATGTCTTTAACGAAGACCCTAATGCTGATCCTACAGAGGCCCTTATACGGCTCCTAAGTCATGCCCTGACACTGCCCCTAACTCAGGCCCTAAAGATAGGCCTCACTTAGGCCCTGTTGCCGTACCTTAGTTAGGCTCTGACGCTGTCCGTACGTGAAGCCCTGGCACTGGTCCTGATGAAGGCCCTGACGCTGGTCCTAACTAAGGCCCTGACGCTCTCAATAACTAAGGTCTTCACCCTATCCCTAGCTCACATCCTGACACTACCACTGGCCTGGAACCTGACTCTGTCCCGAGCTAACGTCCTGCCCCTTATCCTCACCGAAGCCGTAATGCTCTCCCTAACTAAGGCCCAGACTAGTCCTAATTAAGGCCCTGACACTGTCCTTAACTAAGGCCCGGAATCTATCTCTAATATAGGCCTTGCTGCCGGTAATAACTAAAATCCGGACACTATCCTGAGCTAATATCCTGACCCATTTCTAACCAAGGTCCTGACACCGTCCCTAAGAAAGCCCTGTCGCTGTTCCTAAGTGAAGACCTGAGGCTGTCCGTAACTCAGTCCCTGAAGCTATGCCTAACTGAGGCCTTGACGCTGTGACTAACTCAGGCCCTGATCATGTCTGTAACTAAGACACTAATGCTGATGCAACAAAGGCCCTGATGCTGCTCCTACATCATGCCCTGACAGTGTCCCCAGCTATGGGCCTGACGCTAGGCCTCACTCAGGCCCTGTTGCTCTCCCAGAGTCAGGCACTGATGCTGTCCCTACCTGAAGCCCTGACACGGGTCCTAAATAAGGCCCTGATACTGTAACTAAGCTCTTGACACTATCCCTAGGTCATTTCCTGACACGATCCCTAAACTTTACCCTAACCCTGTCCCTAGCAAATGTCCTGCCTCTTATGCTAACTAAAGCCCTTATGCTGTGACTACCTCAGGCCCTGAATTTAGTCCCAAGGCCGTGATACTGTCCCTAACTAAGGCCCTAACACTATTCCTAACTCAGGCCCTGACACTGTACCTAACAGAGGCCCAGATGCTAGTACTAACTAAGGCCTTGACACTGTCCGTAACTAAGGCCCTGCTGCCATCAATATCTAATGTTCTGACACTATCCTGAGGTAATTTCCGGACCCATCTCTTACCAAGCTCTTGAAACTGTCCCTAAGTAAGCCCTGACGCTCTCCCTAATGGTGGCCTTAAGGCTGTCCCAAACAGAGGCCCTGAGAATGTCTTTAACAAAGCCCCTGAGGCTGATCCTACCAAGGCCCTTATGCTGCTCCTAAGTCATGCCCTGATACTATCCCTAGCTAAGGCTCTGACACTAGGCCTCACTCCAGCCCTGTCGCTCTCCCTAAGTCAGGCTCTGATGCTATCCCTACCTGAAGCCCTGACACTGGTCCTAAATTAGGCCCTGATGCCCTAAGTAACTAAGGTCTTGACACTATCCCTAGGTCATGCCCTGACACAATCCCTAGACCTTAACCTAACCTTGTCTTTAACTAATGTTGAGCTTCTTATGCTAAATAAATCCCTGATGCTGTTCCTAACTAAGGCCCTAAAATTAGTCCCGAGGCCATGACCCTGGCCCTAACTGAGGCCTGGAGGCTCGTCCTAACTCAGGCCCTGACACTGTCCCTAACTAAGGCCCTGACACTACACCTAACTCAGTCCCTGACACTGTACCTAACAAAGGCTTTGATGCTAGTCCTAAGTCAGGCTGAGACACTGTCTCTAAGGCCCTGCTGCAGTCAATATCTAAAGTCCTGACATTATCCTGAGCTAATATCCTGACCCATGTCTTACCAAGGTCCTGAAACTGTCCCAAAGGAAGCCCTGACGCTGTCCCTAAGTGAGGCCCTGAGGTGGTCCCTTACAGAGGCCCTGAGAATGTCTTTAACGAAGACCCTAATGCTGATCCTACAGAGGCCCTTATACTGCTCCTAAGTCATGCCCTGACACTGTCCCTAACTCAGGCCCTAAAGATAGGCCTCACTTAGGCCCTGCTGCCGTACCTTAGTTAGGCTCTGACGCTGCCCGTACGTGAAGCCCTGACACTGGTCCTGATGAAGGCCCTGACGCTGGTCCTAACTAAGGCCCTGATGCTCTCAATAACTAAGGTCTTCACCCTACCCCTAGCTCACATCCTGACACTACCACTGGCCTGGAACCTGACTCTGTCCCGAGCTAACGTCCTGCCCCTTATCCTCACCGAAGCCGTAATGCTCTCCCTAACTAAGGCCCAGACTAGTCCTAATTAAGGCCCTGACAGTGTCCCTAAGTAAGGCCCAGAATCTATCTCTAATATAGGCCCTGCTGCCGGCAATAACTAAAATCCGGACACTATCCTGAGCTAATATCCTGACCCATTTCTAACCAAGGTCCTGACACCGTCCCTAAGAAAGCCCTGTCGCTGTTCCTAAGTGAAGACCTGAGGCTGTCCGTAACTCAGTCCCTGAAGCTATGCCTAACTGAGGCCTTGACGCTGTGACTAACTCAGGCCCTGATCATGTCTGTAACTAAGACACTAATGCTGATGCAACAAAGGCCCTGATGGTGCTCCTACATCATGCCCTGACAGTGTCCCCAGCTATGGGCCTGACGCTAGGCCTCACTCAGGCCCTATTGCTCTCCCAGAGTCAGGAACTGACGCTGTCCCTACCTGAAGCCCTGACACGGGTCCTAAATAAGGCCCTGATACTGTAACTAAGCTCTTGACACTATCCCTAGGTCATTTCCTGACACGATCCCTAAACTTTACCCTAACCCTGTCCCTAGCAAATGTCCTGCCTCTTATGCTAACTAAAGCCCTTAGGCTGTGACTACCTCAGGCCCTGAATTTAGTCCCAAGGCCGTGATACTGTCCCTAACAAAGGCCCTAACACTATTCCTAACTCAGGCCCTGACACTGTACCTAACAGAGGCCCAGATGCTAGTACTAACTAAGGTCTTGACACTGTCCCTAACTAGGGCCCTGCTGCCGTCAATATCTAATGTCCTGACACTTTCCTGAGGTAATTTCCGGACCCATCTCTTACCAAGCTCTTGAAACTGTCCCTAAGTAAGCCCTGACGCTGTCCCTAAGGGAGGCCCTAAGGCTGTCCCTAACAGAGGCCCTGAGAATGTCTTTAACAAAGCCCCTGAGGCTGATCCTACCAAGGCCCTTATGCTGCTCCTAAGTCATGCCCTGATACTATCCCTAGCTAAGACTCTGACACTAGGCCTCACTCAAGCCCTGTCGCTCTCCCTAAGTCAGGCTCTGATGCTATCCCTACCTGAAGCCCTGACACTGGTCCTAAATTAGGCCCTGATGCCCTAAGTAACTAAGGTCTTGACACTATCCCTAGGTCATGCCCTGACACAATCCCTAGACCTTAACCTAACCTTGTCTTTAACTAATGTTGAGCTTCTTATGCTAAATAAATCCCTGATGCTGTTCCTAAGTAAGGCCCTAAAATTAGTCCCGAGGCCGTGACCCTGGCCCTAACTGAGGCCTGGAGGCTCGTCCTAACTCAGGCCCTGACACTGTCCCTAACTAAGGCCCTGACACTGTACCTAACAAAGGCTCTGATGCTAGTCCTAAGTCAGGCTGAGACACTGTCTCTAAGGCCCTGCTGCAGTCAATATCTAAAGTCCTGACATTATCCCGAGCTAATATCCTGACCCATGTCTTACCAAGGTCCTGAAACTGTCCCAAAGGAAGCCCTGACGCTGTCCCTAAGTGAGGCCCTGAGGCGGTCCCTAACAGAGGCCCTGAGAATGTCTTTAACGAAGACCCTAATGCTGATCCTACAGAGGCCCTTATACTGCTCCTAAGTCATGCCCTGACACTGCCCCTAACTCAGGCCCTAAAGATAGGCCTCACTTAGGCCCTGTTGCCGTACCTTAGTTAGGCTCTGACGCTGTCCGTACGTGAAGCCCTGGCACTGGTCCTGATGAAGGCCCTGACGCTGGTCCTAACTAAGGCCCTGATGCTCTCAATAACTAAGGTCTTCACCCTATCCCTAGCTCACATCCTGACACTACCACTGGCCTGGAACCTGACTCTGTCCCGAGCTAACGTCCTGCCCCTTATCCTCACCGAAGCCGTAATGCTCTCCCTAACTAAGGCCCAGACTAGTCCTAATTAAGGCCCTGACACTGTCCTTAACTAAGGCCCGGAATCTATCTCTAATATAGGCCTTGCTGCCGGTAATAACTAAAATCCGGACACTATCCTGAGCTAATATCCTGACCCATTTCTAACCAAGGTCCTGACACCGTCCCTAAGAAAGCCCTGTCGCTGTTCCTAAGTGAAGACCTGAGGCTGTCCGTAACTCAGTCCCTGAAGCTATGCCTAACTGAGGCCTTGACGCTGTGACTAACTCAGGCCCTGATCATGTCTGTAACTAAGACACTAATGCTGATGCAACAAAGGCCCTGATGCTGCTCCTACATCATGCCCTGACAGTGTCCCCAGCTATGGGCCTGACGCTAGGCCTCACTCAGGCCCTGTTGCTCTCCCAGAGTCAGGCACTGACGCTGTCCCTACCTGAAGCCCTGACACGGGTCCTAAATAAGGCCCTGATACTGTAACTAAGCTCTTGACACTATCCCTAGGTCATTTCCTGACACGATCCCTAAACTTTACCCTAACCCTGTCCCTAGCAAATGTCCTGCCTCTTATGCTAACTAAAGCCCTTAGGCTGTGACTACCTCAGGCCCTGAATTTAGTCCCAAGGCCGTGATACTGTCCCTAACTAAGGCCCTAACACTATTCCTAACTCAGGCCCTGACACTGTACCTAACAGAGGCCCAGATGCTAGTACTAACTAAGGCCTTGACACTGTCCGTAACTAAGGCCCTGCTGCCATCAATATCTAATGTCCTGACACTATCCTGAGGTAATTTCCGGACCCATCTCTTACCAAGCTCTTGAAACTGTCCCTAAGTAAGCCCTGACGCTCTCCCTAATGGTGGCCTTAAGGCTGTCCCAAACAGAGGCCCTGAGAATGTCTTTAACAAAGCCCCTGAGGCTGATCCTACCAAGGCCCTTATGCTGCTCCTAAGTCATGCCCTGATACTATCCCTAGCTAAGGCTCTGATACTAGGCCTCACTCAAGCCCTGTCGCTCTCCCTAAGTCAGGCTCTGACGCTATCCCTACCTGAAGCCCTGACACTGGTCCTAAATTAGGCCCTGATGCCCTAAGTAACTAAGGTCTTGACACTATCCCTAGGTCATGCCCTGACACAATCCCTAGACCTTAACCTAACCTTGTCTTTAACTAATGTTGAGCTTCTTATGCTAAAAAAATCCCTGATGCTGTTCCTAACTAAGGCCCTAAAATTAGTCCCGAGGCCGTGACCCTGGCCCTAACTGAGGCCTGGAGGCTCGTCCTAACTCAGGCCCTGACACTGTCCCTAACTAAGGCCCCGACACTACACCTAACTCAGTCCCTGACACTGTACCTAACAAAGGCTTTGATGCTAGTCCTAAGTCAGGCTGAGACACTGTCTCTAAGGCCCTGCTGCAGTCAATATCTAAAGTCCTGACATTATCCCGAGCTAATATCCTGACCCATGTCTTACCAAGGTCCTGAAACTGTCCCAAAGGAAGCCCTGACGCTGTCCCTAAGTGAGGCCCTGAGGCGGTCCCTAACAGAGGCCCTGAGAATGTCTTTAACGAAGACCCTAATGCTGATCCTACAGAGGCCCTTATACTGCTCCTAAGTCATGCCCTGACACTGTCCCTAACTCAGGCCCTAAAGATAGGCCTCACTTAGGCCCTGCTGCCGTACCTTAGTTAGGCTCTGACGCTGTCCGTACGTGAAGCCCTGGCACTGGTCCTGATGAAGGCCCTGACGCTGGTCCTAACTAAGGCCCTGATGCTCTCAATAACTAAGGTCTTCACCCTATCCCTAGCTCACATCCTGACACTACCACTGGCCTGGAACCTGACTCTGTCCCGAGCTAACGTCCTGCCCCTTATCCTCACCGAAGCCGTAATGCTCTCCCTAACTAAGGCCCAGACTAGTCCTAATTAAGGCCCTGACACTGTCCTTAACTAAGGCCTGGAATCTATCTCTAATATAGGCCTTGCTGCCGGTAATAACTAAAATCCGGACACTATCCTGAGCTAATATCCTGACCCATTTCTAACCAAGGTCCTGACACCGTCCCTAAGAAAGCCCTGTCGCTGTTCCTAAGTGAAGACCTGAGGCTGTCCGTAACTCAGTCCCTGAAGCTATGCCTAACTGAGGCCTTGACGCTGTGACTAACTCAGGCCCTGATCATGTCTGTAACTAAGACACTAATGCTGATGCAACAAAGGCCCTGATGCTGCTCCTACATCATGCCCTGACAGTGTCCCCAGCTATGGGCCTGACGCTAAGCCTCACTCAGGCCCTGTTGCTCTCCCAGAGTCAGGCACTGACGCTGTCCCTACCTGAAGCCCTGACACGGGTCCTAAATAAGGCCCTGATACTGTAACTAAGCTCTTGACACTATCCCTAGGTCATTTCCTGACACGATCCCTAAACTTTACCCTAACCCTGTCCCTAGCAAATGTCCTGCCTCTTATGCTAACTAAAGCCCTTAGGCTGTGACTACCTCAGGCCCTGAATTTAGTCCCAAGGCCGTGATACTGTCCCTAACTAAGGCCCTAACACTATTCCTAACTCAGGCCCTGACACTGTACCTAACAGAGGCCCAGATGCTAGTACTAACTAAGGCCTTGACACTGTCCGTAACTAAGGCCCTGCTGCCATCAATATCTAATGTCCTGACACTATCCTGAGGTAATTTCCGGACCCATCTCTTACCAAGCTCTTGAAACTGTCCCTAAGTAAGCCCTGACGCTCTCCCTAATGGTGGCCTTAAGGCTGTCCCAAACAGAGGCCCTGAGAATGTCTTTAACAAAGCCCCTGAGGCTGATCCTACCAAGGCCCTTATGCTGCTCCTAAGTCATGCCCTGATACTATCCCTAGCTAAGGCTCTGATACTAGGCCTCACTCAAGCCCTGTCGCTCTCCCTAAGTCAGGCTCTGACGCTATCCCTACCTGAAGCCCTGACACTGGTCCTAAATTAGGCCCTGATGCCCTAAGTAACTAAGGTCTTGACACTATCCCTAGGTCATGCCCTGACACAATCCCTAGACCTTAACCTAACCTTGTCTTTAACTAATGTTGAGCTTCTTATGCTAAAAAAATCCCTGATGCTGTTCCTAACTAAGGCCCTAAAATTAGTCCCGAGGCCGTGACCCTGGCCCTAACTGAGGCCTGGAGGCTCGTCCTAACTCAGGCCCTGACACTGTCCCTAACTAAGGCCCCGACACTACACCTAACTCAGTCCCTGACACTGTACCTAACAAAGGCTTTGATGCTAGTCCTAAGTCAGGCTGAGACACTGTCTCTAAGGCCCTGCTGCAGTCAATATCTAAAGTCCTGACATTATCCCGAGCTAATATCCTGACCCATGTCTTACCAAGGTCCTGAAACTGTCCCAAAGGAAGCCCTGACGCTGTCCCTAAGTGAGGCCCTGAGGCGGTCCCTAACAGAGGCCCTGAGAATGTCTTTAACGAAGACCCTAATGCTGATCCTACAGAGGCCCTTATACTGCTCCTAAGTCATGCCCTGACACTGCCCCTAACTCAGGCCCTAAAGATAGGCCTCACTTAGGCCCTGCTGCCGTACCTTAGTTAGGCTCTGACGCTGTCCGTACGTGAAGCCCTGGCACTGGTCCTGATGAAGGCCCTGACGCTGGTCCTAACTAAGGCCCTGATGCTCTCAATAACTAAGGTCTTCACCCTATCCCTAGCTCACATCCTGACACTACCACTGGCCTGGAACCTGACTCTGTCCCGAGCTAACGTCCTGCCCCTTATCCTCACCGAAGCCGTAATGCTCTCCCTAACTAAGGCCCAGACTAGTCCTAATTAAGGCCCTGACACTGTCCTTAACTAAGGCCTGGAATCTATCTCTAATATAGGCCTTGCTGCCGGTAATAACTAAAATCCGGACACTATCCTGAGCTAATATCCTGACCCATTTCTAACCAAGGTCCTGACACCGTCCCTAAGAAAGCCCTGTCGCTGTTCCTAAGTGAAGACCTGAGGCTGTCCGTAACTCAGTCCCTGAAGCTATGCCTAACTGAGGCCTTGACGCTGTGACTAACTCAGGCCCTGATCATGTCTGTAACTAAGACACTAATGCTGATGCAACAAAGGCCCTGATGCTGCTCCTACATCATGCCCTGACAGTGTCCCCAGCTATGGGCCTGACGCTAAGCCTCACTCAGGCCCTGTTGCTCTCCCAGAGTCAGGCACTGACGCTGTCCCTACCTGAAGCCCTGACACGGGTCCTAAATAAGGCCCTGATACTGTAACTAAGCTCTTGACACTATCCCTAGGTCATTTCCTGACACGATCCCTAAACTTTACCCTAACCCTGTCCCTAGCAAATGTCCTGCCTCTTATGCTAACTAAAGCCCTTAGGCTGTGACTACCTCAGGCCCTGAATTTAGTCCCAAGGCCGTGATACTGTCCCTAACTAAGGCCCTAACGCTATTCCTAACTCAGGCCCTGACACTGTACCTAACAGAGGCCCAGATGCTAGTACTAACTAAGGCCTTGACACTGTCCCTAACTAAGGCCCTGCTGCCATCAATATCTAATGTCCTGACACTATCCTGAGGTAATTTCCGGACCCATCTCTTACCAAGCTCCTGAAACTGTCCCTAAGTAAGCCCTGACGCTGTCCCTAATGGAGGCCCTAAGGCTGTCCCTAACAGAGGCCCTGAGAATGTCTTTAACAAAGCCCCTGAGGCTGATCCTACCAAGGCCCTTATGCTGCTCCTAAGTCATGCCCTGATACTATCCCTAGCTAAGGCTCTGATACTAGGCCTCACTCAAGCCCTGTCGCTCTCCCTAAGTCAGGCTCTGACGCTATCCCTACCTGAAGCCCTGACACTGGTCCTAAATTAGGCCCTGATGCCCTAAGTAACTAAGGTCTTGACACTATCCCTAGGTCATGCCCTGACACAATCCCTAGACCTTAACCTAACCTTGTCTTTAACTAATGTTGAGCTTCTTATGCTAAAAAAATCCCTGATGCTGTTCCTAACTAAGGCCCTAAAATTAGTCCCGAGGCCGTGACCCTGGCCCTAACTGAGGCCTGGAGGCTCGTCCTAACTCAGGCCCTGACACTGTCCCTAACTAAGGCCCTGACACTACACCTAACTCAGTCCCTGACACTATACCTAACAAAGGCTTTGATGCTAGTCCTAAGTCAGGCTGAGACACTGTCTCTAAGGCCCTGCTGCAGTCAATATCTAAAGTCCTGACATTATCCCGAGCTAATATCCTGACCCATGTCTTACCAAGGTCCTGAAACTGTCCCAAAGGAAGCCCTGACGCTGTCCCTAAGTGAGGCCCTGAGGCGGTCCCTAACAGAGGCCCTGAGAATGTCTTTAACGAAGACCCTAATGCTGATCCTACAGAGGCCCTTATACTGCTCCTAAGTCATGCCCTGACACTGCCCCTAACTCAGGCCCTAAAGATAGGCCTCACTTAGGCCCTGCTGCCGTACCTTAGTTAGGCTCTGACGCTGTCCGTACGTGAAGCCCTGGCACTGGTCCTGATGAAGGCCCTGACGCTGGTCCTAACTAAGGCCCTGATGCTCTCAATAACTAAGGTCTTCACCCTATCCCTAGCTCACATCCTGACACTACCACTGGCCTGGAACCTGACTCTGTCCCGAGCTAACGTCCTGCCCCTTATCCTCACCGAAGCCGTAATGCTCTCCCTAACTAAGGCCCAGACTAGTCCTAATTAAGGCCCTGACACTGTCCTTAACTAAGGCCTGGAATCTATCTCTAATATAGGCCTTGCTGCCGGTAATAACTAAAATCCGGACACTATCCTGAGCTAATATCCTGACCCATTTCTAACCAAGGTCCTGACACCGTCCCTAAGAAAGCCCTGTCGCTGTTCCTAACTGAAGACCTGAGGCTGTCCGTAACTCAGTCCCTGAAGCTATGCCTAACTGAGGCCTTGACGCTGTGACTAACTCAGGCCCTGATCATGTCTGTAACTAAGACACTAATGCTGATGCAACAAAGGCCCTGATGCTGCTCCTACATCATGCCCTGACAGTGTCCCCAGCTATGGGCCTGACGCTAAGCCTCACTCAGGCCCTGTTGCTCTCCCAGAGTCAGGCACTGACGCTGTCCCTACCTGAAGCCCTGACACGG
Source organism: Balaenoptera borealis (assembly GCF_965194805.1). Classification (NCBI taxonomy): domain Eukaryota; kingdom Metazoa; phylum Chordata; class Mammalia; order Artiodactyla; family Balaenopteridae; genus Balaenoptera; species Balaenoptera borealis. The sequence goes on along the minus strand of NC_138874.1, from coordinate 118,342,420 downwards.
GTCCTAAATAAGGCCCTGATACTGTAACTAAGCTCTTGACACTATCCCTAGGTCATTTCCTGACACGATCCCTAAACTTTACCCTAACCCTGTCCCTAGCAAATGTCCTGCCTCTTATGCTAACTAAAGCCCTTAGGCTGTGACTACCTCAGGCCCTGAATTTAGTCCCAAGGCCGTGATACTGTCCCTAACTAAGGCCCTAACACTATTCCTAACTCAGGCCCTGACACTGTACCTAACAGAGGCCCAGATGCTAGTACTAACTAAGGCCTTGACACTGTCCCTAACTAAGGCCCTGCTGCCATCAATATCTAATGTCCTGACACTATCCTGAGGTAATTTCCGGACCCATCTCTTACCAAGCTCCTGAAACTGTCCCTAAGTAAGCCCTGACGCTGTCCCTAAGGGAGGCCCTAAGGCTGTCCCTAACAGAGGCCCTGAGAATGTCTTTAACAAAGCCCCTGAGGCTGATCCTACCAAGGCCCTTATGCTGCTCCTAAGTCATGCCCTGATACTATCCCTAGCTAAGGCTCTGACACTAGGCCTCACTCAAGCCCTGTCGCTCTCCCTAAGTCAGGCTCTGACGCTATCCCTACCTGAAGCCCTGACACTGGTCCTAAATTAGGCCCTGATGCCCTAAGTAACTAAGGTCTTGACACTATCCCTAGGTCATGCCCTGACACAATCCCTAGACCTTAACCTAACCTTGTCTTTAACTAATGCTGAGCTTCTTATGCTAAATAAATCCCTGATGCTGTTCCTAACTAAGGCCCTAAAATTAGTCCCGAGGCCGTGACCCTGGCCCTAACTGAGGCCTGGAGGCTCGTCCTAACTCAGGCCCTGACACTGTCCCTAACTAAGGCCCTGACACTACACCTAACTCAGTCCCTGACACTGTACCTAACAAAGGCTCTGATGCTAGTCCTAAGTCAGGCTGAGACACTGTCTCTAAGGCCCTGCTGCAGTCAATATCTAAAGTCCTGACATTATCCTGAGCTAATATCCTGACCCATGTCTTACCAAGGTCCTGAAACTGTCCCAAAGGAAGGCCTGACGCCGTCCCTAAGTGAGGCCCTGAGGCGGTCCCTAACAGAGGCCCTGAGAATGTCTTTAACGAAGACCCTAATGCTGATCCTACAGAGGCCTTTATACTGCTCCTAAGTCATGCCCTGACACAGTCCCTAACTCAGGCCCTAAAGATAGGCCTCACTTAGGCCCTGTTGCCGTACCTTAGTTAGGCTCTGACGCTGTCCGTACGTGAAGCCCTGACACTGGTCCTGATGAAGGCCCTGCCGCCGGTCCTAAGTAAGGCCCTGATGCTCTCAATAACTAAGGTCTTCACCCTATCCCTAGCTCACATCCTGACACTACCACTGGCCTGGAACCTGACTCTGTCCTGAGCTAATGTCCTGCCCCTTATCCTCACCGAAGCCGTAATGCTCTCCCTAACTAAGGCCCAGACTAGTCCTAATTAAGGCCCTGACACTGTCCCTAACTAAGGCCCGGAATCTATCTCTAATATAGGCCCTGCTGCCGGCAATAACTAAAATCCGGACACTATCCTGAGCCAATATCCTGACCCATTTCTAACCAAGGTCCTGACACCGTCCCTAAGAAAGCCCTGTCGCTGTTCCTAAGTGAAGACCTGAGGCTGTCCGTAACTCAGTCCCTGAAGCTATGCCTAACTGAGGCCTTGACGCTGTGACTAACTCAGGCCCTGATCATGTCTCTAACGAAGACACTAATGCTGATGCAACAAAGCATGCTGATGCTAATGCGGATGCAACAAAGCATCCTGATGCTGCTCCTACATCATGCCCTGACAGTGTCCCCAGCTAAGGGCCTGACGCTAGGCCTCACTCAGGCCCTGTTGCTCTCCCAGAGTCAGGCACTGACGCTGTCCCTACCTGAAGCCCTGACACTGGTCCTAAATAAGGCCCTGATACTGTAACTAAGCTCTTGACACTAGCCCTTGGTCATTTCCTGACACGATCCCTAAACTTGACCCTAACCCTGACCCTAGCAAATGTCCTGCCTCTTATGCTAACTAAAGCCCTTATGCTGTGACTACCTCAGGCCCTGAATTTAGTCCCAAGGCCGTGATACTGTCCCTAGCTAAGGCCCTAACACTATTCCTAACTCAGGCCCTGACACTGTACCTAACAGAGGCCCAGATGCTAGTACTAACTAAGGCCTTGACACTGTCCCTAACTAAGGCCCTGCTGCCGTCAATATCTAATGTCCTGACACTATCCTGAGTTAATTTCCGGACCCATCTCTTACCAAGGTCCTGAAACTGTCCCTAAGTAAGCCCTGACGCTGTCCCTAAGTGAGGCCCTAAGGCTGCCCCTAACAGAGGCCCTGATAATGTCTTTAACAAAGCCCCTCCCTGAGGCTGATCCTACCAAGGCCCTTATGCTGCTCCTAAGTCATGCCCTGATACTATCCCTAGCTAAGGCTCTGACACTAGGCCTCACTCAAGCCCTGTCGCTCTCCCTAAGTCAGGCTCTGACGCTATCCCTACCTGAAGCCCTGACACTGGTCCTAAATTAGGCCCTGATGCCCTAAGTAACTAAGGTCTTGACACTATCCCTAGGTCATGCCCTGACACAATCCCTAGACCTTAACCTAACCTTGTCTTTAACTAATGTTGAGCTTCTTATGCTAAATAAATCCCTGATGCTCTTCCTAACTAAGGCCCTAAAATTAGTCCCGAGGCCGTGACCCTGGCCCTAACTGAGGCCTGGGGGCTCGTGCTAACTCAGGCCCTGACACTGTCCCTAACTAAGGCCCTGACACTACACCTAACTCAGTCCCTGACACTGTACCTAACAAAGGCTCTGATGCTAGTCCTAAGTCAGGCTGAGACACTGTCTCTAAGGCCCTGCTGCAGTCAATATCTAAAGTCCTGACATTATCCCGAGCTAATATCCTGACCCATGTCTTACCAAGGTCCTGAAACTGTCCCAAAGGAAGCCCTGACGCTGTCCCTAAGTGAGGCCCTGAGGCGGTCCCTAACAGAGGCCCTGAGAATGTCTTTAACGAAGACCCTAATGCTGATCCTACAGAGGCCCTTATACGGCTCCTAAGTCATGCCCTGACACTGTCCCTAACTCAGGCCCTAAAGATAGGCCTCACTTAGGCCCCGTTGCCGTACCTTAGTTAGGCTCTGACGCTGTCCGTAAGTGAAGCCCTGACACTGGTCCTGATGAAGGCCCTGACGCTGGTCCTAACTAAGGCCCTGATGCTCTCAATAACTAAGGTCTTCACCCTATCCCTAGCTCACATCCTGACACTACCACTGGCCTGGAACCTGACTCTGTCCCGAGCTAACGTCCTGCCCCTTATCCTCACCGAAGCCGTAATGCTCTCCCTAACTAAGGCCCAGACTAGTCCTAATTAAGGCCCTGACACTGTCCCTAACTAAGGCCCGGAATCTATCTCTAATAAAGGCCCTGCTGCCGGCAATAACTAAAATCCGGACACTATCCTGAGCTAATATCCTGACCCATTTCTAACCAAGGTCCTGACACCGTCCCTAAGAAAGCCCTGTCGCTGTTCCTAAGTGAAGACCTGAGGCTGTCCGTAACTCAGTCCCTGAAGCTATGCCTAACTGAGGCCTTGACGCTGTGACTAACTCAGGCCCTGATCATGTCTGTAACTAAGACACTAATGCTGATGCAACAAAGGCCCTGATGCTGCTCCTACATCATGCCCTGACAGTGTCCCCAGCTATGGGCCTGACGCTAGGCCTCACTCAGGCCCTGTTGCTCTCCCAGAGTCAGGCACTGATGCTGTCCCTACCTGAAGCCCTGACACGGGTCCTAAATAAGGCCCTGATACTGTAACTAAGCTCTTGACACTATCCCTAGGTCATTTCCTGACACGATCCCTAAACTTTACCCTAACCCTGTCCCTAGCAAATGTCCTGCCTCTTATGCTAACTAAAGCCCTTATGCTGTGACTACCTCAGGCCCTGAATTTAGTCCCAAGGCTGTGATACTGTCCCTAACTAAGGCCCTAACACTATTCCTAACTCAGGCCCTGACACTGTACCTAACAGAGGCCCAGATGCTAGTACTAACTAAAGCCTTGACACTGTCCCTAACTAAGGCCCTGCTGCCATCAATATCTAATGTCCTGACACTATCCTGAGGTAATTTCCGGACCCATCTCTTACCAAGCTCCTGAAACTGTCCCTAAGTAAGCCCTGACGCTGTCCCTAAGGGAGGCCCTAAGGCTGTCCCTAACAGAGGCCCTGAGAATGTCTTTAACAAAGCCCCTGAGGCTGATCCTACCAAGGCCCTTATGCTGCTCCTAAGTCATGCCCTGATACTATCCCTAGCTAAGGCTCTGACACTAGGCCTCACTCAAGCCCTGTCGCTCTCCCTAAGTCAGGCTCTGACGCTATCCCTACCTGAAGCCCTGACACTGGTCCTAAATTAGGCCCTGATGCCCTAAGTAACTAAGGTCTTGACACTATCCCTAGGTCATGCCCTGACACAATCCCTAGACCTTAACCTAACCTTGTCTTTAACTAATGTTGAGCTTCTTATGCTAAATAAATCCCTGATGCTGTTCCTAACTAAGGCCCTAAAATTAGTCCCGAGGCCATGACCCTGGCCCTAACTGAGGCCTGTAGGCTCGTCCTAACTCAGGCCCTGACACTGTCCCTAACTAAGGCCCTGACACTACACCTAACTCAGTCCCTGACACTGTACCTAACAAAGGCTTTGATGCTAGTCCTAAGTCAGGCTGAGACACTGTCTCTAAGGCCCTGCTGCAGTCAATATCTAAAGTCCTGACATTATCCCGAGCTAATATCCTGACCCATGTCTTACCAAGGTCCTGAAACTGTCCCAAAGGAAGCCCTGACGCTGTCCCTAAGTGAGGCCCTGAGGCGGTCCCTAACAGAGGCCCTGAGAATGTCTTTAACGAAGACCCTAATGCTGATCCTACAGAGGCCCTTATACGGCTCCTAAGTCATGCCCTGACACTGACCCTAACTCAGGCCCTAAAGATAGGCCTCACTTAGGCCCTGCTGCCGTACCTTAGTTAGGCTCTGACGCTGTCCGTACGTGAAGCCCTGGCACTGGTCCTGATGAAGGCCCTGACGCTGGTCCTAACTAAGGCCCTGATGCTCTCAATAACTAAGGTCTTCACCCTATCCCTAGCTCACATCCTGACACTACCACTGGCCTGGAACCTGACTCTGTCCCGAGCTAACGTCCTGCCCCTTATCCTCACCGAAGCCGTAATGCTCTCCCTAACTAAGGCCCAGACTAGTCCTAATTAAGGCCCTGACACTGTCCTTAACTAAGGCCTGGAATCTATCTCTAATATAGGCCTTGCTGCCGGTAATAACTAAAATCCGGACACTATCCTGAGCTAATATCCTGACCCATTTCTAACCAAGGTCCTGACACCGTCCCTAAGAAAGCCCTGTCGCTGTTCCTAACTGAAGACCTGAGGCTGTCCGTAACTCAGTCCCTGAAGCTATGCCTAACTGAGGCCTTGACGCTGTGACTAACTCAGGCCCTGATCATGTCTGTAACTAAGACACTAATGCTGATGCAACAAAGGCCCTGATGCTTCTCCTACATCATGCCCTGACAGTGTCCCCAGCTATGGGCCTGACGCTAAGCCTCACTCAGGCCCTGTTGCTCTCCCAGAGTCAGGCACTGACGCTGTCCCTACCTGAAGCCCTGACACGGGTCCTAAATAAGGCCCTGATACTGTAACTAAGCTCTTGACACTATCCCTAGGTCATTTCCTGACACGATCCCTAAACTTTACCCTAACCCTGTCCCTAGCAAATGTCCTGCCTCTTATGCTAACTAAAGCCCTTAGGCTGTGACTACCTCAGGCCCTGAATTTAGTCCCAAGGCCGTGATACTGTCCCTAACTAAGGCCCTAACACTATTCCTAACTCAGGCCCTGACACTGTACCTAACAGAGGCCCAGATGCTAGTACTAACTAAGGCCTTGACACTGTCCCTAACTAAGGCCCTGCTGCCATCAATATCTAATGTCCTGACACTATCCTGAGGTAATTTCCGGACCCATCTCTTACCAAGCTCCTGAAACTGTCCCTAAGTAAGCCCTGACGCTGTCCCTAAGGGAGGCCCTAAGGCTGTCCCTAACAGAGGCCCTGAGAATGTCTTTAACAAAGCCCCTGAGGCTGATCCTACCAAGGCCCTTATGCTGCTCCTAAGTCATGCCCTGATACTATCCCTAGCTAAGGCTCTGACACTAGGCCTCACTCAAGCCCTGTCGCTCTCCCTAAGTCAGGCTCTGACGCTATCCCTACCTGAAGCCCTGACACTGGTCCTAAATTAGGCCCTGATGCCCTAAGTAACTAAGGTCTTGACACTATCCCTAGGTCATGCCCTGACACAATCCCTAGACCTTAACCTAACCTTGTCTTTAACTAATGTTGAGCTTCTTATGCTAAATAAATCCCTGATGCTGTTCCTAACTAAGGCCCTAAAATTAGTCCCGAGGCCATGACCCTGGCCCTAACTGAGGCCTGGAGGCTCGTCCTAACTCAGGCCCTGACACTGTACCTAACAAAGGCTCTGATGCTAGTCCTAAGTCAGGCTGAGACACTGTCTCTAAGGCCCTGCTGCAGTCAATATCTAAAGTCCTGACATTATCCCGAGCTAATATCCTGACCCATGTCTTACCAAGGTCCTGAAACTGTCCCAAAGGAAGCCCTGACGCTGTCCCTAAGTGAGGCCCTGAGGCGGTCCCTAACAGAGGCCCTGAGAATGTCTTTAACGAAGACCCTAATGCTGATCCTACAGAGGCCCTTATACGGCTCCTAAGTCATGCCCTGACACTGTCCCTAACTCAGGCCCTAAAGATAGGCCTCACTTAGGCCCCGTTGCCGTACCTTAGTTAGGCTCTGACGCTGTCCGTAAGTGAAGCCCTGACACTGGTCCTGATGAAGGCCCTGACGCTGGTCCTAACTAAGGCCCTGATGCTCTCAATAACTAAGGTCTTCACCCTATCCCTAGCTCACATCCTGACACTACCACTGGCCTGGTACCTGACTCTGTCCCGAGCTAACGTCCTGCCCCTTATCCTCACCGAAGCCGTAATGCTCTCCCTAACTAAGGCCCAGACTAGTCCTAATTAAGGCCCTGACACTGTCCCTAACTAAGGCCCGGAATCTATCTCTAATAAAGGCCCTGCTGCCGGCAATAACTAAAATCCGGACACTATCCTGAGCTAATATCCTGACCCATTTCTAACCAAGGTCCTGACACCGTCCCTAAGAAAGCCCTGTCGCTGTTCCTAAGTGAAGACCTGAGGCTGTCCGTAACTCAGTCCCTGAAGCTATGCCTAACTGAGGCCTTGACGCTGTGACTAACTCAGGCCCTGATCATGTCTGTAACTAAGACACTAATGCTGATGCAACAAAGGCCCTGATGCTGCTCCTACATCATGCCCTGACAGTGTCCCCAGCTATGGGCCTGACGCTAGGCCTCACTCAAGCCCTGTCGCTCTCCCTAAGTCAGGCTCTGACGCTATCCCTACCTGAAGCCCTGACACTGGTCCTAAATTAGGCCCTGATGCCCTAAGTAACTAAGGTCTTGACACTATCCCTAGGTCATGCCCTGACACAATCCCTAGACCTTAACCTAACCTTGTCTTTAACTAATGTTGAGCTTCTTATGCTAAATAAATCCCTGATGCTGTTCCTAACTAAGGCCCTAAAATTAGTCCCGAGGCCATGACCCTGGCCCTAACTGAGGCCTGGAGGCTCGTCCTAACTCAGGCCCTGACACTGTCCCTAACTAAGGCCCTGACACTACACCTAACTCAGTCCCTGACACTGTACCTAACAAAGGCTTTGACGCTAGTCCTAAGTCAGGCTGAGACACTGTCTCTAAGGCCCTGCTGCAGTCAATATCTAAAGTCCTGACATTATCCCGAGCTAATATCCTGACCCATGTCTTACCAAGGTCCTGAAACTGTCCCAAAGGAAGCCCTGACGCTGTCCCTAAGTGAGGCCCTGAGGCGGTCCCTAACAGAGGCCCTGAGAATGTCTTTAACGAAGACCCTAATGCTGATCCTACAGAGGCCCTTATACGGCTCCTAAGTCATGCCCTGACACTGACCCTAACTCAGGCCCTAAAGATAGGCCTCACTTAGGCCCTGCTGCCGTACCTTAGTTAGGCTCTGACGCTGTCCGTACGTGAAGCCCTGGCACTGGTCCTGATGAAGGCCCTGACGCTGGTCCTAACTAAGGCCCTGATGCTCTCAATAACTAAGGTCTTCACCCTATCCCTAGCTCACATCCTGACACTACCACTGGCCTGGAACCTGACTCTGTCCCGAGCTAACGTCCTGCCCCTTATCCTCACCGAAGCCGTAATGCTCTCCCTAACTAAGGCCCAGACTAGTCCTAATTAAGGCCCTGACACTGTCCTTAACTAAGGCCTGGAATCTATCTCTAATATAGGCCTTGCTGCCGGTAATAACTAAAATCCGGACACTATCCTGAGCTAATATCCTGACCCATTTCTAACCAAGGTCCTGACACCGTCCCTAAGAAAGCCCTGTCGCTGTTCCTAAGTGAAGACCTGAGGCTGTCCGTAACTCAGTCCCTGAAGCTATGCCTAACTGAGCCCTTGACGCTGTGACTAACTCAGGCCCTGATCATGTCTGTAACTAAGACACTAATGCTGATGCAACAAAGGCCCTGATGCTGCTCCTACATCATGCCCTGACAGTGTCCCCAGCTATGGGCCTGACGCTAGGCCTCACTCAGGCCCTGTTGCTCTCCCAGAGTCAGGCACTGATGCTGTCCCTACCTGAAGCCCTGACACGGGTCCTAAATAAGGCCCTGATACTGTAACTAAGCTCTTTACACTATCCCTAGGTCATTTCCTGACACGATCCCTAAACTTTACCCTAACCCTGTCCCTAGCAAATGTCCTGCCTCTTATGCTAACTAAAGCCCTTATGCTGTGACTACCTCAGGCCCTGAATTTAGTCCCAAGGCTGTGATACTGTCCCTAACTAAGGCCCTAACACTATTCCTAACTCAGGCCCTGACACTGTACCTAACAGAGGCCCAGATGCTAGTACTAACTAAGGCCTTGACACTGTCCCTAACTAAGGCCCTGCTGCCATCAATATCTAATGTCCTGACACTATCCTGAGGTAATTTCCGGACCCATCTCTTACCAAGCTCCTGAAACTGTCCCTAAGTAAGCCCTGACGCTGTCCCTAAGGGAGGCCCTAAGGCTGTCCCTAACAGAGGCCCTGAGAATGTCTTTAACAAAGCCCCTGAGGCTGATCCTACCAAGGCCCTTATGCTGCTCCTAAGTCATGCCCTGATACTATCCCTAGCTAAGGCTCTGACACTAGGCCTCACTCAAGCCCTGTCGCTCTCCCTAAGTCAGGCTCTGACGCTATCCCTACCTGAAGCCCTGACACTGGTCCTAAATTAGGCCCTGATGCCCTAAGTAACTAAGGTCTTGACACTATCCCTAGGTCATGCCCTGACACAATCCCTAGACCTTAACCTAACCTTGTCTTTAACTAATGTTGAGCTTCTTATGCTAAATAAATCCCTGATGCTCTTCCTAACTAAGGCCCTAAAATTAGTCCCGAGGCCGTGACCCTGGCCCTAACTGAGGCCTGGGGGCTCGTGCTAACTCAGGCCCTGACACTGTCCCTAACTAAGGCCCTGACACTACACCTAACTCAGTCCCTGACACTGTACCTAACAAAGGCTCTGATGCTAGTCCTAAGTCAGGCTGAGACACTGTCTCTAAGGCCCTGCTGCAGTCAATATCTAAAGTCCTGACATTATCCCGAGCTAATATCCTGACCCATGTCTTACCAAGGTCCTGAAACTGTCCCAAAGGAAGCCCTGACGCTGTCCCTAAGTGAGGCCCTGAGGCGGTCCCTAACAGAGGCCCTGAGAATGTCTTTAACGAAGACCCTAATGCTGATCCTACAGAGGCCCTTATACGGCTCCTAAGTCATGCCCTGACACTGCCCCTAACTCAGGCCCTAAAGATAGGCCTCACTTAGGCCCCGTTGCCGTACCTTAGTTAGGCTCTGACGCTGTCCGTAAGTGAAGCCCTGACACTGGTCCTGATGAAGGCCCTGACGCTGGTCCTAACTAAGGCCCTGATGCTCTCAATAACTAAGGTCTTCACCCTATCCCTAGCTCACATCCTGACACTACCACTGGCCTGGAACCTGACTCTGTCCCGAGCTAACGTCCTGCCCCTTATCCTCACCGAAGCCGTAATGCTCTCCCTAACTAAGGCCCAGACTAGTCCTAATTAAGGCCCTGACACTGTCCCTAACTAAGGCCCGGAATCTATCTCTAATATAGGCCCTGCTGCCGGCAATAACTAAAATCCGGACACTATCCTGAGCTAATATCCTGACCCATTTCTAACCAAGGTCCTGACACCGTCCCTAAGAAAGCCCTGTCGCTGTTCCTAAGTGAAGACCTGAGGCTGTCCGTAACTCAGTCCCTGAAGCTATGCCTAACTGAGGCCTTGACGCTGTGACTAACTCAGGCCCTGATCATGTCTGTAACTAAGACACTAATGCTGATGCAACAAAGGCCCTGATACTGCTCCTACATCATGCCCTGACAGTGTCCCCAGCTATGGGCCTGACGCTAGGCCTCACTCAGGCCCTGTTGCTCTCCCAGAGTCAGGCACTGACGCTGTCCCTACCTGAAGCCCTGACACGGGTCCTAAATAAGGCCCTGATACTGTAACTAAGCTCTTGACACTATCCCTAGGTCATTTCCTGACACGATCCCTAAACTTTACCCTAACCCTGTCCCTAGCAAATGTCCTGCCTCTTATGCTAACTAAAGCCCTTATGCTGTGACTACCTCAGGCCCTGAATTTAGTCCCAAGGCCGTGATACTGTCCCTAACTAAGGCCCTAACACTATTGCTAACTCAGGCCCTGACACTGTACCTAACAGAGGCCCAGATGCTAGTACTAACTAAGGCCTTGACACTGTCCGTAACTAAGGCCCTGCTGCCATCAATATCTAATGTCCTGACACTATCCTGAGGTAATTTCCGGACCCATCTCTTACCAAGCTCTTGAAACTGTCCCTAAGTAAGCCCTGACGCTCTCCCTAATGGTGGCCTTAAGGCTGTCCCAAACAGAGGCCCTGAGAATGTCTTTAACAAAGCCCCTGAGGCTGATCCTACCAAGGCCCTTATGCTGCTCCTAAGTCATGCCCTGATACTATCCCTAGCTAAGGCTCTGACACTAGGCCTCACTCAAGCCCTGTCGCTCTCCCTAAGTCAGGCTCTGATGCTATCCCTACCTGAAGCCCTGACACTGGTCCTAAATTAGGCCCTGATGCCCTAAGTAACTAAGGTCTTGACACTATCCCTAGGTCATGCCCTGACACAATCCCTAGACCTTAACCTAACCTTGTCTTTAACTAATGTTGAGCTTCTTATGCTAAATAAATCCCTGATGCTGTTCCTAACTAAGGCCCTAAAATTAGTCCCGAGGCCATGACCCTGGCCCTAACTGAGGCCTGGAGGCTCGTCCTAACTCAGGCCCTGACACTGTCCCTAACTAAGGCCCTGACACTACACCTAACTCAGTCCCTGACACTGTACCTAACAAAGGCTTTGATGCTAGTCCTAAGTCAGGCTGAGACACTGTCTCTAAGGCCCTGCTGCAGTCAATATCTAAAGTCCTGACATTATCCTGAGCTAATATCCTGACCCATGTCTTACCAAGGTCCTGAAACTGTCCCAAAGGAAGCCCTGACGCTGTCCCTAAGTGAGGCCCTGAGGCGGTCCCTTACAGAGGCCCTGAGAATGTCTTTAACGAAGACCCTAATGCTGATCCTACAGAGGCCCTTATACTGCTCCTAAGTCATGCCCTGACACTGTCCCTAACTCAGGCCCTAAAGATAGGCCTCACTTAGGCCCTGCTGCCGTACCTTAGTTAGGCTCTGACGCTGCCCGTACGTGAAGCCCTGACACTGGTCCTGATGAAGGCCCTGACGCTGGTCCTAACTAAGGCCCTGATGCTCTCAATAACTAAGGTCTTCACCCTATCCCTAGCTCACATCCTGACACTACCACTGGCCTGGAACCTGACTCTGTCCCGAGCTAACGTCCTGCCCCTTATCCTCACCGAAGCCGTAATGCTCTCCCTAACTAAGGCCCAGACTAGTCCTAATTAAGGCCCTGACAGTGTCCCTAAGTAAGGCCCAGAATCTATTTCTAATATAGGCCCTGCTGCCGGCAATAACTAAAATCCGGACACTATCCTGAGCTAATATCCTGACCCATTTCTAACCAAGGTCCTGACACCGTCCCTAAGAAAGCCCTGTCGCTGTTCCTAAGTGAAGACCTGAGGCTGTCCGTAACTCAGTCCCTGAAGCTATGCCTAACTGAGGCCTTGACACTGTGACTAACTCAGGCCCTGATCATGTCTGTAACTAAGACACTAATGCTGATGCAACAAAGGCCCTGATGCTGCTCCTACATCATGCCCTGACAGTGTCCCCAGCTATGGGCCTGACGCTAGGCCTCACTCAGGCCCTGTTGCTCTCCCAGAGTCAGGAACTGACGCTGTCCCTACCTGAAGCCCTGACACGGGTCCTAAATAAGGCCCTGATACTGTAACTAAGCTCTTGACACTATCCCTAGGTCATTTCCTGACACGATCCCTAAACTTTACCCTAACCCTGTCCCTAGCAAATGTCCTGCCTCTTATGCTAACTAAAGCCCTTAGGCTGTGACTACCTCAGGCCCTGAATTTAGTCCCAAGGCCGTGATATTGTCCCTAACAAAGGCCCTAACACTATTCCTAACTCAGGCCCTGACACTGTACCTAACAGAGGCCCAGATGCTAGTACTAACTAAGGTCTTGACACTGTCCCTAACTAGGGCCCTGCTGCCGTCAATATCTAATGTCCTGACACTTTCCTGAGGTAATTTCCGGACCCATCTCTTACCAAGCTCCTGAAACTGTCCCTAAGTAAGCCCTGACGCTGTCCCTAAGGGAGGCCCTAAGGCTGTCCCTAACAGAGGCCCTGAGAATGTCTTTAACAAAGCCCCTGAGGCTGATCCTACCAAGGCCCTTATGCTGCTCCTAAGTCATGCCCTGATACTATCCCTAGCTAAGACTCTGACACTAGGCCTCACTCAAGCCCTGTCGCTCTCCCTAAGTCAGGCTCTGATGCTATCCCTACCTGAAGCCCTGACACTGGTCCTAAATTAGGCCCTGATGCCCTAAGTAACTAAGGTCTTGACACTATCCCTAGGTCATGCCCTGACACAATCCCTAGACCTTAACCTAACCTTGTCTTTAACTAATGTTGAGCTTCTTATGCTAAATAAATCCCTGATGCTGTTCCTAAGTAAGGCCCTAAAATTAGTCCCGAGGCCGTGACCCTGGCCCTAACTGAGGCCTGGAGGCTCGTCCTAACTCAGGCCCTGACACTGTCCCTAACTAAGGCCCTGACACTGTACCTAACAAAGGCTCTGATGCTAGTCCTAAGTCAGGCTGAGACACTGTCTCTAAGGCCCTGCTGCAGTCAATATCTAAAGTCCTGACATTATCCCGAGCTAATATCCTGACCCATGTCTTACCAAGGTCCTGAAACTGTCCCAAAGGAAGCCCTGACGCTGTCCCTAAGTGAGGCCCTGAGGCGGTCCCTAACAGAGGCCCTGAGAATGTCTTTAACGAAGACCCTAATGCTGATCCTACAGAGGCCCTTATACGGCTCCTAAGTCATGCCCTGACACTGCCCCTAACTCAGGCCCTAAAGATAGGCCTCACTTAGGCCCTGTTGCCGTACCTTAGTTAGGCTCTGACGCTGTCCGTACGTGAAGCCCTGGCACTGGTCCTGATGAAGGCCCTGACGCTGGTCCTAACTAAGGCCCTGATGCTCTCAATAACTAAGGTCTTCACCCTATCCCTAGCTCACATCCTGACACTACCACTGGCCTGGAACCTGACTCTGTCCCGAGCTAACGTCCTGCCCCTTATCCTCACCGAAGCCGTAATGCTCTCCCTAACTAAGGCCCAGACTAGTCCTAATTAAGGCCCTGACACTGTCCTTAACTAAGGCCCGGAATCTATCTCTAATATAGGCCTTGCTGCCGGTAATAACTAAAATCCGGACACTATCCTGAGCTAATATCCTGACCCATTTCTAACCAAGGTCCTGACACCGTCCCTAAGAAAGCCCTGTCGCTGTTCCTAAGTGAAGACCTGAGGCTGTCCGTAACTCAGTCCCTGAAGCTATGCCTAACTGAGCCCTTGACGCTGTGACTAACTCAGGCCCTGATCATGTCTGTAACTAAGACACTAATGCTGATGCAACAAAGGCCCTGATGCTGCTCCTACATCATGCCCTGACAGTGTCCCCAGCTATGGGCCTGACGCTAGGCCTCACTCAGGCCCTGTTGCTCTCCCAGAGTCAGGCACTGATGCTGTCCCTACCTGAAGCCCTGACACGGGTCCTAAATAAGGCCCTGATACTGTAACTAAGCTCTTGACACTATCCCTAGGTCATTTCCTGACACGATCCCTAAACTTTACCCTAACCCTGTCCCTAGCAAATGTCCTGCCTCTTATGCTAACTAAAGCCCTTATGCTGTGACTACCTCAGGCCCTGAATTTAGTCCCAAGGCCGTGATACTGTCCCTAACTAAGGCCCTAACACTATTCCTAACTCAGGCCCTGACACTGTACCTAACAGAGGCCCAGATGCTAGTACTAACTAAGGCCTTGACACTGTCCCTAACTAAGGCCCTGCTGCCATCAATATCTAATGTCCTGACACTATCCTGAGGTAATTTCCGGACCCATCTCTTACCAAGCTCCTGAAACTGTCCCTAAGTAAGCCCTGACGCTGTCCCTAAGGGAGGCCCTAAGGCTGTCCCTAACAGAGGCCCTGAGAATGTCTTTAAGAAAGCCCCTGAGGCTGATCCTACCAAGGCCCTTATGCTGCTCCTAAGTCATGCCCTGATACTATCCCTAGCTAAGGCTCTGACACTAGGCCTCACTCAAGCCCTGTCGCTCTCCCTAAGTCAGGCTCTGACGCTATCCCTACCTGAAGCCCTGACACTGGTCCTAAATTAGGCCCTGATGCCCTAAGTAACTAAGGTCTTGACACTATCCCTAGGTCATGCCCTGACACAATCCCTAGACCTTAACCTAACCTTGTCTTTAACTAATGTTGAGCTTCTTATGCTAAAAAAATCCCTGATGCTGTTCCTAACTAAGGCCCTAAAATTAGTCCCGAGGCCGTGACCCTGGCCCTAACTGAGGCCTGGGGGCTCGTGCTAACTCAGGCCCTGACACTGTCCCTAACTAAGGCCCTGACACTACACCTAACTCAGTCCCTGACACTGTACCTAACAAAGGCTCTGATGCTAGTCCTAAGTCAGGCTGAGACACTGTCTCTAAGGCCCTGCTGCAGTCAATATCTAAAGTCCTGACATTATCCCGAGCTAATATCCTGACCCATGTCTTACCAAGGTCCTGAAACTGTCCCAAAGGAAGCCCTGACGCTGTCCCTAAGTGAGGCCCTGAGGCGGTCCCTAACAGAGGCCCTGAGAATGTCTTTAACGAAGACCCTAATGCTGATCCTACAGAGGCCCTTATACGGCTCCTAAGTCATGCCCTGACACTGTCCCTAACTCAGGCCCTAAAGATAGGCCTCACTTAGGCCCCGTTGCCGTACCTTAGTTAGGCTCTGACGCTGTCCGTACGTGAAGCCCTGACACTGGTCCTGATGAAGGCCCTGACGCTGGTCCTAACTAAGGCCCTGATGCTCTCAATAATTAAGGTATTCACCCTATCCCTAGCTCACATCCTGACACTACCACTGGCCTGGAACCTGACTCTGTCCCGAGCTAACGTCCTGCCCCTTATCCTCACCGAAGCCGTAATGCTCTCCCTAACTAAGGCCCAGACTAGTCCTAATTAAGGCCCTGACACTGTCCCTAACTAAGGCCCGGAATCTATCTCTAATATAGGCCCTGCTGCCGGCAATAACTAAAATCCGGACACTATCCTGAGCTAATATCCTGACCCATTTCTAACCAAGGTCCTGACACCGTCCCTAAGAAAGCCCTGTCGCTGTTCCTAAGTGAAGACCTGAGGCTGTCCGTAACTCAGTCCCTGAAGCTATGCCTAACTGAGGCCTTGACGCTGTGACTAACTCAGGCCCTGATCATGTCTGTAACTAAGACACTAATGCTGATGCAACAAAGGCCCTGATACTGCTCCTACATCATGCCCTGACAGTGTCCCCAGCTATGGGCCTGACGCTAGGCCTCACTCAGGCCCTGTTGCTCTCCCAGAGTCAGGCACTGACGCTGTCCCTACCTGAAGCCCTGACACGGGTCCTAAATAAGGCCCTGATACTGTAACTAAGCTCTTGACACTATCCCTAGGTCATTTCCTGACACGATCCCTAAACTTTACCCTAACCCTGTCCCTAGCAAATGTCCTGCCTCTTATGCTAACTAAAGCCCTTATGCTGTGACTACCTCAGGCCCTGAATTTAGTCCCAAGGCCGTGATACTGTCCCTAACTAAGGCCCTAACACTATTCCTAACTCAGGCCCTGACACTGTACCTAACAGAGGCCCAGATGCTAGTACTAACTAAGGCCTTGACACTGTCCGTAACTAAGGCCCTGCTGCCATCAATATCTAATGTCCTGACACTATCCTGAGGTAATTTCCGGACCCATCTCTTACCAAGCTCTTGAAACTGTCCCTAAGTAAGCCCTGACGCTCTCCCTAATGGTGGCCTTAAGGCTGTCCCAAACAGAGGCCCTGAGAATGTCTTTAACAAAGCCCCTGAGGCTGATCCTACCAAGGCCCTTATGCTGCTCCTAAGTCATGCCCTGATACTATCCCTAGCTAAGGCTCTGACACTAGGCCTCACTCAAGCCCTGTCGCTCTCCCTAAGTCAGGCTCTGACGCTATCCCTACCTGAAGCCCTGACACTGGTCCTAAATTAGGCCCTGATGCCCTAAGTAACTAAGGTCTTGACACTATCCCTAGGTCATGCCCTGACACAATCCCTAGACCTTAACCTAACCTTGTCTTTAACTAATGCTGAGCTTCTTATGCTAAATAAATCCCTGATGCTGTTCCTAACTAAGGCCCTAAAATTAGTCCCGAGGCCGTGACCCTGGCCCTAACTGAGGCCTGGAGGCTCGTCCTAACTCAGGCCCTGACACTGTCCCTAACTAAGGCCCTGACACTACACCTAACTCAGTCCCTGACACTGTACCTAACAAAGGCTCTGATGCTAGTCCTAAGTCAGGCTGAGACACTGTCTCTAAGGCCCTGCTGCAGTCAATATCTAAAGTCCTGACATTATCCCGAGCTAATATCCTGACCCATGTCTTACCAAGGTCCTGAAACTGTCCCAAAGGAAGCCCTGACGCTGTCCCTAAGTGAGGCCCTGAGGCGGTCCCTAACAGAGGCCCTGAGAATGTCTTTAACGAAGACCCTAATGCTGATCCTACAGAGGCCCTTATACGGCTCCTAAGTCATGCCCTGACACTGCCCCTAACTCAGGCCCTAAAGATAGGCCTCACTTAGGCCCCGTTGCCGTACCTTAGTTAGGCTCTGACGCTGTCCGTACGTGAAGCCCTGACACTGGTCCTGATGAAGGCCCTGACGCTGGTCCTAACTAAGGCCCTGATGCTCTCAATAACTAAGGTCTTCACCCTACCCCTAGCTCACATCCTGACACTACCACTGGCCTGGAACCTGACTCTATCCCGAGCTAACGTCCTGCCCCTTATCCTCACCGAAGCCGTAATGCTCTCCCTAACTAAGGCCCAGACTAGTCCTAATTAAGGCCCTGAAAGTGTCCCTAAGTAAGGCCCAGAATCTATCTCTAATATAGGCCCTGCTGCCGGCAATAACTAAAATCCGGACACTATCCTGAGCTAATATCCTGACCCATTTCTAACCAAGGTCCTGACACCGTCCCTAAGAAAGCCCTGTCGCTGTTCCTAAGTGAAGACCTGAGGCTGTCCGTAACTCAGTCCCTGAAGCTATGCCTAACTGAGGCCTTGACGCTGTGACTAACTCAGGCCCTGATCATGTCTGTAACTAAGACACTAATGCTGATGCAACAAAGGCCCTGATGCTGCTCCTACATCATGCCCTGACAGTGTCCCCAGCTATGGGCCTGACGCTAGGCCTCACTCAGGCCCTGTTGCTCTCCCAGAGTCAGGCACTGACGCTGTCCCTACCTGAAGCCCTGACACGGGTCCTAAATAAGGCCCTGATACTGTAACTAAGCTCTTGACACTATCCCTAGGTCATTTCCTGACACGATCCCTAAACTTTACCCTAACCCTGTCCCTAGCAAATGTCCTGCCTCTTATGCTAACTAAAGCCCTTAGGCTGTGACTACCTCAGGCCCTGAATTTAGTCCCAAGGCCGTGATACTGTCCCTAACAAAGGCCCTAACACTATTCCTAACTCAGGCCCTGACACTGTACCTAACAGAGGCCCAGATGCTAGTACTAACTAAGGTCTTGACACTGTCCCTAACTAGGGCCCTGCTGCCGTCAATATCTAATGTCCTGACACTTTCCTGAGGTAATTTCCGGACCCATCTCTTACCAAGCTCCTGAAACTGTCCCTAAGTAAGCCCTGACGCTGTCCCTAAGGGAGGCCCTAAGGCTGTCCCTAACAGAGGCCCTGAGAATGTCTTTAACAAAGCCCCTGAGGCTGATCCTACCAAGGCCCTTATGCTGCTCCTAAGTCATGCCCTGATACTATCCCTAGCTAAGACTCTGACACTAGGCCTCACTCAAGCCCTGTCGCTCTCCCTAAGTCAGGCTCTGATGCTATCCCTACCTGAAGCCCTGACACTGGTCCTAAATTAGGCCCTGATGCCCTAAGTAACTAAGGTCTTGACACTATCCCTAGGTCATGCCCTGACACAATCCCTAGACCTTAACCTAACCTTGTCTTTAACTAATGTTGAGCTTCTTATGCTAAATAAATCCCTGATGCTGTTCCTAAGTAAGGCCCTAAAATTAGTCCCGAGGCCGTGACCCTGGCCCTAACTGAGGCCTGGAGGCTCGTCCTAACTCAGGCCCTGACACTGTCCCTAACTAAGGCCCTGACACTGTACCTAACAAAGGCTCTGATGCTAGTCCTAAGTCAGGCTGAGACACTGTCTCTAAGGCCCTGCTGCAGTCAATATCTAAAGTCCTGACATTATCCCGAGCTAATATCCTGACCCATGTCTTACCAAGGTCCTGAAACTGTCCCAAAGGAAGCCCTGACGCTGTCCCTAAGTGAGGCCCTGAGGCGGTCCCTAACAGAGGCCCTGAGAATGTCTTTAACGAAGACCCTAATGCTGATCCTACAGAGGCCCTTATACGGCTCCTAAGTCATGCCCTGACACTGCCCCTAACTCAGGCCCTAAAGATAGGCCTCACTTAGGCCCTGTTGCCGTACCTTAGTTAGGCTCTGACGCTGTCCGTACGTGAAGCCCTGGCACTGGTCCTGATGAAGGCCCTGACGCTGGTCCTAACTAAGGCCCTGATGCTCTCAATAACTAAGGTCTTCACCCTATCCCTAGCTCACATCCTGACACTACCACTGGCCTGGAACCTGACTCTGTCCCGAGCTAACGTCCTGCCCCTTATCCTCACCGAAGCCGTAATGCTCTCCCTAACTAAGGCCCAGACTAGTCCTAATTAAGGCCCTGACACTGTCCTTAACTAAGGCCCGGAATCTATCTCTAATATAGGCCTTGCTGCCGGTAATAACTAAAATCCGGACACTATCCTGAGCTAATATCCTGACCCATTTCTAACCAAGGTCCTGACACCGTCCCTAAGAAAGCCCTGTCGCTGTTCCTAAGTGAAGACCTGAGGCTGTCCGTAACTCAGTCCCTGAAGCTATGCCTAACTGAGGCCTTGACGCTGTGACTAACTCAGGCCCTGATCATGTCTGTAACTAAGACACTAATGCTGATGCAACAAAGGCCCTGATGCTGCTCCTACATCATGCCCTGACAGTGTCCCCAGCTATGGGCCTGACGCTAGGCCTCACTCAGGCCCTGTTGCTCTCCCAGAGTCAGGCACTGATGCTGTCCCTACCTGAAGCCCTGACACGGGTCCTAAATAAGGCCCTGATACTGTAACTAAGCTCTTGACACTATCCCTAGGTCATTTCCTGACACGATCCCTAAACTTTACCCTAACCCTGTCCCTAGCAAATGTCCTGCCTCTTATGCTAACTAAAGCCCTTAGGCTGTGACTACCTCAGGCCCTGAATTTAGTCCCAAGGCCGTGATACTGTCCCTAACTAAGGCCCTAACACTATTCCTAACTCAGGCCCTGACACTGTACCTAACAGAGGCCCAGATGCTAGTACTAACTAAGGCCTTGACACTGTCCCTAACTAAGGCCCTGCTGCCATCAATATCTAATGTCCTGACACTATCCTGAGGTAATTTCCGGACCCATCTCTTACCAAGCTCCTGAAACTGTCCCTAAGTAAGCCCTGACGCTGTCCCTAAGGGAGGCCCTAAGGCTGTCCCTAACAGAGGCCCTGAGAATGTCTTTAACAAAGCCCCTGAGGCTGATCCTACCAAGGCCCTTATGCTGCTCCTAAGTCATGCCCTGATACTATCCCTAGCTAAGGCTCTGACACTAGGCCTCACTCAAGCCCTGTCGCTCTCCCTAAGTCAGGCTCTGATGCTATCCCTACCTGAAGCCCTGACACTGGTCCTAAATTAGGCCCTGATGCCCTAAGTAACTAAGGTCTTGACACTATCCCTAGGTCATGCCCTGACACAATCCCTAGACCTTAACCTAACCTTGTCTTTAACTAATGTTGAGCTTCTTATGCTAAATAAATCCCTGATGCTGTTCCTAACTAAGGCCCTAAAATTAGTCCCGAGGCCATGACCCTGGCCCTAACTGAGGCCTGGAGGCTCGTCCTAACTCAGGCCCTGACACTGTACCTAACAAAGGCTCTGATGCTAGTCCTAAGTCAGGCTGAGACACTGTCTCTAAGGCCCTGCTGCAGTCAATATCTAAAGTCCTGACATTATCCCGAGCTAATATCCTGACCCATGTCTTACCAAGGTCCTGAAACTGTCCCAAAGGAAGCCCTGACGCTGTCCCTAAGTGAGGCCCTGAGGCGGTCCCTAACAGAGGCCCTGAGAATGTCTTTAACGAAGACCCTAATGCTGATCCTACAGAGGCCCTTATACGGCTCCTAAGTCATGCCCTGACACTGTCCCTAACTCAGGCCCTAAAGATAGGCCTCACTTAGGCCCCGTTGCCGTACCTTAGTTAGGCTCTGACGCTGTCCGTAAGTGAAGCCCTGACACTGGTCCTGATGAAGGCCCTGACGCTGGTCCTAACTAAGGCCCTGATGCTCTCAATAACTAAGGTCTTCACCCTATCCCTAGCTCACATCCTGACACTACCACTGGCCTGGTACCTGACTCTGTCCCGAGCTAACGTCCTGCCCCTTATCCTCACCGAAGCCGTAATGCTCTCCCTAACTAAGGCCCAGACTAGTCCTAATTAAGGCCCTGACACTGTCCCTAACTAAGGCCCGGAATCTATCTCTAATAAAGGCCCTGCTGCCGGCAATAACTAAAATCCGGACACTATCCTGAGCTAATATCCTGACCCATTTCTAACCAAGGTCCTGACACCGTCCCTAAGAAAGCCCTGTCGCTGTTCCTAAGTGAAGACCTGAGGCTGTCCGTAACTCAGTCCCTGAAGCTATGCCTAACTGAGGCCTTGACGCTGTGACTAACTCAGGCCCTGATCATGTCTGTAACTAAGACACTAATGCTGATGCAACAAAGGCCCTGATGCTGCTCCTACATCATGCCCTGACAGTGTCCCCAGCTATGGGCCTGACGCTAGGCCTCACTCAGGCCCTGTTGCTCTCCCAGAGTCAGGCACTGATGCTGTCCCTACCTGAAGCCCTGACACGGGTCCTAAATAAGGCCCTGATACTGTAACTAAGCTCTTGACACTATCCCTAGGTCATTTCCTGACACGATCCCTAAACTTTACCCTAACCCTGTCCCTAGCAAATGTCCTGCCTCTTATGCTAACTAAAGCCCTTATGCTGTGACTACCTCAGGCCCTGAATTTAGTCCCAAGGCTGTGATACTGTCCCTAACTAAGGCCCTAACACTATTCCTAACTCAGGCCCTGACACTGTACCTAACAGAGGCCCAGATGCTAGTACTAACTAAAGCCTTGACACTGTCCCTAACTAAGGCCCTGCTGCCATCAATATCTAATGTCCTGACACTATCCTGAGGTAATTTCAGGACCCATCTCTTACCAAGCTCCTGAAACTGTCCCTAAGTAAGCCCTGACGCTGTCCCTAAGGGAGGCCCTAAGGCTGTCCCTAACAGAGGCCCTGAGAATGTCTTTAACAAAGCCCCTGAGGCTGATCCTACCAAGGCCCTTATGCTGCTCCTAAGTCATGCCCTGATACTATCCCTAGCTAAGGCTCTGACACTAGGCCTCACTCAAGCCCTGTCGCTCTCCCTAAGTCAGGCTCTGACGCTATCCCTACCTGAAGCCCTGACACTGGTCCTAAATTAGGCCCTGATGCCCTAAGTAACTAAGGTCTTGACACTATCCCTAGGTCATGCCCTGACACAATCCCTAGACCTTAACCTAACCTTGTCTTTAACTAATGTTGAGCTTCTTATGCTAAATAAATCCCTGATGCTGTTCCTAACTAAGGCCCTAAAATTAGTCCCGAGGCCATGACCCTGGCCCTAACTGAGGCCTGGAGGCTCGTCCTAACTCAGGCCCTGACACTGTCCCTAACTAAGGCCCTGACACTACACCTAACTCAGTCCCTGACACTGTACCTAACAAAGGCTTTGATGCTAGTCCTAAGTCAGGCTGAGACACTGTCTCTAAGGCCCTGCTGCAGTCAATATCTAAAGTCCTGACATTATCCCGAGCTAATATCCTGACCCATGTCTTACCAAGGTCCTGAAACTGTCCCAAAGGAAGCCCTGACGCTGTCCCTAAGTGAGGCCCTGAGGCGGTCCCTAACAGAGGCCCTGAGAATGTCTTTAACGAAGACCCTAATGCTGATCCTACAGAGGCCCTTATACGGCTCCTAAGTCATGCCCTGACACTGACCCTAACTCAGGCCCTAAAGATAGGCCTCACTTAGGCCCTGCTGCCGTACCTTAGTTAGGCTCTGACGCTGTCCGTACGTGAAGCCCTGGCACTGGTCCTGATGAAGGCCCTGACGCTGGTCCTAACTAAGGCCCTGATGCTCTCAATAACTAAGGTCTTCACCCTATCCCTAGCTCACATCCTGACACTACCACTGGCCTGGAACCTGACTCTGTCCCGAGCTAACGTCCTGCCCCTTATCCTCACCGAAGCCGTAATGCTCTCCCTAACTAAGGCCCAGACTAGTCCTAATTAAGGCCCTGACACTGTCCTTAACTAAGGCCTGGAATCTATCTCTAATATAGGCCTTGCTGCCGGTAATAACTAAAATCCGGACACTATCCTGAGCTAATATCCTGACCCATTTCTAACCAAGGTCCTGACACCGTCCCTAAGAAAGCCCTGTCGCTGTTCCTAAGTGAAGACCTGAGGCTGTCCGTAACTCAGTCCCTGAAGCTATGCCTAACTGAGGCCTTGACGCTGTGACTAACTCAGGCCCTGATCATGTCTGTAACTAAGACACTAATGCTGATGCAACAAAGGCCCTGATACTGCTCCTACATCATGCCCTGACAGTGTCCCCAGCTATGGGCCTGACGCTAGGCCTCACTCAGGCCCTGTTGCTCTCCCAGAGTCAGGCACTGACGCTGTCCCTACCTGAAGCCCTGACACGGGTCCTAAATAAGGCCCTGATACTGTAACTAAGCTCTTGACACTATCCCTAGGTCATTTCCTGACACGATCCCTAAACTTTACCCTAACCCTGTCCCTAGCAAATGTCCTGCCTCTTATGCTAACTAAAGCCCTTATGCTGTGACTACCTCAGGCCCTGAATTTAGTCCCAAGGCCGTGATACTGTCCCTAACTAAGGCCCTAACACTATTCCTAACTCAGGCCCTGACACTGTACCTAACAGAGGCCCAGATGCTAGTACTAACTAAGGCCTTGACACTGTCCGTAACTAAGGCCCTGCTGCCATCAATATCTAATGTCCTGACACTATCCTGAGGTAATTTCCGGACCCATCTCTTACCAAGCTCTTGAAACTGTCCCTAAGTAAGCCCTGACGCTCTCCCTAATGGTGGCCTTAAGGCTGTCCCAAACAGAGGCCCTGAGAATGTCTTTAACAAAGCCCCTGAGGCTGATCCTACCAAGGCCCTTATGCTGCTCCTAAGTCATGCCCTGATACTATCCCTAGCTAAGGCTCTGACACTAGGCCTCACTCCAGCCCTGTCGCTCTCCCTAAGTCAGGCTCTGATGCTATCCCTACCTGAAGCCCTGACACTGGTCCTAAATTAGGCCCTGATGCCCTAAGTAACTAAGGTCTTGACACTATCCCTAGGTCATGCCCTGACACAATCCCTAGACCTTAACCTAACCTTGTCTTTAACTAATGTTGAGCTTCTTATGCTAAATAAATCCCTGATGCTGTTCCTAACTAAGGCCCTAAAATTAGTCCCGAGGCCATGACCCTGGCCCTAACTGAGGCCTGGAGGCTCGTCCTAACTCAGGCCCTGACACTGTCCCTAACTAAGGCCCTGACACTACACCTAACTCAGTCCCTGACACTGTACCTAACAAAGGCTTTGATGCTAGTCCTAAGTCAGGCTGAGACACTGTCTCTAAGGCCCTGCTGCAGTCAATATCTAAAGTCCTGACATTATCCTGAGCTAATATCCTGACCCATGTCTTACCAAGGTCCTGAAACTGTCCCAAAGGAAGCCCTGACGCTGTCCCTAAGTGAGGCCCTGAGGCGGTCCCTTACAGAGGCCCTGAGAATGTCTTTAACGAAGACCGTAATGCTGATCCTACAGAGGCCCTTATACTGCTCCTAAGTCATGCCCTGACACTGTCCCTAACTCAGGCCCTAAAGATAGGCCTCACTTAGGCCCTGCTGCCGTACCTTAGTTAGGCTCTGACGCTGCCCGTACGTGAAGCCCTGACACTGGTCCTGATGAAGGCCCTGACGCTGGTCCTAACTAAGGCCCTGATGCTCTCAATAACTAAGGTCTTCACCCTACCCCTAGCTCACATCCTGACACTACCACTGGCCTGGAACCTGACTCTGTCCCGAGCTAACGTCCTGCCCCTTATCCTCACCGAAGCCGTAATGCTCTCCCTAACTAAGGCCCAGACTAGTCCTAATTAAGGCCCTGACAGTGTCCCTAAGTAAGGCCCAGAATCTATCTCTAATATAGGCCCTGCTGCCGGCAATAACTAAAATCCGGACACTATCCTGAGCTAATATCCTGACCCATTTCTAACCAAGGTCCTGACACCGTCCCTAAGAAAGCCCTGTCGCTGTTCCTAAGTGAAGACCTGAGGCTGTCCGTAACTCAGTCCCTGAAGCTATGCCTAACTGAGGCCTTGACGCTGTGACTAACTCAGGCCCTGATCATGTCTGTAACTAAGACACTAATGCTGATGCAACAAAGGCCCTGATGCTGCTCCTACATCATGCCCTGACAGTGTCCCCAGCTATGGGCCTGACGCTAGGCCTCACTCAGGCCCTGTTGCTCTCCCAGAGTCAGGCACTGACGCTGTCCCTACCTGAAGCCCTGACACGGGTCCTAAATAAGGCCCTGATACTGTAACTAAGCTCTTGACACTATCCCTAGGTCATTTCCTGACACGATCCCTAAACTTTACCCTAACCCTGTCCCTAGCAAATGTCCTGCCTCTTATGCTAACTAAAGCCCTTAGGCTGTGACTACCTCAGGCCCTGAATTTAGTCCCAAGGCCGTGATACTGTCCCTAACAAAGGCCCTAACACTATTCCTAACTCAGGCCCTGACACTGTACCTAACAGAGGCCCAGATGCTAGTACTAACTAAGGTCTTGACACTGTCCCTAACTAGGGCCCTGCTGCCGTCAATATCTAATGTCCTGACACTTTCCTGAGGTAATTTCCGGACCCATCTCTTACCAAGCTCCTGAAACTGTCCCTAAGTAAGCCCTGACGCTGTCCCTAAGGGAGGCCCTAAGGCTGTCCCTAACAGAGGCCCTGAGAATGTCTTTAACAAAGCCCCTGAGGCTGATCCTACCAAGGCCCTTATGCTGCTCCTAAGTCATGCCCTGATACTATCCCTAGCTAAGACTCTGACACTAGGCCTCACTCAAGCCCTGTCGCTCTCCCTAAGTCAGGCTCTGATGCTATCCCTACCTGAAGCCCTGACACTGGTCCTAAATTAGGCCCTGATGCCCTAAGTAACTAAGGTCTTGACACTATCCCTAGGTCATGCCCTGACACAATCCCTAGACCTTAACCTAACCTTGTCTTTAACTAATGTTGAGCTTCTTATGCTAAATAAATCCCTGATGCTGTTCCTAAGTAAGGCCCTAAAATTAGTCCCGAGGCCGTGACCCTGGCCCTAACTGAGGCCTGGAGGCTCGTCCTAACTCAGGCCCTGACACTGTCCCTAACTAAGGCCCTGACACTGTACCTAACAAAGGCTCTGATGCTAGTCCTAAGTCAGGCTGAGACACTGTCTCTAAGGCCCTGCTGCAGTCAATATCTAAAGTCCTGACATTATCCCGAGCTAATATCCTGACCCATGTCTTACCAAGGTCCTGAAACTGTCCCAAAGGAAGCCCTGACGCTGTCCCTAAGTGAGGCCCTGAGGCGGTCCCTAACAGAGGCCCTGAGAATGTCTTTAACGAAGACCCTAATGCTGATCCTACAGAGGCCCTTATACGGCTCCTAAGTCATGCCCTGACACTGCCCCTAACTCAGGCCCTAAAGATAGGCCTCACTTAGGCCCTGTTGCCGTACCTTAGTTAGGCTCTGACGCTGTCCGTACGTGAAGCCCTGGCACTGGTCCTGATGAAGGCCCTGACGCTGGTCCTAACTAAGGCCCTGATGCTCTCAATAACTAAGGTCTTCACCCTATCCCTAGCTCACATCCTGACACTACCACTGGCCTGGAACCTGACTCTGTCCCGAGCTAACGTCCTGCCCCTTATCCTCACCGAAGCCGTAATGCTCTCCCTAACTAAGGCCCAGACTAGTCCTAATTAAGGCCCTGACACTGTCCTTAACTAAGGCCCGGAATCTATCTCTAATATAGGCCTTGCTGCCGGTAATAACTAAAATCCGGACACTATCCTGAGCTAATATCCTGACCCATTTCTAACCAAGGTCCTGACACCGTCCCTAAGAAAGCCCTGTCGCTGTTCCTAAGTGAAGACCTGAGGCTGTCCGTAACTCAGTCCCTGAAGCTATGCCTAACTGAGGCCTTGACGCTGTGACTAACTCAGGCCCTGATCATGTCTGTAACTAAGACACTAATGCTGATGCAACAAAGGCCCTGATGCTGCTCCTACATCATGCCCTGACAGTGTCCCCAGCTATGGGCCTGACGCTAGGCCTCACTCAGGCCCTGTTGCTCTCCCAGAGTCAGGCACTGATGCTGTCCCTACCTGAAGCCCTGACACGGGTCCTAAATAAGGCCCTGATACTGTAACTAAGCTCTTGACACTATCCCTAGGTCATTTCCTGACACGATCCCTAAACTTTACCCTAACCCTGTCCCTAGCAAATGTCCTGCCTCTTATGCTAACTAAAGCCCTTAGGCTGTGACTACCTCAGGCCCTGAATTTAGTCCCAAGGCCGTGATACTGTCCCTAACTAAGGCCCTAACACTATTCCTAACTCAGGCCCTGACACTGTACCTAACAGAGGCCCAGATGCTAGTACTAACTAAGGCCTTGACACTGTCCCTAACTAAGGCCCTGCTGCCATCAATATCTAATGTCCTGACACTATCCTGAGGTAATTTCCGGACCCATCTCTTACCAAGCTCCTGAAACTGTCCCTAAGTAAGCCCTGACGCTGTCCCTAAGGGAGGCCCTAAGGCTGTCCCTAACAGAGGCCCTGAGAATGTCTTTAACAAAGCCCCTGAGGCTGATCCTACCAAGGCCCTTATGCTGCTCCTAAGTCATGCCCTGATACTATCCCTAGCTAAGGCTCTGACACTAGGCCTCACTCAAGCCCTGTCGCTCTCCCTAAGTCAGGCTCTGACGCTATCCCTACCTGAAGCCCTGACACTGGTCCTAAATTAGGCCCTGATGCCCTAAGTAACTAAGGTCTTGACACTATCCCTAGGTCATGCCCTGACACAATCCCTAGACCTTAACCTAACCTTGTCTTTAACTAATGTTGAGCTTCTTATGCTAAATAAATCCCTGATGCTGTTCCTAACTAAGGCCCTAAAATTAGTCCCGAGGCCATGACCCTGGCCCTAACTGAGGCCTGGAGGCTCGTCCTAACTCAGGCCCTGACACTGTACCTAACAAAGGCTCTGATGCTAGTCCTAAGTCAGGCTGAGACACTGTCTCTAAGGCCCTGCTGCAGTCAATATCTAAAGTCCTGACATTATCCCGAGCTAATATCCTGACCCATGTCTTACCAAGGTCCTGAAACTGTCCCAAAGGAAGCCCTGACGCTGTCCCTAAGTGAGGCCCTGAGGCGGTCCCTAACAGAGGCCCTGAGAATGTCTTTAACGAAGACCCTAATGCTGATCCTACAGAGGCCCTTATACGGCTCCTAAGTCATGCCCTGACACTGTCCCTAACTCAGGCCCTAAAGATAGGCCTCACTTAGGCCCCGTTGCCGTACCTTAGTTAGGCTCTGACGCTGTCCGTAAGTGAAGCCCTGACACTGGTCCTGATGAAGGCCCTGACGCTGGTCCTAACTAAGGCCCTGATGCTCTCAATAACTAAGGTCTTCACCCTATCCCTAGCTCACATCCTGACACTACCACTGGCCTGGTACCTGACTCTGTCCCGAGCTAACGTCCTGCCCCTTATCCTCACCGAAGCCGTAATGCTCTCCCTAACTAAGGCCCAGACTAGTCCTAATTAAGGCCCTGACACTGTCCCTAACTAAGGCCCGGAATCTATCTCTAATAAAGGCCCTGCTGCCGGCAATAACTAAAATCCGGACACTATCCTGAGCTAATATCCTGACCCATTTCTAACCAAGGTCCTGACACCGTCCCTAAGAAAGCCCTGTCGCTGTTCCTAAGTGAAGACCTGAGGCTGTCCGTAACTCAGTCCCTGAAGCTATGCCTAACTGAGGCCTTGACGCTGTGACTAACTCAGGCCCTGATCATGTCTGTAACTAAGACACTAATGCTGATGCAACAAAGGCCCTGATGCTGCTCCTACATCATGCCCTGACAGTGTCCCCAGCTATGGGCCTGACGCTAGGCCTCACTCAGGCCCTGTTGCTCTCCCAGAGTCAGGCACTGATGCTGTCCCTACCTGAAGCCCTGACACGGGTCCTAAATAAGGCCCTGATACTGTAACTAAGCTCTTGACACTATCCCTAGGTCATTTCCTGACACGATCCCTAAACTTTACCCTAACCCTGTCCCTAGCAAATGTCCTGCCTCTTATGCTAACTAAAGCCCTTATGCTGTGACTACCTCAGGCCCTGAATTTAGTCCCAAGGCTGTGATACTGTCCCTAACTAAGGCCCTAACACTATTCCTAACTCAGGCCCTGACACTGTACCTAACAGAGGCCCAGATGCTAGTACTAACTAAAGCCTTGACACTGTCCCTAACTAAGGCCCTGCTGCCATCAATATCTAATGTCCTGACACTATCCTGAGGTAATTTCCGGACCCATCTCTTACCAAGCTCCTGAAACTGTCCCTAAGTAAGCCCTGACGCTGTCCCTAAGGGAGGCCCTAAGGCTGTCCCTAACAGAGGCCCTGAGAATGTCTTTAACAAAGCCCCTGAGGCTGATCCTACCAAGGCCCTTATGCTGCTCCTAAGTCATGCCCTGATACTATCCCTAGCTAAGGCTCTGACACTAGGCCTCACTCAAGCCCTGTCGCTCTCCCTAAGTCAGGCTCTGACGCTATCCCTACCTGAAGCCCTGACACTGGTCCTAAATTAGGCCCTGATGCCCTAAGTAACTAAGGTCTTGACACTATCCCTAGGTCATGCCCTGACACAATCCCTAGACCTTAACCTAACCTTGTCTTTAACTAATGTTGAGCTTCTTATGCTAAATAAATCCCTGATGCTGTTCCTAACTAAGGCCCTAAAATTAGTCCCGAGGCCATGACCCTGGCCCTAACTGAGGCCTGGAGGCTCGTCCTAACTCAGGCCCTGACACTGTCCCTAACTAAGGCCCTGACACTACACCTAACTCAGTCCCTGACACTGTACCTAACAAAGGCTTTGATGCTAGTCCTAAGTCAGGCTGAGACACTGTCTCTAAGGCCCTGCTGCAGTCAATATCTAAAGTCCTGACATTATCCCGAGCTAATATCCTGACCCATGTCTTACCAAGGTCCTGAAACTGTCCCAAAGGAAGCCCTGACGCTGTCCCTAAGTGAGGCCCTGAGGCGGTCCCTAACAGAGGCCCTGAGAATGTCTTTAACGAAGACCCTAATGCTGATCCTACAGAGGCCCTTATACGGCTCCTAAGTCATGCCCTGACACTGACCCTAACTCAGGCCCTAAAGATAGGCCTCACTTAGGCCCTGCTGCCGTACCTTAGTTAGGCTCTGACGCTGTCCGTACGTGAAGCCCTGGCACTGGTCCTGATGAAGGCCCTGACGCTGGTCCTAACTAAGGCCCTGATGCTCTCAATAACTAAGGTCTTCACCCTATCCCTAGCTCACATCCTGACACTACCACTGGCCTGGAACCTGACTCTGTCCCGAGCTAACGTCCTGCCCCTTATCCTCACCGAAGCCGTAATGCTCTCCCTAACTAAGGCCCAGACTAGTCCTAATTAAGGCCCTGACACTGTCCTTAACTAAGGCCTGGAATCTATCTCTAATATAGGCCTTGCTGCCGGTAATAACTAAAATCCGGACACTATCCTGAGCTAATATCCTGACCCATTTCTAACCAAGGTCCTGACACCGTCCCTAAGAAAGCCCTGTCGCTGTTCCTAAGTGAAGACCTGAGGCTGTCCGTAACTCAGTCCCTGAAGCTATGCCTAACTGAGCCCTTGACGCTGTGACTAACTCAGGCCCTGATCATGTCTGTAACTAAGACACTAATGCTGATGCAACAAAGGCCCTGATGCTGCTCCTACATCATGCCCTGACAGTGTCCCCAGCTATGGGCCTGACGCTAGGCCTCACTCAGGCCCTGTTGCTCTCCCAGAGTCAGGCACTGATGCTGTCCCTACCTGAAGCCCTGACACGGGTCCTAAATAAGGCCCTGATACTGTAACTAAGCTCTTGACACTATCCCTAGGTCATTTCCTGACACGATCCCTAAACTTTACCCTAACCCTGTCCCTAGCAAATGTCCTGCCTCTTATGCTAACTAAAGCCCTTATGCTGTGACTACCTCAGGCCCTCAATTTAGTCCCAAGGCTGTGATACTGTCCCTAACGAAGGCCCTAACACTATTCCTAACTCAGGCCCTGACACTGTACCTAACAGAGGCCCAGATGCTAGTACTAACTAAGGCCTTGACACTGTCCCTAACTAAGGCCCTGCTGCCATCAATATCTAATGTCCTGACACTATCCTGAGGTAATTTCCAGACCCATCTCTTACCAAGCTCCTGAAACTGTCCCTAAGTAAGCCCTGACGCTGTCCCTAAGGGAGGCCCTAAGGCTGTCCCTAACAGAGGCCCTGAGAATGTCTTTAACAAAGCCCCTGAGGCTGATCCTACCAAGGCCCTTATGCTGCTCCTAAGTCATGCCCTGATACTATCCCTAGCTAAGGCTCTGACACTAGGCCTCACTCAAGCCCTGTCGCTCTCCCTAAGTCAGGCTCTGACGCTATCCCTACCTGAAGCCCTGACACTGGTCCTAAATTAGGCCCTGATGCCCTAAGTAACTAAGGTCTTGACACCATCCCTAGGTCATGCCCTGACACAATCCCTAGACCTTAACCTAACCTTGTCTTTAACTAATGTTGAGCTTCTTATGCTAAATAAATCCCTGATGCTCTTCCTAACTAAGGCCCTAAAATTAGTCCCGAGGCCGTGACCCTGGCCCTAACTGAGGCCTGGGGGCTCGTGCTAACTCAGGCCCTGACACTGTCCCTAACTAAGGCCCTGACACTACACCTAACTCAGTCCCTGACACTGTACCTAACAAAGGCTCTGATGCTAGTCCTAAGTCAGGCTGAGACACTGTCTCTAAGGCCCTGCTGCAGTCAATATCTAAAGTCCTGACATTATCCCGAGCTAATATCCTGACCCATGTCTTACCAAGGTCCTGAAACTGTCCCAAAGGAAGCCCTGACGCTGTCCCTAAGTGAGGCCCTGAGGCGGTCCCTAACAGAGGCCCTGAGAATGTCTTTAACGAAGACCCTAATGCTGATCCTACAGAGGCCCTTATACGGCTCCTAAGTCATGCCCTGACACTGCCCCTAACTCAGGCCCTAAAGATAGGCCTCACTTAGGCCCCGTTGCCGTACCTTAGTTAGGCTCTGACGCTGTCCGTAAGTGAAGCCCTGACACTGGTCCTGATGAAGGCCCTGACGCTGGTCCTAACTAAGGCCCTGATGCTCTCAATAATTAAGGTATTCACCCTATCCCTAGCTCACATCCTGACACTACCACTGGCCTGGAACCTGACTCTGTCCCGAGCTAACGTCCTGCCCCTTATCCTCACCGAAGCCGTAATGCTCTCCCTAACAAAGGCCCAGACTAGTCCTAATTAAGGCCCTGACACTGTCCCTAACTAAGGCCCGGAATCTATCTCTAATATAGGCCCTGCTGCCGGCAATAACTAAAATCCGGACACTATCCTGAGCTAATATCCTGACCCATTTCTAACCAAGGTCCTGACACCGTCCCTAAGAAAGCCCTGTCGCTGTTCCTAAGTGAAGACCTGAGGCTGTCCGTAACTCAGTCCCTGAAGCTATGCCTAACTGAGGCCTTGACGCTGTGACTAACTCAGGCCCTGATCATGTCTGTAACTAAGACACTAATGCTGATGCAACAAAGGCCCTGATACTGCTCCTACATCATGCCCTGACAGTGTCCCCAGCTATGGGCCTGACGCTAGGCCTCACTCAGGCCCTGTTGCTCTCCCAGAGTCAGGCACTGACGCTGTCCCTACCTGAAGCCCTGACACGGGTCCTAAATAAGGCCCTGATACTGTAACTAAGCTCTTGACACTATCCCTAGGTCATTTCCTGACACGATCCCTAAACTTTACCCTAACCCTGTCCCTAGCAAATGTCCTGCCTCTTATGCTAACTAAAGCCCTTATGCTGTGACTACCTCAGGCCCTGAATTTAGTCCCAAGGCCGTGATACTGTCCCTAACTAAGGCCCTAACACTATTCCTAACTCAGGCCCTGACACTGTACCTAACAGAGGCCCAGATGCTAGTACTAACTAAGGCCTTGACACTGTCCGTAACTAAGGCCCTGCTGCCATCAATATCTAATGTCCTGACACTATCCTGAGGTAATTTCCGGACCCATCTCTTACCAAGCTCTTGAAACTGTCCCTAAGTAAGCCCTGACGCTCTCCCTAATGGTGGCCTTAAGGCTGTCCCAAACAGAGGCCCTGAGAATGTCTTTAACAAAGCCCCTGAGGCTGATCCTACCAAGGCCCTTATGCTGCTCCTAAGTCATGCCCTGATACTATCCCTAGCTAAGGCTCTGACACTAGGCCTCACTCAAGCCCTGTCGCTCTCCCTAAGTCAGGCTCTGACGCTATCCCTACCTGAAGCCCTGACACTGGTCCTAAATTAGGCCCTGATGCCCTAAGTAACTAAGGTCTTGGCACTATCCCTAGGTCATGCCCTGACACAATCCCTAGACCTTAACCTAACCTTGTCTTTAACTAATGCTGAGCTTCTTATGCTAAATAAATCCCTGATGCTCTTCCTAACTAAGGCCCTAAAATTAGTCCCGAGGCCGTGACCCTGGCCCTAACTGAGGCCTGGAGGCTCGTCCTAACTCAGGCCCTGACACTGTCCCTAACTAAGGCCCTGACACTACACCTAACTCAGTCCCTGACACTGTACCTAACAAAGGCTCTGATGCTAGTCCTAAGTCAGGCTGAGACACTGTCTCTAAGGCCCTGCTGCAGTCAATATCTAAAGTCCTGACATTATCCCGAGCTAATATCCTGACCCATGTCTTACCAAGGTCCTGAAACTGTCCCAAAGGAAGCCCTGACGCTGTCCCTAAGTGAGGCCCTGAGGCGGTCCCTAACAGAGGCCCTGAGAATGTCTTTAACGAAGACCCTAATGCTGATCCTACAGAGGCCCTTATACGGCTCCTAAGTCATGCCCTGACACTGCCCCTAACTCAGGCCCTAAAGATAGGCCTCACTTAGGCCCCGTTGCCGTACCTTAGTTAGGCTCTGACGCTGTCCGTAAGTGAAGCCCTGACACTGGTCCTGATGAAGGCCCTGACGCTGGTCCTAACTAAGGCCCTGATGCTCTCAATAACTAAGGTCTTCACCCTATCCCTAGCTCACATCCTGACACTACCACTGGCCTGGAACCTGACTCTGTCCCGAGCTAACGTCCTGCCCCTTATCCTCACCGAAGCCGTAATGCTCTCCCTAACTAAGGCCGAGACTAGTCCTAATTAAGGCCCTGACACTGTCCCTAACTAAGGCCCGGAATCTATCTCTAATATAGGCCCTGCTGCCGGCAATAACTAAAATCCGGACACTATCCTGAGCTAATATCCTGACCCATTTCTAACCAAGGTCCTGACACCGTCCCTAAGAAAGCCCTGTCGCTGTTCCTAAGTGAAGACCTGAGGCTGTCCGTAACTCAGTCCCTGAAGCTATGCCTAACTGAGGCCTTGACGCTGTGACTAACTCAGGCCCTGATCATGTCTGTAACTAAGACACTAATGCTGATGCAACAAAGGCCCTGATACTGCTCCTACATCATGCCCTGACAGTGTCCCCAGCTATGGGCCTGACGCTAGGCCTCACTCAGGCCCTGTTGCTCTCCCAGAGTCAGGCACTGACGCTGTCCCTACCTGAAGCCCTGACACGGGTCCTAAATAAGGCCCTGATGCTGTAACTAAGCTCTTGACACTATCCCTAGGTCATTTCCTGACACGATCCCTAAACTTTACCCTAACCCTGTCCCTAGCAAATGTCCTGCCTCTTATGCTAACTAAAGCCCTTATGCTGTGACTACCTCAGGCCCTGAATTTAGTCCCAAGGCCGTGATACTGTCCCTAACTAAGGCCCTAACACTATTCCTAACTCAGGCCCTGACACTGTACCTAACAGAGGCCCAGATGCTAGTACTAACTAAGGCCTTGACACTGTCCGTAACTAAGGCCCTGCTGCCATCAATATCTAATGTCCTGACACTATCCTGAGGTAATTTCCGGACCCATCTCTTACCAAGCTCTTGAAACTGTCCCTAAGTAAGCCCTGACGCTCTCCCTAATGGTGGCCTTAAGGCTGTCCCAAACAGAGGCCCTGAGAATGTCTTTAACAAAGCCCCTGAGGCTGATCCTACCAAGGCCCTTATGCTGCTCCTAAGTCATGCCCTGATACTATCCCTAGCTAAGGCTCTGACACTAGGCCTCACTCCAGCCCTGTCGCTCTCCCTAAGTCAGGCTCTGATGCTATCCCTACCTGAAGCCCTGACACTGGTCCTAAATTAGGCCCTGATGCCCTAAGTAACTAAGGTCTTGACACTATCCCTAGGTCATGCCCTGACACAATCCCTAGACCTTAACCTAACCTTGTCTTTAACTAATGTTGAGCTTCTTATGCTAAATAAATCCCTGATGCTGTTCCTAACTAAGGCCCTAAAATTAGTCCCGAGGCCATGACCCTGGCCCTAACTGAGGCCTGGAGGCTCGTCCTAACTCAGGCCCTGACACTGTCCCTAACTAAGGCCCTGACACTACACCTAACTCAGTCCCTGACACTGTACCTAACAAAGGCTTTGATGCTAGTCCTAAGTCAGGCTGAGACACTGTCTCTAAGGCCCTGCTGCAGTCAATATCTAAAGTCCTGACATTATCCTGAGCTAATATCCTGACCCATGTCTTACCAAGGTCCTGAAACTGTCCCAAAGGAAGCCCTGACGCTGTCCCTAAGTGAGGCCCTGAGGCGGTCCCTTACAGAGGCCCTGAGAATGTCTTTAACGAAGACCCTAATGCTGATCCTACAGAGGCCCTTATACTGCTCCTAAGTCATGCCCTGACACTGTCCCTAACTCAGGCCCTAAAGATAGGCCTCACTTAGGCCCTGCTGCCGTACCTTAGTTAGGCTCTGACGCTGCCCGTACGTGAAGCCCTGACACTGGTCCTGATGAAGGCCCTGACGCTGGTCCTAACTAAGGCCCTGATGCTCTCAATAACTAAGGTCTTCACCCTACCCCTAGCTCACATCCTGACACTACCACTGGCCTGGAACCTGACTCTGTCCCGAGCTAACGTCCTGCCCCTTATCCTCACCGAAGCCGTAATGCTCTCCCTAACTAAGGCCCAGACTAGTCCTAATTAAGGCCCTGACAGTGTCCCTAAGTAAGGCCCAGAATCTATTTCTAATATAGGCCCTGCTGCCGGCAATAACTAAAATCCGGACACTATCCTGAGCTAATATCCTGACCCATTTCTAACCAAGGTCCTGACACCGTCCCTAAGAAAGCCCTGTCGCTGTTCCTAAGTGAAGACCTGAGGCTGTCCGTAACTCAGTCCCTGAAGCTATGCCTAACTGAGGCCTTGACGCTGTGACTAACTCAGGCCCTGATCATGTCTGTAACTAAGACACTAATGCTGATGCAACAAAGGCCCTGATGCTGCTCCTACATCATGCCCTGACAGTGTCCCCAGCTATGGGCCTGACGCTAGGCCTCACTCAGGCCCTGTTGCTCTCCCAGAGTCAGGAACTGATGCTGTCCCTACCTGAAGCCCTGACACGGGTCCTAAATAAGGCCCTGATACTGTAACTAAGCTCTTGACACTATCCCTAGGTCATTTCCTGACACGATCCCTAAACTTTACCCTAACCCTGTCCCTAGCAAATGTCCTGCCTCTTATGCTAACTAAAGCCCTTAGGCTGTGACTACCTCAGGCCCTGAATTTAGTCCCAAGGCCGTGATACTGTCCCTAACAAAGGCCCTAACACTATTCCTAACTCAGGCCCTGACACTGTACCTAACAGAGGCCCAGATGCTAGTACTAACTAAGGTCTTGAC
Organism: Balaenoptera borealis; assembly: GCF_965194805.1. NCBI lineage: Eukaryota > Metazoa > Chordata > Mammalia > Artiodactyla > Balaenopteridae > Balaenoptera > Balaenoptera borealis. The sequence continues at coordinate 118,305,078 of NC_138874.1, read as the reverse complement.
ACTGTCCCTAACTAGGGCCCTGCTGCCGTCAATATCTAATGTCCTGACACTTTCCTGAGGTAATTTCCGGACCCATCTCTTACCAAGCTCCTGAAACTGTCCCTAAGTAAGCCCTGACGCTGTCCCTAAGGGAGGCCCTAAGGCTGTCCCTAACAGAGGCCCTGAGAATGTCTTTAACAAAGCCCCTGAGGCTGATCCTACCAAGGCCCTTATGCTGCTCCTAAGTCATGCCCTGATACTATCCCTAGCTAAGACTCTGACACTAGGCCTCACTCAAGCCCTGTCGCTCTCCCTAAGTCAGGCTCTGATGCTATCCCTACCTGAAGCCCTGACACTGGTCCTAAATTAGGCCCTGATGCCCTAAGTAACTAAGGTCTTGACACTATCCCTAGGTCATGCCCTGACACAATCCCTAGACCTTAACCTAACCTTGTCTTTAACTAATGTTGAGCTTCTTATGCTAAATAAATCCCTGATGCTGTTCCTAAGTAAGGCCCTAAAATTAGTCCCGAGGCCGTGACCCTGGCCCTAACTGAGGCCTGGAGGCTCGTCCTAACTCAGGCCCTGACACTGTCCCTAACTAAGGCCCTGACACTGTACCTAACAAAGGCTCTGATGCTAGTCCTAAGTCAGGCTGAGACACTGTCTCTAAGGCCCTGCTGCAGTCAATATCTAAAGTCCTGACATTATCCCGAGCTAATATCCTGACCCATGTCTTACCAAGGTCCTGAAACTGTCCCAAAGGAAGCCCTGACGCTGTCCCTAAGTGAGGCCCTGAGGCGGTCCCTAACAGAGGCCCTGAGAATGTCTTTAACGAAGACCCTAATGCTGATCCTACAGAGGCCCTTATACGGCTCCTAAGTCATGCCCTGACACTGCCCCTAACTCAGGCCCTAAAGATAGGCCTCACTTAGGCCCTGTTGCCGTACCTTAGTTAGGCTCTGACGCTGTCCGTACGTGAAGCCCTGGCACTGGTCCTGATGAAGGCCCTGACGCTGGTCCTAACTAAGGCCCTGATGCTCTCAATAACTAAGGTCTTCACCCTATCCCTAGCTCACATCCTGACACTACCACTGGCCTGGAACCTGACTCTGTCCCGAGCTAACGTCCTGCCCCTTATCCTCACCGAAGCCGTAATGCTCTCCCTAACTAAGGCCCAGACTAGTCCTAATTAAGGCCCTGACACTGTCCTTAACTAAGGCCCGGAATCTATCTCTAATATAGGCCTTGCTGCCGGTAATAACTAAAATCCGGACACTATCCTGAGCTAATATCCTGACCCATTTCTAACCAAGGTCCTGACACCGTCCCTAAGAAAGCCCTGTCGCTGTTCCTAAGTGAAGACCTGAGGCTGTCCGTAACTCAGTCCCTGAAGCTATGCCTAACTGAGGCCTTGACGCTGTGACTAACTCAGGCCCTGATCATGTCTGTAACTAAGACACTAATGCTGATGCAACAAAGGCCCTGATGCTGCTCCTACATCATGCCCTGACAGTGTCCCCAGCTATGGGCCTGACGCTAGGCCTCACTCAGGCCCTGTTGCTCTCCCAGAGTCAGGCACTGATGCTGTCCCTACCTGAAGCCCTGACACGGGTCCTAAATAAGGCCCTGATACTGTAACTAAGCTCTTGACACTATCCCTAGGTCATTTCCTGACACGATCCCTAAACTTTACCCTAACCCTGTCCCTAGCAAATGTCCTGCCTCTTATGCTAACTAAAGCCCTTATGCTGTGACTACCTCAGGCCCTGAATTTAGTCCCAAGGCCGTGATACTGTCCCTAACTAAGGCCCTAACACTATTCCTAACTCAGGCCCTGACACTGTACCTAACAGAGGCCCAGATGCTAGTACTAACTAAGGCCTTGACACTGTCCCTAACTAAGGCCCTGCTGCCATCAATATCTAATGTCCTGACACTATCCTGAGGTAATTTCCGGACCCATCTCTTACCAAGCTCCTGAAACTGTCCCTAAGTAAGCCCTGACGCTGTCCCTAAGGGAGGCCCTAAGGCTGTCCCTAACAGAGGCCCTGAGAATGTCTTTAACAAAGCCCCTGAGGCTGATCCTACCAAGGCCCTTATGCTGCTCCTAAGTCATGCCCTGATACTATCCCTAGCTAAGGCTCTGACACTAGGCCTCACTCAAGCCCTGTCGCTCTCCCTAAGTCAGGCTCTGACGCTATCCCTACCTGAAGCCCTGACACTGGTCCTAAATTAGGCCCTGATGCCCTAAGTAACTAAGGTCTTGACACTATCCCTAGGTCATGCCCTGACACAATCCCTAGACCTTAACCTAACCTTGTCTTTAACTAATGTTGAGCTTCTTATGCTAAAAAAATCCCTGATGCTGTTCCTAACTAAGGCCCTAAAATTAGTCCCGAGGCCGTGACCCTGGCCCTAACTGAGGCCTGGGGGCTCGTGCTAACTCAGGCCCTGACACTGTCCCTAACTAAGGCCCTGACACTACACCTAACTCAGTCCCTGACACTGTACCTAACAAAGGCTCTGATGCTAGTCCTAAGTCAGGCTGAGACACTGTCTCTAAGGCCCTGCTGCAGTCAATATCTAAAGTCCTGACATTATCCCGAGCTAATATCCTGACCCATGTCTTACCAAGGTCCTGAAACTGTCCCAAAGTAAGCCCTGACGCTGTCCCTAAGTGAGGCCCTGAGGCGGTCCCTAACAGAGGCCCTGAGAATGTCTTTAACGAAGACCCTAATGCTGATCCTACAGAGGCCCTTATACGGCTCCTAAGTCATGCCCTGACACTGTCCCTAACTCAGGCCCTAAAGATAGGCCTCACTTAGGCCCCGTTGCCGTACCTTAGTTAGGCTCTGACGCTGTCCGTAAGTGAAGCCCTGACACTGGTCCTGATGAAGGCCCTGACGCTGGTCCTAACTAAGGCCCTGATGCTCTCAATAATTAAGGTATTCACCCTATCCCTAGCTCACATCCTGACACTACCACTGGCCTGGAACCTGACTCTGTCCCGAGCTAACGTCCTGCCCCTTATCCTCACCGAAGCCGTAATGCTCTCCCTAACTAAGGCCCAGACTAGTCCTAATTAAGGCCCTGACACTGTCCCTAACTAAGGCCCGGAATCTATCTCTAATATAGGCCCTGCTGCCGGCAATAACTAAAATCCGGACACTATCCTGAGCTAATATCCTGACCCATTTCTAACCAAGGTCCTGACACCGTCCCTAAGAAAGCCCTGTCGCTGTTCCTAAGTGAAGACCTGAGGCTGTCCGTAACTCAGTCCCTGAAGCTATGCCTAACTGAGGCCTTGACGCTGTGACTAACTCAGGCCCTGATCATGTCTGTAACTAAGACACTAATGCTGATGCAACAAAGGCCCTGATACTGCTCCTACATCATGCCCTGACAGTGTCCCCAGCTATGGGCCTGACGCTAGGCCTCACTCAGGCCCTGTTGCTCTCCCAGAGTCAGGCACTGACGCTGTCCCTACCTGAAGCCCTGACACGGGTCCTAAATAAGGCCCTGATACTGTAACTAAGCTCTTGACACTATCCCTAGGTCATTTCCTGACACGATCCCTAAACTTTACCCTAACCCTGTCCCTAGCAAATGTCCTGCCTCTTATGCTAACTAAAGCCCTTATGCTGTGACTACCTCAGGCCCTGAATTTAGTCCCAAGGCCGTGATACTGTCCCTAACTAAGGCCCTAACACTATTCCTAACTCAGGCCCTGACACTGTACCTAACAGAGGCCCAGATGCTAGTACTAACTAAGGCCTTGACACTGTCCGTAACTAAGGCCCTGCTGCCATCAATATCTAATGTCCTGACACTATCCTGAGGTAATTTCCGGACCCATCTCTTACCAAGCTCTTGAAACTGTCCCTAAGTAAGCCCTGACGCTCTCCCTAATGGTGGCCTTAAGGCTGTCCCAAACAGAGGCCCTGAGAATGTCTTTAACAAAGCCCCTGAGGCTGATCCTACCAAGGCCCTTATGCTGCTCCTAAGTCATGCCCTGATACTATCCCTAGCTAAGGCTCTGACACTAGGCCTCACTCCAGCCCTGTCGCTCTCCCTAAGTCAGGCTCTGATGCTATCCCTACCTGAAGCCCTGACACTGGTCCTAAATTAGGCCCTGATGCCCTAAGTAACTAAGGTCTTGACACTATCCCTAGGTCATGCCCTGACACAATCCCTAGACCTTAACCTAACCTTGTCTTTAACTAATGTTGAGCTTCTTATGCTAAATAAATCCCTGATGCTGTTCCTAACTAAGGCCCTAAAATTAGTCCCGAGGCCATGACCCTGGCCCTAACTGAGGCCTGGAGGCTCGTCCTAACTCAGGCCCTGACACTGTCCCTAACTAAGGCCCTGACACTACACCTAACTCAGTCCCTGACACTGTACCTAACAAAGGCTTTGATGCTAGTCCTAAGTCAGGCTGAGACACTGTCTCTAAGGCCCTGCTGCAGTCAATATCTAAAGTCCTGACATTATCCTGAGCTAATATCCTGACCCATGTCTTACCAAGGTCCTGAAACTGTCCCAAAGGAAGCCCTGACGCTGTCCCTAAGTGAGGCCCTGAGGCGGTCCCTTACAGAGGCCCTGAGAATGTCTTTAACGAAGACCCTAATGCTGATCCTACAGAGGCCCTTATACTGCTCCTAAGTCATGCCCTGACACTGTCCCTAACTCAGGCCCTAAAGATAGGCCTCACTTAGGCCCTGCTGCCGTACCTTAGTTAGGCTCTGACGCTGCCCGTACGTGAAGCCCTGACACTGGTCCTGATGAAGGCCCTGACGCTGGTCCTAACTAAGGCCCTGATGCTCTCAATAACTAAGGTCTTCACCCTACCCCTAGCTCACATCCTGACACTACCACTGGCCTGGAACCTGACTCTGTCCCGAGCTAACGTCCTGCCCCTTATCCTCACCGAAGCCGTAATGCTCTCCCTAACTAAGGCCCAGACTAGTCCTAATTAAGGCCCTGACAGTGTCCCTAAGTAAGGCCCAGAATCTATTTCTAATATAGGCCCTGCTGCCGGCAATAACTAAAATCCGGACACTATCCTGAGCTAATATCCTGACCCATTTCTAACCAAGGTCCTGACACCGTCCCTAAGAAAGCCCTGTCGCTGTTCCTAAGTGAAGACCTGAGGCTGTCCGTAACTCAGTCCCTGAAGCTATGCCTAACTGAGGCCTTGACGCTGTGACTAACTCAGGCCCTGATCATGTCTGTAACTAAGACACTAATGCTGATGCAACAAAGGCCCTGATGCTGCTCCTACATCATGCCCTGACAGTGTCCCCAGCTATGGGCCTGACGCTAGGCCTCACTCAGGCCCTGTTGCTCTCCCAGAGTCAGGAACTGATGCTGTCCCTACCTGAAGCCCTGACACGGGTCCTAAATAAGGCCCTGATACTGTAACTAAGCTCTTGACACTATCCCTAGGTCATTTCCTGACACGATCCCTAAACTTTACCCTAACCCTGTCCCTAGCAAATGTCCTGCCTCTTATGCTAACTAAAGCCCTTAGGCTGTGACTACCTCAGGCCCTGAATTTAGTCCCAAGGCCGTGATACTGTCCCTAACAAAGGCCCTAACACTATTCCTAACTCAGGCCCTGACACTGTACCTAACAGAGGCCCAGATGCTAGTACTAACTAAGGTCTTGACACTGTCCCTAACTAGGGCCCTGCTGCCGTCAATATCTAATGTCCTGACACTTTCCTGAGGTAATTTCCGGACCCATCTCTTACCAAGCTCCTGAAACTGTCCCTAAGTAAGCCCTGACGCTGTCCCTAAGGGAGGCCCTAAGGCTGTCCCTAACAGAGGCCCTGAGAATGTCTTTAACAAAGCCCCTGAGGCTGATCCTACCAAGGCCCTTATGCTGCTCCTAAGTCATGCCCTGATACTATCCCTAGCTAAGACTCTGACACTAGGCCTCACTCAAGCCCTGTCGCTCTCCCTAAGTCAGGCTCTGATGCTATCCCTACCTGAAGCCCTGACACTGGTCCTAAATTAGGCCCTGATGCCCTAAGTAACTAAGGTCTTGACACTATCCCTAGGTCATGCCCTGACACAATCCCTAGACCTTAACCTAACCTTGTCTTTAACTAATGTTGAGCTTCTTATGCTAAATAAATCCCTGATGCTGTTCCTAAGTAAGGCCCTAAAATTAGTCCCGAGGCCGTGACCCTGGCCCTAACTGAGGCCTGGAGGCTCGTCCTAACTCAGGCCCTGACACTGTCCCTAACTAAGGCCCTGACACTGTACCTAACAAAGGCTCTGATGCTAGTCCTAAGTCAGGCTGAGACACTGTCTCTAAGGCCCTGCTGCAGTCAATATCTAAAGTCCTGACATTATCCCGAGCTAATATCCTGACCCATGTCTTACCAAGGTCCTGAAACTGTCCCAAAGGAAGCCCTGACGCTGTCCCTAAGTGAGGCCCTGAGGCGGTCCCTAACAGAGGCCCTGAGAATGTCTTTAACGAAGACCCTAATGCTGATCCTACAGAGGCCCTTATACGGCTCCTAAGTCATGCCCTGACACTGCCCCTAACTCAGGCCCTAAAGATAGGCCTCACTTAGGCCCTGTTGCCGTACCTTAGTTAGGCTCTGACGCTGTCCGTACGTGAAGCCCTGGCACTGGTCCTGATGAAGGCCCTGACGCTGGTCCTAACTAAGGCCCTGATGCTCTCAATAACTAAGGTCTTCACCCTATCCCTAGCTCACATCCTGACACTACCACTGGCCTGGAACCTGACTCTGTCCCGAGCTAACGTCCTGCCCCTTATCCTCACCGAAGCCGTAATGCTCTCCCTAACTAAGGCCCAGACTAGTCCTAATTAAGGCCCTGACACTGTCCTTAACTAAGGCCCGGAATCTATCTCTAATATAGGCCTTGCTGCCGGTAATAACTAAAATCCGGACACTATCCTGAGCTAATATCCTGACCCATTTCTAACCAAGGTCCTGACACCGTCCCTAAGAAAGCCCTGTCGCTGTTCCTAAGTGAAGACCTGAGGCTGTCCGTAACTCAGTCCCTGAAGCTATGCCTAACTGAGGCCTTGACGCTGTGACTAACTCAGGCCCTGATCATGTCTGTAACTAAGACACTAATGCTGATGCAACAAAGGCCCTGATGCTGCTCCTACATCATGCCCTGACAGTGTCCCCAGCTATGGGCCTGACGCTAGGCCTCACTCAGGCCCTGTTGCTCTCCCAGAGTCAGGCACTGATGCTGTCCCTACCTGAAGCCCTGACACGGGTCCTAAATAAGGCCCTGATACTGTAACTAAGCTCTTGACACTATCCCTAGGTCATTTCCTGACACGATCCCTAAACTTTACCCTAACCCTGTCCCTAGCAAATGTCCTGCCTCTTATGCTAACTAAAGCCCTTATGCTGTGACTACCTCAGGCCCTGAATTTAGTCCCAAGGCCGTGATACTGTCCCTAACTAAGGCCCTAACACTATTCCTAACTCAGGCCCTGACACTGTACCTAACAGAGGCCCAGATGCTAGTACTAACTAAGGCCTTGACACTGTCCCTAACTAAGGCCCTGCTGCCATCAATATCTAATGTCCTGACACTATCCTGAGGTAATTTCCGGACCCATCTCTTACCAAGCTCCTGAAACTGTCCCTAAGTAAGCCCTGACGCTGTCCCTAAGGGAGGCCCTAAGGCTGTCCCTAACAGAGGCCCTGAGAATGTCTTTAACAAAGCCCCTGAGGCTGATCCTACCAAGGCCCTTATGCTGCTCCTAAGTCATGCCCTGATACTATCCCTAGCTAAGGCTCTGACACTAGGCCTCACTCAAGCCCTGTCGCTCTCCCTAAGTCAGGCTCTGACGCTATCCCTACCTGAAGCCCTGACACTGGTCCTAAATTAGGCCCTGATGCCCTAAGTAACTAAGGTCTTGACACTATCCCTAGGTCATGCCCTGACACAATCCCTAGACCTTAACCTAACCTTGTCTTTAACTAATGTTGAGCTTCTTATGCTAAAAAAATCCCTGATGCTGTTCCTAACTAAGGCCCTAAAATTAGTCCCGAGGCCGTGACCCTGGCCCTAACTGAGGCCTGGGGGCTCGTGCTAACTCAGGCCCTGACACTGTCCCTAACTAAGGCCCTGACACTACACCTAACTCAGTCCCTGACACTGTACCTAACAAAGGCTCTGATGCTAGTCCTAAGTCAGGCTGAGACACTGTCTCTAAGGCCCTGCTGCAGTCAATATCTAAAGTCCTGACATTATCCCGAGCTAATATCCTGACCCATGTCTTACCAAGGTCCTGAAACTGTCCCAAAGTAAGCCCTGACGCTGTCCCTAAGTGAGGCCCTGAGGCGGTCCCTAACAGAGGCCCTGAGAATGTCTTTAACGAAGACCCTAATGCTGATCCTACAGAGGCCCTTATACGGCTCCTAAGTCATGCCCTGACACTGTCCCTAACTCAGGCCCTAAAGATAGGCCTCACTTAGGCCCCGTTGCCGTACCTTAGTTAGGCTCTGACGCTGTCCGTAAGTGAAGCCCTGACACTGGTCCTGATGAAGGCCCTGACGCTGGTCCTAACTAAGGCCCTGATGCTCTCAATAATTAAGGTATTCACCCTATCCCTAGCTCACATCCTGACACTACCACTGGCCTGGAACCTGACTCTGTCCCGAGCTAACGTCCTGCCCCTTATCCTCACCGAAGCCGTAATGCTCTCCCTAACTAAGGCCCAGACTAGTCCTAATTAAGGCCCTGACACTGTCCCTAACTAAGGCCCGGAATCTATCTCTAATATAGGCCCTGCTGCCGGCAATAACTAAAATCCGGACACTATCCTGAGCTAATATCCTGACCCATTTCTAACCAAGGTCCTGACACCGTCCCTAAGAAAGCCCTGTCGCTGTTCCTAAGTGAAGACCTGAGGCTGTCCGTAACTCAGTCCCTGAAGCTATGCCTAACTGAGGCCTTGACGCTGTGACTAACTCAGGCCCTGATCATGTCTGTAACTAAGACACTAATGCTGATGCAACAAAGGCCCTGATACTGCTCCTACATCATGCCCTGACAGTGTCCCCAGCTATGGGCCTGACGCTAGGCCTCACTCAGGCCCTGTTGCTCTCCCAGAGTCAGGCACTGACGCTGTCCCTACCTGAAGCCCTGACACGGGTCCTAAATAAGGCCCTGATACTGTAACTAAGCTCTTGACACTATCCCTAGGTCATTTCCTGACACGATCCCTAAACTTTACCCTAACCCTGTCCCTAGCAAATGTCCTGCCTCTTATGCTAACTAAAGCCCTTATGCTGTGACTACCTCAGGCCCTGAATTTAGTCCCAAGGCCGTGATACTGTCCCTAACTAAGGCCCTAACACTATTCCTAACTCAGGCCCTGACACTGTACCTAACAGAGGCCCAGATGCTAGTACTAACTAAGGCCTTGACACTGTCCGTAACTAAGGCCCTGCTGCCATCAATATCTAATGTCCTGACACTATCCTGAGGTAATTTCCGGACCCATCTCTTACCAAGCTCTTGAAACTGTCCCTAAGTAAGCCCTGACGCTCTCCCTAATGGTGGCCTTAAGGCTGTCCCTAACAGAGGCCCTGAGAATGTCTTTAACAAAGCCCCTGAGGCTGATCCTACCAAGGCCCTTATGCTGCTCCTAAGTCATGCCCTGATACTATCCCTAGCTAAGGCTCTGACACTAGGCCTCACTCAAGCCCTGTCGCTCTCCCTAAGTCAGGCTCTGACGCTATCCCTACCTGAAGCCCTGACACTGGTCCTAAATTAGGCCCTGATGCCCTAAGTAACTAAGGCCTTGACACTATCCCTAGGTCATGCCCTGACACAATCCCTAGACCTTAACCTAACCTTGTCTTTAACTAATGCTGAGCTTCTTATGCTAAATAAATCCCTGATGCTGTTCCTAACTAAGGCCCTAAAATTAGTCCCGAGGCCGTGACCCTGGCCCTAACTGAGGCCTGGAGGCTCGTCCTAACTCAGGCCCTGACACTGTCCCTAACTAAGGCCCTGACACTACACCTAACTCAGTCCCTGACACTGTACCTAACAAAGGCTCTGATGCTAGTCCTAAGTCAGGCTGAGACACTGTCTCTAAGGCCCTGCTGCAGTCAATATCTAAAGTCCTGACATTATCCCGAGCTAATATCCTGACCCATGTCTTACCAAGGTCCTGAAACTGTCCCAAAGGAAGCCCTGACGCTGTCCCTAAGTGAGGCCCTGAGGCGGTCCCTAACAGAGGCCCTGAGAATGTCTTTAACGAAGACCCTAATGCTGATCCTACAGAGGCCCTTATACGGCTCCTAAGTCATGCCCTGACACTGTCCCTAACTCAGGCCCTAAAGATAGGCCTCACTTAGGCCCCGTTGCCGTACCTTAGTTAGGCTCTGACGCTGTCCGTAAGTGAAGCCCTGACACTGGTCCTGATGAAGGCCCTGACGCTGGTCCTAACTAAGGCCCTGATGCTCTCAATAACTAAGGTCTTCACCCTATCCCTAGCTCACATCCTGACACTACCACTGGCCTGGAACCTGACTCTGTCCCGAGCTAACGTCCTGCCCCTTATCCTCACCGAAGCCGTAATGCTCTCCCTAACTAAGGCCCAGACTAGTCCTAATTAAGGCCCTGACACTGTCCCTAACTAAGGCCCGGAATCTATCTCTAATATAGGCCCTGCTGCCGGCAATAACTAAAATCCGGACACTATCCTGAGCTAATATCCTGACCCATTTCTAACCAAGGTCCTGACACCGTCCCTAAGAAAGCCCTGTCGCTGTTCCTAAGTGAAGACCTGAGGCTGTCCGTAACTCAGTCCCTGAAGCTATGCCTAACTGAGGCCTTGACGCTGTGACTAACTCAGGCCCTGATCATGTCTGTAACTAAGACACTAATGCTGATGCAACAAAGGCCCTGATACTGCTCCTACATCATGCCCTGACAGTGTCCCCAGCTATGGGCCTGACGCTAGGCCTCACTCAGGCCCTGTTGCTCTCCCAGAGTCAGGCACTGACGCTGTCCCTACCTGAAGCCCTGACACGGGTCCTAAATAAGGCCCTGATACTGTAACTAAGCTCTTGACACTATCCCTAGGTCATTTCCTGACACGATCCCTAAACTTTACCCTAACCCTGTCCCTAGCAAATGTCCTGCCTCTTATGCTAACTAAAGCCCTTATGCTGTGACTACCTCAGGCCCTGAATTTAGTCCCAAGGCCGTGATACTGTCCCTAACTAAGGCCCTAACACTATTCCTAACTCAGGCCCTGACACTGTACCTAACAGAGGCCCAGATGCTAGTACTAACTAAGGCCTTGACACTGTCCGTAACTAAGGCCCTGCTGCCATCAATATCTAATGTCCTGACACTATCCTGAGGTAATTTCCGGACCCATCTCTTACCAAGCTCTTGAAACTGTCCCTAAGTAAGCCCTGACGCTCTCCCTAATGGTGGCCTTAAGGCTGTCCCAAACAGAGGCCCTGAGAATGTCTTTAACAAAGCCCCTGAGGCTGATCCTACCAAGGCCCTTATGCTGCTCCTAAGTCATGCCCTGATACTATCCCTAGCTAAGGCTCTGACACTAGGCCTCACTCCAGCCCTGTCGCTCTCCCTAAGTCAGGCTCTGATGCTATCCCTACCTGAAGCCCTGACACTGGTCCTAAATTAGGCCCTGATGCCCTAAGTAACTAAGGTCTTGACACTATCCCTAGGTCATGCCCTGACACAATCCCTAGACCTTAACCTAACCTTGTCTTTAACTAATGTTGAGCTTCTTATGCTAAATAAATCCCTGATGCTGTTCCTAACTAAGGCCCTAAAATTAGTCCCGAGGCCATGACCCTGGCCCTAACTGAGGCCTGGAGGCTCGTCCTAACTCAGGCCCTGACACTGTCCCTAACTAAGGCCCTGACACTACACCTAACTCAGTCCCTGACACTGTACCTAACAAAGGCTTTGATGCTAGTCCTAAGTCAGGCTGAGACACTGTCTCTAAGGCCCTGCTGCAGTCAATATCTAAAGTCCTGACATTATCCTGAGCTAATATCCTGACCCATGTCTTACCAAGGTCCTGAAACTGTCCCAAAGGAAGCCCTGACGCTGTCCCTAAGTGAGGCCCTGAGGCGGTCCCTTACAGAGGCCCTGAGAATGTCTTTAACGAAGACCCTAATGCTGATCCTACAGAGGCCCTTATACTGCTCCTAAGTCATGCCCTGACACTGTCCCTAACTCAGGCCCTAAAGATAGGCCTCACTTAGGCCCTGCTGCCGTACCTTAGTTAGGCTCTGACGCTGCCCGTACGTGAAGCCCTGACACTGGTCCTGATGAAGGCCCTGACGCTGGTCCTAACTAAGGCCCTGATGCTCTCAATAACTAAGGTCTTCACCCTACCCCTAGCTCACATCCTGACACTACCACTGGCCTGGAACCTGACTCTGTCCCGAGCTAACGTCCTGCCCCTTATCCTCACCGAAGCCGTAATGCTCTCCCTAACTAAGGCCCAGACTAGTCCTAATTAAGGCCCTGACAGTGTCCCTAAGTAAGGCCCAGAATCTATCTCTAATATAGGCCCTGCTGCCGGCAATAACTAAAATCCGGACACTATCCTGAGCTAATATCCTGACCCATTTCTAACCAAGGTCCTGACACCGTCCCTAAGAAAGCCCTGTCGCTGTTCCTAAGTGAAGACCTGAGGCTGTCCGTAACTCAGTCCCTGAAGCTATGCCTAACTGAGGCCTTGACGCTGTGACTAACTCAGGCCCTGATCATGTCTGTAACTAAGACACTAATGCTGATGCAACAAAGGCCCTGATGCTGCTCCTACATCATGCCCTGACAGTGTCCCCAGCTATGGGCCTGACGCTAGGCCTCACTCAGGCCCTGTTGCTCTCCCAGAGTCAGGCACTGACGCTGTCCCTACCTGAAGCCCTGACACGGGTCCTAAATAAGGCCCTGATACTGTAACTAAGCTCTTGACACTATCCCTAGGTCATTTCCTGACACGATCCCTAAACTTTACCCTAACCCTGTCCCTAGCAAATGTCCTGCCTCTTATGCTAACTAAAGCCCTTAGGCTGTGACTACCTCAGGCCCTGAATTTAGTCCCAAGGCCGTGATACTGTCCCTAACAAAGGCCCTAACACTATTCCTAACTCAGGCCCTGACACTGTACCTAACAGAGGCCCAGATGCTAGTACTAACTAAGGTCTTGACACTGTCCCTAACTAGGGCCCTGCTGCCGTCAATATCTAATGTCCTGACACTTTCCTGAGGTAATTTCCGGACCCATCTCTTACCAAGCTCCTGAAACTGTCCCTAAGTAAGCCCTGACGCTGTCCCTAAGGGAGGCCCTAAGGCTGTCCCTAACAGAGGCCCTGAGAATGTCTTTAACAAAGCCCCTGAGGCTGATCCTACCAAGGCCCTTATGCTGCTCCTAAGTCATGCCCTGATACTATCCCTAGCTAAGACTCTGACACTAGGCCTCACTCAAGCCCTGTCGCTCTCCCTAAGTCAGGCTCTGATGCTATCCCTACCTGAAGCCCTGACACTGGTCCTAAATTAGGCCCTGATGCCCTAAGTAACTAAGGTCTTGACACTATCCCTAGGTCATGCCCTGACACAATCCCTAGACCTTAACCTAACCTTGTCTTTAACTAATGTTGAGCTTCTTATGCTAAATAAATCCCTGATGCTGTTCCTAAGTAAGGCCCTAAAATTAGTCCCGAGGCCGTGACCCTGGCCCTAACTGAGGCCTGGAGGCTCGTCCTAACTCAGGCCCTGACACTGTCCCTAACTAAGGCCCTGACACTGTACCTAACAAAGGCTCTGATGCTAGTCCTAAGTCAGGCTGAGACACTGTCTCTAAGGCCCTGCTGCAGTCAATATCTAAAGTCCTGACATTATCCCGAGCTAATATCCTGACCCATGTCTTACCAAGGTCCTGAAACTGTCCCAAAGGAAGCCCTGACGCTGTCCCTAAGTGAGGCCCTGAGGCGGTCCCTAACAGAGGCCCTGAGAATGTCTTTAACGAAGACCCTAATGCTGATCCTACAGAGGCCCTTATACGGCTCCTAAGTCATGCCCTGACACTGCCCCTAACTCAGGCCCTAAAGATAGGCCTCACTTAGGCCCTGTTGCCGTACCTTAGTTAGGCTCTGACGCTGTCCGTACGTGAAGCCCTGGCACTGGTCCTGATGAAGGCCCTGACGCTGGTCCTAACTAAGGCCCTGACGCTCTCAATAACTAAGGTCTTCACCCTATCCCTAGCTCACATCCTGACACTACCACTGGCCTGGAACCTGACTCTGTCCCGAGCTAACGTCCTGCCCCTTATCCTCACCGAAGCCGTAATGCTCTCCCTAACTAAGGCCCAGACTAGTCCTAATTAAGGCCCTGACACTGTCCTTAACTAAGGCCCGGAATCTATCTCTAATATAGGCCTTGCTGCCGGTAATAACTAAAATCCGGACACTATCCTGAGCTAATATCCTGACCCATTTCTAACCAAGGTCCTGACACCGTCCCTAAGAAAGCCCTGTCGCTGTTCCTAAGTGAAGACCTGAGGCTGTCCGTAACTCAGTCCCTGAAGCTATGCCTAACTGAGGCCTTGACGCTGTGACTAACTCAGGCCCTGATCATGTCTGTAACTAAGACACTAATGCTGATGCAACAAAGGCCCTGATGCTGCTCCTACATCATGCCCTGACAGTGTCCCCAGCTATGGGCCTGACGCTAGGCCTCACTCAGGCCCTGTTGCTCTCCCAGAGTCAGGCACTGATGCTGTCCCTACCTGAAGCCCTGACACGGGTCCTAAATAAGGCCCTGATACTGTAACTAAGCTCTTGACACTATCCCTAGGTCATTTCCTGACACGATCCCTAAACTTTACCCTAACCCTGTCCCTAGCAAATGTCCTGCCTCTTATGCTAACTAAAGCCCTTATGCTGTGACTACCTCAGGCCCTGAATTTAGTCCCAAGGCCGTGATACTGTCCCTAACTAAGGCCCTAACACTATTCCTAACTCAGGCCCTGACACTGTACCTAACAGAGGCCCAGATGCTAGTACTAACTAAGGCCTTGACACTGTCCGTAACTAAGGCCCTGCTGCCATCAATATCTAATGTTCTGACACTATCCTGAGGTAATTTCCGGACCCATCTCTTACCAAGCTCTTGAAACTGTCCCTAAGTAAGCCCTGACGCTCTCCCTAATGGTGGCCTTAAGGCTGTCCCAAACAGAGGCCCTGAGAATGTCTTTAACAAAGCCCCTGAGGCTGATCCTACCAAGGCCCTTATGCTGCTCCTAAGTCATGCCCTGATACTATCCCTAGCTAAGGCTCTGACACTAGGCCTCACTCCAGCCCTGTCGCTCTCCCTAAGTCAGGCTCTGATGCTATCCCTACCTGAAGCCCTGACACTGGTCCTAAATTAGGCCCTGATGCCCTAAGTAACTAAGGTCTTGACACTATCCCTAGGTCATGCCCTGACACAATCCCTAGACCTTAACCTAACCTTGTCTTTAACTAATGTTGAGCTTCTTATGCTAAATAAATCCCTGATGCTGTTCCTAACTAAGGCCCTAAAATTAGTCCCGAGGCCATGACCCTGGCCCTAACTGAGGCCTGGAGGCTCGTCCTAACTCAGGCCCTGACACTGTCCCTAACTAAGGCCCTGACACTACACCTAACTCAGTCCCTGACACTGTACCTAACAAAGGCTTTGATGCTAGTCCTAAGTCAGGCTGAGACACTGTCTCTAAGGCCCTGCTGCAGTCAATATCTAAAGTCCTGACATTATCCTGAGCTAATATCCTGACCCATGTCTTACCAAGGTCCTGAAACTGTCCCAAAGGAAGCCCTGACGCTGTCCCTAAGTGAGGCCCTGAGGTGGTCCCTTACAGAGGCCCTGAGAATGTCTTTAACGAAGACCCTAATGCTGATCCTACAGAGGCCCTTATACTGCTCCTAAGTCATGCCCTGACACTGTCCCTAACTCAGGCCCTAAAGATAGGCCTCACTTAGGCCCTGCTGCCGTACCTTAGTTAGGCTCTGACGCTGCCCGTACGTGAAGCCCTGACACTGGTCCTGATGAAGGCCCTGACGCTGGTCCTAACTAAGGCCCTGATGCTCTCAATAACTAAGGTCTTCACCCTACCCCTAGCTCACATCCTGACACTACCACTGGCCTGGAACCTGACTCTGTCCCGAGCTAACGTCCTGCCCCTTATCCTCACCGAAGCCGTAATGCTCTCCCTAACTAAGGCCCAGACTAGTCCTAATTAAGGCCCTGACAGTGTCCCTAAGTAAGGCCCAGAATCTATCTCTAATATAGGCCCTGCTGCCGGCAATAACTAAAATCCGGACACTATCCTGAGCTAATATCCTGACCCATTTCTAACCAAGGTCCTGACACCGTCCCTAAGAAAGCCCTGTCGCTGTTCCTAAGTGAAGACCTGAGGCTGTCCGTAACTCAGTCCCTGAAGCTATGCCTAACTGAGGCCTTGACGCTGTGACTAACTCAGGCCCTGATCATGTCTGTAACTAAGACACTAATGCTGATGCAACAAAGGCCCTGATGGTGCTCCTACATCATGCCCTGACAGTGTCCCCAGCTATGGGCCTGACGCTAGGCCTCACTCAGGCCCTATTGCTCTCCCAGAGTCAGGAACTGACGCTGTCCCTACCTGAAGCCCTGACACGGGTCCTAAATAAGGCCCTGATACTGTAACTAAGCTCTTGACACTATCCCTAGGTCATTTCCTGACACGATCCCTAAACTTTACCCTAACCCTGTCCCTAGCAAATGTCCTGCCTCTTATGCTAACTAAAGCCCTTAGGCTGTGACTACCTCAGGCCCTGAATTTAGTCCCAAGGCCGTGATACTGTCCCTAACAAAGGCCCTAACACTATTCCTAACTCAGGCCCTGACACTGTACCTAACAGAGGCCCAGATGCTAGTACTAACTAAGGTCTTGACACTGTCCCTAACTAGGGCCCTGCTGCCGTCAATATCTAATGTCCTGACACTTTCCTGAGGTAATTTCCGGACCCATCTCTTACCAAGCTCCTGAAACTGTCCCTAAGTAAGCCCTGACGCTGTCCCTAAGGGAGGCCCTAAGGCTGTCCCTAACAGAGGCCCTGAGAATGTCTTTAACAAAGCCCCTGAGGCTGATCCTACCAAGGCCCTTATGCTGCTCCTAAGTCATGCCCTGATACTATCCCTAGCTAAGACTCTGACACTAGGCCTCACTCAAGCCCTGTCGCTCTCCCTAAGTCAGGCTCTGATGCTATCCCTACCTGAAGCCCTGACACTGGTCCTAAATTAGGCCCTGATGCCCTAAGTAACTAAGGTCTTGACACTATCCCTAGGTCATGCCCTGACACAATCCCTAGACCTTAACCTAACCTTGTCTTTAACTAATGTTGAGCTTCTTATGCTAAATAAATCCCTGATGCTGTTCCTAAGTAAGGCCCTAAAATTAGTCCCGAGGCCGTGACCCTGGCCCTAACTGAGGCCTGGAGGCTCGTCCTAACTCAGGCCCTGACACTGTCCCTAACTAAGGCCCTGACACTGTACCTAACAAAGGCTCTGATGCTAGTCCTAAGTCAGGCTGAGACACTGTCTCTAAGGCCCTGCTGCAGTCAATATCTAAAGTCCTGACATTATCCCGAGCTAATATCCTGACCCATGTCTTACCAAGGTCCTGAAACTGTCCCAAAGGAAGCCCTGACGCTGTCCCTAAGTGAGGCCCTGAGGCGGTCCCTAACAGAGGCCCTGAGAATGTCTTTAACGAAGACCCTAATGCTGATCCTACAGAGGCCCTTATACTGCTCCTAAGTCATGCCCTGACACTGCCCCTAACTCAGGCCCTAAAGATAGGCCTCACTTAGGCCCTGTTGCCGTACCTTAGTTAGGCTCTGACGCTGTCCGTACGTGAAGCCCTGGCACTGGTCCTGATGAAGGCCCTGACGCTGGTCCTAACTAAGGCCCTGATGCTCTCAATAACTAAGGTCTTCACCCTATCCCTAGCTCACATCCTGACACTACCACTGGCCTGGAACCTGACTCTGTCCCGAGCTAACGTCCTGCCCCTTATCCTCACCGAAGCCGTAATGCTCTCCCTAACTAAGGCCCAGACTAGTCCTAATTAAGGCCCTGACACTGTCCTTAACTAAGGCCCGGAATCTATCTCTAATATAGGCCTTGCTGCCGGTAATAACTAAAATCCGGACACTATCCTGAGCTAATATCCTGACCCATTTCTAACCAAGGTCCTGACACCGTCCCTAAGAAAGCCCTGTCGCTGTTCCTAAGTGAAGACCTGAGGCTGTCCGTAACTCAGTCCCTGAAGCTATGCCTAACTGAGGCCTTGACGCTGTGACTAACTCAGGCCCTGATCATGTCTGTAACTAAGACACTAATGCTGATGCAACAAAGGCCCTGATGCTGCTCCTACATCATGCCCTGACAGTGTCCCCAGCTATGGGCCTGACGCTAGGCCTCACTCAGGCCCTGTTGCTCTCCCAGAGTCAGGCACTGACGCTGTCCCTACCTGAAGCCCTGACACGGGTCCTAAATAAGGCCCTGATACTGTAACTAAGCTCTTGACACTATCCCTAGGTCATTTCCTGACACGATCCCTAAACTTTACCCTAACCCTGTCCCTAGCAAATGTCCTGCCTCTTATGCTAACTAAAGCCCTTAGGCTGTGACTACCTCAGGCCCTGAATTTAGTCCCAAGGCCGTGATACTGTCCCTAACTAAGGCCCTAACACTATTCCTAACTCAGGCCCTGACACTGTACCTAACAGAGGCCCAGATGCTAGTACTAACTAAGGCCTTGACACTGTCCGTAACTAAGGCCCTGCTGCCATCAATATCTAATGTCCTGACACTATCCTGAGGTAATTTCCGGACCCATCTCTTACCAAGCTCTTGAAACTGTCCCTAAGTAAGCCCTGACGCTCTCCCTAATGGTGGCCTTAAGGCTGTCCCAAACAGAGGCCCTGAGAATGTCTTTAACAAAGCCCCTGAGGCTGATCCTACCAAGGCCCTTATGCTGCTCCTAAGTCATGCCCTGATACTATCCCTAGCTAAGGCTCTGATACTAGGCCTCACTCAAGCCCTGTCGCTCTCCCTAAGTCAGGCTCTGACGCTATCCCTACCTGAAGCCCTGACACTGGTCCTAAATTAGGCCCTGATGCCCTAAGTAACTAAGGTCTTGACACTATCCCTAGGTCATGCCCTGACACAATCCCTAGACCTTAACCTAACCTTGTCTTTAACTAATGTTGAGCTTCTTATGCTAAAAAAATCCCTGATGCTGTTCCTAACTAAGGCCCTAAAATTAGTCCCGAGGCCGTGACCCTGGCCCTAACTGAGGCCTGGAGGCTCGTCCTAACTCAGGCCCTGACACTGTCCCTAACTAAGGCCCCGACACTACACCTAACTCAGTCCCTGACACTGTACCTAACAAAGGCTTTGATGCTAGTCCTAAGTCAGGCTGAGACACTGTCTCTAAGGCCCTGCTGCAGTCAATATCTAAAGTCCTGACATTATCCCGAGCTAATATCCTGACCCATGTCTTACCAAGGTCCTGAAACTGTCCCAAAGGAAGCCCTGACGCTGTCCCTAAGTGAGGCCCTGAGGCGGTCCCTAACAGAGGCCCTGAGAATGTCTTTAACGAAGACCCTAATGCTGATCCTACAGAGGCCCTTATACTGCTCCTAAGTCATGCCCTGACACTGTCCCTAACTCAGGCCCTAAAGATAGGCCTCACTTAGGCCCTGCTGCCGTACCTTAGTTAGGCTCTGACGCTGTCCGTACGTGAAGCCCTGGCACTGGTCCTGATGAAGGCCCTGACGCTGGTCCTAACTAAGGCCCTGATGCTCTCAATAACTAAGGTCTTCACCCTATCCCTAGCTCACATCCTGACACTACCACTGGCCTGGAACCTGACTCTGTCCCGAGCTAACGTCCTGCCCCTTATCCTCACCGAAGCCGTAATGCTCTCCCTAACTAAGGCCCAGACTAGTCCTAATTAAGGCCCTGACACTGTCCTTAACTAAGGCCTGGAATCTATCTCTAATATAGGCCTTGCTGCCGGTAATAACTAAAATCCGGACACTATCCTGAGCTAATATCCTGACCCATTTCTAACCAAGGTCCTGACACCGTCCCTAAGAAAGCCCTGTCGCTGTTCCTAAGTGAAGACCTGAGGCTGTCCGTAACTCAGTCCCTGAAGCTATGCCTAACTGAGGCCTTGACGCTGTGACTAACTCAGGCCCTGATCATGTCTGTAACTAAGACACTAATGCTGATGCAACAAAGGCCCTGATGCTGCTCCTACATCATGCCCTGACAGTGTCCCCAGCTATGGGCCTGACGCTAAGCCTCACTCAGGCCCTGTTGCTCTCCCAGAGTCAGGCACTGACGCTGTCCCTACCTGAAGCCCTGACACGGGTCCTAAATAAGGCCCTGATACTGTAACTAAGCTCTTGACACTATCCCTAGGTCATTTCCTGACACGATCCCTAAACTTTACCCTAACCCTGTCCCTAGCAAATGTCCTGCCTCTTATGCTAACTAAAGCCCTTAGGCTGTGACTACCTCAGGCCCTGAATTTAGTCCCAAGGCCGTGATACTGTCCCTAACTAAGGCCCTAACACTATTCCTAACTCAGGCCCTGACACTGTACCTAACAGAGGCCCAGATGCTAGTACTAACTAAGGCCTTGACACTGTCCCTAACTAAGGCCCTGCTGCCGTCAATATCTAATGTCCTGACACTATCCTGAGGTAATTTCCGGACCCATCTCTTACCAAGCTCCTGAAACTGTCCCTAAGTAAGCCCTGACGCTGTCCCTAAGGGAGGCCCTAAGGCTGTCCCTAACAGAGGCCCTGAGAATGTCTTTAACAAAGCCCCTGAGGCTGATCCTACCAAGGCCCTTATGCTGCTCCTAAGTCATGCCCTGATACTATCCCTAGCTAAGGCTCTGATACTAGGCCTCACTCAAGCCCTGTCGCTCTCCCTAAGTCAGGCTCTGACGCTATCCCTACCTGAAGCCCTGACACTGGTCCTAAATTAGGCCCTGATGCCCTAAGTAACTAAGGTCTTGACACTATCCCTAGGTCATGCCCTGACACAATCCCTAGACCTTAACCTAACCTTGTCTTTAACTAATGTTGAGCTTCTTATGCTAAAAAAATCCCTGATGCTGTTCCTAACTAAGGCCCTAAAATTAGTCCCGAGGCCGTGACCCTGGCCCTAACTGAGGCCTGGAGGCTCGTCCTAACTCAGGCCCTGACACTGTCCCTAACTAAGGCCCTGACACTACACCTAACTCAGTCCCTGACACTGTACCTAACAAAGGCTTTGATGCTAGTCCTAAGTCAGGCTGAGACACTGTCTCTAAGGCCCTGCTGCAGTCAATATCTAAAGTCCTGACATTATCCCGAGCTAATATCCTGACCCATGTCTTACCAAGGTCCTGAAACTGTCCCAAAGGAAGCCCTGACGCTGTCCCTAAGTGAGGCCCTGAGGCGGTCCCTAACAGAGGCCCTGAGAATGTCTTTAACGAAGACCCTAATGCTGATCCTACAGAGGCCCTTATACTGCTCCTAAGTCATGCCCTGACACTGCCCCTAACTCAGGCCCTAAAGATAGGCCTCACTTAGGCCCTGCTGCCGTACCTTAGTTAGGCTCTGACGCTGTCCGTACGTGAAGCCCTGGCACTGGTCCTGATGAAGGCCCTGACGCTGGTCCTAACTAAGGCCCTGATGCTCTCAATAACTAAGGTCTTCACCCTATCCCTAGCTCACATCCTGACACTACCACTGGCCTGGAACCTGACTCTGTCCCGAGCTAACGTCCTGCCCCTTATCCTCACCGAAGCCGTAATGCTCTCCCTAACTAAGGCCCAGACTAGTCCTAATTAAGGCCCTGACACTGTCCTTAACTAAGGCCTGGAATCTATCTCTAATATAGGCCTTGCTGCCGGTAATAACTAAAATCCGGACACTATCCTGAGCTAATATCCTGACCCATTTCTAACCAAGGTCCTGACACCATCCCTAAGAAAGCCCTGTCGCTGTTCCTAACTGAAGACCTGAGGCTGTCCGTAACTCAGTCCCTGAAGCTATGCCTAACTGAGGCCTTGACGCTGTGACTAACTCAGGCCCTGATCATGTCTGTAACTAAGACACTAATGCTGATGCAACAAAGGCCCTGATGCTGCTCCTACATCATGCCCTGACAGTGTCCCCAGCTATGGGCCTGACGCTAAGCCTCACTCAGGCCCTGTTGCTCTCCCAGAGTCAGGCACTGACGCTGTCCCTACCTGAAGCCCTGACACTGGTCCTAAATAAGGCCCTGATACTGTAACTAAGCTCTTGACACTATCCCTAGGTCATTTCCTGACACGATCCCTAAACTTTACCCTAACCCTGTCCCTAGCAAATGTCCTGCCTCTTATGCTAACTAAAGCCCTTAGGCTGTGACTACCTCAGGCCCTGAATTTAGTCCCAAGGCCGTGATACTGTCCCTAACTAAGGCCCTAACACTATTCCTAACTCAGGCCCTGACACTGTACCTAACAGAGGCCCAGATGCTAGTACTAACTAAGGCCTTGACACTGTCCCTAACTAAGGCCCTGCTGCCATCAATATCTAATGTCCTGACACTATCCTGAGGTAATTTCCGGACCCATCTCTTACCAAGCTCCTGAAACTGTCCCTAAGTAAGCCCTGACGCTGTCCCTAAGGGAGGCCCTAAGGCTGTCCCTAACAGAGGCCCTGAGAATGTCTTTAACAAAGCCCCTGAGGCTGATCCTACCAAGGCCCTTATGCTGCTCCTAAGTCATGCCCTGATACTATCCCTAGCTAAGGCTCTGACACTAGGCCTCACTCAAGCCCTGTCGCTCTCCCTAAGTCAGGCTCTGACGCTATCCCTACCTGAAGCCCTGACACTGGTCCTAAATTAGGCCCTGATGCCCTAAGTAACTAAGGTCTTGACACTATCCCTAGGTCATGCCCTGACACAATCCCTAGACCTTAACCTAACCTTGTCTTTAACTAATGCTGAGCTTCTTATGCTAAATAAATCCCTGATGCTGTTCCTAACTAAGGCCCTAAAATTAGTCCCGAGGCCGTGACCCTGGCCCTAACTGAGGCCTGGAGGCTCGTGCTAACTCAGGCCCTGACACTGTCCCTAACTAAGGCCCTGACACTACACCTAACTCAGTCCCTGACACTGTACCTAACAAAGGCTCTGATGCTAGTCCTAAGTCAGGCTGAGACACTGTCTCTAAGGCCCTGCTGCAGTCAATATCTAAAGTCCTGACATTATCCTGAGCTAATATCCTGACCCATGTCTTACCAAGGTCCTGAAACTGTCCCAAAGGAAGGCCTGACGCCGTCCCTAAGTGAGGCCCTGAGGCGGTCCCTAACAGAGGCCCTGAGAATGTCTTTAACGAAGACCCTAATGCTGATCCTACAGAGGCCTTTATACTGCTCCTAAGTCATGCCCTGACACTGTCCCTAACTCAGGCCCTAAAGATAGGCCTCACTTAGGCCCTGTTGCCGTACCTTAGTTAGGCTCTGACGCTGTCCGTACGTGAAGCCCTGACACTGGTCCTGATGAAGGCCCTGCCGCCGGTCCTAAGTAAGGCCCTGATGCTCTCAATAACTAAGGTCTTCACCCTATCCCTAGCTCACATCCTGACACTACCACTGGCCTGGAACCTGACTCTGTCCCGAGCTAATGTCCTGCCCCTTATCCTCACCGAAGCCGTAATGCTCTCCCTAACTAAGGCCCAGACTAGTCCTAATTAAGGCCCTGACACTGTCCCTAACTAAGGCCCGGAATCTATCTCTAATATAGGCCTTGCTGCCGGCAATAACTAAAATCCGGACACTATCCTGAGCCAATATCCTGACCCATTTCTAACCAAGGTCCTGACACCGTCCCTAAGAAAGCCCTGTCGCTGTTCCTAAGTGAAGACCTGAGGCTGTCCGTAACTCAGTCCCTGAAGCTATGCCTAACTGAGGCCTTAACGCTGTGACTAACTCAGGCCCTGATCATGTCTCTAACGAAGACACTAATGCTGATGCAACAAAGCATGCTGATGCTAATGCGGATGCAACAAAGCATCCTGATGCTGCTCCTACATCATGCCCTGACAGTGTCCCCAGCTAAGGGCCTGACGCTAGGCCTCACTCAGGCCCTGTTGCTCTCCCAGAGTCAGGCACTGACGCTGTCCCTACCTGAAGCCCTGACACTGGTCCTAAATAAGGCCCTGATACGGTAACTAAGCTCTTGACACTAGCCCTTGGTCATTTCCTGACACGATCCCTAAACTTGACCCTAACCCTGACCCTAGCAAATGTCCT
This sequence comes from Balaenoptera borealis, assembly GCF_965194805.1. Classification (NCBI taxonomy): domain Eukaryota; kingdom Metazoa; phylum Chordata; class Mammalia; order Artiodactyla; family Balaenopteridae; genus Balaenoptera; species Balaenoptera borealis. The sequence goes on along the minus strand of NC_138874.1, from coordinate 118,280,701 downwards.
GCCTCTTATGCTAACTAAAGCCCTTATGCTGTGACTACCTCAGGCCCTGAATTTAGCCCAAGGCCGTGATACTGTCCCTAGCTAAGGCCCTAACACTATTCCTAACTCAGGCCCTGACACTGTACCTAACAGAGGCCCAGATGCTAGTACTAACTAAGGCCTTGACACTGTCCCTAACTAAGGCCCTGCTGCTGTCAATATCTAATGTCCTGACACTATCCTGAGTTAATTTCCGGACCCATCTCTTACCAAGGTCCTGAAACTGTCCCTAAGTAAGCCCTGACGCTGTCCCTAAGTGAGGCCCTAAGGCTGCCCCTAACAGAGGCCCTGATAATGTCTTTAACAAAGCCCCTCCCTGAGGCTGATCCTACCAAGGCCCTTATGCTGCTCCTAAGTCATGCCCTGATACTATCCCTAGCTAAGGCTCTGACACTAGGCCTCACTCAAGCCCTGTCGCTCTCCCTAAGTCAGGCTCTGACGCTATCCCTACCTGAAGCCCTGACACTGGTCCTAAATTAGGCCCTGATGCCCTAAGTAACTAAGGTCTTGACACTATCCCTAGGTCATGCCCTGACACAATCCCTAGACCTTAACCTAACCTTGTCTTTAACTAATGTTGAGCTTCTTATGCTAAATAAATCCCTGATGCTCTTCCTAACTAAGGCCCTAAAATTAGTCCCGAGGCCGTGACCCTGGCCCTAACTGAGGCCTGGAGGCTCGTCCTAACTCAGGCCCTGACACTGTCCCTAACTAAGGCCCTGACACTACACCTAACTCAGTCCCTGACACTGTACCTAACAAAGGCTCTGATGCTAGTCCTAAGTCAGGCTGAGACACTGTCTCTAAGGCCCTGCTGCAGTCAATATCTAAAGTCCTGACATTATCCCGAGCTAATATCCTGACCCATGTCTTACCAAGGTCCTGAAACTGTCCCAAAGGAAGCCCTGACGCTGTCCCTAAGTGAGGCCCTGAGGCGGTCCCTAACAGAGGCCCTGAGAATGTCTTTAACGAAGACCCTAATGCTGATCCTACAGAGGCCCTTATACTGCTCCTAAGTCATGCCCTGACACTGCCCCTAACTCAGGCCCTAAAGATAGGCCTCACTTAGGCCCTGTTGCCGTACCTTAGTTAGGCTCTGACGCTGTCCGTACGTGAAGCCCTGGCACTGGTCCTGATGAAGGCCCTGACGCTGGTCCTAACTAAGGCCCTGATGCTCTCAATAACTAAGGTCTTCACCCTATCCCTAGCTCACATCCTGACACTACCACTGGCCTGGAACCTGACTCTGTCCCGAGCTAACGTCCTGCCCCTTATCCTCACCGAAGCCGTAATGCTCTCCCTAACTAAGGCCCAGACTAGTCCTAATTAAGGCCCTGACACTGTCCTTAACTAAGGCCTGGAATCTATCTCTAATATAGGCCTTGCTGCCGGTAATAACTAAAATCCGGACACTATCCTGAGCTAATATCCTGACCCATTTCTAACCAAGGTCCTGACACCGTCCCTAAGAAAGCCCTGTCGCTGTTCCTAACTGAAGACCTGAGGCTGTCCGTAACTCAGTCCCTGAAGCTATGCCTAACTGAGGCCTTGACGCTGTGACTAACTCAGGCCCTGATCATGTCTGTAACTAAGACACTAATGCTGATGCAACAAAGGCCCTGATGCTGCTCCTACATCATGCCCTGACAGTGTCCCCAGCTATGGGCCTGACGCTAAGCCTCACTCAGGCCCTGTTGCTCTCCCAGAGTCAGGCACTGACGCTGTCCCTACCTGAAGCCCTGACACGGGTCCTAAATAAGGCCCTGATACTGTAACTAAGCTCTTGACACTATCCCTAGGTCATTTCCTGACACGATCCCTAAACTTTACCCTAACCCTGTCCCTAGCAAATGTCCTGCCTCTTATGCTAACTAAAGCCCTTAGGCTGTGACTACCTCAGGCCCTGAATTTAGTCCCAAGGCCGTGATACTGTCCCTAACTAAGGCCCTAACACTATTCCTAACTCAGGCCCTGACACTGTACCTAACAGAGGCCCAGATGCTAGTACTAACTAAGGCCTTGACACTGTCCCTAACTAAGGCCCTGCTGCCATCAATATCTAATGTCCTGACACTATCCTGAGGTAATTTCCGGACCCATCTCTTACCAAGCTCCTGAAACTGTCCCTAAGTAAGCCCTGACGCTGTCCCTAAGGGAGGCCCTAAGGCTGTCCCTAACAGAGGCCCTGAGAATGTCTTTAACAAAGCCCCTGAGGCTGATCCTACCAAGGCCCTTATGCTGCTCCTAAGTCATGCCCTGATACTATCCCTAGCTAAGGCTCTGATACTAGGCCTCACTCAAGCCCTGTCGCTCTCCCTAAGTCAGGCTCTGACGCTATCCCTACCTGAAGCCCTGACACTGGTCCTAAATTAGGCCCTGATGCCCTAAGTAACTAAGGTCTTGACACTATCCCTAGGTCATGCCCTGACACAATCCCTAGACCTTAACCTAACCTTGTCTTTAACTAATGTTGAGCTTCTTATGCTAAAAAAATCCCTGATGCTGTTCCTAACTAAGGCCCTAAAATTAGTCCCGAGGCCGTGACCCTGGCCCTAACTGAGGCCTGGAGGCTCGTCCTAACTCAGGCCCTGACACTGTCCCTAACTAAGGCCCCGACACTACACCTAACTCAGTCCCTGACACTGTACCTAACAAAGGCTTTGATGCTAGTCCTAAGTCAGGCTGAGACACTGTCTCTAAGGCCCTGCTGCAGTCAATATCTAAAGTCCTGACATTATCCCGAGCTAATATCCTGACCCATGTCTTACCAAGGTCCTGAAACTGTCCCAAAGGAAGCCCTGACGCTGTCCCTAAGTGAGGCCCTGAGGCGGTCCCTAACAGAGGCCCTGAGAATGTCTTTAACGAAGACCCTAATGCTGATCCTACAGAGGCCCTTATACTGCTCCTAAGTCATGCCCTGACACTGCCCCTAACTCAGGCCCTAAAGATAGGCCTCACTTAGGCCCTGCTGCCGTACCTTAGTTAGGCTCTGACGCTGTCCGTACGTGAAGCCCTGGCACTGGTCCTGATGAAGGCCCTGACGCTGGTCCTAACTAAGGCCCTGATGCTCTCAATAACTAAGGTCTTCACCCTATCCCTAGCTCACATCCTGACACTACCACTGGCCTGGAACCTGACTCTGTCCCGAGCTAACGTCCTGCCCCTTATCCTCACCGAAGCCGTAATGCTCTCCCTAACTAAGGCCCAGACTAGTCCTAATTAAGGCCCTGACACTGTCCTTAACTAAGGCCTGGAATCTATCTCTATTAAAGGCCCTGCTGCCGGCAATAACTAAAATCCGGACACTATCCTGAGCTAATATCCTGACCCATTTCTAACCAAGGTCCTGACACCGTCCGTAAGAAAGCCCTGTCGCTGTTCCTAAGTGAAGACCTGAGGCTGTCCGTAACTCAGTCCCTGAAGCTATGCCTAACTGAGCCCTTGACGCTGTGACTAACTCAGGCCCTGATCATGTCTGTAACTAAGACACTAATGCTGATGCAACAAAGGCCCTGATGCTGCTCCTACATCATGCCCTGACAGTGTCCCCAGCTATGGGCCTGACGCTAGGCCTCACTCAGGCCCTGTTGCTCTCCCAGAGTCAGGCACTGATGCTGTCCCTACCTGAAGCCCTGACACGGGTCCTAAATAAGGCCCTGATACTGTAACTAAGCTCTTGACACTATCCCTAGGTCATTTCCTGACACGATCCCTAAACTTTACCCTAACCCTGTCCCTAGCAAATGTCCTGCCTCTTATGCTAACTAAAGCCCTTAGGCTGTGACTACCTCAGGCCCTGAATTTAGTCCCAAGGCTGTGATACTGTCCCTAACTAAGGCCCTAACACTATTCCTAACTCAGGCCCTGACACTGTACCTAACAGAGGCCCAGATGCTAGTACTAACTAAGGCCTTGACACTGTCCCTAACTAAGGCCCTGCTGCCATCAATATCTAATGTCCTGACACTATCCTGAGGTAATTTCCGGACCCATCTCTTACCAAGCTCCTGAAACTGTCCCTAAGTAAGCCCTGACGCTGTCCCTAAGGGAGGCCCTAAGGCTGTCCGTAACAGAGGCCCTGAGAATGTCTTTAACAAAGCCCCTGAGGCTGATACTACCAAGGCCCTTATGCTGCTCCTAAGTCATGCCCTGATACTATCCCTAGCTAAGGCTCTGACACTAGGCCTCACTCAAGCCCTGTCGCTCTCCCTAAGTCAGGCTCTGACGCTATCCCTACCTGAAGCCCTGACACTGGTCCTAAATTAGGCCCTGATGCCCTAAGTAACTAAGGTCTTGACACTATCCCTAGGTCATGCCCTGACACAATCCCTAGACCTTAACCTAACCTTGTCTTTAACTAATGTTGAGCTTCTTATGCTAAATAAATCCCTGATGCTGTTCCTAACTAAGGCCCTAAAATTAGTCCCGAGGCCGTGACCCTGGCCCTAACTGAGGCCTGGAGGCTCGTGCTAACTCAGGCCCTGACACTGTCCCTAACTAAGGCCCTGACACTACACCTAACTCAGTCCCTGACACTGTACCTAACAAAGGCTCTGATGCTAGTCCTAAGTCAGGCTGAGACACTGTCTCTAAGGCCCTGCTGCAGTCAATATCTAAAGTCCTGACATTATCCCGAGCTAATATCCTGACCCATGTCTTACCAAGGTCCTGAAACTGTCCCAAAGGAAGCCCTGACGCTGTCCCTAAGTGAGGCCCTGAGGCGGTCCCTAACAGAGGCCCTGAGAATGTCTTTAACGAAGACCCTAATGCTGATCCTACAGAGGCCCTTATACGGCTCCTAAGTCATGCCCTGACACTGACCCTAACTCAGGCCCTAAAGATAGGCCTCACTTAGGCCCTGCTGCCGTACCTTAGTTAGGCTCTGACGCTGTCCGTACGTGAAGCCCTGGCACTGGTCCTGATGAAGGCCCTGACGCTGGTCCTAACTAAGGCCCTGATGCTCTCAATAACTAAGGTCTTCACCCTATCCCTAGCTCACATCCTGACACTACCACTGGCCTGGAACCTGACTCTGTCCCGAGCTAACGTCCTGCCCCTTATCCTCACCGAAGCCGTAATGCTCTCCCTAACTAAGGCCCAGACTAGTCCTAATTAAGGCCCTGACACTGTCCTTAACTAAGGCCTGGAATCTATCTCTAATATAGGCCTTGCTGCCGGTAATAACTAAAATCCGGACACTATCCTGAGCTAATATCCTGACCCATTTCTAACCAAGGTCCTGACACCGTCCCTAAGAAAGCCCTGTCGCTGTTCCTAAGTGAAGACCTGAGGCTGTCCGTAACTCAGTCCCTGAAGCTATGCCTAACTGAGCCCTTGACGCTGTGACTAACTCAGGCCCTGATCATGTCTGTAACTAAGACACTAATGCTGATGCAACAAAGGCCCTGATGCTGCTCCTACATCATGCCCTGACAGTGTCCCCAGCTATGGGCCTGACGCTAGGCCTCACTCAGGCCCTGTTGCTCTCCCAGAGTCAGGCACTGATGCTGTCCCTACCTGAAGCCCTGACACGGGTCCTAAATAAGGCCCTGATACTGTAACTAAGCTCTTGACACTATCCCTAGGTCATTTCCTGACACGATCCCTAAACTTTACCCTAACCCTGTCCCTAGCAAATGTCCTGCCTCTTATGCTAACTAAAGCCCTTATGCTGTGACTACCTCAGGCCCTGAATTTAGTCCCAAGGCTGTGATACTGTCCCTAACTAAGGCCCTAACACTATTCCTAACTCAGGCCCTGACACTGTACCTAACAGAGGCCCAGATGCTAGTACTAACTAAGGCCTTGACACTGTCCCTAACTAAGGCCCTGCTGCCATCAATATCTAATGTCCTGACACTATCCTGAGGTAATTTCCGGACCCATCTCTTACCAAGCTCCTGAAACTGTCCCTAAGTAAGCCCTGACGCTGTCCCTAAGCGAGGCCCTAAGGCTGTCCCTAACAGAGGCCCTGAGAATGTCTTTAACAAAGCCCCTGAGGCTGATCCTACCAAGGCCCTTATGCTGCTCCTAAGTCATGCCCTGATACTATCCCTAGCTAAGGCTCTGACACTAGGCCTCACTCAAGCCCTGTCGCTCTCCCTAAGTCAGGCTCTGACGCTATCCCTACCTGAAGCCCTGACACTGGTCCTAAATTAGGCCCTGATGCCCTAAGTAACTAAGGTCTTGACACTATCCCTAGGTCATGCCCTGACACAATCCCTAGACCTTAACCTAACCTTGTCTTTAACTAATGTTGAGCTTCTTATGCTAAAAAAATCCCTGATGCTGTTCCTAACTAAGGCCCTAAAATTAGTCCCGAGGCCGTGACCCTGGCCCTAACTGAGGCCTGGGGGCTCGTGCTAACTCAGGCCCTGACACTGTCCCTAACTAAGGCCCTGACACTACACCTAACTCAGTCCCTGACACTGTACCTAACAAAGGCTCTGATGCTAGTCCTAAGTCAGGCTGAGACACTGTCTCTAAGGCCCTGCTGCAGTCAATATCTAAAGTCCTGACATTATCCCGAGCTAATATCCTGACCCATGTCTTACCAAGGTCCTGAAACTGTCCCAAAGGAAGCCCTGACGCTGTCCCTAAGTGAGGCCCTGAGGCGGTCCCTAACAGAGGCCCTGAGAATGTCTTTAACGAAGACCCTAATGCTGATCCTACAGAGGCCCTTATACGGCTCCTAAGTCATGCCCTGACACTGTCCCTAACTCAGGCCCTAAAGATAGGCCTCACTTAGGCCCCGTTGCCGTACCTTAGTTAGGCTCTGACGCTGTCCGTAAGTGAAGCCCTGACACTGGTCCTGATGAAGGCCCTGACGCTGGTCCTAACTAAGGCCCTGATGCTCTCAATAATTAAGGTATTCACCCTATCCCTAGCTCACATCCTGACACTACCACTGGCCTGGAACCTGACTCTGTCCCGAGCTAACGTCCTGCCCCTTATCCTCACCGAAGCCGTAATGCTCTCCCTAACTAAGGCCCAGACTAGTCCTAATTAAGGCCCTGACACTGTCCCTAACTAAGGCCCGGAATCTATCTCTAATATAGGCCCTGCTGCCGGCAATAACTAAAATCCGGACACTATCCTGAGCTAATATCCTGACCCATTTCTAACCAAGGTCCTGACACCGTCCCTAAGAAAGCCCTGTCGCTGTTCCTAAGTGAAGACCTGAGGCTGTCCGTAACTCAGTCCCTGAAGCTATGCCTAACTGAGGCCTTGACGCTGTGACTAACTCAGGCCCTGATCATGTCTGTAACTAAGACACTAATGCTGATGCAACAAAGGCCCTGATACTGCTCCTACATCATGCCCTGACAGTGTCCCCAGCTATGGGCCTGACGCTAGGCCTCACTCAGGCCCTGTTGCTCTCCCAGAGTCAGGCACTGACGCTGTCCCTACCTGAAGCCCTGACACGGGTCCTAAATAAGGCCCTGATACTGTAACTAAGCTCTTGACACTATCCCTAGGTCATTTCCTGACACGATCCCTAAACTTTACCCTAACCCTGTCCCTAGCAAATGTCCTGCCTCTTATGCTAACTAAAGCCCTTATGCTGTGACTACCTCAGGCCCTGAATTTAGTCCCAAGGCCGTGATACTGTCCCTAACTAAGGCCCTAACACTATTCCTAACTCAGGCCCTGACACTGTACCTAACAGAGGCCCAGATGCTAGTACTAACTAAGGCCTTGACACTGTCCGTAACTAAGGCCCTGCTGCCATCAATATCTAATGTCCTGACACTATCCTGAGGTAATTTCCGGACCCATCTCTTACCAAGCTCTTGAAACTGTCCCTAAGTAAGCCCTGACGCTCTCCCTAATGGTGGCCTTAAGGCTGTCCCAAACAGAGGCCCTGAGAATGTCTTTAACAAAGCCCCTGAGGCTGATCCTACCAAGGCCCTTATGCTGCTCCTAAGTCATGCCCTGATACTATCCCTAGCTAAGGCTCTGACACTAGGCCTCACTCCAGCCCTGTCGCTCTCCCTAAGTCAGGCTCTGATGCTATCCCTACCTGAAGCCCTGACACTGGTCCTAAATTAGGCCCTGATGCCCTAAGTAACTAAGGTCTTGACACTATCCCTAGGTCATGCCCTGACACAATCCCTAGACCTTAACCTAACCTTGTCTTTATCTAATGTTGAGCTTCTTATGCTAAATAAATCCCTGATACTGTTCCTAACTAAGGCCCTAAAATTAGTCCCGAGGCCATGACCCTGGCCCTAACTGAGGCCTGGAGGCTCGTCCTAACTCAGGCCCTGACACTGTCCCTAACTAAGGCCCTGACACTACACCTAACTCAGTCCCTGACACTGTACCTAACAAAGGCTTTGATGCTAGTCCTAAGTCAGGCTGAGACACTGTCTCTAAGGCCCTGCTGCAGTCAATATCTAAAGTCCTGACATTATCCTGAGCTAATATCCTGACCCATGTCTTACCAAGGTCCTGAAACTGTCCCAAAGGAAGCCCTGACGCTGTCCCTAAGTGAGGCCCTGAGGCGGTCCCTTACAGAGGCCCTGAGAATGTCTTTAACGAAGACCCTAATGCTGATCCTACAGAGGCCCTTATACTGCTCCTAAGTCATGCCCTGACACTGTCCCTAACTCAGGCCCTAAAGATAGGCCTCACTTAGGCCCTGCTGCCGTACCTTAGTTAGGCTCTGACGCTGCCCGTACGTGAAGCCCTGACACTGGTCCTGATGAAGGCCCTGACGCTGGTCCTAACTAAGGCCCTGATGCTCTCAATAACTAAGGTCTTCACCCTACCCCTAGCTCACATCCTGACACTACCACTGGCCTGGAACCTGACTCTGTCCCGAGCTAACGTCCTGCCCCTTATCCTCACCGAAGCCGTAATGCTCTCCCTAACTAAGGCCCAGACTAGTCCTAATTAAGGCCCTGACAGTGTCCCTAAGTAAGGCCCAGAATCTATCTCTAATATAGGCCCTGCTGCCGGCAATAACTAAAATCCGGACACTATCCTGAGCTAATATCCTGACCCATTTCTAACCAAGGTCCTGACACCGTCCCTAAGAAAGCCCTGTCGCTGTTCCTAAGTGAAGACCTGAGGCTGTCCGTAACTCAGTCCCTGAAGCTATGCCTAACTGAGGCCTTGACGCTGTGACTAACTCAGGCCCTGATCATGTCTGTAACTAAGACACTAATGCTGATGCAACAAAGGCCCTGATGCTGCTCCTACATCATGCCCTGACAGTGTCCCCAGCTATGGGCCTGACGCTAGGCCTCACTCAGGCCCTGTTGCTCTCCCAGAGTCAGGAACTGACGCTGTCCCTACCTGAAGCCCTGACACGGGTCCTAAATAAGGCCCTGATACTGTAACTAAGCTCTTGACACTATCCCTAGGTCATTTCCTGACACGATCCCTAAACTTTACCCTAACCCTGTCCCTAGCAAATGTCCTGCCTCTTATGCTAACTAAAGCCCTTAGGCTGTGACTACCTCAGGCCCTGAATTTAGTCCCAAGGCCGTGATACTGTCCCTAACAAAGGCCCTAACACTATTCCTAACTCAGGCCCTGACACTGTACCTAACAGAGGCCCAGATGCTAGTACTAACTAAGGTCTTGACACTGTCCCTAACTAGGGCCCTGCTGCCGTCAATATCTAATGTCCTGACACTTTCCTGAGGTAATTTCCGGACCCATCTCTTACCAAGCTCCTGAAACTGTCCCTAAGTAAGCCCTGACGCTGTCCCTAAGGGAGGCCCTAAGGCTGTCCCTAACAGAGGCCCTGAGAATGTCTTTAACAAAGCCCCTGAGGCTGATCCTACCAAGGCCCTTATGCTGCTCCTAAGTCATGCCCTGATACTATCCCTAGCTAAGACTCTGACACTAGGCCTCACTCAAGCCCTGTCGCTCTCCCTAAGTCAGGCTCTGATGCTATCCCTACCTGAAGCCCTGACACTGGTCCTAAATTAGGCCCTGATGCCCTAAGTAACTAAGGTCTTGACACTATCCCTAGGTCATGCCCTGACACAATCCCTAGACCTTAACCTAACCTTGTCTTTAACTAATGTTGAGCTTCTTATGCTAAATAAATCCCTGATGCTGTTCCTAAGTAAGGCCCTAAAATTAGTCCCGAGGCCGTGACCCTGGCCCTAACTGAGGCCTGGAGGCTCGTCCTAACTCAGGCCCTGACACTGTCCCTAACTAAGGCCCTGACACTGTACCTAACAAAGGCTCCGATGCTAGTCCTAAGTCAGGCTGAGACACTGTCTCTAAGGCCCTGCTGCAGTCAATATCTAAAGTCCTGACATTATCCCGAGCTAATATCCTGACCCATGTCTTACCAAGGTCCTGAAACTGTCCCAAAGGAAGCCCTGACGCTGTCCCTAAGTGAGGCCCTGAGGCGGTCCCTAACAGAGGCCCTGAGAATGTCTTTAACGAAGACCCTAATGCTGATCCTACAGAGGCCCTTATACGGCTCCTAAGTCATGCCCTGACACTGCCCCTAACTCAGGCCCTAAAGATAGGCCTCACTTAGGCCCTGTTGCCGTACCTTAGTTAGGCTCTGACGCTGTCCGTACGTGAAGCCCTGGCACTGGTCCTGATGAAGGCCCTGACGCTGGTCCTAACTAAGGCCCTGATGCTCTCAATAACTAAGGTCTTCACCCTATCCCTAGCTCACATCCTGACACTACCACTGGCCTGGAACCTGACTCTGTCCCGAGCTAACGTCCTGCCCCTTATCCTCACCGAAGCCGTAATGCTCTCCCTAACTAAGGCCCAGACTAGTCCTAATTAAGGCCCTGACACTGTCCTTAACTAAGGCCCGGAATCTATCTCTAATATAGGCCTTGCTGCCGGTAATAACTAAAATCCGGACACTATCCTGAGCTAATATCCTGACCCATTTCTAACCAAGGTCCTGACACCGTCCCTAAGAAAGCCCTGTCGCTGTTCCTAAGTGAAGACCTGAGGCTGTCCGTAACTCAGTCCCTGAAGCTATGCCTAACTGAGGCCTTGACGCTGTGACTAACTCAGGCCCTGATCATGTCTGTAACTAAGACACTAATGCTGATGCAACAAAGGCCCTGATGCTGCTCCTACATCATGCCCTGACAGTGTCCCCAGCTATGGGCCTGACGCTAGGCCTCACTCAGGCCCTGTTGCTCTCCCAGAGTCAGGCACTGACGCTGTCCCTACCTGAAGCCCTGACACGGGTCCTAAATAAGGCCCTGATACTGTAACTAAGCTCTTGACACTATCCCTAGGTCATTTCCTGACACGATCCCTAAACTTTACCCTAACCCTGTCCCTAGCAAATGTCCTGCCTCTTATGCTAACTAAAGCCCTTATGCTGTGACTACCTCAGGCCCTGAATTTAGTCCCAAGGCCGTGATACTGTCCCTAACTAAGGCCCTAACACTATTCCTAACTCAGGCCCTGACACTGTACCTAACAGAGGCCCAGATGCTAGTACTAACTAAGGCCTTGACACTGTCCGTAACTAAGGCCCTGCTGCCATCAATATCTAATGTCCTGACACTATCCTGAGGTAATTTCCGGACCCATCTCTTACCAAGCTCCTGAAACTGTCCCTAAGTAAGCCCTGACGCTGTCCCTAATGGTGGCCTTAAGGCTGTCCCAAACAGAGGCCCTGAGAATGTCTTTAACAAAGCCCCTGAGGCTGATCCTACCAAGGCCCTTATGCTGCTCCTAAGTCATGCCCTGATACTATCCCTAGCTAAGACTCTGACACTAGGCCTCACTCCAGCCCTGTCGCTCTCCCTAAGTCAGGCTCTGATGCTATCCCTACCTGAAGCCCTGACACTGGTCCTAAATTAGGCCCTGATGCCCTAAGTAACTAAGGTCTTGACACTATCCCTAGGTCATGCCCTGACACAATCCCTAGACCTTAACCTAACCTTGTCTTTAACTAATGTTGAGCTTCTTATGCTAAATAAATCCCTGATGCTGTTCCTAACTAAGGCCCTAAAATTAGTCCCGAGGCCATGACCCTGGCCCTAACTGAGGCCTGGAGGCTCGTCCTAACTCAGGCCCTGACACTGTCCCTAACTAAGGCCCTGACACTACACCTAACTCAGTCCCTGACACTGTACCTAACAAAGGCTTTGATGCTAGTCCTAAGTCAGGCTGAGACACTGTCTCTAAGGCCCTGCTGCAGTCAATATCTAAAGTCCTGACATTATCCTGAGCTAATATCCTGACCCATGTCTTACCAAGGTCCTGAAACTGTCCCAAAGGAAGCCCTGACGCTGTCCCTAAGTGAGGCCCTGAGGCGGTCCCTAACAGAGGCCCTGAGAATGTCTTTAACGAAGACCCTAATGCTGATCCTACAGAGGCCCTTATACGGCTCCTAAGTCATGCCCTGACACTGCCCATAACTCAGGCCCTAAAGATAGGCCTCACGTAGGCCCTGCTGCCGTACCTTAGTTAGGCTCTGACGCTGCCCGTACGTGAAGCCCTGACACTGGTCCTGATGAAGGCCCTGACGCTGGTCCTAACTAAGGCCCTGATGCTCTCAATAACTAAGGTCTTCACCCTACCCCTAGCTCACATCCTGACACTACCACTGGCCTGGAACCTGACTCTGTCCCGAGCTAACGTCCTGCCCCTTATCCTCACCGAAGCCGTAATGCTCTCCCTAACTAAGGCCCAGACTAGTCCTAATTAAGGCCCTGACAGTGTCCCTAAGTAAGGCCCAGAATCTATCTCTAATATAGGCCCTGCTGCCGGCAATAACTAAAATCCGGACACTATCCTGAGCTAATATCCTGACCCATTTCTAACCAAGGTCCTGACACCGTCCCTAAGAAAGCCCTGTCGCTGTTCCTAAGTGAAGACCTGAGGCTGTCCGTAACTCAGTCCCTGAAGCTATGCCTAACTGAGGCCTTGACGCTGTGACTAACTCAGGCCCTGATCATGTCTGTAACTAAGACACTAATGCTGATGCAACAAAGGCCCTGATGCTGCTCCTACATCATGCCCTGACAGTGTCCCCAGCTATGGGCCTGACGCTAGGCCTCACTCAGGCCCTGTTGCTCTCCCAGAGTCAGGAACTGACGCTGTCCCTACCTGAAGCCCTGACACGGGTCCTAAATAAGGCCCTGATACTGTAACTAAGCTCTTGACACTATCCCTAGGTCATTTCCTGACACGATCCCTAAACTTTACCCTAACCCTGTCCCTAGCAAATGTCCTGCCTCTTATGCTAACTAAAGCCCTTAGGCTGTGACTACCTCAGGCCCTGAATTTAGTCCCAAGGCCGTGATACTGTCCCTAACAAAGGCCCTAACACTATTCCTAACTCAGGCCCTGACACTGTACCTAACAGAGGCCCAGATGCTAGTACTAACTAAGGTCTTGACACTGTCCCTAACTAGGGCCCTGCTGCCGTCAATATCTAATGTCCTGACACTTTCCTGAGGTAATTTCCGGACCCATCTCTTACCAAGCTCCTGAAACTGTCCCTAAGTAAGCCCTGACGCTGTCCCTAAGGGAGGCCCTAAGGCTGTCCCTAACAGAGGCCCTGAGAATGTCTTTAACAAAGCCCCTGAGGCTGATCCTACCAAGGCCCTTATGCTGCTCCTAAGTCATGCCCTGATACTATCCCTAGCTAAGACTCTGACACTAGGCCTCACTCAAGCCCTGTCGCTCTCCCTAAGTCAGGCTCTGATGCTATCCCTACCTGAAGCCCTGACACTGGTCCTAAATTAGGCCCTGATGCCCTAAGTAACTAAGGTCTTGACACTATCCCTAGGTCATGCCCTGACACAATCCCTAGACCTTAACCTAACCTTGTCTTTAACTAATGTTGAGCTTCTTATGCTAAATAAATCCCTGATGCTGTTCCTAAGTAAGGCCCTAAAATTAGTCCCGAGGCCGTGACCCTGGCCCTAACTGAGGCCTGGAGGCTCGTCCTAACTCAGGCCCTGACACTGTCCCTAACTAAGGCCCTGACACTGTACCTAACAAAGGCTCCGATGCTAGTCCTAAGTCAGGCTGAGACACTGTCTCTAAGGCCCTGCTGCAGTCAATATCTAAAGTCCTGACATTATCCCGAGCTAATATCCTGACCCATGTCTTACCAAGGTCCTGAAACTGTCCCAAAGGAAGCCCTGACGCTGTCCCTAAGTGAGGCCCTGAGGCGGTCCCTAACAGAGGCCCTGAGAATGTCTTTAACGAAGACCCTAATGCTGATCCTACAGAGGCCCTTATACGGCTCCTAAGTCATGCCCTGACACTGCCCCTAACTCAGGCCCTAAAGATAGGCCTCACTTAGGCCCTGTTGCCGTACCTTAGTTAGGCTCTGACGCTGTCCGTACGTGAAGCCCTGGCACTGGTCCTGATGAAGGCCCTGACGCTGGTCCTAACTAAGGCCCTGATGCTCTCAATAACTAAGGTCTTCACCCTATCCCTAGCTCACATCCTGACACTACCACTGGCCTGGAACCTGACTCTGTCCCGAGCTAACGTCCTGCCCCTTATCCTCACCGAAGCCGTAATGCTCTCCCTAACTAAGGCCCAGACTAGTCCTAATTAAGGCCCTGACACTGTCCTTAACTAAGGCCCGGAATCTATCTCTAATATAGGCCTTGCTGCCGGTAATAACTAAAATCCGGACACTATCCTGAGCTAATATCCTGAAGCATTTCTAACCAAGGTCCTGACACCGTCCCTAAGAAAGCCCTGTCGCTGTTCCTAAGTGAAGACCTGAGGCTGTCCGTAACTCAGTCCCTGAAGCTATGCCTAACTGAGGCCTTGACGCTGTGACTAACTCAGGCCCTGATCATGTCTGTAACTAAGACACTAATGCTGATGCAACAAAGGCCCTGATGCTGCTCCTACATCATGCCCTGACAGTGTCCCCAGCTATGGGCCTGACGCTAGGCCTCACTCAGGCCCTGTTGCTCTCCCAGAGTCAGGCACTGACGCTGTCCCTACCTGAAGCCCTGACACGGGTCCTAAATAAGGCCCTGATACTGTAACTAAGCTCTTGACACTATCCCTAGGTCATTTCCTGACACGATCCCTAAACTTTACCCTAACCCTGTCCCTAGCAAATGTCCTGCCTCTTATGCTAACTAAAACCCTTAGGCTGTGACTACCTCAGGCCCTGAATTTAGTCCCAAGGCTGTGATACTGTCCCTAACTAAGGCCCTAACACTATTCCTAACTCAGGCCCTGACACTGTACCTAACAGAGGCCCAGATGCTAGTACTAATTAAGGCCTTGACACTGTCCCTAACTAAGGCCCTGCTGCCATCAATATCTAATGTCCTGACACTATCCTGAGGTAATTTCCGGACCCATCTCTTACCAAGCTCCTGAAACTGTCCCTAAGTAAGCCCTGACGCTGTCCCTAAGGGAGGCCCTAAGGCTGTCCCTAACAGAGGCCCTGAGAATGTCTTTAACAAAGCCCCTGAGGCTGATACTACCAAGGCCCTTATGCTGCTCCTAAGTCATGCCCTGATACTATCCCTAGCTAAGGCTCTGACACTAGGCCTCACTCAAGCCCTGTCGCTCTCCCTAAGTCAGGCTCTGACGCTATCCCTACCTGAAGCCCTGACACTGGTCCTAAATTAGGCCCTGATGCCCTAAGTAACTAAGGTCTTGACACTATCCCTAGGTCATGCCCTGACACAATCCCTAGACCTTAACCTAACCTTGTCTTTAACTAATGTTGAGCTTCTTATGCTAAATAAATCCCTGATGCTGTTCCTAACTAAGGCCCTAAAATTAGTCCCGAGGCCGTGACCCTGGCCCTAACTGAGGCCTGGAGGCTCGTGCTAACTCAGGCCCTGACACTGTCCCTAACTAAGGCCCTGACACTACACCTAACTCAGTCCCTGACACTGTACCTAACAAAGGCTCTGATGCTAGTCCTAAGTCAGGCTGAGACACTGTCTCTAAGGCCCTGCTGCAGTCAATATCTAAAGTCCTGACATTATCCCGAGCTAATATCCTGACCCATGTCTTACCAAGGTCCTGAAACTGTCCCAAAGGAAGCCCTGACGCTGTCCCTAAGTGAGGCCCTGAGGCGGTCCCTAACAGAGGCCCTGAGAATGTCTTTAACGAAGACCCTAATGCTGATCCTACAGAGGCCCTTATACGGCTCCTAAGTCATGCCCTGACACTGCCCCTAACTCAGGCCCTAAAGATAGGCCTCACTTAGGCCCTGTTGCCGTAACTTAGTTAGGCTCTGACGCTGTCCGTACGTGAAGCCCTGACACTGGTCCTGATGAAGGCCCTGACGCTGGTCCTAACTAAGGCCCTGATGCTCTCAGTAACTAAGGTCTTCACCCTATCCCTAGCTCACATCCTGACACTACCACTGGCCTGGAACCTGACTCTGTCCCGAGCTAACGTCCTGCCCCTTATCCTCACCGAAGCCGTAATGCTCTCCCTAACTAAGGCCCAGACTAGTCCTAATTAAGGCCCTGACAGTGTCCCTAAGTAAGGCCCAGAATCTATCTCTAATATAGGCCCTGCTGCCGGCAATAACTAAAATCCGGACACTATCCTGAGCTAATATCCTGACCCATTTCTAACCAAGGTCCTGACACCGTCCCTAAGAAAGCCCTGTCGCTGTTCCTAAGTGAAGACCTGAGGCTGTCCGTAACTCAGTCCCTGAAGCTATGCCTAACTGAGGCCTTGACGCTGTGACTAACTCAGGCCCTGATCATGTCTGTAACTAAGACACTAATGCTGATGCAACAAAGGCCCTGATGCTGCTCCTACATCATGCCCTGACAGTGTCCCCAGCTATGGGCCTGACGCTAGGCCTCACTCAGGCCCTGTTGCTCTCCCAGAGTCAGGAACTGACGCTGTCCCTACCTGAAGCCCTGACACGGGTCCTAAATAAGGCCCTGATACTGTAACTAAGCTCTTGACACTATCCCTAGGTCATTTCCTGACACGATCCCTAAACTTTACCCTAACCCTGTCCCTAGCAAATGTCCTGCCTCTTATGCTAACTAAAGCCCTTAGGCTGTGACTACCTCAGGCCCTGAATTTAGTCCCAAGGCCGTGATACTGTCCCTAACAAAGGCCCTAACACTATTCCTAACTCAGGCCCTGACACTGTACCTAACAGAGGCCCAGATGCTAGTACTAACTAAGGTCTTGACACTGTCCCTAACTAGGGCCCTGCTGCCGTCAATATCTAATGTCCTGACACTTTCCTGAGGTAATTTCCGGACCCATCTCTTACCAAGCTCCTGAAACTGTCCCTAAGTAAGCCCTGACGCTGTCCCTAAGGGAGGCCCTAAGGCTGTCCCTAACAGAGGCCCTGAGAATGTCTTTAACAAAGCCCCTGAGGCTGATCCTACCAAGGCCCTTATGCTGCTCCTAAGTCATGCCCTGATACTATCCCTAGCTAAGACTCTGACACTAGGCCTCACTCAAGCCCTGTCGCTCTCCCTAAGTCAGGCTCTGATGCTATCCCTACCTGAAGCCCTGACACTGGTCCTAAATTAGGCCCTGATGCCCTAAGTAACTAAGGTCTTGACACTATCCCTAGGTCATGCCCTGACACAATCCCTAGACCTTAACCTAACCTTGTCTTTAACTAATGTTGAGCTTCTTATGCTAAATAAATCCCTGATGCTGTTCCTAAGTAAGGCCCTAAAATTAGTCCCGAGGCCGTGACCCTGGCCCTAACTGAGGCCTGGAGGCTCGTCCTAACTCAGGCCCTGACACTGTCCCTAACTAAGGCCCTGACACTGTACCTAACAAAGGCTCCGATGCTAGTCCTAAGTCAGGCTGAGACACTGTCTCTAAGGCCCTGCTGCAGTCAATATCTAAAGTCCTGACATTATCCCGAGCTAATATCCTGACCCATGTCTTACCAAGGTCCTGAAACTGTCCCAAAGGAAGCCCTGACGCTGTCCCTAAGTGAGGCCCTGAGGCGGTCCCTAACAGAGGCCCTGAGAATGTCTTTAACGAAGACCCTAATGCTGATCCTACAGAGGCCCTTATACGGCTCCTAAGTCATGCCCTGACACTGACCCTAACTCAGGCCCTAAAGATAGGCCTCACTTAGGCCCTGTTGCCGTACCTTAGTTAGGCTCTGACGCTGTCCGTACGTGAAGCCCTGGCACTGGTCCTGATGAAGGCCCTGACGCTGGTCCTAACTAAGGCCCTGATGCTCTCAATAACTAAGGTCTTCACCCTATCCCTAGCTCACATCCTGACACTACCACTGGCCTGGAACCTGACTCTGTCCCGAGCTAACGTCCTGCCCCTTATCCTCACCGAAGCCGTAATGCTCTCCCTAACTAAGGCCCAGACTAGTCCTAATTAAGGCCCTGACACTGTCCTTAACTAAGGCCCGGAATCTATCTCTAATATAGGCCTTGCTGCCGGTAATAACTAAAATCCGGACACTATCCTGAGCTAATATCCTGAAGCATTTCTAACCAAGGTCCTGACACCGTCCCTAAGAAAGCCCTGTCGCTGTTCCTAAGTGAAGACCTGAGGCTGTCCGTAACTCAGTCCCTGAAGCTATGCCTAACTGAGGCCTTGACGCTGTGACTAACTCAGGCCCTGATCATGTCTGTAACTAAGACACTAATGCTGATGCAACAAAGGCCCTGATGCTGCTCCTACATCATGCCCTGACAGTGTCCCCAGCTATGGGCCTGACGCTAGGCCTCACTCAGGCCCTGTTGCTCTCCCAGAGTCAGGCACTGACGCTGTCCCTACCTGAAGCCCTGACACGGGTCCTAAATAAGGCCCTGATACTGTAACTAAGCTCTTGACACTATCCCTAGGTCATTTCCTGACACGATCCCTAAACTTTACCCTAACCCTGTCCCTAGCAAATGTCCTGCCTCTTATGCTAACTAAAGCCCTTAGGCTGTGACTACCTCAGGCCCTGAATTTAGTCCCAAGGCCGTGATACTGTCCCTAACTAAGGCCCTAACACTATTCCTAACTCAGGCCCTGACACTGTACCTAACAGAGGCCCAGATGCTAGTACTAACTAAAGCCTTGACACTGTCCCTAACTAAGGCCCTGCTGCCATCAATATCTAATGTCCTGACACTATCCTGAGGTAATTTCCGGACCCATCTCTTACCAAGCTCCTGAAACTGTCCCTAAGTAAGCCCTGACGCTGTCCCTAAGGGAGGCCCTAAGGCTGTCCCTAACAGAGGCCCTGAGAATGTCTTTAACAAAGCCCCTGAGGCTGATCCTACCAAGGCCCTTATGCTGCTCCTAAGTCATGCCCTGATACTATCCCTAGCTAAGGCTCTGACACTAGGCCTCACTCAAGCCCTGTCGCTCTCCCTAAGTCAGGCTCTGACGCTATCCCTACCTGAAGCCCTGACACTGGTCCTAAATTAGGCCCTGATGCCCTAAGTAACTAAGGTCTTGACACTATCCCTAGGTCATGTCCTGACACAATCCCTAGACCTTAACCTAACCTTGTCTTTAACTAATGTTTAGCTTCTTATGCTAAAAAAATCCCTGATGCTGTTCCTAACTAAGGCCCTAAAATTAGTCCCGAGGCCGTGACCCTGGCCCTAACTGAGGCCTGGAGGCTCGTCCTAACTCAGGCCCTGACACTGTCCCTAACTAAGGCCCTGACACTACACCTAACTCAGTCCCTGACACTGTACCTAACAAAGGCTTTGATGCTAGTCCTAAGTCAGGCTGAGACACTGTCTCTAAGGCCCTGCTGCAGTCAATATCTAAAGTCCTGACATTATCCCGAGCTAATATCCTGACCCATGTCTTACCAAGGTCCTGAAACTGTCCCAAAGGAAGCCCTGACGCTGTCCCTAAGTGAGGCCCTGAGGCGGTCCCTAACAGAGGCCCTGAGAATGTCTTTAACGAAGACCCTAATGCTGATCCTACAGAGGCCCTTATACGGCTCCTAAGTCATGCCCTGACACTGCCCCTAACTCAGGCCCTAAAGATAGGCCTCACTTAGGCCCTGTTGCCGTACCTTAGTTAGGCTCTGACGCTGTCCGTACGTGAAGCCCTGGCACTGGTCCTGATGAAGGCCCTGACGCTGGTCCTAACTAAGGCCCTGATGCTCTCAATAACTAAGGTCTTCACCCTATCCCTAGCTCACATCCTGACACTACCACTGGCCTGGAACCTGACTCTGTCCCGAGCTAACGTCCTGCCCCTTATCCTCACCGAAGCCGTAATGCTCTCCCTAACTAAGGCCCAGACTAGTCCTAATTAAGGCCCTGACACTGTCCTTAACTAAGGCCTGGAATCTATCTCTAATATAGGCCTTGCTGCCGGTAATAACTAAAATCCGGACACTATCCTGAGCTAATATCCTGAAGCATTTCTAACCAAGATCCTGACACCGTCCCTAAGAAAGCCCTGTCGCTGTTCCTAAGTGAAGACCTGAGGCTGTCCGTAACTCAGTCCCTGAAGCTATGCCTAACTGAGGCCTTGACGCTGTGACTAACTCAGGCCCTGATCATGTCTGTAACTAAGACACTAATGCTGATGCAACAAAGGCCCTGATGCTGCTCCTACATCATGCCCTGACAGTGTCCCCAGCTATGGGCCTGACGCTAGGCCTCACTCAGGCCCTGTTGCTCTCCCAGAGTCAGGAACTGACGCTGTCCCTACCTGAAGCCCTGACACTGGTCCTAAATAAGGCCCTGATACTGTAACTAAGCTCTTGACACTATCCCTAGGTCATTTCCTGACACGATCCCTAAACTTTACCCTAACCCTGTCCCTAGCAAATGTCCTGCCTCTTATGCTAACTAAAGCCCTTAGGCTGTGACTACCTCAGGCCCTGAATTTAGTCCCAAGGCTGTGATACTGTCCCTAACTAAGGCCCTAACACTATTCCTAACTCAGGCCCTGACACTGTACCTAACAGAGGCCCAGATGCTAGTACTAATTAAGGCCTTGACACTGTCCCTAACTAAGGCCCTGCTGCCATCAATATCTAATGTCCTGACACTATCCTGAGGTAATTTCCGGACCCATCTCTTACCAAGCTCCTGAAACTGTCCCTAAGTAAGCCCTGACGCTGTCCCTAAGGGAGGCCCTAAGGCTGTCCCTAACAGAGGCCCTGAGAATGTCTTTAACAAAGCCCCTGAGGCTGATACTACCAAGGCCCTTATGCTGCTCCTAAGTCATGCCCTGATACTATCCCTAGCTAAGGCTCTGACACTAGGCCTCACTCAAGCCCTGTCGCTCTCCCTAAGTCAGGCTCTGACGCTATCCCTACCTGAAGCCCTGACACTGGTCCTAAATTAGGCCCTGATGCCCTAAGTAACTAAGGTCTTGACACTATCCCTAGGTCATGCCCTGACACAATCCCTAGACCTTAACCTAACCTTGTCTTTAACTAATGTTGAGCTTCTTATGCTAAATAAATCCCTGATGCTGTTCCTAACTAAGGCCCTAAAATTAGTCCCGAGGCCGTGACCCTGGCCCTAACTGAGGCCTGGAGGCTCGTGCTAACTCAGGCCCTGACACTGTCCCTAACTAAGGCCCTGACACTACACCTAACTCAGTCCCTGACACTGTACCTAACAAAGGCTCTGATGCTAGTCCTAAGTCAGGCTGAGACACTGTCTCTAAGGCCCTGCTGCAGTCAATATCTAAAGTCCTGACATTATCCCGAGCTAATATCCTGACCCATGTCTTACCAAGGTCCTGAAACTGTCCCAAAGTAAGCCCTGACGCTGTCCCTAAGTGAGGCCCTGAGGCGGTCCCTAACAGAGGCCCTGAGAATGTCTTTAACGAAGACCCTAATGCTGATCCTACAGAGGCCCTTATACGGCTCCTAAGTCATGCCCTGACACTGCCCCTAACTCAGGCCCTAAAGATAGGCCTCACTTAGGCCCTGTTGCCGTAACTTAGTTAGGCTCTGACGCTGTCCGTACGTGAAGCCCTGACACTGGTCCTGATGAAGGCCCTGACGCTGGTCCTAACTAAGGCCCTGATGCTCTCAGTAACTAAGGTCTTCACCCTATCCCTAGCTCACATCCTGACACTACCACTGGCCTGGAACCTGACTCTGTCCCGAGCTAACGTCCTGCCCCTTATCCTCACCGAAGCCGTAATGCTCTCCCTAACTAAGGCCCAGACTAGTCCTAATTAAGGCCCTGACACTGTCCCTAACTAAGGCCCGGAATCTATCTCTAATAAAGGCCCTGCTGCCGGCAATAACTAAAATCCGGACACTATCCTGAGCTAATATCCTGACCCATTTCTAACCAAGGTCCTGACACCGTCCGTAAGAAAGCCCTGTCGCTGTTCCTAACTGAAGACCTGAGGCTGTCCATAACTCAGTCCCTGAAGCTATGCCTAACTGAGGCCTTGACGCTGTGACTAACTCAGGCCCTGATCATGTCTGTAACTAAGACACTAATGCTGATGCAACAAAGGCCCTGATGCTGCTCCTACATCATGCCCTGACAGTGTCCCCAGCTATGGGCCTGACGCTAGGCCTCACTCAGGCCCTGTTGCTCTCCCAGAGTCAGGCACTGATGCTGTCCCTACCTGAAGCCCTGACACGGGTCCTAAATAAGGCCCTGATACTGTAACTAAGCTCTTGACACTATCCCTAGGTCATTTCCTGACACGATCCCTAAACTTTACCCTAACCCTGTCCCTAGCAAATGTCCTGCCTCTTATGCTAACTAAAGCCCTTATGCTGTGACTACCTCAGGCCCTGAATTTAGTCCCAAGGCTGTGATACTGTCCCTAACTAAGGCCCTAACACTATTCCTAACTCAGGCCCTGACACTGTACCTAACAGAGGCCCAGATGCTAGTACTAACTAAGGCCTTGACACTGTCCCTAACTAAGGCCCTGCTGCCATCAATATCTAATGTCCTGACACTATCCTGAGGTAATTTCCGGACCCATCTCTTACCAAGCTCCTGAAACTGTCCCTAAGTAAGCCCTGACGCTGTCCCTAAGGGAGGCCCTAAGGCTGTCCCTAACAGAGGCCCTGAGAATGTCTTTAACAAAGCCCCTGAGGCTGATACTACCAAGGCCCTTATGCTGCTCCTAAGTCATGCCCTGATACTATCCCTAGCTAAGGCTCTGACACTAGGCCTCACTCAAGCCCTGTCGCTCTCCCTAAGTCAGGCTCTGACGCTATCCCTACCTGAAGCCCTGACACTGGTCCTAAATTAGGCCCTGATGCCCTAAGTAACTAAGGTCTTGACACTATCCCTAGGTCATGCCCTGACACAATCCCTAGACCTTAACCTAACCTTGTCTTTAACTAATGTTGAGCTTCTTATGCTAAATAAATCCCTGATGCTGTTCCTAACTAAGGCCCTAAAATTAGTCCCGAGGCCGTGACCCTGGCCCTAACTGAGGCCTGGAGGCTCGTCCTAACTCAGGCCCTGACACTGTCCCTAACTAAGGCCCTGACACTACACCTAACTCAGTCCCTGACACTGTACCTAACAAAGGCTCTGATGCTAGTCCTAAGTCAGGCTGAGACACTGTCTCTAAGGCCCTGCTGCAGTCAATATCTAAAGTCCTGACATTATCCCGAGCTAATATCCTGACCCATGTCTTACCAAGGTCCTGAAACTTTCCCAAAGGAAGCCCTGACGCTGTCCCTAAGTGAGGCCCTGAGGCGGTCCCTAACAGAGGCCCTGAGAATGTCTTTAACGAAGACCCTAATGCTGATCCTACAGAGGCCCATATACTGCTCCTAAGTCATGCCCTGACACTGTCCCTAACTCAGGCCCTAAAGATAGGCCTCACTTAGGCCCTGTTGCCGTAACTTAGTTAGGCTCTGACGCTGTCCGTAAGTGAAGCCCTGACACTGGTCCTGATGAAGGCCCTGACGCTGGTCCTAACTAAGGCCCTGATGCTCTCAGTAACTAAGGTCTTCACCTTATCCCTAGCTCACATCCTGACACTACCACTGGCCTGGAACCTGACTCTGTCCCGAGCTAACGTCCTGCCCCTTATCCTCACCGAAGCCGTAATGCTCTCCCTAACTAAGGCCCAGACTAGTCCTAATTAAGGCCCTGACACTGTCCCTAACTAAAGCCCGGAATCTATCTCTAATATAGGCCCTGCTGCCGGCAATAACTAAAATCCGGACACTATCCTGAGCTAATATCCTGACCCATTTCTAACCAAGGTCCTGACACCGTCCCTAAGAAAGCCCTGTCGCTGTTCCTAAGTGAAGACCTGAGGCTGTCCGTAACTCAGTCCCTGAAGCTATGCCTAACTGAGGCCTTGACACTGTGACTAACTCAGGCCCTGATCATGTCTGTAACTAAGACACTAATGCTGATGCAACAAAGGCCCTGATGCTGCTCCTACATCATGCCCTGACAGTGTCCCCAGCTATGGGCCTGACGCTAGGCCTCACTCAGGCCCTGTTGCTCTCCCAGAGTCAGGCACTGATGCTGTCCCTACCTGAAGCCCTGACACGGGTCCTAAATAAGGCCCTGATACTGTAACTAAGCTCTTGACACTATCCCTAGGTCATTTCCTGACACGATCCCTAAACTTTACCCTAACCCTGTCCCTAGCAAATGTCCTGCCTCTTATGCTAACTAAAGCCCTTATGCTGTGACTACCTCAGGCCCTGAATTTAGTCCCAAGGCTGTGATACTGTCCCTAACTAAGGCCCTAACACTATTCCTAACTCAGGCCCTGACACTGTACCTAACAGAGGCCCAGATGCTAGTACTAACTAAGGCCTTGACACTGTCCCTAACTAAGGCCCTGCTGCCATCAATATCTAATGTCCTGACACTATCCTGAGGTAATTTCCGGACCCATCTCTTACCAAGCTCCTGAAACTGTCCCTAAGTAAGCCCTGACGCTGTCCCTAAGGGAGGCCCTAAGGCTGTCCCTAACAGAGGCCCTGAGAATGTCTGTAACAAAGCCCCTGAGGCTGATCCTACGAAGGCCCTTATGCTGCTCCTAAGTCATGCCCTGATACTATCCCTAGCTAAGGCTCTGACACTAGGCCTCACTCAAGCCCTGTCGCTCTCCCTAAGTCAGGCTTTGACACGATCCCTACCTGAAGCCCTGACACTGGTCCTAAATTAGACCCTGATGCCCTAAGTAACTAAGGTCTTGACACTATCCCTAGGTCATGCCCTGACACAATCCCTAGACCTTAACCTAACCTTGTCTTTAACTAATGTTGAGCTTCTTATGCTAAATAAATCCCTGATGCTGTTCCTAACTAAGGCCCTAAAATTAGTCCCGAGGCCGTGACCCTGGCCCTAACTGAGGCCTGGAGGCTCGTCCTAACTCAGGCCCTGACACTGTCCCTAACTAAGGCCCTGACACTACACCTAACTCAGTCCCTGACACTGTACCTAACAAAGGCTCTGATGCTAGTCCTAAGTCAGGCTGAGACACTGTCTCTAAGGCCCTGCTGCAGTCAATATCTAAAGTCCTGACATTATCCCGAGCTAATATCCTGACCCATGTCTTACCAAGGTCCTGAAACTGTCCCAAAGGAAGCCCTGACGCTGTCCCTAAGTGAGGCCCTGAGGCGGTCCCTAACAGAGGCCCTGAGAATGTCTTTAACGAAGACCCTAATGCTGATCCTACAGAGGCCCTTATACTGCTCCTAAGTCATGCCCTGACACTGCCCCTAACTCAGGCCCTAAAGATAGGCCTCACTTAGGCCCTGCTGCCGTACCTTAGTTAGGCTCTGACGCTGTCCGTACGTGAAGCCCTGGCACTGGTCCTGATGAAGGCCCTGACGCTGGTCCTAACTAAGGCCCTGATGCTCTCAATAACTAAGGTCTTCACCCTATCCCTAGCTCACATCCTGACACTACCACTGGCCTGGAACCTGACTCTGTCCCGAGCTAACGTCCTGCCCCTTATCCTCACCGAAGCCGTAATGCTCTCCCTAACTAAGGCCCAGACTAGTCCTAATTAAGGCCCTGACACTGTCCTTAACTAAGGCCTGGAATCTATCTCTAATATAGGCCTTGCTGCCGGTAATAACTAAAATCCGGACACTATCCTGAGCTAATATCCTGACCCATTTCTAACCAAGGTCCTGACACCGTCCCTAAGAAAGCCCTGTCGCTGTTCCTAAGTGAAGACCTGAGGCTGTCCGTAACTCAGTCCCTGAAGCTATGCCTAACTGAGGCCTTGACGCTGTGAGTAACTCAGGCCCTGATCATGTCTGTAACTAAGACACTAATGCTGATGCAACAAAGGCCCTGATGCTTCTCCTACATCATGCCCTGACAGTGTCCCCAGCTATGGGCCTGACGCTAAGCCTCACTCAGGCCCTGTTGCTCTCCCAGAGTCAGGCACTGACGCTGTCCCTACCTGAAGCCCTGACACGGGTCCTAAATAAGGCCCTGATACTGTAACTAAGCTCTTGACACTATCCCTAGGTCATTTCCTGACACGATCCCTAAACTTTACCCTAACCCTGTCCCTAGCAAATGTCCTGCCTCTTATGCTAACTAAAGCCCTTAGGCTGTGACTACCTCAGGCCCTGAATTTAGTCCCAAGGCCGTGATACTGTCCCTAACTAAGGCCCTAACACTATTCCTAACTCAGGCCCTGACACTGTACCTAACAGAGGCCCAGATGCTAGTACTAACTAAGGCCTTGACACTGTCCCTAACTAAGGCCCTGCTGCCATCAATATCTAATGTCCTGACACTATCCTGAGGTAATTTCCGGACCCATCTCTTACCAAGCTCCTGAAACTGTCCCTAAGTAAGCCCTGACGCTGTCCCTAAGGGAGGCCCTAAGGCTGTCCCTAACAGAGGCCCTGAGAATGTCTTTAACAAAGCCCCTGAGGCTGATCCTACCAAGGCCCTTATGCTGCTCCTAAGTCATGCCCTGATACTATCCCTAGCTAAGGCTCTGACACTAGGCCTCACTCAAGCCCTGTCGCTCTCCCTAAGTCAGGCTCTGACGCTATCCCTACCTGCAGCCCTGACACTGGTCCTAAATTAGGCCCTGATGCCCTAAGTAACTAAGGTCTTGACACTATCCCTAGGTCATGCCCTGACACAATCCCTAGACCTTAACCTAACCTTGTCTTTAACTAATGTTGAGCTTCTTATGCTAAATAAATCCCTGATGCTGTTCCTAACTAAGGCCCTAAAATTAGTCCCGAGGCCATGACCCTGGCCCTAACTGAGGCCTGGAGGCTCGTCCTAACTCAGGCCCTGACACTGTACCTAACAAAGGCTCTGATGCTAGTCCTAAGTCAGGCTGAGACACTGTCTCTAAGGCCCTGCTGCAGTCAATATCTAAAGTCCTGACATTATCCCGAGCTAATATCCTGACCCATGTCTTACCAAGGTCCTGAAACTGTCCCAAAGGAAGCCCTGACGCTGTCCCTAAGTGAGGCCCTGAGGCGGTCCCTAACAGAGGCCCTGAGAATGTCTTTAACGAAGACCCTAATGCTGATCCTACAGAGGCCCTTATACGGCTCCTAAGTCATGCCCTGACACTGTCCCTAACTCAGGCCCTAAAGATAGGCCTCACTTAGGCCCCGTTGCCGTACCTTAGTTAGGCTCTGACGCTGTCCGTAAGTGAAGCCCTGACACTGGTCCTGATGAAGGCCCTGACGCTGGTCCTAACTAAGGCCCTGATGCTCTCAATAACTAAGGTCTTCACCCTATCCCTAGCTCACATCCTGACACTACCACTGGCCTGGAACCTGACTCTGTCCCGAGCTAACGTCCTGCCCCTTATCCTCACCGAAGCCGTAATGCTCTCCCTAACTAAGGCCCAGACTAGTCCTAATTAAGGCCCTGACACTGTCCCTAACTAAGGCCCGGAATCTATCTCTAATAAAGGCCCTGCTGCCGGCAATAACTAAAATCCGGACACTATCCTGAGCTAATATCCTGACCCATTTCTAACCAAGGTCCTGACACCGTCCCTAAGAAAGCCCTGTCGCTGTTCCTAACTGAAGACCTGAGGCTGTCCGTAACTCAGTCCCTGAAGCTATGCCTAACTGAGGCCTTGACGCTGTGACTAACTCAGGCCCTGATCATGTCTGTAACTAAGACACTAATGCTGATGCAACAAAGGCCCTGATACTGCTCCTACATCATGCCCTGACAGTGTCCCCAGCTATGGGCCTGACGCTAGGCCTCACTCAGGCCCTGTTGCTCTCCCAGAGTCAGGCACTGATGCTGTCCCTACCTGAAGCCCTGACACGGGTCCTAAATAAGGCCCTGATACTGTAACTAAGCTCTTGACACTATCCCTAGGTCATTTCCTGACACGATCCCTAAACTTTACCCTAACCCTGTCCCTAGCAAATGTCCTGCCTCTTATGCTAACTAAAGCCCTTAGGCTGTGACTACCTCAGGCCCTGAATTTAGTCCCAAGGCTGTGATACTGTCCCTAACTAAGGCCCTAACACTATTCCTAACTCAGGCCCTGACACTGTACCTAACAGAGGCCCAGATGCTAGTACTAACTAAAGCCTTGACACTGTCCCTAACTAAGGCCCTGCTGCCATCAATATCTAATGTCCTGACACTATCCTGAGGTAATTTCCGGACCCATCTCTTACCAAGCTCCTGAAACTGTCCCTAAGTAAGCCCTGACGCTGTCCCTAAGGGAGGCCCTAAGGCTGTCCCTAACAGAGGCCCTGAGAATGTCTTTAACAAAGCCCCTGAGGCTGATCCTACCAAGGCCCTTATGCTGCTCCTAAGTCATGCCCTGATACTATCCCTAGCTAAGGCTCTGACACTAGGCCTCACTCAAGCCCTGTCGCTCTCCCTAAGTCAGGCTCTGACGCTATCCCTACCTGAAGCCCTGACACTGGTCCTAAATTAGGCCCTGATGCCCTAAGTAACTAAGGTCTTGACACTATCCCTAGGTCATGCCCTGACACAATCCCTAGACCTTAACCTAACCTTGTCTTTAACTAATGTTGAGCTTCTTATGCTAAATAAATCCCTGATGCTGTTCCTAACTAAGGCCCTAAAATTAGTCCCGAGGCCATGACCCTGGCCCTAACTGAGGCCTGGAGGCTCGTCCTAACTCAGGCCCTGACACTGTCCCTAACTAAGGCCCTGACACTACACCTAACTCAGTCCCTGACACTGTACCTAACAAAGGCTTTGATGCTAGTCCTAAGTCAGGCTGAGACACTGTCTCTAAGGCCCTGCTGCAGTCAATATCTAAAGTCCTGACATTATCCCGAGCTAATATCCTGACCCATGTCTTACCAAGGTCCTGAAACTGTCCCAAAGGAAGCCCTGACGCTGTCCCTAAGTGAGGCCCTGAGGCGGTCCCTAACAGAGGCCCTGAGAATGTCTTTAACGAAGACCCTAATGCTGATCCTACAGAGGCCCTTATACGGCTCCTAAGTCATGCCCTGACACTGACCCTAACTCAGGCCCTAAAGATAGGCCTCACTTAGGCCCTGCTGCCGTACCTTAGTTAGGCTCTGACGCTGTCCGTACGTGAAGCCCTGGCACTGGTCCTGATGAAGGCCCTGACGCTGGTCCTAACTAAGGCCCTGATGCTCTCAATAACTAAGGTCTTCACCCTATCCCTAGCTCACATCCTGACACTACCACTGGCCTGGAACCTGACTCTGTCCCGAGCTAACGTCCTGCCCCTTATCCTCACCGAAGCCGTAATGCTCTCCCTAACTAAGGCCCAGACTAGTCCTAATTAAGGCCCTGACACTGTCCTTAACTAAGGCCTGGAATCTATCTCTAATATAGGCCTTGCTGCCGGTAATAACTAAAATCCGGACACTATCCTGAGCTAATATCCTGACCCATTTCTAACCAAGGTCCTGACACCGTCCCTAAGAAAGCCCTGTCGCTGTTCCTAACTGAAGACCTGAGGCTGTCCGTAACTCAGTCCCTGAAGCTATGCCTAACTGAGGCCTTGACGCTGTGACTAACTCAGGCCCTGATCATGTCTGTAACTAAGACACTAATGCTGATGCAACAAAGGCCCTGATACTGCTCCTACATCATGCCCTGACAGTGTCCCCAGCTATGGGCCTGACGCTAGGCCTCACTCAGGCCCTGTTGCTCTCCCAGAGTCAGGCACTGATGCTGTCCCTACCTGAAGCCCTGACACGGGTCCTAAATAAGGCCCTGATACTGTAACTAAGCTCTTGACACTATCCCTAGGTCATTTCCTGACACGATCCCTAAACTTTACCCTAACCCTGTCCCTAGCAAATGTCCTGCCTCTTATGCTAACTAAAGCCCTTAGGCTGTGACTACCTCAGGCCCTGAATTTAGTCCCAAGGCTGTGATACTGTCCCTAACTAAGGCCCTAACACTATTCCTAACTCAGGCCCTGACACTGTACCTAACAGAGGCCCAGATGCTAGTACTAACTAAAGCCTTGACACTGTCCCTAACTAAGGCCCTGCTGCCATCAATATCTAATGTCCTGACACTATCCTGAGGTAATTTCCGGACCCATCTCTTACCAAGCTCCTGAAACTGTCCCTAAGTAAGCCCTGACGCTGTCCCTAAGGGAGGCCCTAAGGCTGTCCCTAACAGAGGCCCTGAGAATGTCTTTAACAAAGCCCCTGAGGCTGATCCTACCAAGGCCCTTATGCTGCTCCTAAGTCATGCCCTGATACTATCCCTAGCTAAGGCTCTGACACTAGGCCTCACTCAAGCCCTGTCGCTCTCCCTAAGTCAGGCTCTGACGCTATCCCTACCTGAAGCCCTGACACTGGTCCTAAATTAGGCCCTGATGCCCTAAGTAACTAAGGTCTTGACACTATCCCTAGGTCATGCCCTGACACAATCCCTAGACCTTAACCTAACCTTGTCTTTAACTAATGTTGAGCTTCTTATGCTAAATAAATCCCTGATGCTGTTCCTAACTAAGGCCCTAAAATTAGTCCCGAGGCCATGACCCTGGCCCTAACTGAGGCCTGGAGGCTCGTCCTAACTCAGGCCCTGACACTGTCCCTAACTAAGGCCCTGACACTACACCTAACTCAGTCCCTGACACTGTACCTAACAAAGGCTTTGATGCTAGTCCTAAGTCAGGCTGAGACACTGTCTCTAAGGCCCTGCTGCAGTCAATATCTAAAGTCCTGACATTATCCCGAGCTAATATCCTGACCCATGTCTTACCAAGGTCCTGAAACTGTCCCAAAGGAAGCCCTGACGCTGTCCCTAAGTGAGGCCCTGAGGCGGTCCCTAACAGAGGCCCTGAGAATGTCTTTAACGAAGACCCTAATGCTGATCCTACAGAGGCCCTTATACGGCTCCTAAGTCATGCCCTGACACTGACCCTAACTCAGGCCCTAAAGATAGGCCTCACTTAGGCCCTGCTGCCGTACCTTAGTTAGGCTCTGACGCTGTCCGTACGTGAAGCCCTGGCACTGGTCCTGATGAAGGCCCTGACGCTGGTCCTAACTAAGGCCCTGATGCTCTCAATAACTAAGGTCTTCACCCTATCCCTAGCTCACATCCTGACACTACCACTGGCCTGGAACCTGACTCTGTCCCGAGCTAACGTCCTGCCCCTTATCCTCACCGAAGCCGTAATGCTCTCCCTAACTAAGGCCCAGACTAGTCCTAATTAAGGCCCTGACACTGTCCTTAACTAAGGCCTGGAATCTATCTCTAATATAGGCCTTGCTGCCGGTAATAACTAAAATCCGGACACTATCCTGAGCTAATATCCTGACCCATTTCTAACCAAGGTCCTGACACCGTCCCTAAGAAAGCCCTGTCGCTGTTCCTAAGTGAAGACCTGAGGCTGTCCGTAACTCAGTCCCTGAAGCTATGCCTAACTGAGGCCTTGACGCTGTGACTAACTCAGGCCCTGATCATGTCTGTAACTAAGACACTAATGCTGATGCAACAAAGGCCCTGATGCTGCTCCTACATCATGCCCTGACAGTGTCCCCAGCTATGGGCCTGACGCTAGGCCTCACTCAGGCCCTGTTGCTCTCCCAGAGTCAGGCACTGATGCTGTCCCTACCTGAAGCCCTGACACGGGTCCTAAATAAGGCCCTGATACTGTAACTAAGCTCTTGACACTATCCCTAGGTCATTTCCTGACACGATCCCTAAACTTTACCCTAACCCTGTCCCTAGCAAATGTCCTGCCTCTTATGCTAACTAAAGCCCTTATGCTGTGACTACCTCAGACCATGAATTTAGTCCCAAGGCTGTGATACTGTCCCTAACGAAGGCCCTAACACTATTCCTAACTCAGGCCCTGACACTGTACCTAACAGAGGCCCAGATGCTAGTACTAACTAAGGCCTTGACACTGTCCCTAACTAAGGCCCTGCTGCCGTCAATATCTAATGTCCTGACACTATCCTGAGGTAATTTCCGGACCCATCTCTTACCAAGCTCCTGAAACTGTCCCTAAGTAAGCCCTGACGCTGTCCCTAAGGGAGGCCCTAAGGCTGTCCCTAACAGAGGCCCTGAGAATGTCTTTAACAAAGCCCCTCCCTGAGGCTGATCCTACCAAGGCCCTTATGCTGCTCCTAAGTCATGCCCTGATACTATCCCTAGCTAAGGCTCTGACACTAGGCCTCACTCAAGCCCTGTCGCTCTCCCTAAGTCAGGCTCTGACGCTATCCCTACCTGAAGCCCTGACACTGGTCCTAAATTAGGCCCTGATGCCCTAAGTAACTAAGGTCTTGACACTATCCCTAGGTCATGCCCTGACACAATCCCTAGACCTTAACCTAACCTTGTCTTTAACTAATGTTGAGCTTCTTATGCTAAAAAAATCCCTGATGCTGTTCCTAACTAAGGCCCTAAAATTAGTCCCGAGGCCGTGACCCTGGCCCTAACTGAGGCCTGGGGGCTCGTGCTAACTCGGGCCCTGACACTGTCCCTAACTAAGGCCCTGACACTACACCTAACTCAGTCCCTGACACTGTACCTAACAAAGGCTCTGATGCTAGTCCTAAGTCAGGCTGAGACACTGTCTCTAAGGCCCTGCTGCAGTCAATATCTAAAGTCCTGACATTATCCCGAGCTAATATCCTGACCCATGTCTTACCAAGGTCCTGAAACTGTCCCAAAGGAAGCCCTGACGCTGTCCCTAAGTGAGGCCCTGAGGCGGTCCCTAACAGAGGCCCTGAGAATGTCTTTAACGAAGACCCTAATGCTGATCCTACAGAGGCCCTTATACGGCTCCTAAGTCATGCCCTGACACTGTCCCTAACTCAGGCCCTAAAGATAGGCCTCACTTACGCCCCGTTGCCGTACCTTAGTTAGGCTCTGACGCTGTCCGTAAGTGAAGCCCTGACACTGGTCCTGATGAAGGCCCTGACGCTGGTCCTAACTAAGGCCCTGATGCTCTCAATAATTAAGGTATTCACCCTATCCCTAGCTCACATCCTGACACTACCACTGGCCTGGAACCTGACTCTGTCCCGAGCTAACGTCCTGCCCCTTATCCTCACCGAAGCCGTAATGCTCTCCCTAACTAAGGCCCAGACTAGTCCTAATTAAGGCCCTGACACTGTCCCTAACTAAGGCCCGGAATCTATCTCTAATATAGGCCCTGCTGCCGGCAATAACTAAAATCCGGACACTATCCTGAGCTAATATCCTGACCCATTTCTAACCAAGGTCCTGACACCGTCCCTAAGAAAGCCCTGTCGCTGTTCCTAACTGAAGACCTGAGGCTGTCCGTAACTCAGTCCCTGAAGCTATGCCTAACTGAGGCCTTGACGCTGTGACTAACTCAGGCCCTGATCATGTCTGTAACTAAGACACTAATGCTGATGCAACAAAGGCCCTGATGCTGCTCCTACATCATGCCCTGACAGTGTCCCCAGCTATGGGCCTGACGCTAGGCCTCACTCAGGCCCTGTTGCTCTCCCAGAGTCAGGCACTGACGCTGTCCCTACCTGAAGCCCTGACACGGGTCCTAAATAAGGCCCTGATACTGTAACTAAGCTCTTGACACTATCCCTAGGTCATTTCCTGACACGATCCCTAAACTTTACCCTAACCCTGTCCCTAGCAAATGTCCTGCCTCTTATGCTAACTAAAGCCCTTAGGCTGTGACTACCTCAGGCCCTGAATTTAGTCCCAAGGCCGTGATACTGTCCCTAACTAAGGCCCTAACACTATTCCTAACTCAGGCCCTGACACTGTACCTAACAGAGGCCCAGATGCTAGTACTAACTAAGGCCTTGACACTGTCCGTAACTAAGGCCCTGCTGCCATCAATATCTAATGTCCTGACACTATCCTGAGGTAATTTCCGGACCCATCTCTTACCAAGCTCCTGAAACTGTCCCTAAGTAAGCCCTGACGCTCTCCCTAATGGTGGCCTTAAGGCTGTCCCAAACAGAGGCCCTGAGAATGTCTTTAACAAAGCCCCTGAGGCTGATCCTACCAAGGCCCTTATGCTGCTCCTAAGTCATGCCCTGATACTATCCCTAGCTAAGGCTCTGACACTAGGCCTCACTCAAGCCCTGTCGCTCTCCCTAAGTCAGGCTCTGACGCTATCCCTACCTGAAGCCCTGACACTGGTCCTAAATTAGGCCCTGATGCCCTAAGTAACTAAGGTCTTGACACTATCCCTAGGTCATGCCCTGACACAATCCCTAGACCTTAACCTAACCTTGTCTTTAACTAATGCTGAGCTTCTTATGCTAAATAAATCCCTGATGCTCTTCCTAACTAAGGCCCTAAAATTAGTCCCGAGGCCGTGACCCTGGCCCTAACTGAGGCCTGGAGGCTCGTCCTAACTCAGGCCCTGACACTGTCCCTAACTAAGGCCCTGACACTACACCTAACTCAGTCCCTGACACTGTACCTAACAAAGGCTCTGATGCTAGTCCTAAGTCAGGCTGAGACACTGTCTCTAAGGCCCTGCTGCAGTCAATATCTAAAGTCCTGACATTATCCCGAGCTAATATCCTGACCCATGTCTTACCAAGGTCCTGAAACTGTCCCAAAGGAAGCCCTGACGCTGTCCCTAAGTGAGGCCCTGAGGCGGTCCCTAACAGAGGCCCTGAGAATGTCTTTAACGAAGACCCTAATGCTGATCCTACAGAGGCCCTTATACGGCTCCTAAGTCATGCCCTGACACTGTCCCTAACTCAGGCCCTAAAGATAGGCCTCACTTAGGCCCCGTTGCCGTACCTTAGTTAGGCTCTGACGCTGTCCGTAAGTGAAGCCCTGACACTGGTCCTGATGAAGGCCCTGACGCTGGTCCTAACTAAGGCCCTGATGCTCTCAATAACTAAGGTCTTCACCCTATCCCTAGCTCACATCCTGACACTACCACTGGCCTGGAACCTGACTCTGTCCCGAGCTAACGTCCTGCCCCTTATCCTCACCGAAGCCGTAATGCTCTCCCTAACTAAGGCCCAGACTAGTCCTAATTAAGGCCCTGACACTGTCCCTAACTAAGGCCCGGAATCTATCTCTAATAAAGGCCCTGCTGCCGGCAATAACTAAAATCCGGACACTATCCTGAGCTAATATCCTGACCCATTTCTAACCAAGGTCCTGACACCGTCCCTAAGAAAGCCCTGTCGCTGTTCCTAACTGAAGACCTGAGGCTGTCCGTAACTCAGTCCCTGAAGCTATGCCTAACTGAGGCCTTGACGCTGTGACTAACTCAGGCCCTGATCATGTCTGTAACTAAGACACTAATGCTGATGCAACAAAGGCCCTGATACTGCTCCTACATCATGCCCTGACAGTGTCCCCAGCTATGGGCCTGACGCTAGGCCTCACTCAGGCCCTGTTGCTCTCCCAGAGTCAGGCACTGATGCTGTCCCTACCTGAAGCCCTGACACGGGTCCTAAATAAGGCCCTGATACTGTAACTAAGCTCTTGACACTATCCCTAGGTCATTTCCTGACACGATCCCTAAACTTTACCCTAACCCTGTCCCTAGCAAATGTCCTGCCTCTTATGCTAACTAAAGCCCTTAGGCTGTGACTACCTCAGGCCCTGAATTTAGTCCCAAGGCTGTGATACTGTCCCTAACTAAGGCCCTAACACTATTCCTAACTCAGGCCCTGACACTGTACCTAACAGAGGCCCAGATGCTAGTACTAACTAAAGCCTTGACACTGTCCCTAACTAAGGCCCTGCTGCCATCAATATCTAATGTCCTGACACTATCCTGAGGTAATTTCCGGACCCATCTCTTACCAAGCTCCTGAAACTGTCCCTAAGTAAGCCCTGACGCTGTCCCTAAGGGAGGCCCTAAGGCTGTCCCTAACAGAGGCCCTGAGAATGTCTTTAACAAAGCCCCTGAGGCTGATCCTACCAAGGCCCTTATGCTGCTCCTAAGTCATGCCCTGATACTATCCCTAGCTAAGGCTCTGACACTAGGCCTCACTCAAGCCCTGTCGCTCTCCCTAAGTCAGGCTCTGACGCTATCCCTACCTGAAGCCCTGACACTGGTCCTAAATTAGGCCCTGATGCCCTAAGTAACTAAGGTCTTGACACTATCCCTAGGTCATGCCCTGACACAATCCCTAGACCTTAACCTAACCTTGTCTTTAACTAATGTTGAGCTTCTTATGCTAAATAAATCCCTGATGCTGTTCCTAACTAAGGCCCTAAAATTAGTCCCGAGGCCATGACCCTGGCCCTAACTGAGGCCTGGAGGCTCGTCCTAACTCAGGCCCTGACACTGTCCCTAACTAAGGCCCTGACACTACACCTAACTCAGTCCCTGACACTGTACCTAACAAAGGCTTTGATGCTAGTCCTAAGTCAGGCTGAGACACTGTCTCTAAGGCCCTGCTGCAGTCAATATCTAAAGTCCTGACATTATCCCGAGCTAATATCCTGACCCATGTCTTACCAAGGTCCTGAAACTGTCCCAAAGGAAGCCCTGACGCTGTCCCTAAGTGAGGCCCTGAGGCGGTCCCTAACAGAGGCCCTGAGAATGTCTTTAACGAAGACCCTAATGCTGATCCTACAGAGGCCCTTATACGGCTCCTAAGTCATGCCCTGACACTGACCCTAACTCAGGCCCTAAAGATAGGCCTCACTTAGGCCCTGCTGCCGTACCTTAGTTAGGCTCTGACGCTGTCCGTACGTGAAGCCCTGGCACTGGTCCTGATGAAGGCCCTGACGCTGGTCCTAACTAAGGCCCTGATGCTCTCAATAACTAAGGTCTTCACCCTATCCCTAGCTCACATCCTGACACTACCACTGGCCTGGAACCTGACTCTGTCCCGAGCTAACGTCCTGCCCCTTATCCTCACCGAAGCCGTAATGCTCTCCCTAACTAAGGCCCAGACTAGTCCTAATTAAGGCCCTGACACTGTCCTTAACTAAGGCCTGGAATCTATCTCTAATATAGGCCTTGCTGCCGGTAATAACTAAAATCCGGACACTATCCTGAGCTAATATCCTGACCCATTTCTAACCAAGGTCCTGACACCGTCCCTAAGAAAGCCCTGTCGCTGTTCCTAACTGAAGACCTGAGGCTGTCCGTAACTCAGTCCCTGAAGCTATGCCTAACTGAGGCCTTGACGCTGTGACTAACTCAGGCCCTGATCATGTCTGTAACTAAGACACTAATGCTGATGCAACAAAGGCCCTGATACTGCTCCTACATCATGCCCTGACAGTGTCCCCAGCTATGGGCCTGACGCTAGGCCTCACTCAGGCCCTGTTGCTCTCCCAGAGTCAGGCACTGATGCTGTCCCTACCTGAAGCCCTGACACGGGTCCTAAATAAGGCCCTGATACTGTAACTAAGCTCTTGACACTATCCCTAGGTCATTTCCTGACACGATCCCTAAACTTTACCCTAACCCTGTCCCTAGCAAATGTCCTGCCTCTTATGCTAACTAAAGCCCTTAGGCTGTGACTACCTCAGGCCCTGAATTTAGTCCCAAGGCTGTGATACTGTCCCTAACTAAGGCCCTAACACTATTCCTAACTCAGGCCCTGACACTGTACCTAACAGAGGCCCAGATGCTAGTACTAACTAAAGCCTTGACACTGTCCCTAACTAAGGCCCTGCTGCCATCAATATCTAATGTCCTGACACTATCCTGAGGTAATTTCCGGACCCATCTCTTACCAAGCTCCTGAAACTGTCCCTAAGTAAGCCCTGACGCTGTCCCTAAGGGAGGCCCTAAGGCTGTCCCTAACAGAGGCCCTGAGAATGTCTTTAACAAAGCCCCTGAGGCTGATCCTACCAAGGCCCTTATGCTGCTCCTAAGTCATGCCCTGATACTATCCCTAGCTAAGGCTCTGACACTAGGCCTCACTCAAGCCCTGTCGCTCTCCCTAAGTCAGGCTCTGACGCTATCCCTACCTGAAGCCCTGACACTGGTCCTAAATTAGGCCCTGATGCCCTAAGTAACTAAGGTCTTGACACTATCCCTAGGTCATGCCCTGACACAATCCCTAGACCTTAACCTAACCTTGTCTTTAACTAATGTTGAGCTTCTTATGCTAAATAAATCCCTGATGCTGTTCCTAACTAAGGCCCTAAAATTAGTCCCGAGGCCATGACCCTGGCCCTAACTGAGGCCTGGAGGCTCGTCCTAACTCAGGCCCTGACACTGTCCCTAACTAAGGCCCTGACACTACACCTAACTCAGTCCCTGACACTGTACCT
Source organism: Balaenoptera borealis (assembly GCF_965194805.1). Taxonomy (NCBI): domain Eukaryota; kingdom Metazoa; phylum Chordata; class Mammalia; order Artiodactyla; family Balaenopteridae; genus Balaenoptera; species Balaenoptera borealis. Next base: position 118,242,161 of record NC_138874.1, on the reverse strand, counting down.
AACAAAGGCTTTGATGCTAGTCCTAAGTCAGGCTGAGACACTGTCTCTAAGGCCCTGCTGCAGTCAATATCTAAAGTCCTGACATTATCCCGAGCTAATATCCTGACCCATGTCTTACCAAGGTCCTGAAACTGTCCCAAAGGAAGCCCTGACGCTGTCCCTAAGTGAGGCCCTGAGGCGGTCCCTAACAGAGGCCCTGAGAATGTCTTTAACGAAGACCCTAATGCTGATCCTACAGAGGCCCTTATACGGCTCCTAAGTCATGCCCTGACACTGACCCTAACTCAGGCCCTAAAGATAGGCCTCACTTAGGCCCTGCTGCCGTACCTTAGTTAGGCTCTGACGCTGTCCGTACGTGAAGCCCTGGCACTGGTCCTGATGAAGGCCCTGACGCTGGTCCTAACTAAGGCCCTGATGCTCTCAATAACTAAGGTCTTCACCCTATCCCTAGCTCACATCCTGACACTACCACTGGCCTGGAACCTGACTCTGTCCCGAGCTAACGTCCTGCCCCTTATCCTCACCGAAGCCGTAATGCTCTCCCTAACTAAGGCCCAGACTAGTCCTAATTAAGGCCCTGACACTGTCCTTAACTAAGGCCTGGAATCTATCTCTAATATAGGCCTTGCTGCCGGTAATAACTAAAATCCGGACACTATCCTGAGCTAATATCCTGACCCATTTCTAACCAAGGTCCTGACACCGTCCCTAAGAAAGCCCTGTCGCTGTTCCTAAGTGAAGACCTGAGGCTGTCCGTAACTCAGTCCCTGAAGCTATGCCTAACTGAGGCCTTGACGCTGTGACTAACTCAGGCCCTGATCATGTCTGTAACTAAGACACTAATGCTGATGCAACAAAGGCCCTGATGCTGCTCCTACATCATGCCCTGACAGTGTCCCCAGCTATGGGCCTGACGCTAGGCCTCACTCAGGCCCTGTTGCTCTCCCAGAGTCAGGCACTGATGCTGTCCCTACCTGAAGCCCTGACACGGGTCCTAAATAAGGCCCTGATACTGTAACTAAGCTCTTGACACTATCCCTAGGTCATTTCCTGACACGATCCCTAAACTTTACCCTAACCCTGTCCCTAGCAAATGTCCTGCCTCTTATGCTAACTAAAGCCCTTATGCTGTGACTACCTCAGGCCATGAATTTAGTCCCAAGGCTGTGATACTGTCCCTAACGAAGGCCCTAACACTATTCCTAACTCAGGCCCTGACACTGTACCTAACAGAGGCCCAGATGCTAGTACTAACTAAGGCCTTGACACTGTCCCTAACTAAGGCCCTGCTGCCGTCAATATCTAATGTCCTGACACTATCCTGAGGTAATTTCCGGACCCATCTCTTACCAAGCTCCTGAAACTGTCCCTAAGTAAGCCCTGACGCTGTCCCTAAGGGAGGCCCTAAGGCTGTCCCTAACAGAGGCCCTGAGAATGTCTTTAACAAAGCCCCTCCCTGAGGCTGATCCTACCAAGGCCCTTATGCTGCTCCTAAGTCATGCCCTGATACTATCCCTAGCTAAGGCTCTGACACTAGGCCTCACTCAAGCCCTGTCGCTCTCCCTAAGTCAGGCTCTGACGCTATCCCTACCTGAAGCCCTGACACTGGTCCTAAATTAGGCCCTGATGCCCTAAGTAACTAAGGTCTTGACACTATCCCTAGGTCATGCCCTGACACAATCCCTAGACCTTAACCTAACCTTGTCTTTAACTAATGTTGAGCTTCTTATGCTAAAAAAATCCCTGATGCTGTTCCTAACTAAGGCCCTAAAATTAGTCCCGAGGCCGTGACCCTGGCCCTAACTGAGGCCTGGGGGCTCGTGCTAACTCAGGCCCTGACACTGTCCCTAACTAAGGCCCTGACACTACACCTAACTCAGTCCCTGACACTGTACCTAACAAAGGCTCTGATGCTAGTCCTAAGTCAGGCTGAGACACTGTCTCTAAGGCCCTGCTGCAGTCAATATCTAAAGTCCTGACATTATCCCGAGCTAATATCCTGACCCATGTCTTACCAAGGTCCTGAAACTGTCCCAAAGGAAGCCCTGACGCTGTCCCTAAGTGAGGCCCTGAGGCGGTCCCTAACAGAGGCCCTGAGAATGTCTTTAACGAAGACCCTAATGCTGATCCTACAGAGGCCCTTATACGGCTCCTAAGTCATGCCCTGACACTGTCCCTAACTCAGGCCCTAAAGATAGGCCTCACTTACGCCCCGTTGCCGTACCTTAGTTAGGCTCTGACGCTGTCCGTAAGTGAAGCCCTGACACTGGTCCTGATGAAGGCCCTGACGCTGGTCCTAACTAAGGCCCTGATGCTCTCAATAATTAAGGTATTCACCCTATCCCTAGCTCACATCCTGACACTACCACTGGCCTGGAACCTGACTCTGTCCCGAGCTAACGTCCTGCCCCTTATCCTCACCGAAGCCGTAATGCTCTCCCTAACTAAGGCCCAGACTAGTCCTAATTAAGGCCCTGACACTGTCCCTAACTAAGGCCCGGAATCTATCTCTAATATAGGCCCTGCTGCCGGCAATAACTAAAATCCGGACACTATCCTGAGCTAATATCCTGACCCATTTCTAACCAAGGTCCTGACACCGTCCCTAAGAAAGCCCTGTCGCTGTTCCTAACTGAAGACCTGAGGCTGTCCGTAACTCAGTCCCTGAAGCTATGCCTAACTGAGGCCTTGACGCTGTGACTAACTCAGGCCCTGATCATGTCTGTAACTAAGACACTAATGCTGATGCAACAAAGGCCCTGATGCTGCTCCTACATCATGCCCTGACAGTGTCCCCAGCTATGGGCCTGACGCTAGGCCTCACTCAGGCCCTGTTGCTCTCCCAGAGTCAGGCACTGACGCTGTCCCTACCTGAAGCCCTGACACGGGTCCTAAATAAGGCCCTGATACTGTAACTAAGCTCTTGACACTATCCCTAGGTCATTTCCTGACACGATCCCTAAACTTTACCCTAACCCTGTCCCTAGCAAATGTCCTGCCTCTTATGCTAACTAAAGCCCTTAGGCTGTGACTACCTCAGGCCCTGAATTTAGTCCCAAGGCCGTGATACTGTCCCTAACTAAGGCCCTAACACTATTCCTAACTCAGGCCCTGACACTGTACCTAACAGAGGCCCAGATGCTAGTACTAACTAAGGCCTTGACACTGTCCGTAACTAAGGCCCTGCTGCCATCAATATCTAATGTCCTGACACTATCCTGAGGTAATTTCCGGACCCATCTCTTACCAAGCTCCTGAAACTGTCCCTAAGTAAGCCCTGACGCTCTCCCTAATGGTGGCCTTAAGGCTGTCCCAAACAGAGGCCCTGAGAATGTCTTTAACAAAGCCCCTGAGGCTGATCCTACCAAGGCCCTTATGCTGCTCCTAAGTCATGCCCTGATACTATCCCTAGCTAAGGCTCTGACACTAGGCCTCACTCAAGCCCTGTCGCTCTCCCTAAGTCAGGCTCTGACGCTATCCCTACCTGAAGCCCTGACACTGGTCCTAAATTAGGCCCTGATGCCCTAAGTAACTAAGGTCTTGACACTATCCCTAGGTCATGCCCTGACACAATCCCTAGACCTTAACCTAACCTTGTCTTTAACTAATGCTGAGCTTCTTATGCTAAATAAATCCCTGATGCTCTTCCTAACTAAGGCCCTAAAATTAGTCCCGAGGCCGTGACCCTGGCCCTAACTGAGGCCTGGAGGCTCGTCCTAACTCAGGCCCTGACACTGTCCCTAACTAAGGCCCTGACACTACACCTAACTCAGTCCCTGACACTGTACCTAACAAAGGCTCTGATGCTAGTCCTAAGTCAGGCTGAGACACTGTCTCTAAGGCCCTGCTGCAGTCAATATCTAAAGTCCTGACATTATCCCGAGCTAATATCCTGACCCATGTCTTACCAAGGTCCTGAAACTGTCCCAAAGGAAGCCCTGACGCTGTCCCTAAGTGAGGCCCTGAGGCGGTCCCTAACAGAGGCCCTGAGAATGTCTTTAACGAAGACCCTAATGCTGATCCTACAGAGGCCCTTATACGGCTCCTAAGTCATGCCCTGACACTGCCCCTAACTCAGGCCCTAAAGATAGGCCTCACTTAGGCCCCGTTGCCGTACCTTAGTTAGGCTCTGACGCTGTCCGTAAGTGAAGCCCTGACACTGGTCCTGATGAAGGCCCTGACGCTGGTCCTAACTAAGGCCCTGATGCTCTCAATAACTAAGGTCTTCACCCTATCCCTAGCTCACATCCTGACACTACCACTGGCCTGGAACCTGACTCTGTCCCGAGCTAACGTCCTGCCCCTTATCCTCACCGAAGCCGTAATGCTCTCCCTAACTAAGGCCCAGACTAGTCCTAATTAAGGCCCTGACACTGTCCCTAACTAAGGCCCGGAATCTATCTCTAATATAGGCCCTGCTGCCGGCAATAACTAAAATCCGGACACTATCCTGAGCTAATATCCTGACCCATTTCTAACCAAGGTCCTGACACCGTCCCTAAGAAAGCCCTGTCGCTGTTCCTAAGTGAAGACCTGAGGCTGTCCGTAACTCAGTCCCTGAAGCTATGCCTAACTGAGGCCTTGACGCTGTGACTAACTCAGGCCCTGATCATGTCTGTAACTAAGACACTAATGCTGATGCAACAAAGGCCCTGATGCTGCTCCTACATCATGCCCTGACAGTGTCCCCAGCTATGGGCCTGACGCTAGGCCTCACTCAGGCCCTGTTGCTCTCCCAGAGTCAGGCACTGACGCTGTCCCTACCTGAAGCCCTGACACGGGTCCTAAATAAGGCCCTGATACTGTAACTAAGCTCTTGACACTATCCCTAGGTCATTTCCTGACACGATCCCTAAACTTTACCCTAACCCTGTCCCTAGCAAATGTCCTGCCTCTTATGCTAACTAAAGCCCTTATGCTGTGACTACCTCAGGCCCTGAATTTAGTCCCAAGGCCGTGATACTGTCCCTAACTAAGGCCCTAACACTATTCCTAACTCAGGCCCTGACACTGTACCTAACAGAGGCCCAGATGCTAGTACTAACTAAGGCCTTGACACTGTCCGTAACTAAGGCCCTGCTGCCATCAATATCTAATGTCCTGACACTATCCTGAGGTAATTTCCGGACCCATCTCTTACCAAGCTCTTGAAACTGTCCCTAAGTAAGCCCTGACGCTCTCCCTAATGGTGGCCTTAAGGCTGTCCCAAACAGAGGCCCTGAGAATGTCTTTAACAAAGCCCCTGAGGCTGATCCTACCAAGGCCCTTATGCTGCTCCTAAGTCATGCCCTGATACTATCCCTAGCTAAGGCTCTGACACTAGGCCTCACTCCAGCCCTGTCGCTCTCCCTAAGTCAGGCTCTGATGCTATCCCTACCTGAAGCCCTGACACTGGTCCTAAATTAGGCCCTGATGCCCTAAGTAACTAAGGTCTTGACACTATCCCTAGGTCATGCCCTGACACAATCCCTAGACCTTAACCTAACCTTGTCTTTAACTAATGTTGAGCTTCTTATGCTAAATAAATCCCTGATGCTGTTCCTAACTAAGGCCCTAAAATTAGTCCCGAGGCCATGACCCTGGCCCTAACTGAGGCCTGGAGGCTCGTCCTAACTCAGGCCCTGACACTGTCCCTAACTAAGGCCCTGACACTACACCTAACTCAGTCCCTGACACTGTACCTAACAAAGGCTTTGATGCTAGTCCTAAGTCAGGCTGAGACACTGTCTCTAAGGCCCTGCTGCAGTCAATATCTAAAGTCCTGACATTATCCTGAGCTAATATCCTGACCCATGTCTTACCAAGGTCCTGAAACTGTCCCAAAGGAAGCCCTGACGCTGTCCCTAAGTGAGGCCCTGAGGCGGTCCCTAACAGAGGCCCTGAGAATGTCTTTAACGAAGACCCTAATGCTGATCCTACAGAGGCCCTTATACTGCTCCTAAGTCATGCCCTGACACTGTCCCTAACTCAGGCCCTAAAGATAGGCCTCACTTAGGCCCTGCTGCCGTACCTTAGTTAGGCTCTGACGCTGCCCGTACGTGAAGCCCTGACACTGGTCCTGATGAAGGCCCTGACGCTGGTCCTAACTAAGGCCCTGATGCTCTCAATAACTAAGGTCTTCACCCTACCCCTAGCTCACATCCTGACACTACCACTGGCCTGGAACCTGACTCTGTCCCGAGCTAACGTCCTGCCCCTTATCCTCACCGAAGCCGTAATGCTCTCCCTAACTAAGGCCCAGACTAGTCCTAATTAAGGCCCTGACAGTGTCCCTAAGTAAGGCCCAGAATCTATCTCTAATATAGGCCCTGCTGCCGGCAATAACTAAAATCCGGACACTATCCTGAGCTAATATCCTGACCCATTTCTAACCAAGGTCCTGACACCGTCCCTAAGAAAGCCCTGTCGCTGTTCCTAAGTGAAGACCTGAGGCTGTCCGTAACTCAGTCCCTGAAGCTATGCCTAACTGAGGCCTTGACGCTGTGACTAACTCAGGCCCTGATCATGTCTGTAACTAAGACACTAATGCTGATGCAACAAAGGCCCTGATGCTGCTCCTACATCATGCCCTGACAGTGTCCCCAGCTATGGGCCTGACGCTAGGCCTCACTCAGGCCCTGTTGCTCTCCCAGAGTCAGGCACTGACGCTGTCCCTACCTGAAGCCCTGACACGGGTCCTAAATAAGGCCCTGATACTGTAACTAAGCTCTTGACACTATCCCTAGGTCATTTCCTGACACGATCCCTAAACTTTACCCTAACCCTGTCCCTAGCAAATGTCCTGCCTCTTATGCTAACTAAAGCCCTTAGGCTGTGACTACCTCAGGCCCTGAATTTAGTCCCAAGGCCGTGATACTGTCCCTAACAAAGGCCCTAACACTATTCCTAACTCAGGCCCTGACACTGTACCTAACAGAGGCCCAGATGCTAGTACTAACTAAGGTCTTGACACTGTCCCTAACTAGGGCCCTGCTGCCGTCAATATCTAATGTCCTGACACTTTCCTGAGGTAATTTCCGGACCCATCTCTTACCAAGCTCCTGAAACTGTCCCTAAGTAAGCCCTGACGCTGTCCCTAAGGGAGGCCCTAAGGCTGTCCCTAACAGAGGCCCTGAGAATGTCTTTAACAAAGCCCCTGAGGCTGATCCTACCAAGGCCCTTATGCTGCTCCTAAGTCATGCCCTGATACTATCCCTAGCTAAGACTCTGACACTAGGCCTCACTCAAGCCCTGTCGCTCTCCCTAAGTCAGGCTCTGATGCTATCCCTACCTGAAGCCCTGACACTGGTCCTAAATTAGGCCCTGATGCCCTAAGTAACTAAGGTCTTGACACTATCCCTAGGTCATGCCCTGACACAATCCCTAGACCTTAACCTAACCTTGTCTTTAACTAATGTTGAGCTTCTTATGCTAAATAAATCCCTGATGCTGTTCCTAAGTAAGGCCCTAAAATTAGTCCCGAGGCCGTGACCCTGGCCCTAACTGAGGCCTGGAGGCTCGTCCTAACTCAGGCCCTGACACTGTCCCTAACTAAGGCCCTGACACTGTACCTAACAAAGGCTCTGATGCTAGTCCTAAGTCAGGCTGAGACACTGTCTCTAAGGCCCTGCTGCAGTCAATATCTAAAGTCCTGACATTATCCCGAGCTAATATCCTGACCCATGTCTTACCAAGGTCCTGAAACTGTCCCAAAGGAAGCCCTGACGCTGTCCCTAAGTGAGGCCCTGAGGCGGTCCCTAACAGAGGCCCTGAGAATGTCTTTAACGAAGACCCTAATGCTGATCCTACAGAGGCCCTTATACGGCTCCTAAGTCATGCCCTGACACTGCCCCTAACTCAGGCCCTAAAGATAGGCCTCACTTAGGCCCTGTTGCCGTACCTTAGTTAGGCTCTGACGCTGTCCGTACGTGAAGCCCTGGCACTGGTCCTGATGAAGGCCCTGACGCTGGTCCTAACTAAGGCCCTGATGCTCTCAATAACTAAGGTCTTCACCCTATCCCTAGCTCACATCCTGACACTACCACTGGCCTGGAACCTGACTCTGTCCCGAGCTAACGTCCTGCCCCTTATCCTCACCGAAGCCGTAATGCTCTCCCTAACTAAGGCCCAGACTAGTCCTAATTAAGGCCCTGACACTGTCCTTAACTAAGGCCCGGAATCTATCTCTAATATAGGCCTTGCTGCCGGTAATAACTAAAATCCGGACACTATCCTGAGCTAATATCCTGACCCATTTCTAACCAAGGTCCTGACACCGTCCCTAAGAAAGCCCTGTCGCTGTTCCTAAGTGAAGACCTGAGGCTGTCCGTAACTCAGTCCCTGAAGCTATGCCTAACTGAGCCCTTGACGCTGTGACTAACTCAGGCCCTGATCATGTCTGTAACTAAGACACTAATGCTGATGCAACAAAGGCCCTGATGCTGCTCCTACATCATGCCCTGACAGTGTCCCCAGCTATGGGCCTGACGCTAGGCCTCACTCAGGCCCTGTTGCTCTCCCAGAGTCAGGCACTGACGCTGTCCCTACCTGAAGCCCTGACACGGGTCCTAAATAAGGCCCTGATACTGTAACTAAGCTCTTGACACTATCCCTAGGTCATTTCCTGACACGATCCCTAAACTTTACCCTAACCCTGTCCCTAGCAAATGTCCTGCCTCTTATGCTAACTAAAGCCCTTATGCTGTGACTACCTCAGGCCCTGAATTTAGTCCCAAGGCCGTGATACTGTCCCTAACTAAGGCCCTAACACTATTCCTAACTCAGGCCCTGACACTGTACCTAACAGAGGCCCAGATGCTAGTACTAACTAAGGCCTTGACACTGTCCGTAACTAAGGCCCTGCTGCCATCAATATCTAATGTCCTGACACTATCCTGAGGTAATTTCCGGACCCATCTCTTACCAAGCTCTTGAAACTGTCCCTAAGTAAGCCCTGACGCTCTCCCTAATGGTGGCCTTAAGGCTGTCCCAAACAGAGGCCCTGAGAATGTCTTTAACAAAGCCCCTGAGGCTGATCCTACCAAGGCCCTTATGCTGCTCCTAAGTCATGCCCTGATACTATCCCTAGCTAAGGCTCTGACACTAGGCCTCACTCCAGCTCTGTCGCTCTCCCTAAGTCAGGCTCTGATGCTATCCCTACCTGAAGCCCTGACACTGGTCCTAAATTAGGCCCTGATGCCCTAAGTAACTAAGGTCTTGACACTATCCCTAGGTCATGCCCTGACACAATCCCTAGACCTTAACCTAACCTTGTCTTTAACTAATGTTGAGCTTCTTATGCTAAATAAATCCCTGATGCTGTTCCTAACTAAGGCCCTAAAATTAGTCCCGAGGCCATGACCCTGGCCCTAACTGAGGCCTGGAGGCTCGTCCTAACTCAGGCCCTGACACTGTCCCTAACTAAGGCCCTGACACTACACCTAACTCAGTCCCTGACACTGTACCTAACAAAGGCTTTGATGCTAGTCCTAAGTCAGGCTGAGACACTGTCTCTAAGGCCCTGCTGCAGTCAATATCTAAAGTCCTGACATTATCCTGAGCTAATATCCTGACCCATGTCTTACCAAGGTCCTGAAACTGTCCCAAAGGAAGCCCTGACGCTGTCCCTAAGTGAGGCCCTGAGGCGGTCCCTAACAGAGGCCCTGAGAATGTCTTTAACGAAGACCCTAATGCTGATCCTACAGAGGCCCTTATACAGCTCCTAAGTCATGCCCTGACACTGTCCCTAACTCAGGCCCTAAAGATAGGCCTCACTTAGGCCCTGCTGCCGTACCTTAGTTAGGCTCTGACGCTGCCCGTACGTGAAGCCCTGACACTGGTCCTGATGAAGGCCCTGACGCTGGTCCTAACTAAGGCCCTGATGCTCTCAATAACTAAGGTCTTCACCCTACCCCTAGCTCACATCCTGACACTACCACTGGCCTGGAACCTGACTCTGTCCCGAGCTAACGTCCTGCCCCTTATCCTCACCGAAGCCGTAATGCTCTCCCTAACTAAGGCCCAGACTAGTCCTAATTAAGGCCCTGACAGTGTCCCTAAGTAAGGCCCAGAATCTATCTCTAATATAGGCCCTGCTGCCGGTAATAACTAAAATCCGGACACTATCCTGAGCTAATATCCTGACCCATTTCTAACCAAGGTCCTGACACCGTCCCTAAGAAAGCCCTGTCGCTGTTCCTAACTGAAGACCTGAGGCTGTCCGTAACTCAGTCCCTGAAGCTATGCCTAACTGAGGCCTTGACGCTGTGACTAACTCAGGCCCTGATCATGTCTGTAACTAAGACACTAATGCTGATGCAACAAAGGCCCTGATACTGCTCCTACATCATGCCCTGACAGTGTCCCCAGCTATGGGCCTGACGCTAGGCCTCACTCAGGCCCTGTTGCTCTCCCAGAGTCAGGCACTGATGCTGTCCCTACCTGAAGCCCTGACACGGGTCCTAAATAAGGCCCTGATACTGTAACTAAGCTCTTGACACTATCCCTAGGTCATTTCCTGACACGATCCCTAAACTTTACCCTAACCCTGTCCCTAGCAAATGTCCTGCCTCTTATGCTAACTAAAGCCCTTAGGCTGTGACTACCTCAGGCCCTGAATTTAGTCCCAAGGCTGTGATACTGTCCCTAACTAAGGCCCTAACACTATTCCTAACTCAGGCCCTGACACTGTACCTAACAGAGGCCCAGATGCTAGTACTAACTAAAGCCTTGACACTGTCCCTAACTAAGGCCCTGCTGCCATCAATATCTAATGTCCTGACACTATCCTGAGGTAATTTCCGGACCCATCTCTTACCAAGCTCCTGAAACTGTCCCTAAGTAAGCCCTGACGCTGTCCCTAAGGGAGGCCCTAAGGCTGTCCCTAACAGAGGCCCTGAGAATGTCTTTAACAAAGCCCCTGAGGCTGATCCTACCAAGGCCCTTATGCTGCTCCTAAGTCATGCCCTGATACTATCCCTAGCTAAGGCTCTGACACTAGGCCTCACTCAAGCCCTGTCGCTCTCCCTAAGTCAGGCTCTGACGCTATCCCTACCTGAAGCCCTGACACTGGTCCTAAATTAGGCCCTGATGCCCTAAGTAACTAAGGTCTTGACACTATCCCTAGGTCATGCCCTGACACAATCCCTAGACCTTAACCTAACCTTGTCTTTAACTAATGTTGAGCTTCTTATGCTAAATAAATCCCTGATGCTGTTCCTAACTAAGGCCCTAAAATTAGTCCCGAGGCCATGACCCTGGCCCTAACTGAGGCCTGGAGGCTCGTCCTAACTCAGGCCCTGACACTGTCCCTAACTAAGGCCCTGACACTACACCTAACTCAGTCCCTGACACTGTACCTAACAAAGGCTTTGATGCTAGTCCTAAGTCAGGCTGAGACACTGTCTCTAAGGCCCTGCTGCAGTCAATATCTAAAGTCCTGACATTATCCCGAGCTAATATCCTGACCCATGTCTTACCAAGGTCCTGAAACTGTCCCAAAGGAAGCCCTGACGCTGTCCCTAAGTGAGGCCCTGAGGCGGTCCCTAACAGAGGCCCTGAGAATGTCTTTAACGAAGACCCTAATGCTGATCCTACAGAGGCCCTTATACGGCTCCTAAGTCATGCCCTGACACTGACCCTAACTCAGGCCCTAAAGATAGGCCTCACTTAGGCCCTGCTGCCGTACCTTAGTTAGGCTCTGACGCTGTCCGTACGTGAAGCCCTGGCACTGGTCCTGATGAAGGCCCTGACGCTGGTCCTAACTAAGGCCCTGATGCTCTCAATAACTAAGGTCTTCACCCTATCCCTAGCTCACATCCTGACACTACCACTGGCCTGGAACCTGACTCTGTCCCGAGCTAACGTCCTGCCCCTTATCCTCACCGAAGCCGTAATGCTCTCCCTAACTAAGGCCCAGACTAGTCCTAATTAAGGCCCTGACACTGTCCTTAACTAAGGCCTGGAATCTATCTCTAATATAGGCCTTGCTGCCGGTAATAACTAAAATCCGGACACTATCCTGAGCTAATATCCTGACCCATTTCTAACCAAGGTCCTGACACCGTCCCTAAGAAAGCCCTGTCGCTGTTCCTAAGTGAAGACCTGAGGCTGTCCGTAACTCAGTCCCTGAAGCTATGCCTAACTGAGGCCTTGACGCTGTGACTAACTCAGGCCCTGATCATGTCTGTAACTAAGACACTAATGCTGATGCAACAAAGGCCCTGATGCTGCTCCTACATCATGCCCTGACAGTGTCCCCAGCTATGGGCCTGACGCTAGGCCTCACTCAGGCCCTGTTGCTCTCCCAGAGTCAGGCACTGATGCTGTCCCTACCTGAAGCCCTGACACGGGTCCTAAATAAGGCCCTGATACTGTAACTAAGCTCTTGACACTATCCCTAGGTCATTTCCTGACACGATCCCTAAACTTTACCCTAACCCTGTCCCTAGCAAATGTCCTGCCTCTTATGCTAACTAAAGCCCTTATGCTGTGACTACCTCAGGCCATGAATTTAGTCCCAAGGCTGTGATACTGTCCCTAACGAAGGCCCTAACACTATTCCTAACTCAGGCCCTGACACTGTACCTAACAGAGGCCCAGATGCTAGTACTAACTAAGGCCTTGTCACTGTCCCTAACTAAGGCCCGGCTGCCGTCAATATCTAATGTCCTGACACTATCCTGAGGTAATTTCCGGACCCATCTCTTACCAAGCTCCTGAAACTGTCCCTAAGTAAGCCCTGACGCTGTCCCTAAGGGAGGCCCTAAGGCTGTCCCTAACAGAGGCCCTGAGAATGTCTTTAACAAAGCCCCTCCCTGAGGCTGATCCTACCAAGGCCCTTATGCTGCTCCTAAGTCATGCCCTGATACTATCCCTAGCTAAGGCTCTGACACTAGGCCTCACTCAAGCCCTGTCGCTCTCCCTAAGTCAGGCTCTGACGCTATCCCTACCTGAAGCCCTGACACTGGTCCTAAATTAGGCCCTGATGCCCTAAGTAACTAAGGTCTTGACACTATCCCTAGGTCATGCCCTGACACAATCCCTAGACCTTAACCTAACCTTGTCTTTAACTAATGTTGAGCTTCTTATGCTAAAAAAATCCCTGATGCTGTTCCTAACTAAGGCCCTAAAATTAGTCCCGAGGCCGTGACCCTGGCCCTAACTGAGGCCTGGGGGCTCGTGCTAACTCAGGCCCTGACACTGTCCCTAACTAAGGCCCTGACACTACACCTAACTCAGTCCCTGACACTGTACCTAACAAAGGCTCTGATGCTAGTCCTAAGTCAGGCTGAGACACTGTCTCTAAGGCCCTGCTGCAGTCAATATCTAAAGTCCTGACATTATCCCGAGCTAATATCCTGACCCATGTCTTACCAAGGTCCTGAAACTGTCCCAAAGGAAGCCCTGACGCTGTCCCTAAGTGAGGCCCTGAGGCGGTCCCTAACAGAGGCCCTGAGAATGTCTTTAACGAAGACCCTAATGCTGATCCTACAGAGGCCCTTATACGGCTCCTAAGTCATGCCCTGACACTGTCCCTAACTCAGGCCCTAAAGATAGGCCTCACTTACGCCCCGTTGCCGTACCTTAGTTAGGCTCTGACGCTGTCCGTAAGTGAAGCCCTGACACTGGTCCTGATGAAGGCCCTGACGCTGGTCCTAACTAAGGCCCTGATGCTCTCAATAATTAAGGTATTCACCCTATCCCTAGCTCACATCCTGACACTACCACTGGCCTGGAACCTGACTCTGTCCCGAGCTAACGTCCTGCCCCTTATCCTCACCGAAGCCGTAATGCTCTCCCTAACTAAGGCCCAGACTAGTCCTAATTAAGGCCCTGACACTGTCCCTAACTAAGGCCCGGAATCTATCTCTAATATAGGCCCTGCTGCCGGCAATAACTAAAATCCGGACACTATCCTGAGCTAATATCCTGACCCATTTCTAACCAAGGTCCTGACACCGTCCCTAAGAAAGCCCTGTCGCTGTTCCTAACTGAAGACCTGAGGCTGTCCGTAACTCAGTCCCTGAAGCTATGCCTAACTGAGGCCTTGACGCTGTGACTAACTCAGGCCCTGATCATGTCTGTAACTAAGACACTAATGCTGATGCAACAAAGGCCCTGATGCTGCTCCTACATCATGCCCTGACAGTGTCCCCAGCTATGGGCCTGACGCTAGGCCTCACTCAGGCCCTGTTGCTCTCCCAGAGTCAGGCACTGACGCTGTCCCTACCTGAAGCCCTGACACGGGTCCTAAATAAGGCCCTGATACTGTAACTAAGCTCTTGACACTATCCCTAGGTCATTTCCTGACACGATCCCTAAACTTTACCCTAACCCTGTCCCTAGCAAATGTCCTGCCTCTTATGCTAACTAAAGCCCTTAGGCTGTGACTACCTCAGGCCCTGAATTTAGTCCCAAGGCCGTGATACTGTCCCTAACTAAGGCCCTAACACTATTCCTAACTCAGGCCCTGACACTGTACCTAACAGAGGCCCAGATGCTAGTACTAACTAAGGCCTTGACACTGTCCGTAACTAAGGCCCTGCTGCCATCAATATCTAATGTCCTGACACTATCCTGAGGTAATTTCCGGACCCATCTCTTACCAAGCTCCTGAAACTGTCCCTAAGTAAGCCCTGACGCTCTCCCTAATGGTGGCCTTAAGGCTGTCCCAAACAGAGGCCCTGAGAATGTCTTTAACAAAGCCCCTGAGGCTGATCCTACCAAGGCCCTTATGCTGCTCCTAAGTCATGCCCTGATACTATCCCTAGCTAAGGCTCTGACACTAGGCCTCACTCAAGCCCTGTCGCTCTCCCTAAGTCAGGCTCTGACGCTATCCCTACCTGAAGCCCTGACACTGGTCCTAAATTAGGCCCTGATGCCCTAAGTAACTAAGGTCTTGACACTATCCCTAGGTCATGCCCTGACACAATCCCTAGACCTTAACCTAACCTTGTCTTTAACTAATGCTGAGCTTCTTATGCTAAATAAATCCCTGATGCTCTTCCTAACTAAGGCCCTAAAATTAGTCCCGAGGCCGTGACCCTGGCCCTAACTGAGGCCTGGAGGCTCGTCCTAACTCAGGCCCTGACACTGTCCCTAACTAAGGCCCTGACACTACACCTAACTCAGTCCCTGACACTGTACCTAACAAAGGCTCTGATGCTAGTCCTAAGTCAGGCTGAGACACTGTCTCTAAGGCCCTGCTGCAGTCAATATCTAAAGTCCTGACATTATCCCGAGCTAATATCCTGACCCATGTCTTACCAAGGTCCTGAAACTGTCCCAAAGGAAGCCCTGACGCTGTCCCTAAGTGAGGCCCTGAGGCGGTCCCTAACAGAGGCCCTGAGAATGTCTTTAACGAAGACCCTAATGCTGATCCTACAGAGGCCCTTATACGGCTCCTAAGTCATGCCCTGACACTGCCCCTAACTCAGGCCCTAAAGATAGGCCTCACTTAGGCCCCGTTGCCGTACCTTAGTTAGGCTCTGACGCTGTCCGTAAGTGAAGCCCTGACACTGGTCCTGATGAAGGCCCTGACGCTGGTCCTAACTAAGGCCCTGATGCTCTCAATAACTAAGGTCTTCACCCTATCCCTAGCTCACATCCTGACACTACCACTGGCCTGGAACCTGACTCTGTCCCGAGCTAACGTCCTGCCCCTTATCCTCACCGAAGCCGTAATGCTCTCCCTAACTAAGGCCCAGACTAGTCCTAATTAAGGCCCTGACACTGTCCCTAACTAAGGCCCGGAATCTATCTCTAATATAGGCCCTGCTGCCGGCAATAACTAAAATCCGGACACTATCCTGAGCTAATATCCTGACCCATTTCTAACCAAGGTCCTGACACCGTCCCTAAGAAAGCCCTGTCGCTGTTCCTAAGTGAAGACCTGAGGCTGTCCGTAACTCAGTCCCTGAAGCTATGCCTAACTGAGGCCTTGACGCTGTGACTAACTCAGGCCCTGATCATGTCTGTAACTAAGACACTAATGCTGATGCAACAAAGGCCCTGATGCTGCTCCTACATCATGCCCTGACAGTTTCCCCAGCTATGGGCCTGACGCTAGGCCTCACTCAGGCCCTGTTGCTCTCCCAGAGTCAGGCACTGACGCTGTCCCTACCTGAAGCCCTGACACGGGTCCTAAATAAGGCCCTGATACTGTAACTAAGCTCTTGACACTATCCCTAGGTCATTTCCTGACACGATCCCTAAACTTTACCCTAACCCTGTCCCTAGCAAATGTCCTGCCTCTTATGCTAACTAAAGCCCTTATGCTGTGACTACCTCAGGCCCTGAATTTAGTCCCAAGGCCGTGATACTGTCCCTAACTAAGGCCCTAACACTATTCCTAACTCAGGCCCTGACACTGTACCTAACAGAGGCCCAGATGCTAGTACTAACTAAGGCCTTGACACTGTCCGTAACTAAGGCCCTGCTGCCATCAATATCTAATGTCCTGACACTATCCTGAGGTAATTTCCGGACCCATCTCTTACCAAGCTCTTGAAACTGTCCCTAAGTAAGCCCTGACGCTCTCCCTAATGGTGGCCTTAAGGCTGTCCCAAACAGAGGCCCTGAGAATGTCTTTAACAAAGCCCCTGAGGCTGATCCTACCAAGGCCCTTATGCTGCTCCTAAGTCATGCCCTGATACTATCCCTAGCTAAGGCTCTGACACTAGGCCTCACTCCAGCCCTGTCGCTCTCCCTAAGTCAGGCTCTGATGCTATCCCTACCTGAAGCCCTGACACTGGTCCTAAATTAGGCCCTGATGCCCTAAGTAACTAAGGTCTTGACACTATCCCTAGGTCATGCCCTGACACAATCCCTAGACCTTAACCTAACCTTGTCTTTAACTAATGTTGAGCTTCTTATGCTAAATAAATCCCTGATGCTGTTCCTAACTAAGGCCCTAAAATTAGTCCCGAGGCCATGACCCTGGCCCTAACTGAGGCCTGGAGGCTCGTCCTAACTCAGGCCCTGACACTGTCCCTAACTAAGGCCCTGACACTACACCTAACTCAGTCCCTGACACTGTACCTAACAAAGGCTTTGATGCTAGTCCTAAGTCAGGCTGAGACACTGTCTCTAAGGCCCTGCTGCAGTCAATATCTAAAGTCCTGACATTATCCTGAGCTAATATCCTGACCCATGTCTTACCAAGGTCCTGAAACTGTCCCAAAGGAAGCCCTGACGCTGTCCCTAAGTGAGGCCCTGAGGCGGTCCCTAACAGAGGCCCTGAGAATGTCTTTAACGAAGACCCTAATGCTGATCCTACAGAGGCCCTTATACTGCTCCTAAGTCATGCCCTGACACTGTCCCTAACTCAGGCCCTAAAGATAGGCCTCACTTAGGCCCTGCTGCCGTACCTTAGTTAGGCTCTGACGCTGCCCGTACGTGAAGCCCTGACACTGGTCCTGATGAAGGCCCTGACGCTGGTCCTAACTAAGGCCCTGATGCTCTCAATAACTAAGGTCTTCACCCTACCCCTAGCTCACATCCTGACACTACCACTGGCCTGGAACCTGACTCTGTCCCGAGCTAACGTCCTGCCCCTTATCCTCACCGAAGCCGTAATGCTCTCCCTAACTAAGGCCCAGACTAGTCCTAATTAAGGCCCTGACAGTGTCCCTAAGTAAGGCCCAGAATCTATCTCTAATATAGGCCCTGCTGCCGGCAATAACTAAAATCCGGACACTATCCTGAGCTAATATCCTGACCCATTTCTAACCAAGGTCCTGACACCGTCCCTAAGAAAGCCCTGTCGCTGTTCCTAAGTGAAGACCTGAGGCTGTCCGTAACTCAGTCCCTGAAGCTATGCCTAACTGAGGCCTTGACGCTGTGACTAACTCAGGCCCTGATCATGTCTGTAACTAAGACACTAATGCTGATGCAACAAAGGCCCTGATGCTGCTCCTACATCATGCCCTGACAGTGTCCCCAGCTATGGGCCTGACGCTAGGCCTCACTCAGGCCCTGTTGCTCTCCCAGAGTCAGGCACTGACGCTGTCCCTACCTGAAGCCCTGACACGGGTCCTAAATAAGGCCCTGATACTGTAACTAAGCTCTTGACACTATCCCTAGGTCATTTCCTGACACGATCCCTAAACTTTACCCTAACCCTGTCCCTAGCAAATGTCCTGCCTCTTATGCTAACTAAAGCCCTTAGGCTGTGACTACCTCAGGCCCTGAATTTAGTCCCAAGGCCGTGATACTGTCCCTAACAAAGGCCCTAACACTATTCCTAACTCAGGCCCTGACACTGTACCTAACAGAGGCCCAGATGCTAGTACTAACTAAGGTCTTGACACTGTCCCTAACTAGGGCCCTGCTGCCGTCAATATCTAATGTCCTGACACTTTCCTGAGGTAATTTCCGGACCCATCTCTTACCAAGCTCCTGAAACTGTCCCTAAGTAAGCCCTGACGCTGTCCCTAAGGGAGGCCCTAAGGCTGTCCCTAACAGAGGCCCTGAGAATGTCTTTAACAAAGCCCCTGAGGCTGATCCTACCAAGGCCCTTATGCTGCTCCTAAGTCATGCCCTGATACTATCCCTAGCTAAGACTCTGACACTAGGCCTCACTCAAGCCCTGTCGCTCTCCCTAAGTCAGGCTCTGATGCTATCCCTACCTGAAGCCCTGACACTGGTCCTAAATTAGGCCCTGATGCCCTAAGTAACTAAGGTCTTGACACTATCCCTAGGTCATGCCCTGACACAATCCCTAGACCTTAACCTAACCTTGTCTTTAACTAATGTTGAGCTTCTTATGCTAAATAAATCCCTGATGCTGTTCCTAAGTAAGGCCCTAAAATTAGTCCCGAGGCCGTGACCCTGGCCCTAACTGAGGCCTGGAGGCTCGTCCTAACTCAGGCCCTGACACTGTCCCTAACTAAGGCCCTGACACTGTACCTAACAAAGGCTCTGATGCTAGTCCTAAGTCAGGCTGAGACACTGTCTCTAAGGCCCTGCTGCAGTCAATATCTAAAGTCCTGACATTATCCCGAGCTAATATCCTGACCCATGTCTTACCAAGGTCCTGAAACTGTCCCAAAGGAAGCCCTGACGCTGTCCCTAAGTGAGGCCCTGAGGCGGTCCCTAACAGAGGCCCTGAGAATGTCTTTAACGAAGACCCTAATGCTGATCCTACAGAGGCCCTTATACGGCTCCTAAGTCATGCCCTGACACTGCCCCTAACTCAGGCCCTAAAGATAGGCCTCACTTAGGCCCTGTTGCCGTACCTTAGTTAGGCTCTGACGCTGTCCGTACGTGAAGCCCTGGCACTGGTCCTGATGAAGGCCCTGACGCTGGTCCTAACTAAGGCCCTGATGCTCTCAATAACTAAGGTCTTCACCCTATCCCTAGCTCACATCCTGACACTACCACTGGCCTGGAACCTGACTCTGTCCCGAGCTAACGTCCTGCCCCTTATCCTCACCGAAGCCGTAATGCTCTCCCTAACTAAGGCCCAGACTAGTCCTAATTAAGGCCCTGACACTGTCCTTAACTAAGGCCCGGAATCTATCTCTAATATAGGCCTTGCTGCCGGTAATAACTAAAATCCGGACACTATCCTGAGCTAATATCCTGACCCATTTCTAACCAAGGTCCTGACACCGTCCCTAAGAAAGCCCTGTCGCTGTTCCTAAGTGAAGACCTGAGGCTGTCCGTAACTCAGTCCCTGAAGCTATGCCTAACTGAGGCCTTGACGCTGTGACTAACTCAGGCCCTGATCATGTCTGTAACTAAGACACTAATGCTGATGCAACAAAGGCCCTGATGCTGCTCCTACATCATGCCCTGACAGTGTCCCCAGCTATGGGCCTGACGCTAGGCCTCACTCAGGCCCTGTTGCTCTCCCAGAGTCAGGCACTGACGCTGTCCCTACCTGAAGCCCTGACACGGGTCCTAAATAAGGCCCTGATACTGTAACTAAGCTCTTGACACTATCCCTAGGTCATTTCCTGACACGATCCCTAAACTTTACCCTAACCCTGTCCCTAGCAAATGTCCTGCCTCTTATGCTAACTAAAGCCCTTAGGCTGTGACTACCTCAGGCCCTGAATTTAGTCCCAAGGCCGTGATACTGTCCCTAACTAAGGCCCTAACACTATTCCTAACTCAGGCCCTGACACTGTACCTAACAGAGGCCCAGATGCTAGTACTAACTAAGGCCTTGACACTGTCCGTAACTAAGGCCCTGCTGCCATCAATATCTAATGTCCTGACACTATCCTGAGGTAATTTCCGGACCCATCTCTTACCAAGCTCTTGAAACTGTCCCTAAGTAAGCCCTGACGCTCTCCCTAATGGTGGCCTTAAGGCTGTCCCAAACAGAGGCCCTGAGAATGTCTTTAACAAAGCCCCTGAGGCTGATCCTACCAAGGCCCTTATGCTGCTCCTAAGTCATGCCCTGATACTATCCCTAGCTAAGGCTCTGACACTAGGCCTCACTCCAGCTCTGTCGCTCTCCCTAAGTCAGGCTCTGATGCTATCCCTACCTGAAGCCCTGACACTGGTCCTAAATTAGGCCCTGATGCCCTAAGTAACTAAGGTCTTGACACTATCCCTAGGTCATGCCCTGACACAATCCCTAGACCTTAACCTAACCTTGTCTTTAACTAATGTTGAGCTTCTTATGCTAAATAAATCCCTGATGCTGTTCCTAACTAAGGCCCTAAAATTAGTCCCGAGGCCATGACCCTGGCCCTAACTGAGGCCTGGAGGCTCGTCCTAACTCAGGCCCTGACACTGTCCCTAACTAAGGCCCTGACACTACACCTAACTCAGTCCCTGACACTGTACCTAACAAAGGCTTTGATGCTAGTCCTAAGTCAGGCTGAGACACTGTCTCTAAGGCCCTGCTGCAGTCAATATCTAAAGTCCTGACATTATCCTGAGCTAATATCCTGACCCATGTCTTACCAAGGTCCTGAAACTGTCCCAAAGGAAGCCCTGACGCTGTCCCTAAGTGAGGCCCTGAGGCGGTCCCTAACAGAGGCCCTGAGAATGTCTTTAACGAAGACCCTAATGCTGATCCTACAGAGGCCCTTATACAGCTCCTAAGTCATGCCCTGACACTGTCCCTAACTCAGGCCCTAAAGATAGGCCTCACTTAGGCCCTGCTGCCGTACCTTAGTTAGGCTCTGACGCTGCCCGTACGTGAAGCCCTGACACTGGTCCTGATGAAGGCCCTGACGCTGGTCCTAACTAAGGCCCTGATGCTCTCAATAACTAAGGTCTTCACCCTACCCCTAGCTCACATCCTGACACTACCACTGGCCTGGAACCTGACTCTGTCCCGAGCTAACGTCCTGCCCCTTATCCTCACCGAAGCCGTAATGCTCTCCCTAACTAAGGCCCAGACTAGTCCTAATTAAGGCCCTGACAGTGTCCCTAAGTAAGGCCCAGAATCTATCTCTAATATAGGCCCTGCTGCCGGAAATAACTAAAATCCGGACACTATCCTGAGCTAATATCCTGACCCATTTCTAACCAAGGTCCTGATACCGTCCCTAAGAAAGCCCTGTCGCTGTTCCTAAGTGAAGACCTGAGGCTGTCCGTAACTCAGTCCCTGAAGCTATGCCTAACTGAGGCCTTGACGCTGTGACTAACTCAGGCCCTGATCATGTCTGTAACTAAGACACTAATGCTGATGCAACAAAGGCCCTGATGCTGCTCCTACATCATGCCCTGACAGTGTCCCCAGCTATGGGCCTGACGCTAGGCCTCACTCAGGCCCTGTTGCTCTCCCAGAGTCAGGAACTGATGCTGTCCCTACCTGAAGCCCTGACACGGGTCCTAAATAAGGCCCTGATACTGTAACTAAGCTCTTGACACTATCCCTAGGTCATTTCCTGACACGATCCCTAAACTTTACCCTAACCCTGTCCCTAGCAAATGTCCTGCCTCTTATGCTAACTAAAGCCCTTAGGCTGTGACTACCTCAGGCCCTGAATTTAGTCCCAAGGCCGTGATACTGTCCCTAACAAAGGCCCTAACACTATTCCTAACTCAGGCCCTGACACTGTACCTAACAGAGGCCCAGATGCTAGTACTAACTAAGGTCTTGACACTGTCCCTAACTAGGGCCCTGCTGCCGTCAATATCTAATGTCCTGACACTTTCCTGAGGTAATTTCCGGACCCATCTCTTACCAAGCTCCTGAAACTGTCCCTAAGTAAGCCCTGACGCTGTCCCTAAGGGAGGCCCTAAGGCTGTCCCTAACAGAGGCCCTGAGAATGTCTTTAACAAAGCCCCTGAGGCTGATCCTACCAAGGCCCTTATGCTGCTCCTAAGTCATGCCCTGATACTATCCCTAGCTAAGACTCTGACACTAGGCCTCACTCAAGCCCTGTCGCTCTCCCTAAGTCAGGCTCTGATGCTATCCCTACCTGAAGCCCTGACACTGGTCCTAAATTAGGCCCTGATGCCCTAAGTAACTAAGGTCTTGACACTATCCCTAGGTCATGCCCTGACACAATCCCTAGACCTTAAACTAACCTTGTCTTTAACTAATGTTGAGCTTCTTATGCTAAATAAATCCCTGATGCTGTTCCTAAGTAAGGCCCTAAAATTAGTCCCGAGGCCGTGACCCTGGCCCTAACTGAGGCCTGGAGGCTCGTCCTAACTCAGGCCCTGACACTGTCCCTAACTAAGGCCCTGACACTGTACCTAACAAAGGCTCTGATGCTAGTCCTAAGTCAGGCTGAGACACTGTCTCTAAGGCCCTGCTGCAGTCAATATCTAAAGTCCTGACATTATCCCGAGCTAATATCCTGACCCATGTCTTACCAAGGTCCTGAAACTGTCCCAAAGGAAGCCCTGACGCTGTCCCTAAGTGAGGCCCTGAGGCGGTCCCTAACAGAGGCCCTGAGAATGTCTTTAACGAAGACCCTAATGCTGATCCTACAGAGGCCCTTATACGGCTCCTAAGTCATGCCCTGACACTGCCCCTAACTCAGGCCCTAAAGATAGGCCTCACTTAGGCCCTGTTGCCGTACCTTAGTTAGGCTCTGACGCTGTCCGTACGTGAAGCCCTGGCACTGGTCCTGATGAAGGCCCTGACGCTGGTCCTAACTAAGGCCCTGATGCTCTCAATAACTAAGGTCTTCACCCTATCCCTAGCTCACATCCTGACACTACCACTGGCCTGGAACCTGACTCTGTCCCGAGCTAACGTCCTGCCCCTTATCCTCACCGAAGCCGTAATGCTCTCCCTAACTAAGGCCCAGACTAGTCCTAATTAAGGCCCTGACACTGTCCTTAACTAAGGCCCGGAATCTATCTCTAATATAGGCCTTGCTGCCGGTAATAACTAAAATCCGGACACTATCCTGAGCTAATATCCTGACCCATTTCTAACCAAGGTCCTGACACCGTCCCTAAGAAAGCCCTGTCGCTGTTCCTAAGTGAAGACCTGAGGCTGTCCGTAACTCAGTCCCTGAAGCTATGCCTAACTGAGGCCTTGACGCTGTGACTAACTCAGGCCCTGATCATGTCTGTAACTAAGACACTAATGCTGATGCAACAAAGGCCCTGATGCTGCTCCTACATCATGCCCTGACAGTGTCCCCAGCTATGGGCCTGACGCTAGGCCTCACTCAGGCCCTGTTGCTCTCCCAGAGTCAGGCACTGACGCTGTCCCTACCTGAAGCCCTGACACGGGTCCTAAATAAGGCCCTGATACTGTAACTAAGCTCTTGACACTATCCCTAGGTCATTTCCTGACACGATCCCTAAACTTTACCCTAACCCTGTCCCTAGCAAATGTCCTGCCTCTTATGCTAACTAAAGCCCTTAGGCTGTGACTACCTCAGGCCCTGAATTTAGTCCCAAGGCCGTGATACTGTCCCTAACTAAGGCCCTAACACTATTCCTAACTCAGGCCCTGACACTGTACCTAACAGAGGCCCAGATGCTAGTACTAACTAAAGCCTTGACACTGTCCCTAACTAAGGCCCTGCTGCCATCAATATCTAATGTCCTGACACTATCCTGAGGTAATTTCCGGACCCATCTCTTACCAAGCTCCTGAAACTGTCCCTAAGTAAGCCCTGACGCTGTCCCTAAGGGAGGCCCTAAGGCTGTCCCTAACAGAGGCCCTGAGAATGTCTTTAACAAAGCCCCTGAGGCTGATCCTACCAAGGCCCTTATGCTGCTCCTAAGTCATGCCCTGATACTATCCCTAGCTAAGGCTCTGACACTAGGCCTCACTCAAGCCCTGTCGCTCTCCCTAAGTCAGGCTCTGATGCTATCCCTACCTGAAGCCCTGACACTGGTCCTAAATTAGGCCCTGATGCCCTAAGTAACTAAGGTCTTGACACTATCCCTAGGTCATGCCCTGACACAATCCCTAGACCTTAACCTAACCTTGTCTTTAACTAATGTTGAGCTTCTTATGCTAAATAAATCCCTGATGCTGTTCCTAAGTAAGGCCCTAAAATTAGTCCCGAGGCCGTGACCCTGGCCCTAACTGAGGCCTGGAGGCTCGTCCTAACTCAGGCCCTGACACTGTCCCTAACTAAGGCCCTGACACTGTACCTAACAAAGGCTCCGATGCTAGTCCTAAGTCAGGCTGAGACACTGTCTCTAAGGCCCTGCTGCAGTCAATATCTAAAGTCCTGACATTATCCCGAGCTAATATCCTGACCCATGTCTTACCAAGGTCCTGAAACTGTCCCAAAGGAAGCCCTGACGCTGTCCCTAAGTGAGGCCCTGAGGCAGTCCCTAACAGAGGCCCTGAGAATGTCTTTAACGAAGACCCTAATGCTGATCCTACAGAGGCCCTTATACGGCTCCTAAGTCATGCCCTGACACTGCCCCTAACTCAGGCCCTAAAGATAGGCCTCACTTAGGCCCTGCTGCCGTACCTTAGTTAGGCTCTGACGCTGTCCGTACGTGAAGCCCTGGCACTGGTCCTGATGAAGGCCCTGACGCTGGTCCTAACTAAGGCCCTGATGCTCTCAATAACTAAGGTCTTCACCCTATCCCTAGCTCACATCCTGACACTACCACTGGCCTGGAACCTGACTCTGTCCCGAGCTAACGTCCTGCCCCTTATCCTCACCGAAGCCGTAATGCTCTCCCTAACTAAGGCCCAGACTAGTCCTAATTAAGGCCCTGACACTGTCCTTAACTAAGGCCCGGAATCTATCTCTAATATAGGCCTTGCTGCCGGTAATAACTAAAATCCGGACACTATCCTGAGCTAATATCCTGACCCATTTCTAACCAAGGTCCTGACACCGTCCCTAAGAAAGCCCTGTCGCTGTTCCTAAGTGAAGACCTGAGGCTGTCCGTAACTCAGTCCCTGAAGCTATGCCTAACTGAGGCCTTGACGCTGTGACTAACTCAGGCCCTGATCATGTCTGTAACTAAGACACTAATGCTGATGCAACAAAGGCCCTGATGCTGCTCCTACATCATGCCCTGACAGTGTCCCCAGCTATGGGCCTGACGCTAGGCCTCACTCAGGCCCTGTTGCTCTCCCAGAGTCAGGCACTGACGCTGTCCCTACCTGAAGCCCTGACACGGGTCCTAAATAAGGCCCTGATACTGTAACTAAGCTCTTGACACTATCCCTAGGTCATTTCCTGACACGATCCCTAAACTTTACCCTAACCCTGTCCCTAGCAAATGTCCTGCCTCTTATGCTAACTAAAGCCCTTAGGCTGTGACTACCTCAGGCCCTGAATTTAGTCCCAAGGCCGTGATACTGTCCCTAACTAAGGCCCTAACACTATTCCTAACTCAGGCCCTGACACTGTACCTAACAGAGGCCCAGATGCTAGTACTAACTAAGGCCTTGACACTGTCCGTAACTAAGGCCCTGCTGCCATCAATATCTAATGTCCTGACACTATCCTGAGGTAATTTCCGGACCCATCTCTTACCAAGCTCTTGAAACTGTCCCTAAGTAAGCCCTGACGCTCTCCCTAATGGTGGCCTTAAGGCTGTCCCAAACAGAGGCCCTGAGAATGTCTTTAACAAAGCCCCTGAGGCTGATCCTACCAAGGCCCTTATGCTGCTCCTAAGTCATGCCCTGATACTATCCCTAGCTAAGGCTCTGACACTAGGCCTCACTCCAGCCCTGTCGCTCTCCCTAAGTCAGGCTCTGATGCTATCCCTACCTGAAGCCCTGACACTGGTCCTAAATTAGGCCCTGATGCCCTAAGTAACTAAGGTCTTGACACTATCCCTAGGTCATGCCCTGACACAATCCCTAGACCTTAACCTAACCTTGTCTTTAACTAATGTTGAGCTTCTTATGCTAAATAAATCCCTGATGCTGTTCCTAACTAAGGCCCTAAAATTAGTCCCGAGGCCATGACCCTGGCCCTAACTGAGGCCTGGAGGCTCGTCCTAACTCAGGCCCTGACACTGTCCCTAACTAAGGCCCTGACACTACACCTAACTCAGTCCCTGACACTGTACCTAACAAAGGCTTTGATGCTAGTCCTAAGTCAGGCTGAGACACTGTCTCTAAGGCCCTGCTGCAGTCAATATCTAAAGTCCTGACATTATCCTGAGTTAATATCCTGACCCATGTCTTACCAAGGTCCTGAAACTGTCCCAAAGGAAGCCCTGACGCTGTCCCTAAGTGAGGCCCTGAGGCGGTCCCTAACAGAGGCCCTGAGAATGTCTTTAACGAAGACCCTAATGCTGATCCTACAGAGGCCCTTATACGGCTCCTAAGTCATGCCCTGACACTGCCCCTAACTCAGGCCCTAAAGATAGGCCTCACTTAGGCCCTGCTGCCGTACCTTAGTTAGGCTCTGACGCTGCCCGTGCGTGAAGCCCTGACACTGGTCCTGATGAAGGCCCTGACGCTGGTCCTAACTAAGGCCCTGATGCTCTCAATAACTAAGGTCTTCACCCTACCCCTAGCTCACATCCTGACACTACCACTGGCCTGGAACCTGACTCTGTCCCGAGCTAACGTCCTGCCCCTTATCCTCACCGAAGCCGTAATGCTCTCCCTAACTAAGGCCCAGACTAGTCCTAATTAAGGCCCTGACAGTGTCCCTAAGTAAGGCCCAGAATCTATCTCTAATATAGGCCCTGCTGCCGGCAATAACTAAAATCCGGACACTATCCTGAGCTAATATCCTGACCCATTTCTAACCAAGGTCCTGACACCGTCCCTAAGAAAGCCCTGTCGCTGTTCCTAAGTGAAGACCTGAGGCTGTCCGTAACTCAGTCCCTGAAGCTATGCCTAACTGAGGCCTTGACGCTGTGACTAACTCAGGCCCTGATCATGTCTGTAACTAAGACACTAATGCTGATGCAACAAAGGCCCTGATGCTGCTCCTACATCATGCCCTGACAGTGTCCCCAGCTATGGGCCTGACGCTAGGCCTCACTCAGGCCCTGTTGCTCTCCCAGAGTCAGGAACTGACGCTGTCCCTACCTGAAGCCCTGACACGGGTCCTAAATAAGGCCCTGATACTGTAACTAAGCTCTTGACACTATCCCTAGGTCATTTCCTGACAAGATCCCTAAACTTTACCCTAACCCTGTCCCTAGCAAATGTCCTGCCTCTTATGCTAACTAAAGCCCTTAGGCTGTGACTACCTCAGGCCCTGAATTTAGTCCCAAGGCCGTGATACTGTCCCTAACAAAGGCCCTAACACTATTCCTAACTCAGGCCCTGACACTGTACCTAACAGAGGCCCAGATGCTAGTACTAACTAAGGTCTTGACACTGTCCCTAACTAGGGCCCTGCTGCCGTCAATATCTAATGTCCTGACACTTTCCTGAGGTAATTTCCGGACCCATCTCTTACCAAGCTCCTGAAACTGTCCCTAAGTAAGCCCTGACGCTGTCCCTAAGGGAGCCCCTAAGGCTGTCCCTAACAGAGGCCCTGAGAATGTCTTTAACAAAGCCCCTGAGGCTGATCCTACCAAGGCCCTTATGCTGCTCCTAAGTCATGCCCTGATACTATCCCTAGCTAAGACTCTGACACTAGGCCTCACTCAAGCCCTGTCGCTCTCCCTAAGTCAGGCTCTGATGCTATCCCTACCTGAAGCCCTGACACTGGTCCTAAATTAGGCCCTGATGCCCTAAGTAACTAAGGTCTTGACACTATCCCTAGGTCATGCCCTGACACAATCCCTAGACCTTAACCTAACCTTGTCTTTAACTAATGTTGAGCTTCTTATGCTAAATAAATCCCTGATGCTGTTCCTAAGTAAGGCCCTAAAATTAGTCCCGAGGCCGTGACCCTGGCCCTAACTGAGGCCTGGAGGCTCGTCCTAACTCAGGCCCTGACACTGTCCCTAACTAAGGCCCTGACACTGTACCTAACAAAGGCTCCGATGCTAGTCCTAAGTCAGGCTGAGACACTGTCTCTAAGGCCCTGCTGCAGTCAATATCTAAAGTCCTGACATTATCCCGAGCTAATATCCTGACCCATGTCTTACCAAGGTCCTGAAACTGTCCCAAAGGAAGCCCTGACGCTGTCCCTAAGTGAGGCCCTGAGGCGGTCCCTAACAGAGGCCCTGAGAATGTCTTTAACGAAGACCCTAATGCTGATCCTACAGAGGCCCTTATACTGCTCCTAAGTCATGCCCTGACACTGCCCCTAACTCAGGCCCTAAAGATAGGCCTCACTTAGGCCCTGCTGCCGTACCTTAGTTAGGCTCTGACGCTGTCCGTACGTGAAGCCCTGGCACTGGTCCTGATGAAGGCCCTGACGCTGGTCCTAACTAAGGCCCTGATGCTCTCAATAACTAAGGTCTTCACCCTATCCCTAGCTCACATCCTGACACTACCACTGGCCTGGAACCTGACTCTGTCCCGAGCTAACGTCCTGCCCCTTATCCTCACCGAAGCCGTAATGCTCTCCCTAACTAAGGCCCAGACTAGTCCTAATTAAGGCCCTGACACTGTCCTTAACTAAGGCCTGGAATCTATCTCTAATAAAGGCCCTGCTGCCGGCAATAACTAAAATCCGGACACTATCCTGATCTAATATCCTGACCCATTTCTAACCAAGGTCCTGACACCGTCCCTAAGAAAGCCCTGTCGCTGTTCCTAACTGAAGACCTGAGGCTGTCCGTAACTCAGTCCCTGAAGCTATGCCTAACTGAGGCCTTGACGCTGTGACTAACTCAGGCCCTGATCATGTCTGTAACTAAGACACTAATGCTGATGCAACAAAGGCCCTGATGCTGCTCCTACATCATGCCCTGACAGTGTCCCCAGCTATGGGCCTGACGCTAGGCCTCACTCAGGCCCTGTTGCTCTCCCAGAGTCAGGCACTGATGCTGTCCCTACCTGAAGCCCTGACACGGGTCCTAAATAAGGCCCTGATACTGTAACTAAGCTCTTGACACTATCCCTAGGTCATTTCCTGACACGATCCCTAAACTTTACCCTAACCCTGTCCCTAGCAAATGTCCTGCCTCTTATGCTAACTAAAGCCCTTAGGCTGTGACTACCTCAGGCCCTGAATTTAGTCCCAAGGCTGTGATACTGTCCCTAACTAAGGCCCTAACACTATTCCTAACTCAGGCCCTGACACTGTACCTAACAGAGGCCCAGATGCTAGTACTAACTAAAGCCTTGACACTGTCCCTAACTAAGGCCCTGCTGCCATCAATATCTAATGTCCTGACACTATCCTGAGGTAATTTCCGGACCCATCTCTTACCAAGCTCCTGAAACTGTCCCTAAGTAAGCCCTGACGCTGTCCCTAAGGGAGGCCCTAAGGCTGTCCCTAACAGAGGCCCTGAGAATGTCTTTAACAAAGCCCCTGAGGCTGATCCTACCAAGGCCCTTATGCTGCTCCTAAGTCATGCCCTGATACTATCCCTAGCTAAGGCTCTGACACTAGGCCTCACTCAAGCCCTGTCGCTCTCCCTAAGTCAGGCTCTGACGCTATCCCTACCTGAAGCCCTGACACTGGTCCTAAATTAGGCCCTGATGCCCTAAGTAACTAAGGTCTTGACACTATCCCTAGGTCATGCCCTGACACAATCCCTAGACCTTAACCTAACCTTGTCTTTAACTAATGTTGAGCTTCTTATGCTAAAAAAATCCCTGATGCTGTTCCTAACTAAGGCCCTAAAATTAGTCCCGAGGCCGTGACCCTGGCCCTAACTGAGGCCTGGAGGCTCGTGCTAACTCAGGCCCTGACACTGTCCCTAACTAAGGCCCTGACACTACACCTAACTCAGTCCCTGACACTGTACCTAACAAAGGCTCTGATGCTAGTCCTAAGTCAGGCTGAGACACTGTCTCTAAGGCCCTGCTGCAGTCAATATCTAAAGTCCTGACATTATCCCGAGCTAATATCCTGACCCATGTCTTACCAAGGTCCTGAAACTGTCCCAAAGTAAGCCCTGACGCTGTCCCTAAGTGAGGCCCTGAGGCGGTCCCTAACAGAGGCCCTGAGAATGTCTTTAACGAAGACCCTAATGCTGATCCTACAGAGGCCCTTATACGGCTCCTAAGTCATGCCCTGACACTGCCCCTAACTCAGGCCCTAAAGATAGGCCTCACTTAGGCCCTGTTGCCGTAACTTAGTTAGGCTCTGACGCTGTCCGTACGTGAAGCCCTGACACTGGTCCTGATGAAGGCCCTGACGCTGGTCCTAACTAAGGCCCTGATGCTCTCAGTAACTAAGGTCTTCACTCTATCCCTAGCTCACATCCTGACACTACCACTGGCCTGGAACCTGACTCTGTCCCGAGCTAACGTCCTGCCCCTTATCCTCACCGAAGCCGTAATGCTCTCCCTAACTAAGGCCCAGACTAGTCCTAATTAAGGCCCTGACACTGTCCCTAACTAAGGCCCGGAATCTATCTCTAATAAAGGCCCTGCTGCCGGCAATAACTAAAATCCGGACACTATCCTGAGCTAATATCCTGACCCATTTCTAACCAAGGTCCTGACACCGTCCGTAAGAAAGCCCTGTCGCTGTTCCTAACTGAAGACCTGAGGCTGTCCGTAACTCAGTCCCTGAAGCTATGCCTAACTGAGGCCTTGACGCTGTGACTAACTCAGGCCCTGATCATGTCTGTAACTAAGACACTAATGCTGATGCAACAAAGGCCCTGATGCTGCTCCTACATCATGCCCTGACAGTGTCCCCAGCTATGGGCCTGACGCTAGGCCTCACTCAGGCCCTGTTGCTCTCCCAGAGTCAGGCACTGATGCTGTCCCTACCTGAAGCCCTGACACGGGTCCTAAATAAGGCCCTGATACTGTAACTAAGCTCTTGACACTATCCCTAGGTCATTTCCTGACACGATCCCTAAACTTTACCCTAACCCTGTCCCTAGCAAATGTCCTGCCTCTTATGCTAACTAAAGCCCTTATGCTGTGACTACCTCAGGCCCTGAATTTAGTCCCAAGGCTGTGATACTGTCCCTAACTAAAGCCCTAACACTATTCCTAACTCAGGCCCTGACACTGTACCTAACAGAGGCCCAGATGCTAGTACTAACTAAGGCCTTGACACTGTCCCTAACTAAGGCCCTGCTGCCGTCAATATCTAATGTCCTGACACTATCCTGAGGTAATTTCCGGACCCATCTCTTACCAAGCTCCTGAAACTGTCCCTAAGTAAGCCCTGACGCTGTCCCTAAGGGAGGCCCTAAGGCTGTCCCTAACAGAGGCCCTGAGAATGTCTTTAACAAAGCCCCTGAGGCTGATCCTACCAAGGCCCTTATGCTGCTCCTAAGTCATGCCCTGATACTATCCCTAGCTAAGGCTCTGACACTAGGCCTCACTCAAGCCCTGTCGCTCTCCCTAAGTCAGGCTCTGACGCTATCCCTACCTGAAGCCCTGACACTGGTCCTAAATTAGGCCCTGATGCCCTAAGTAACTAAGGTCTTGACACTATCCCTAGGTCATGCCCTGACACAATCCCTAGACCTTAACCTAACCTTGTCTTTAACTAATGTTGAGCTTCTTATGCTAAATAAATCCCTGATGCTGTTCCTAACTAAGGCCCTAAAATTAGTCCCGAGGCCATGACCCTGGCCCTAACTGAGGCCTGGAGGCTCGTCCTAACTCAGGCCCTGACACTGTACCTAACAAAGGCTCTGATGCTAGTCCTAAGTCAGGCTGAGACACTGTCTCTAAGGCCCTGCTGCAGTCAATATCTAAAGTCCTGACATTATCCCGAGCTAATATCCTGACCCATGTCTTACCAAGGTCCTGAAACTGTCCCAAAGGAAGCCCTGACGCTGTCCCTAAGTGAGGCCCTGAGGCGGTCCCTAACAGAGGCCCTGAGAATGTCTTTAACGAAGACCCTAATGCTGATCCTACAGAGGCCCTTATACGGCTCCTAAGTCATGCCCTGACACTGTCCCTAACTCAGGCCCTAAAGATAGGCCTCACTTAGGCCCCGTTGCCGTACCTTAGTTAGGCTCTGACGCTGTCCGTAAGTGAAGCCCTGACACTGGTCCTGATGAAGGCCCTGACGCTGGTCCTAACTAAGGCCCTGATGCTCTCAATAACTAAGGTCTTCACCCTATCCCTAGCTCACATCCTGACACTACCACTGGCCTGGAACCTGACTCTGTCCCGAGCTAACGTCCTGCCCCTTATCCTCACCGAAGCCGTAATGCTCTCCCTAACTAAGGCCCAGACTAGTCCTAATTAAGGCCCTGACACTGTCCCTAACTAAGGCCCGGAATCTATCTCTAATATAGGCCCTGCTGCCGGCAATAACTAAAATCTGGACACTATCCTGAGCTAATATCCTGACCCATTTCTAACCAACGTCCTGACACCGTCCCTAAGAAAGCCCTGTCGCTGTTCCTACGTGAAGACCTGAGGCTGTCCGTAACTCAGTCCCTGAAGCTATGCCTAACTGAGGCCTTGACGCTGTGACTAACTCAGGCCCTGATCATGTCTGTAACTAAGACACTAATGCTGATGCAACAAAGGCCCTGATGCTGCTCCTACATCATGCCCTGACAGTGTCCCCAGCTATGGGCCTGACGCTAGGCCTCACTCAGGCCCTGTTGCTCTCCCAGAGTCAGGCACTGATGCTGTCCCTACCTGAAGCCCTGACACGGGTCCTAAATAAGGCCCTGATACTGTAACTAAGCTCTTGACACTATCCCTAGGTCATTTCCTGACACGATCCCTAAACTTTACCCTAACCCTGTCCCTAGCAAATGTCCTGCCTCTTATGCTAACTAAAGCCCTTATGCTGTGACTACCTCAGGCCCTGAATTTAGTCCCAAGGCTGTGATACTGTCCCTAACTAAGGCCCTAACACTATTCCTAACTCAGGCCCTGACACTGTACCTAACAGAGGCCCAGATGCTAGTACTAACTAAAGCCTTGACACTGTCCCTAACTAAGGCCCTGCTGCCATCAATATCTAATGTCCTGACACTATCCTGAGGTAATTTCCGGACCCATCTCTTACCAAGCTCCTGAAACTGTCCCTAAGTAAGCCCTGACGCTGTCCCTAAGGGAGGCCCTAAGGCTGTCCCTAACAGAGGCCCTGAGAATGTCTTTAACAAAGCCCCTGAGGCTGATCCTACCAAGGCCCTTATGCTGCTCCTAAGTCATGCCCTGATACTATCCCTAGCTAAGGCTCTGACACTAGGCCTCACTCAAGCCCTGTCGCTCTCCCTAAGTCAGGCTCTGACGCTATCCCTACCTGAAGCCCTGACACTGGTCCTAAATTAGGCCCTGATGCCCTAAGTAACTAAGGTCTTGACACTATCCCTAGGTCATGCCCTGACACAATCCCTAGACCTTAACCTAACCTTGTCTTTAACTAATGTTGAGCTTCTTATGCTAAATAAATCCCTGATGCTGTTCCTAACTAAGGCCCTAAAATTAGTCCCGAGGCCATGACCCTGGCCCTAACTGAGGCCTGGAGGCTCGTCCTAACTCAGGCCCTGACACTGTCCCTAACTAAGGCCCTGACACTACACCTAACTCAGTCCCTGACACTGTACCTAACAAAGGCTTTGATGCTAGTCCTAAGTCAGGCTGAGACACTGTCTCTAAGGCCCTGCTGCAGTCAATATCTAAAGTCCTGACATTATCCCGAGCTAATATCCTGACCCATGTCTTACCAAGGTCCTGAAACTGTCCCAAAGGAAGCCCTGACGCTGTCCCTAAGTGAGGCCCTGAGGCGGTCCCTAACAGAGGCCCTGAGAATGTCTTTAACGAAGACCCTAATGCTGATCCTACAGAGGCCCTTATACGGCTCCTAAGTCATGCCCTGACACTGACCCTAACTCAGGCCCTAAAGATAGGCCTCACTTAGGCCCTGCTGCCGTACCTTAGTTAGGCTCTGACGCTGTCCGTACGTGAAGCCCTGGCACTGGTCCTGATGAAGGCCCTGACGCTGGTCCTAACTAAGGCCCTGATGCTCTCAATAACTAAGGTCTTCACCCTATCCCTAGCTCACATCCTGACACTACCACTGGCCTGGAACCTGACTCTGTCCCGAGCTAACGTCCTGCCCCTTATCCTCACCGAAGCCGTAATGCTCTCCCTAACTAAGGCCCAGACTAGTCCTAATTAAGGCCCTGACACTGTCCTTAACTAAGGCCTGGAATCTATCTCTAATATAGGCCTTGCTGCCGGTAATAACTAAAATCCGGACACTATCCTGAGCTAATATCCTGACCCATTTCTAACCAAGGTCCTGACACCGTCCCTAAGAAAGCCCTGTCGCTGTTCCTAAGTGAAGACCTGAGGCTGTCCGTAACTCAGTCCCTGAAGCTATGCCTAACTGAGGCCTTGACGCTGTGACTAACTCAGGCCCTGATCATGTCTGTAACGAAGACACTAATGCTGATGCAACAAAGGCCCTGATGCTGCTCCTACATCATGCCCTGACAGTGTCCCCAGCTATGGGCCTGACGCTAGGCCTCACTCAGGCCCTGTTGCTCTCCCAGAGTCAGGAACTGACGCTGTCCCTACCTGAAGCCCTGACACGGGTCCTAAATAAGGCCCTGATACTGTAACTAAGCTCTTGACACTATCCCTAGGTCATTTCCTGACACGATCCCTAAACTTTACCCTAACCCTGTCCCTAGCAAATGTCCTGCCTCTTATGCTAACTAAAGCCCTTAGGCTGTGACTACCTCAGGCCCTGAATTTAGTCCCAAGGCCGTGATACTGTCCCTAACAAAGGCCCTAACACTATTCCTAACTCAGGCCCTGACACTGTACCTAACAGAGGCCCAGATGCTAGTACTAACTAAGGTCTTGACACTGTCCCTAACTAGGGCCCTGCTGCCGTCAATATCTAATGTCCTGACACTTTCCTGAGGTAATTTCCGGACCCATCTCTTACCAAGCTCCTGAAACTGTCCCTAAGTAAGCCCTGACGCTGTCCCTAAGGGAGGCCCTAAGGCTGTCCCTAACAGAGGCCCTGAGAATGTCTTTAACAAAGCCCCTGAGGCTGATCCTACCAAGGCCCTTATGCTGCTCCTAAGTCATGCCCTGATACTATCCCTAGCTAAGACTCTGACACTAGGCCTCACTCAAGCCCTGTCGCTCTCCCTAAGTCAGGCTCTGATGCTATCCCTACCTGAAGCCCTGACACTGGTCCTAAATTAGGCCCTGATGCCCTAAGTAACTAAGGTCTTGACACTATCCCTAGGTCATGCCCTGACACAATCCCTAGACCTTAACCTAACCTTGTCTTTAACTAATGTTGAGCTTCTTATGCTAAATAAATCCCTGATGCTGTTCCTAAGTAAGGCCCTAAAATTAGTCCCGAGGCCGTGACCCTGGCCCTAACTGAGGCCTGGAGGCTCGTCCTAACTCAGGCCCTGACACTGTCCCTAACTAAGGCCCTGACACTGTACCTAACAAAGGCTCTGATGCTAGTCCTAAGTCAGGCTGAGACACTGTCTCTAAGGCCCTGCTGCAGTCAATATCTAAAGTCCTGACATTATCCCGAGCTAATATCCTGACCCATGTCTTACCAAGGTCCTGAAACTGTCCCAAAGGAAGCCCTGACGCTGTCCCTAAGTGAGGCCCTGAGGCGGTCCCTAACAGAGGCCCTGAGAATGTCTTTAACGAAGACCCTAATGCTGATCCTACAGAGGCCCTTATACGGCTCCTAAGTCATGCCCTGACACTGCCCCTAACTCAGGCCCTAAAGATAGGCCTCACTTAGGCCCTGTTGCCGTACCTTAGTTAGGCTCTGACGCTGTCCGTACGTGAAGCCCTGGCACTGGTCCTGATGAAGGCCCTGACGCTGGTCCTAACTAAGGCCCTGATGCTCTCAATAACTAAGGTCTTCACCCTATCCCTAGCTCACATCCTGACACTACCACTGGCCTGGAACCTGACTCTGTCCCGAGCTAACGTCCTGCCCCTTATCCTCACCGAAGCCGTAATGCTCTCCCTAACTAAGGCCCAGACTAGTCCTAATTAAGGCCCTGACACTGTCCTTAACTAAGGCCCGGAATCTATCTCTAATATAGGCCTTGCTGCCGGTAATAACTAAAATCCGGACACTATCCTGAGCTAATATCCTGACCCATTTCTAACCAAGGTCCTGACACCGTCCCTAAGAAAGCCCTGTCGCTGTTCCTAAGTGAAGACCTGAGGCTGTCCGTAACTCAGTCCCTGAAGCTATGCCTAACTGAGTCCTTGACGCTGTGACTAACTCAGGCCCTGATCATGTCTGTAACTAAGACACTAATGCTGATGCAACAAAGGCCCTGATGCTGCTCCTACATCATGCCCTGACAGTGTCCCCAGCTATGGGCCTGACGCTAGGCCTCACTCAGGCCCTGTTGCTCTCCCAGAGTCAGGCACTGACGCTGTCCCTACCTGAAGGCCTGACACGGGTCCTAAATAAGGCCCTGATACTGTAACTAAGCTCTTGACACTATCCCTAGGTCATTTCCTGACACGATCCCTAAACTTTACCCTAACCCTGTCCCTAGCAAATGTCCTGCCTCTTATGCTAACTAAAGCCCTTATGCTGTGACTACCTCAGGCCCTGAATTTAGTCCCAAGGCCGTGATACTGTCCCTAACTAAGGCCCTAACACTATTCCTAACTCAGGCCCTGACACTGTACCTAACAGAGGCCCAGATGCTAGTACTAACTAAGGCCTTGACACTGTCCGTAACTAAGGCCCTGCTGCCATCAATATCTAATGTCCTGACACTATCCTGAGGTAATTTCCGGACCCATCTCTTACCAAGCTCTTGAAACTGTCCCTAAGTAAGCCCTGACGCTCTCCCTAATGGTGGCCTTAAGGCTGTCCCAAACAGAGGCCCTGAGAATGTCTTTAACAAAGCCCCTGAGGCTGATCCTACCAAGGCCCTTATGCTGCTCCTAAGTCATGCCCTGATACTATCCCTAGCTAAGGCTCTGACACTAGGCCTCACTCAAGCCCTGTCGCTCTCCCTAAGTCAGGCTCTGATGCTATCCCTACCTGAAGCCCTGACACTGGTCCTAAATTAGGCCCTGATGCCCTAAGTAACTAAGGTCTTGACACTATCCCTAGGTCATGCCCTGACACAATCCCTAGACCTTAACCTAACCTTGTCTTTAACTAATGTTGAGCTTCTTATGCTAAATAAATCCCTGATACTGTTCCTAACTAAGGCCCTAAAATTAGTCCCGAGGCCATGACCCTGGCCCTAACTGAGGCCTGGAGGCTCGTCCTAACTCAGGCCCTGACACTGTCCCTAACTAAGGCCCTGACACTACACCTAACTCAGTCCCTGACACTGTACCTAACAAAGGCTTTGATGCTAGTCCTAAGTCAGGCTGAGACACTGTCTCTAAGGCCCTGCTGCAGTCAATATCTAAAGTCCTGACATTATCCTGAGCTAATATCCTGACCCATGTCTTACCAAGGTCCTGAAACTGTCCCAAAGGAAGCCCTGACGCTGTCCCTAAGTGAGGCCCTGAGGCGGTCCCTAACAGAGGCCCTGAGAATGTCTTTAACGAAGACCCTAATGCTGATCCTACAGAGGCCCTTATACAGCTCCTAAGTCATGCCCTGACACTGTCCCTAACTCAGGCCCTAAAGATAGGCCTCACTTAGGCCCTGCTGCCGTACCTTAGTTAGGCTCTGACGCTGCCCGTACGTGAAGCCCTGACACTGGTCCTGATGAAGGCCCTGACGCTGGTCCTAACTAAGGCCCTGATGCTCTCAATAACTAAGGTCTTCACCCTACCCCTAGCTCACATCCTGACACTACCACTGGCCTGGAACCTGACTCTGTCCCGAGCTAACGTCCTGCCCCTTATCCTCACCGAAGCCGTAATGCTCTCCCTAACTAAGGCCCAGACTAGTCCTAATTAAGGCCCTGACAGTGTCCCTAAGTAAGGCCCAGAATCTATCTCTAATATAGGCCCTGCTGCCGGCAATAACTAAAATCCGGACACTATCCTGAGCTAATATCCTGACCCATTTCTAACCAAGGTCCTGACACCGTCCCTAAGAAAGCCCTGTCGCTGTTCCTAAGTGAAGACCTGAGGCTGTCCGTAACTCAGTCCCTGAAGCTATGCCTAACTGAGGCCTTGACGCTGTGACTAACTCAGGCCCTGATCATGTCTGTAACTAAGACACTAATGCTGATGCAACAAAGGCCCTGATGCTGCTCCTACATCATGCCCTGACAGTGTCCCCAGCTATGGGCCTGACGCTAGGCCTCACTCAGGCCCTGTTGCTCTCCCAGAGTCAGGAACTGACGCTGTCCCTACCTGAAGCCCTGACACGGGTCCTAAGTAAGGCCCTGATACTGTAACTAAGCTCTTGACACTATCCCTAGGTCATTTCCTGACACGATCCCTAAACTTTACCCTAACCCTGTCCCTAGCAAATGTCCTGCCTCTTATGCTAACTAAAGCCCTTAGGCTGTGACTACCTCAGGCCCTGAATTTAGTCCCAAGGCCGTGATACTGTCCCTAACAAAGGCCCTAACACTATTCCTAACTCAGGCCCTGACACTGTACCTAACAGAGGCCCAGATGCTAGTACTAACTAAGGTCTTGACACTGTCCCTAACTAGGGCCCTGCTGCCGTCAATATCTAATGTCCTGACACTTTCCTGAGGTAATTTCCGGACCCATCTCTTACCAAGCTCCTGAAACTGTCCCTAAGTAAGCCCTGACGCTGTCCCTAAGGGAGGCCCTAAGGCTGTCCCTAACAGAGGCCCTGAGAATGTCTTTAACAAAGCCCCTGAGGCTGATCCTACCAAGGCCCTTATGCTGCTCCTAAGTCATGCCCTGATACTATCCCTAGCTAAGACTCTGACACTAGGCCTCACTCAAGCCCTGTCGCTCTCCCTAAGTCAGGCTCTGATGCTATCCCTACCTGAAGCCCTGACACTGGTCCTAAATTAGGCCCTGATGCCCTAAGTAACTAAGGTCTTGACACTATCCCTAGGTCATGCCCTGACACAATCCCTAGACCTTAACCTAACCTTGTCTTTAACTAATGTTGAGCTTCTTATGCTAAATAAATCCCTGATGCTGTTCCTAAGTAAGG
Source organism: Balaenoptera borealis (assembly GCF_965194805.1). Classification (NCBI taxonomy): domain Eukaryota; kingdom Metazoa; phylum Chordata; class Mammalia; order Artiodactyla; family Balaenopteridae; genus Balaenoptera; species Balaenoptera borealis. Next base: position 118,202,724 of record NC_138874.1, on the reverse strand, counting down.
CCCTAAAATTAGTCCCGAGGCCGTGACCCTGGCCCTAACTGAGGCCTGGAGGCTCGTCCTAACTCAGGCCCTGACACTGTCCCTAACTAAGGCCCTGACACTGTACCTAACAAAGGCTCTGATGCTAGTCCTAAGTCAGGCTGAGACACTGTCTCTAAGGCCCTGCTGCAGTCAATATCTAAAGTCCTGACATTATCCCGAGCTAATATCCTGACCCATGTCTTACCAAGGTCCTGAAACTGTCCCAAAGGAAGCCCTGACGCTGTCCCTAAGTGAGGCCCTGAGGCGGTCCCTAACAGAGGCCCTGAGAATGTCTTTAACGAAGACCCTAATGCTGATCCTACAGAGGCCCTTATACGGCTCCTAAGTCATGCCCTGACACTGCCCCTAACTCAGGCCCTAAAGATAGGCCTCACTTAGGCCCTGTTGCCGTACCTTAGTTAGGCTCTGACGCTGTCCGTACGTGAAGCCCTGGCACTGGTCCTGATGAAGGCCCTGACGCTGGTCCTAACTAAGGCCCTGATGCTCTCAATAACTAAGGTCTTCACCCTATCCCTAGCTCACATCCTGACACTACCACTGGCCTGGAACCTGACTCTGTCCCGAGCTAACGTCCTGCCCCTTATCCTCACCGAAGCCGTAATGCTCTCCCTAACTAAGGCCCAGACTAGTCCTAATTAAGGCCCTGACACTGTCCTTAACTAAGGCCCGGAATCTATCTCTAATATAGGCCTTGCTGCCGGTAATAACTAAAATCCGGACACTATCCTGAGCTAATATCCTGACCCATTTCTAACCAAGGTCCTGACACCGTCCCTAAGAAAGCCCTGTCGCTGTTCCTAAGTGAAGACCTGAGGCTGTCCGTAACTCAGTCCCTGAAGCTATGCCTAACTGAGGCCTTGACGCTGTGACTAACTCAGGCCCTGATCATGTCTGTAACTAAGACACTAATGCTGATGCAACAAAGGCCCTGATGCTGCTCCTACATCATGCCCTGACAGTGTCCCCAGCTATGGGCCTGACGCTAGGCCTCACTCAGGCCCTGTTGCTCTCCCAGAGTCAGGCACTGACGCTGTCCCTACCTGAAGCCCTGACACGGGTCCTAAATAAGGCCCTGATACTGTAACTAAGCTCTTGACACTATCCCTAGGTCATTTCCTGACACGATCCCTAAACTTTACCCTAACCCTGTCCCTAGCAAATGTCCTGCCTCTTATGCTAACTAAAGCCCTTAGGCTGTGACTACCTCAGGCCCTGAATTTAGTCCCAAGGCCGTGATACTGTCCCTAACTAAGGCCCTAACACTATTCCTAACTCAGGCCCTGACACTGTACCTAACAGAGGCCCAGATGCTAGTACTAACTAAAGCCTTGACACTGTCCCTAACTAAGGCCCTGCTGCCATCAATATCTAATGTCCTGACACTATCCTGAGGTAATTTCCGGACCCATCTCTTACCAAGCTCCTGAAACTGTCCCTAAGTAAGACCTGACGCTGTCCCTAAGGGAGGCCCTAAGGCTGTCCCTAACAGAGGCCCTGAGAATGTCTTTAACAAAGCCCCTGAGGCTGATCCTACCAAGGCCCTTATGCTGCTCCTAAGTCATGCCCTGATACTATCCCTAGCTAAGGCTCTGACACTAGGCCTCACTCAAGCCCTGTCGCTCTCCCTAAGTCAGGCTCTGATGCTATCCCTACCTGAAGCCCTGACACTGGTCCTAAATTAGGCCCTGATGCCCTAAGTAACTAAGGTCTTGACACTATCCCTAGGTCATGCCCTGACACAATCCCTAGACCTTAACCTAACCTTGTCTTTAACTAATGTTGAGCTTCTTATGCTAAAAAAATCCCTGATGCTGTTCCTAACTAAGGCCCTAAAATTAGTCCCGAGGCCGTGACCCTGGCCCTAACTGAGGCCTGGAGGCTCGTCCTAACTCAGGCCCTGACACTGTCCCTAACTAAGGCCCTGACACTACACCTAACTCAGTCCCTGACACTGTACCTAACAAAGGCTTTGATGCTAGTCCTAAGTCAGGCTGAGACACTGTCTCTAAGGCCCTGCTGCAGTCAATATCTAAAGTCCTGACATTATCCCGAGCTAATATCCTGACCCATGTCTTACCAAGGTCCTGAAACTGTCCCAAAGGAAGCCCTGACGCTGTCCCTAAGTGAGGCCCTGAGGCGGTCCCTAACAGAGGCCCTGAGAATGTCTTTAACGAAGACCCTAATGCTGATCCTACAGAGGCCCTTATACGGCTCCTAAGTCATGCCCTGACACTGACCCTAACTCAGGCCCTAAAGATAGGCCTCACTTAGGCCCTGCTGCCGTACCTTAGTTAGGCTCTGACGCTGTCCGTACGTGAAGCCCTGGCACTGGTCCTGATGAAGGCCCTGACGCTGGTCCTAACTAAGGCCCTGATGCTCTCAATAACTAAGGTCTTCACCCTATCCCTAGCTCACATCCTGACACTACCACTGGCCTGGAACCTGACTCTATCCCGAGCTAACGTCCTGCCCCTTATCCTCACCGAAGCCGTAATGCTCTCCCTAACTAAGGCCCAGACTAGTCCTAATTAAGGCCCTGACACTGTCCTTAACTAAGGCCTGGAATCTATCTCTAATATAGGCCTTGCTGCCGGTAATAACTAAAATCCGGACACTATCCTGAGCTAATATCCTGACCCATTTCTAACCAAGGTCCTGACACCGTCCCTAAGAAAGTCCTGTCGCTGTTCCTAAGTGAAGACCTGAGGCTGTCCGTAACTCAGTCCCTGAAGCTATGCCTAACTGAGGCCTTGACGCTGTGACTAACTCAGGCCCTGATCATGTCTGTAACTAAGACACTAATGCTGATGCAACAAAGGCCCTGATGCTGCTCCTACATCATGCCCTGACAGTGTCCCCAGCTATGGGCCTGACGCTAGGCCTCACTCAGGCCCTGTTGCTCTCCCAGAGTCAGGCACTGACGCTGTCCCTACCTGAAGCCCTGACACGGGTCCTAAATAAGGCCCTGATACTGTAACTAAGCTCTTGACACTATCCCTAGGTCATTTCCTGACACGATCCCTAAACTTTACCCTAACCCTGTCCCTAGCAAATGTCCTGCCTCTTATGCTAACTAAAGCCCTTATCCTGTGACTACCTCAGGCCCTGAATTTAGTCCCAAGGCTGTGATACTGTCCCTAACTAAGGCCCTAACACTATTCCTAACTCAGGCCCTGACACTGTACCTAACAGAGGCCCAGATGCTAGTACTAACTAAGGCCTTGACACTGTCCCTAACTAAGGCCCTGCTGCCATCAATATCTAATGTCCTGACACTATCCTGAGGTAATTTCCGGACCCATCTCTTACCAAGCTCCTGAAACTGTCCCTAAGTAAGCCCTGACGCTGTCCCTAAGGGAGGCCCTAAGGCTGTCCCTAACAGAGGCCCTGAGAATGTCTTTAACAAAGCCCCTGAGGCTGATCCTACCAAGGCCCTTGTGCTGCTCCTAAGTCATGCCCTGATACTATCCCTAGCTAAGGCTCTGACACTAGGCCTCACTCAAGCCCTGTCGCTCTCCCTAAGTCAGGCTCTGACGCTATCCCTACCTGAAGCCCTGACACTGGTCCTAAATTAGGCCCTGATGCCCTAAGTAACTAAGGTCTTGACACTATCCCTAGGTCATGCCCTGACACAATCCCTAGACCTTAAACTAACCTTGTCTTTAACTAAGGTTTAGCTTCTTATGCTAAAAAAATCCCTGATGCTGTTCCTAACTAAGGCCCTAAAATTAGTCCCGAGGCCGTGACCCTGGCCCTAACTGAGGCCTGGAGGCTCCTCCTAACTCAGGCCCTGACACTGTCCCTAACTAAGGCCCTGACACTACACCTAACTCAGTCCCTGACACTGTACCTAACAAAGGCTCTGATGCGAGTCCTAAGTCAAGCTGAGATACTGTCTCTAAGGCCCTGCTGCAGTCAATATCTAAAGTCCTGACATTATCCCGAGCTAATATCCTGACCCATGTCTTACCAAGGTCCTGAAACTGTCCCAAAGGAAGCCCTGACGCTGTCCCTAAGTGAGGCCCTGAGGCGGTCCCTAACAGAGGCCCTGAGAATGTCTTTAACGAAGACCCTAATGCTGATCCTACAGAGGCCCTTATACGGCTCCTAAGTCATGCCCTGACACTGTCCCTAACTCAGGCCCTAAAGATAGGCCTCACTTAGGCCCCGTTGCCGTACCTTAGTTAGGCTCTGACGCTGTCCGTACGTGAAGCCCTGACACTGGTCCTGATGAAGGCCCTGACGCTGGTCCTAACTAAGGCCCTGATGCTCTCAATAACTAAGGTCTTCACCCTATCCCTAGCTCACATCCTGACACTACCACTGGCCTGGAACCTGACTCTGTCCCGAGCTAACGTCCTGCCCCTTATCCTCACCGAAGCCGTAATGCTCTCCCTAACTAAGGCCCAGACTAGTCCTAATTAAGGCCCTGACACTGTCCCTAACTAAGGCCCGGAATCTATCTCTAATATAGGCCTTGCTGCCGGCAATAACTAAAATCCGGACACTATCCTGAGCTAATATCCTGACCCATTTCTAACCAAGGTCCTGACACCGTCCCTAAGAAAGCCCTGTCGCTGTTCCTAAGTGAAGACCTGAGGCTGTCCGTAACTCAGTCCCTGAAGCTATGCCTAACTGAGGCCTTGACGCTGTGACTAACTCAGGCCCTGATCATGTCTGTAACTAAGACACTAATGCTGATGCAACAAAGGCCCTGATACTGCTCCTACATCATGCCCTGACAGTGTCCCCAGCTATGGGCCTGACGCTAGGCCTCACTCAGGCCCTGTTGCTCTCCCAGAGTCAGGCACTGACGCTGTCCCTACCTGAAGCCCTGACACGGGTCCTAAATAAGGCCCTGATACTGTAACTAAGCTCTTGACACTATCCCTAGGTCATTTCCTGACACGATCCCTAAACTTTACCCTAACCCTGTCCCTAGCAAATGTCCTGCCTCTTATGCTAACTAAAGCCCTTATGCTGTGACTACCTCAGGCCCTGAATTTAGTCCCAAGGCCGTGATACTGTCCCTAACTAAGGCCCTAACACTATTCCTAACTCAGGCCCTGACACTGTACCTAACAGAGGCCCAGATGCTAGTACTAACTAAGGCCTTGACACTGTCCGTAACTAAGGCCCTGCTGCCATCAATATCTAATGTCCTGACACTATCCTGAGGTAATTTCCGGACCCATCTCTTACCAAGCTCTTGAAACTGTCCCTAAGTAAGCCCTGACGCTCTCCCTAATGGTGGCCTTAAGGCTGTCCCAAACAGAGGCCCTGAGAATGTCTTTAACAAAGCCCCTGAGGCTGATCCTACCAAGGCCCTTATGCTGCTCCTAAGTCATGCCCTGATACTATCCCTAGCTAAGGCTCTGACACTAGGCCTCACTCAAGCCCTGTCGCTCTCCCTAAGTCAGGCTCTGACGCTATCCCTACCTGAAGCCCTGACACTGGTCCTAAATTAGGCCCTGATGCCCTAAGTAACTAAGGTCTTGACACTATCCCTAGGTCATGCCCTGACACAATCCCTAGACCTTAACCTAACCTTGTCTTTAACTAATGCTGAGCTTCTTATGCTAAATAAATCCCTGATGCTGTTCCTAAGTAAGGCCCTAAAATTAGTCCCGAGGCCGTGACCCTGGCCCTAACTGAGGCCTGGAGGCTCGTCCTAACTCAGGCCCTGACACTGTCCCTAACTAAGGCCCTGACACTGTACCTAACAAAGGCTCTGATGCTAGTCCTAAGTCAGGCTGAGACACTGTCTCTAAGGCCCTGCTGCAGTCAATATCTAAAGTCCTGACATTATCCCGAGCTAATATCCTGACCCATGTCTTACCAAGGTCCTGAAACTGTCCCAAAGGAAGCCCTGACGCTGTCCCTAAGTGAGGCCCTGAGGCGGTCCCTAACAGAGGCCCTGAGAATGTCTTTAACGAAGACCCTAATGCTGATCCTACAGAGGCCCTTATACGGCTCCTAAGTCATGCCCTGACACTGCCCCTAACTCAGGCCCTAAAGATAGGCCTCACTTAGGCCCTGTTGCCGTACCTTAGTTAGGCTCTGACGCTGTCCGTACGTGAAGCCCTGGCACTGGTCCTGATGAAGGCCCTGACGCTGGTCCTAACTAAGGCCCTGATGCTCTCAATAACTAAGGTCTTCACCCTATCCCTAGCTCACATCCTGACACTACCACTGGCCTGGAACCTGACTCTGTCCCGAGCTAACGTCCTGCCCCTTATCCTCACCGAAGCCGTAATGCTCTCCCTAACTAAGGCCCAGACTAGTCCTAATTAAGGCCCTGACACTGTCCTTAACTAAGGCCCGGAATCTATCTCTAATATAGGCCTTGCTGCCGGTAATAACTAAAATCCGGACACTATCCTGAGCTAATATCCTGACCCATTTCTAACCAAGGTCCTGACACCGTCCCTAAGAAAGCCCTGTCGCTGTTCCTAAGTGAAGACCTGAGGCTGTCCGTAACTCAGTCCCTGAAGCTATGCCTAACTGAGGCCTTGACGCTGTGACTAACTCAGGCCCTGATCATGTCTGTAACTAAGACACTAATGCTGATGCAACAAAGGCCCTGATGCTGCTCCTACATCATGCCCTGACAGTGTCCCCAGCTATGGGCCTGACGCTAGGCCTCACTCAGGCCCTGTTGCTCTCCCAGAGTCAGGCACTGACGCTGTCCCTACCTGAAGCCCTGACACGGGTCCTAAATAAGGCCCTGATACTGTAACTAAGCTCTTGACACTATCCCTAGGTCATTTCCTGACACGATCCCTAAACTTTACCCTAACCCTGTCCCTAGCAAATGTCCTGCCTCTTATGCTAACTAAAGCCCTTATGCTGTGACTACCTCAGGCCCTGAATTTAGTCCCAAGGCCGTGATACTGTCCCTAACTAAGGCCCTAACACTATTCCTAACTCAGGCCCTGACACTGTACCTAACAGAGGCCCAGATGCTAGTACTAACTAAGGCCTTGACACTGTCCATAACTAAGGCCCTGCTGCCATCAATATCTAATGTCCTGACACTATCCTGAGGTAATTTCCGGACCCATCTCTTACCAAGCTCTTGAAACTGTCCCTAAGTAAGCCCTGACGCTCTCCCTAATGGTGGCCTTAAGGCTGTCCCAAACAGAGGCCCTGAGAATGTCTTTAACAAAGCCCCTGAGGCTGATCCTACCAAGGCCCTTATGCTGCTCCTAAGTCATGCCCTGATACTATCCCTAGCTAAGGCTCTGACACTAGGCCTCACTCCAGCCCTGTCGCTCTCCCTAAGTCAGGCTCTGATGCTATCCCTACCTGAAGCCCTGACACTGGTCCTAAATTAGGCCCTGATGCCCTAAGTAACTAAGGTCTTGACACTATCCCTAGGTCATGCCCTGACACAATCCCTAGACCTTAACCTAACCTTGTCTTTAACTAATGTTGAGCTTCTTATGCTAAATAAATCCCTGATGCTGTTCCTAACTAAGGCCCTAAAATTAGTCCCGAGGCCATGACCCTGGCCCTAACTGAGGCCTGGAGGCTCGTCCTAACTCAGGCCCTGACACTGTCCCTAACTAAGGCCCTGACACTACACCTAACTCAGTCCCTGACACTGTACCTAACAAAGGCTTTGATGCTAGTCCTAAGTCAGGCTGAGACACTGTCTCTAAGGCCCTGCTGCAGTCAATATCTAAAGTCCTGACATTATCCTGAGCTAATATCCTGACCCATGTCTTACCAAGGTCCTGAAACTGTCCCAAAGGAAGCCCTGACGCTGTCCCTAAGTGAGGCCCTGAGGCGGTCCCTAACAGAGGCCCTGAGAATGTCTTTAACGAAGACCCTAATGCTGATCCTACAGAGGCCCTTATTCTGCTCCTAAGTCATGCCCTGACACTGTCCCTAACTCAGGCCCTAAAGATAGGCCTCACTTAGGCCCTGCTGCCGTACCTTAGTTAGGCTCTGACGCTGCCCGTACGTGAAGCCCTGACACTGGTCCTGATGAAGGCCCTGACGCTGGTCCTAACTAAGGCCCTGATGCTCTCAATAACTAAGGTCTTCACCCTACCCCTAGCTCACATCCTGACACTACCACTGGCCTGGAACCTGACTCTGTCCCGAGCTAACGTCCTGCCCCTTATCCTCACCGAAGCCGTAATGCTCTCCCTAACTAAGGCCCAGACTAGTCCTAATTAAGGCCCTGACAGTGTCCCTAAGTAAGGCCCAGAATCTATCTCTAATATAGGCCCTGCTGCCGGCAATAACTAAAATCCGGACACTATCCTGAGCTAATATCCTGACCCATTTCTAACCAAGGTCCTGACACCGTCCCTAAGAAAGCCCTGTCGCTGTTCCTAAGTGAAGACCTGAGGCTGTCCGTAACTCAGTCCCTGAAGCTATGCCTAACTGAGGCCTTGACGCTGTGACTAACTCAGGCCCTGATCATGTCTGTAACTAAGACACTAATGCTGATGCAACAAAGGCCCTGATGCTGCTCCTACATCATGCCCTGACAGTGTCCCCAGCTATGGGCCTGACGCTAGGCCTCACTCAGGCCCTGTTGCTCTCCCAGAGTCAGGAACTGACGCTGTCCCTACCTGAAGCCCTGACACGGGTCCTAAATAAGGCCCTGATACTGTAACTAAGCTCTTGACACTATCCCTAGGTCATTTCCTGACACGATCCCTAAACTTTACCCTAACCCTGTCCCTAGCAAATGTCCTGCCTCTTATGCTAACTAAAGCCCTTAGGCTGTGACTACCTCAGGCCCTGAATTTAGTCCCAAGGCCGTGATACTGTCCCTAACAAAGGCCCTAACACTATTCCTAACTCAGGCCCTGACACTGTACCTAACAGAGGCCCAGATGCTAGTACTAACTAAGGTCTTGACACTGTCCCTAACTAGGGCCCTGCTGCCGTCAATATCTAATGTCCTGACACTTTCCTGAGGTAATTTCCGGACCCATCTCTTACCAAGCTCCTGAAACTGTCCCTAAGTAAGCCCTGACGCTGTCCCTAAGGGAGGCCCTAAGGCTGTCCCTAACAGAGGCCCTGAGAATGTCTTTAACAAAGCCCCTGAGGCTGATCCTACCAAGGCCCTTATGCTGCTCCTAAGTCATGCCCTGATACTATCCCTAGCTAAGACTCTGACACTAGGCCTCACTCAAGCCCTGTCGCTCTCCCTAAGTCAGGCTCTGATGCTATCCCTACCTGAAGCCCTGACACTGGTCCTAAATTAGGCCCTGATGCCCTAAGTAACTAAGGTCTTGACACTATCCCTAGGTCATGCCCTGACACAATCCCTAGACCTTAACCTAACCTTGTCTTTAACTAATGTTGAGCTTCTTATGCTAAATAAATCCCTGATGCTGTTCCTAAGTAAGGCCCTAAAATTAGTCCCGAGGCCGTGACCCTGGCCCTAACTGAGGCCTGGAGGCTCGTCCTAACTCAGGCCCTGACACTGTCCCTAACTAAGGCCCTGACACTGTACCTAACAAAGGCTCTGATGCTAGTCCTAAGTCAGGCTGAGACACTGTCTCTAAGGCCCTGCTGCAGTCAATATCTAAAGTCCTGACATTATCCCGAGCTAATATCCTGACCCATGTCTTACCAAGGTCCTGAAACTGTCCCAAAGGAAGCCCTGACGCTGTCCCTAAGTGAGGCCCTGAGGCGGTCCCTAACAGAGGCCCTGAGAATGTCTTTAACGAAGACCCTAATGCTGATCCTACAGAGGCCCTTATACGGCTCCTAAGTCATGCCCTGACACTGACCCTAACTCAGGACCTAAAGATAGGCCTCACTTAGGCCCTGTTGCCGTACCTTAGTTAGGCTCTGACGCTGTCCGTACGTGAAGCCCTGGCACTGGTCCTGATGAAGGCCCTGACGCTGGTCCTAACTAAGGCCCTGATGCTCTCAATAACTAAGGTCTTCACCCTATCCCTAGCTCACATCCTGACACTACCACTGGCCTGGAACCTGACTCTGTCCCGAGCTAACGTCCTGCCCCTTATCCTCACCGAAGCCGTAATGCTCTCCCTAACTAAGGCCCAGACTAGTCCTAATTAAGGCCCTGACACTGTCCTTAACTAAGGCCCGGAATCTATCTCTAATATAGGCCTTGCTGCCGGTAATAACTAAAATCCGGACACTATCCTGAGCTAATATCCTGACCCATTTCTAACCAAGGTCCTGACACCGTCCCTAAGAAAGCCCTGTCGCTGTTCCTAAGTGAAGACCTGAGGCTGTCCGTAACTCAGTCCCTGAAGCTATGCCTAACTGAGGCCTTGACGCTGTGACTAACTCAGGCCCTGATCATGTCTGTAACTAAGACACTAATGCTGATGCAACAAAGGCCCTGATGCTGCTCCTACATCATGCCCTGACAGTGTCCCCAGCTATGGGCCTGACGCTAGGCCTCACTCAGGCCCTGTTGCTCTCCCAGAGTCAGGCACTGACGCTGTCCCTACCTGAAGCCCTGACACGGGTCCTAAATAAGGCCCTGATACTGTAACTAAGCTCTTGACACTATCCCTAGGTCATTTCCTGACACGATCCCTAAACTTTACCCTAACCCTGTCCCTAGCAAATGTCCTGCCTCTTATGCTAACTAAAGCCCTTATCCTGTGACTACCTCAGGCCCTGAATTTAGTCCCAAGGCTGTGATACTGTCCCTAACTAAGGCCCTAACACTATTCCTAACTCAGGCCCTGACACTGTACCTAACAGAGGCCCAGATGCTAGTACTAACTAAGGCCTTGACACTGTCCCTAACTAAGGCCCTGCTGCCATCAATATCTAATGTCCTGACACTATCCTGAGGTAATTTCCGGACCCATCTCTTACCAAGCTCCTGAAACTGTCCCTAAGTAAGCCCTGACGCTGTCCCTAAGGGAGGCCCTAAGGCTGTCCCTAACAGAGGCCCTGAGAATGTCTTTAACAAAGCCCCTGAGGCTGATCCTACCAAGGCCCTTATGCTGCTCCTAAGTCATGCCCTGATACTATCCCTAGCTAAGGCTCTGACACTAGGCCTCACTCAAGCCCTGTCGCTCTCCCTAAGTCAGGCTCTGACGCTATCCCTACCTGAAGCCCTGACACTGGTCCTAAATTAGGCCCTGATGCCCTAAGTAACTAAGGTCTTGACACTATCCCTAGGTCATGCCCTGACACAATCCCTAGACCTTAACCTAACCTTGTCTTTAACTAATGTTGAGCTTCTTATGCTAAATAAATCCCTGATGCTATTCCTAACTAAGGCCCTAAAATTAGTCCCGAGGCCGTGACCCTGGCCCTAACTGAGGCCTGGAGGCTCCTCCTAACTCAGGCCCTGACACTGTCCCTAACTAAGGCCCTGACACTACACCTAACTCAGTCCCTGACACTGTACCTAACAAAGGCTCTGATGCGAGTCCTAAGTCAGGCTGAGACACTGTCTCTAAGGCCCTGCTGCAGTCAATATCTAAAGTCCTGACATTATCCCGAGCTAATATCCTGACCCATGTCTTACCAAGGTCCTGAAACTGTCCCAAAGGAAGCCCTGACGCTGTCCCTAAGTGAGGCCCTGAGGCGGTCCCTAACAGAGGCCCTGAGAATGTCTTTAACGAAGACCCTAATGCTGATCCTACAGAGGCCCTTATACGGCTCCTAAGTCATGCCCTGACACTGTCCCTAACTCAGGCCCTAAAGATAGGCCTCACTTAGGCCCCGTTGCCGTACCTTAGTTAGGCTCTGACGCTGTCCGTACGTGAAGCCCTGACACTGGTCCTGATGAAGGCCCTGACGCTGGTCCTAACTAAGGCCCTGATGCTCTCAATAACTAAGGTCTTCACCCTATCCCTAGCTCACATCCTGACACTACCACTGGCCTGGAACCTGACTCTGTCCCGAGCTAACGTCCTGCCCCTTATCCTCACCGAAGCCGTAATGCTCTCCCTAACTAAGGCCCAGACTAGTCCTAATTAAGGCCCTGACACTGTCCCTAACTAAGGCCCGGAATCTATCTCTAATATAGGCCCTGCTGCCGGCAATAACTAAAATCCGGACACTATCCTGAGCTAATATCCTGACCCATTTCTAACCAAGGTCCTGACACCGTCCCTAAGAAAGCCCTGTCGCTGTTCCTAAGTGAAGACCTGAGGCTGTCCGTAACTCAGTCCCTGAAGCTATGCCTAACTGAGGCCTTGACGCTGTGACTAACTCAGGCCCTGATCATGTCTGTAACTAAGACACTAATGCTGATGCAACAAAGGCCCTGATACTGCTCCTACATCATGCCCTGACAGTGTCCCCAGCTATGGGCCTGACGCTAGGCCTCACTCAGGCCCTGTTGCTCTCCCAGAGTCAGGCACTGACGCTGTCCCTACCTGAAGCCCTGACACGGGTCCTAAATAAGGCCCTGATACTGTAACTAAGCTCTTGACACTATCCCTAGGTCATTTCCTGACACGATCCCTAAACTTTACCCTAACCCTGTCCCTAGCAAATGTCCTGCCTCTTATGCTAACTAAAGCCCTTAGGCTGTGACTACCTCAGGCCCTGAATTTAGTCCCAAGGCCGTGATACTGTCCCTAACTAAGGCCCTAACACTATTCCTAACTCAGGCCCTGACACTGTACCTAACAGAGGCCCAGATGCTAGTACTAACTAAGGCCTTGACACTGTCCCTAAATAAGGCCCTGCTGCCATCAATATCTAATGTCCTGACACTATCCTGAGGTAATTTCCGGACCCATCTCTTACCAAGCTCTTGAAACTGTCCCTAAGTAAGCCCTGACGCTCTCCCTAATGGTGGCCTTAAGGCTGTCCCAAACAGAGGCCCTGAGAATGTCTTTAACAAAGCCCCTGAGGCTGATCCTACCAAGGCCCTTATGCTGCTCCTAAGTCATGCCCTGATACTATCCCTAGCTAAGGCTCTGACACTAGGCCTCACTCAAGCCCTGTCGCTCTCCCTAAGTCAGGCTCTGACGCTATCCCTACCTGAAGCCCTGACACTGGTCCTAAATTAGGCCCTGATGCCCTAAGTAACTAAGGTCTTGACACTATCCCTAGGTCATGCCCTGACACAATCCCTAGACCTTAACCTAACCTTGTCTTTAACTAATGCTGAGCTTCTTATGCTAAATAAATCCCTGATGCTGTTCCTAACTAAGGCCCTAAAATTAGTCCCGAGGCCGTGACCCTGGCCCTAACTGAGGCCTGGAGGCTCCTCCTAACTCAGGCCCTGACACTGTCCCTAACTAAGGCCCTGACACTACACCTAACTCAGTCCCTGACACTGTACCTAACAAAGGCTCTGATGCTAGTCCTAAGTCAGGCTGAGACACTGTCTCTAAGGCCCTGCTGCAGTCAATATCTAAAGTCCTGACATTATCCCGAGCTAATATCCTGACCCATGTCTTACCAAGGTCCTGAAACTGTCCCAAAGGAAGCCCTGACGCTGTCCCTAAGTGAGGCCCTGAGGCGGTCCCTAACAGAGGCCCTGAGAATGTCTTTAACGAAGACCCTAATGCTGATCCTACAGAGGCCCTTATACTGCTCCTAAGTCATGCCCTCACACTGTCCCTAACTCAGGCCCTAAAGATAGGCCTCACTTAGGCCCTGTTGCCGTAACTTAGTTAGGCTCTGACGCTGTCCGTACGTGAAGCCCTGACACTGGTCCTGATGAAGGCCCTGACGCTGGTCCTAACTAAGGCCCTGATGCTCTCAGTAACTAAGGTCTTCACCCTATCCCTAGCTCACATCCTGACACTACCACTGGCCTGGAACCTGACTCTGTCCCGAGCTAACGTCCTGCCCCTTATCCTCACCGAAGCCGTAATGCTCTCCCTAACTAAGGCCCAGACTAGTCCTAATTAAGGCCCTGACACTGTCCCTAACTAAGGCCCGGAATCTATCTCTAATATAGGCCCTGCTGCCAGCAATAACTAAAATCCGGACACTATCCTGAGCCAATATCCTGACCCATTTCTAACCAAGGTCCTGACACCGTCCCTAAGAAAGCCCTGTCGCTGTTCCTAAGTGAAGACCTGAGGCTGTCCGTAACTCAGTCCCTGAAGCTATGCCTAACTGAGGCCTTGACGCTGTGACTAACTCAGGCCCTGATCATGTCTGTAACTAAGACACTAATGCTGATGCAACAAAGGCCCTGATACTGCTCCTACATCATGCCCTGACAGTGTCCCCAGCTATGGGCCTGACGCTAGGCCTCACTCAGGCCCTGTTGCTCTCCCAGAGTCAGGCACTGATGCTGTCCCTACCTGAAGCCCTGACACGGGTCCTAAATAAGGCCCTGATACTGTAACTAAGCTCTTGACACTATCCCTAGGTCATTTCCTGACACGATCCCTAAACTTTACCCTAACCCTGTCCCTAGCAAATGTCCTGCCTCTTATGCTAACTAAAGCCCTTATGCTGTGACTACCTCAGGCCCTGAATTTAGTCCCAAGGCTGTGATACTGTCCCTAACTAAGGCCCTAACACTATTCCTAACTCAGGCCCTGACACTGTACCTAACAGAGGCCCAGATGCTAGTACTAACTAAGGCCTTGACACTGTCCCTAACTAAGGCCCTGCTGCCGTCAATATCTAATGTCCTGACACTATCCTGAGGTAATTTCCGGACCCATCTCTTACCAAGCTCCTGAAACTGTCCCTAAGTAAGCCCTGACGCTGTCCCTAAGGGAGGCCCTAAGGCTGTCCCTAACAGAGGCCCTGAGAATGTCTTTAACAAAGCCCCTGAGGCTGATCCTACCAAGGCCCTTATGCTGCTCCTAAGTCATGCCCTGATACTATCCCTAGCTAAGGCTCTGACACTAGGCCTCACTCAAGCCCTGTCGCTCTCCCTAAGTCAGGCTTTGACACGATCCCTACCTGAAGCCCTGACACTGGTCCTAAATTAGACCCTGATGCACTAAGTAACTAAGGTCTTTACACTATCCCTAGGTCATGCCCTGACACAATCCCTAGACCTTAACCTAACCTTGTCTTTAACTAATGTTGAGCTTCTTATGCTAAATAAATCCCTGATGCTGTTCCTAACTAAGTCCCTAAAATTAGTCCCGAGGCCGTGACCCTGGCCCTAACTGAGGCCTGGAAGCTCCTCCTAACTCAGGTCCTGACACTGTCCCTAACTAAGGCCCTGACACTACACCTAACTCAGTCCCTGACACTGTACCTAACAAAGGCTCTGATGCTAGTCCTAAGTCAGGCTGAGACACTGTCTCTAAGGCCCTGCTGCAGTCAATATCTAAAGTCCTGACATTATCCCGAGCTAATATCCTGACCCATGTCTTACCAAGGTCCTGAAACTGTCCCAAAGGAAGCCCTGACGCTGTCCCTAAGTGAGGCCCTGAGGCGGTCCCTAACAGAGGCCCTGAGAATGTCTTTAACGAAGACCCTAATGCTGATCCTACAGAGGCCCTTATACGGCTACTAAGTCATGCCCTGACACTGCCCCTAACTCAGGCCCTAAAGATAGGCCTCACTTAGGCCCTGTTGCCGTACCTTAGTTAGGCTCTGACGCTGTCCGTACGTGAAGCCCTGGCACTGGTCCTGATGAAGGCCCTGACGCTGGTCCTAACTAAGGCCCTGATGCTCTCAATAACGAAGGTCTTCACCCTATCCCTAGCTCACATCCTGACACTACCACTGGCCTGGAACCTGACTCTGTCCCGAGCTAACGTCCTGCCCCTTATCCTCACCGAAGCCGTAATGCTCTCCCTAACTAAGGCCCAGACTAGTCCTAATTAAGGCCCTGACACTGTCCTTAACTAAGGCCCGGAATCTATCTCTAATATAGGCCTTGCTGCCGGTAATAACTAAAATCCGGACACTACCCTGAGCTAATATCCTGACCCATTTCTAACCAAGGTCCTGACACCGTCCCTAAGAAAGCCCTGCCGCTGTTCCTAAGTGAAGACCTGAGGCTGTCCGTAACTCAGTCCCTGAAGCTATGCCTAACTGAGGCCTTGACGCTGTGACTAACTCAGGCCCTGATCATGTCTGTAACTAAGACACTAATGCTGATGCAACAAAGGCCCTGATGCTGCTCCTACATCATGCCCTGACAGTGTCCCCAGCTATGGGCCTGACGCTAAGCCTCACTCAGGCCCTGTTGCTCTCCCAGAGTCAGGCACTGACGCTGTCCCTACCTGAAGCCCTGACACGGGTCCTAAATAAGGCCCTGATACTGTAACTAAGCTCTTGACACTATCCCTAGGTCATTTCCTGACACGATCCCTAAACTTTACCCTAACCCTGTCCCTAGCAAATGTCCTGCCTCTTATGCTAACTAAAGCCCTTAGGCTGTGACTACCTCAGGCCCTGAATTTAGTCCCAAGGCCGTGATACTGTCCCTAACTAAGGCCCTAACACTATTCCTAACTCAGGCCCTGACACTGTACCTAACAGAGGCCCAGATGCTAGTACTAACTAAGGCCTTGACACTGTCCCTAACTAAGGCCCTGCTGCCATCAATATCTAATGTCCTGACACTATCCTGAGGTAATTTCCGGACCCATCTCTTACCAAGCTCCTGAAACTGTCCCTAAGTAAGCCCTGACGCTGTCCCTAAGGGAGGCCCTAAGGCTGTCCCTAACAGAGGCCCTGAGAATGTCTTTAACAAAGCCCCTGAGGCTGATCCTACCAAGGCCCTTATGCTGCTCCTAAGTCATGCCCTGATACTATCCCTAGCTAAGGCTCTGACACTAGGCCTCACTCAAGCCCTGTCGCTCTCCCTAAGTCAGGCTCTGACGCTATCCCTACCTGAAGCCCTGACACTGGTCCTAAATTAGGCCCTGATGCCCTAAGTAACTAAGGTCTTGACACTATTCCTAGGTCATGCCCTGACACAATCCCTAGACCTTAACCTAACCTTGTCTTTAACTAATGTTGAGCTTCTTATGCTAAAAAAATCCCTGATGCTGTTCCTAACTAAGGCCCTAAAATTAGTCCCGAGGCCGTGACCCTGGCCCTCACTGAGGCCTGGAGGCTCGTCCTAACTCAGGCCCTGACACTGTACCTAACAAAGGCTCTGATGCTAGTCCTAAGTCAGGCTGAGACACTGTCTCTAAGGCCCTGCTGCAGTCAATATCTAAAGTCCTGACATTATCCCGAGCTAATATCCTGACCCACGTCTTACCAAGGTCCTGAAACTGTCCCAAAGGAAGCCCTGACGCTGTCCCTAAGTGAGGCCCTGAGGCGGTCCCTAACAGAGGCCCTGAGAATGTCTTTAACGAAGACCCTAATGCTGATCCTACAGAGGCCCTTATACTGCTCTTAAGTCATGCCCTGACACTGTCCCTAACTCAGGCCCTAAAGATAGGCCTCACTTAGGCCCCGTTGCCGTACCTTAGTTAGGCTCTGACGCTGTCCGTACGTGAAGCCCTGACACTGGTCCTGATGAAGGCCCTGACGCTGGTCCTAACTAAGGCCCTGATGCTCTCAGTAACTAAGGTCTTCACCCTATCCCTAGCTCACATCCTGACACTACCACTGGCCTGGAACCTGACTCTGTCCCGAGCTAACGTCCTGCCCCTTATCCTCACCGAAGCCGTAATGCTCTCCCTAACTAAGGCCCAGACTAGTCCTAATTAAGGCCCTGACACTGTCCCTAACTAAGGCCCGGAATCTATCTCTAATATAGGCCCTGCTGCCGGCAATAACTAAAATCCGGACACTATCCTGAGCTAATATCCTGACCCATTTCTAACCAAGGTCCTGACGCCGTCCCTAAGAAAGCCCTGTCGCTGTTCCTAAGTGAAGACCTGAGGCTGTCCGTAACTCAGTCCCTGAAGCTATGCCTAACTGAGGCCTTGACGCTGTGACTAACTCAGGCCCTGATCATGTCTGTAACTAAGACACTAATGCTGATGCAACAAAGGCCCTGATACTGCTCCTACATCATGCCCTGACAGTGTCTCCAGCTATGGGCCTGACGCTAGGCCTCACTCAGGCCCTGTTGCTCTCCCAGAGTCAGGCACTGATGCTGTCCCTACCTGAAGCCCTGACACGGGTCCTAAATAAGGCCCTGATACTGTAACTAAGCTCTTGACACTATCCCTAGGTCATTTCCTGACACGATCCCTAAACTTTACCCTAACCCTGTCCCTAGCAAATGTCCTGCCTCTTATGCTAACTAAAGCCCTTATGCTGTGACTACCTCAGGCCCTGAATTTAGTCCCAAGGCTGTGATACTGTCCCTAACTAAGGCCCTAACACTATTCCTAACTCAGGCCCTGACACTGTACCTAACAGAGGCCCAGATGCTAGTACTAACTAAGGCCTTGACACTGTCCCTAACTAAGGCCCTGCTGCCGTCAATATCTAATGTCCTGACACTATCCTGAGGTAATTTCCGGACCCATCTCTTACCAAGCTCCTGAAACTGTCCCTAAGTAAGCCCTGACGCTGTCCCTAAGGGAGGCCCTAAGGCTGTCCCTAATAGAGGCCCTGAGAATGTCTTTAACAAAGCCCCTGAGGCTGATCCTACCAAGGCCCTTATGCTGCTCCTAAGTCATGCCCTGATACTATCCCTAGCTAAGGCTCTGACACTAGGCCTCACTCAAGCCCTGTCGCTCTCCCTAAGTCAGGCTTTGACATGATCCCTACCTGAAGCCCTGACACTGGTCCTAAATTAGACCCTGATGCACTAAGTAACTAAGGTCTTGACACTATCCCTAGGTCATGCCCTGACACAATCCCTAGACCTTAACCTAACCTTGTCTTTAACTAATGTTGAGCTTCTTATGCTAAATAAATCCCTGATGCTGTTCCTAACTAAGGCCCTAAAATTAGTCCCGAGGCCGTGACCCTGGCCCTAACTGAGGCCTGGAAGCTCCTCCTAACTCAGGCCCTGACACTGTACCTAACTAAGGCCCTGACACTACACCTAACTCAGTCCCTGACACTGTACCTAACAAAGGCTCTGATGCTAGTCCTAAGTCAGGCTGAGACACTGTCTCTAAGGCCCTGCTGCAGTCAATATCTAAAGTCCTGACATTATCCTGAGCTAATATCCTGACCCATGTCTTACCAAGGTCCTGAAACTGTCCCTAAGTAAGCCCTGACGCTGTCCCTAAGGGAGGCCCTAAGGCTGTCCCTAACAGAGGCCCTGAGAATGTCTTTAACAAAGCCCCTGAGGCTGATCCTACCAAGGCCCTTGTGCTGCTCCTAAGTCATGCCCTGATACTATCCCTAGCTAAGGCTCTGACACTAGGCCTCACTCAAGCCCTGTCGCTCTCCCTAAGTCAGGCTCTGACGCTATCCCTACCTGAATCCCTGACACTGGTCCTAAATTAGGCCCTGATGCCCTAAGTAACTAAGGTCTTGACCCTATCCCTAGGTCATGTCCTGACACGATCACTAGACCTTAACCTAACCTTGTCTTTAACTAATGTTGAGCTTCTTATGCTAAATAAATCCCTGATGCTGTTCCTAACTAAGTGCCTGAAATTAGTCCTGAGGCCGTGACCCTGTCCCTGAGGCCTGGAGGCTCGTCCTAACTCAGGCCCTGACACTGTCCCTAACTAAAGCCCTGACACTACACCTAACTCAGTCCCTGACACTGTACCTAACAAAGGCTCTGATGCTAGTCCTAAGTCAGGCTGAGACACTGTCTCTAAGGCCCTGCTGCCGTCAATATCTAAAGTTCTGACATTATCCTGAGCTTATATCCTGGCCCATGTCTTACCAAGGTCCTGAAACTGTCCCAAAGGAAGCCCTGACACCGTCCCTACGTGAGGCCCTGAGGCGGTCCCTAACAGAGGCCCTGAGAATGTCTTTAACGAAGACCCTAATGCTGATCCTACAGAGGCCCTTATTCTGCTCCTAAGTCATGCCCTGACACTGCCCCTAACTCAGGCCCTAAAGATAGGCCTCACTTAGGCCCTGTTGCCGTACCTTAGTTAGGCTCTGACGCTGTCCGTACGTGAAGCCCTGGCACTGGTCCTGATGAAGGCCCTGACGCTGGTCCTAACTAAGGCCCTGATGCTCTCAATAACGAAGGTCTTCACCCTATCCCTAGCTCACATCCTGACACTACCACTGGCCTGGAACCTGACTCTGTCCCGAGCTAACGTCCTGCCCCTTATCCTCACCGAAGCCGTAATGCTCTCCCTAACTAAGGCCCAGACTAGTCCTAATTAAGGCCCTGACACTGTCCTTAACTAAGGCCCGGAATCTATCTCTAATATAGGCCTTGCTGCCGGTAATAACTAAAATCCGGACACTATCCTGAGCTAATATCCTGACCCATTTCTAACCAAGGTCCTGACACCGTCCCTAAGAAAGCCCTGCCGCTGTTCCTAAGTGAAGACCTGAGGCTGTCCGTAACTCAGTCCTTGAAGCTATGCCTAACTGAGGCCTTGAAGCTGTGACTAACTCAGGCCCTGATCATGTCTGTAACTAAGACACTAATGCTGATGCAACAAAGGCCCTGATACTGCTCCTACATCATGCCCTGACAGTGTCTCCAGCTATGGGCCTGACGCTAGGCCTCACTCAGGCCCTGTTGCTCTCCCAGAGTCAGGCACTGATGCTGTCCCTACCTCAAGCCCTGACACGGGTCCTAAATAAGGCCCTGATACTGTAACTAAGCTCTTGACACTATCCGTAGGTCATTTCCTGACACGATCCCTAAACTTTACCCTAACCCTGTCCCTAGCAAATGTCCTGCCTCTTATGCTAACTAAAGCCCTTATGCTGTGACTACCTCAGGCCCTGAATTTAGTCCCAAGGCTGTGATACTGTCCCTAACTAAGGCCCTAACACTATTCCTAACTCAGGCCCTGACACTGTACCTAACAGAGGCCCAGATGCTAGTACTAAGGCCTTGACACTGTCCCTAACTAAGGCCCTGCTGCCGTCAATATCTAATGTCCTGACACTATCCTCAGGTAATTTCCGGACCCATCTCTTACCAAGCTCCTGAAACTGTCCCTAAGTAAGCCCTGACGCTGTCCCTAAGGGAGGCCCTAAGGCTGTCCCTAACAGAGGCCCTGATAATGTCTTTAACAAAGCCCCTGAGGCTGATCCTACCAAGGCCCTTATGCTGCTCCTAAGTCATGCCCTGATACTATCCCTAGCTAAGGCTCTGACACTAGGCCTCACTCAAGCCCTGTCGCTCTCCCTAAGTCAGGCTCTGACGCTATCCCTACCTGAAGCCCTGACACTGGCCCTAAATTAGGCCCTGATGCCCTAAGTAACTAAGGTCTTGACACTATCCCTAGGTCATGCCCTGACACAATCCCTAGACCTTAACCTAACCTTGTCTTTAACTAATGCTGAGCTTCTTATGCTAAATAAATCCCTGATGCTGTTCCTAACTAAGGCCCTAAAATTAGTCCCGAGGCCATGACCCTGGCCCTAACTGAGGCCTGGAGGCTCGTCCTAACTCAGGCCCTGACACTGTACCTAACAAAGGCTCTGATGCTAGTCCTAAGTCAGGCTGAGACACTGTCTCTAAGGCACTGCTACAGTCAATATCTAAAGTCCTGACATTATCCCGAGCTAATATCCTGACCCATGTCTTACCAAGGTCCTGAAACTGTCCCAAAGGAAGCCCTGACGCTGTCCCTAAGTGAGGCCCTGAGGCGGTCCCTAACAGAGGCCCTGAGAATGTCTTTAACGAAGACCCTAATGCTGATCCTACAGAGGCCCTTATACGGCTCCTAAGTCATGCCCTGACACTGTCCCTAACTCAGGCCCTAAAGATAGGCCTCACTTAGGCCCTGTTGCCGTACCTTAGTTAGGCTCTGACGCTGCCCGTACGTGAAGCCCTGACACTGGTCCTGATGAAGGCCCTGACGCTGGTCCTAACTAAGGCCCTGATGCTCTCAATAACTAAGGTCTTCACCCTATCCCTAGCTCACATCCTGACACTACCACTGGCCTGGAACCTGACTCTGTCCCGAGCTAACGTCCTGCCCCTTATCCTCACCGAAGCCGTAATGCTCTCCCTAACTAAGGCCCAGACTAGTCCTAATTAAGGCCCTGACACTGTCCCTAAGTAAGGCCCAGAATCTATCTCTAATATAGGCCCTGCTGCCGGCAATAACTAAAATCCGGACACTATCCTGAGCTAATATCCTGACCCATTTCTAACCAAGGTCCTGACACCGTCCCTAAGAAAGCCCTGTCGCTGTTCCTAAGTGAAGACCTGAGGCTGTCCGTAACTCAGTCCCTGAAGCTATGCCTAACTGAGGCCTTGACGCTGTGACTAACTCAGGCCCTGATCATGTCTGTAACTAAGACACTAATGCTGATGCAACAAAGGCCCTGATGCTGCTCCTACATCATGCCCTGAAAGTGTCCCCAGCTATGGGCCTGACGCTAGGCCTCACTCAGGCCCTGTTGCTCTCCCAGAGTCAGGCACTGACGCTGTCCCTACCTCAAGCCCTGACACGGGTCCTAAATAAGGCCCTGATACTGTAACTAAGCTCTTGACACTATCCCTAGGTCATTTCCTGACACGATCCCTAAACTTTACCCTAACCCTGTCCCTAGCAAATGTCCTGCCTCTTATGCTAACTAAAGCCCTTATGCTGGGACTACCTCAGGCCCTGAATTTAGTCCCAAGGCCGTGATACTGTCCCTAACTAAGGCCCTAACACTATTCCTAACTCAGGCCCTGACACTGTACCTAACAGAGGCCCAGATGCTTGTACTAACTAAGGCCTTGACACTGTCCCTAACTAAGGCCCTGCTGCTATCAATATATAATGTCCTGACAGTATCCTGAGGTAATTTCCGGACCCATCTCTTACCAAGCTCCTGAAACTGTCCCTAAGTAAGCCCTGACGCTGTCCCTAAGGGAGGCCCTAAGGCTGTCCCTAACAGAGGCCCTGATAATGTCTTTAACAAAGCCCCTGAGGCTGATCCTACCAAGGCCCTTATGCTGCTGCTAAGTCATGCCCTGATACTATCCCTAGCTAAGGCTCTGACACTAGGCCTCACTCAAGCCCTGTCGCTCTCCCTAAGTCAGGCTCTGACGCTATCCCTACCTGAAGCCCTGACGCTGGTCCTAAATTAGGCCCTGATGCCCTAAGTAACTAAGGTCTTGACACTATCCCTAGGTCATGCCCTGACACAATCCCTAGACCTTAACCTAACCTTGTCTTTAACTAATGTTGAGCTTCTTATGCTAAATAAATCCCTGATGCTGTTCCTAATTAAGGCCCTAAAATTAGTCCCGAGGCCGTGACCCTGGCCCTAACTGAGGCCTGGAGGCTCGTCCTAACTCAGGCCCTGACACTGTACCTAACTAAGGCCCTGACACTACACCTAACTCAGTCCCTGACACTGTACCTAACAAAGGCTTTGATGCTAGTCCTAAGTCAGGCTGAGACACTGTCTCTAAGGCCCTGCTGCAGTCAATATCTAAAGTCCTGACATTATCCTGAGCTAATATCCTGACCCATGTCTTACCAAGGTCCTGAAACTGTCCCAAAGGAAGCCCTGACGCTGTCCCTAAGTGAGGCCCTGAGGCGGTCCCTAACAGAGGCCCTGAGAATGTCTTTAACGAAGACCCTAATGCTGATCCTACAGAGGCCCTTATACGGCTCCTAAGTCATGCCCTGACACTGTCCCTAACTCAGGCCCTAAAGATAGGCCTCACTTAGGCCCTGTTGCCGTACCTTAGTTAGGCTCTGACGCTGCCCGTACGTGAAGCCCTGACACTGGTCCTGATGAAGGCCCTGACGCTGGTCCTAACTAAGGCCCTGATGCTCTCAATAACTAAGGTCTTCACCCTATCCCTAGCTCACATCCTGACACTACCACTGGCCTGGAACCTGACTCTGTCCCGAGCTAACGTCCTGCCCCTTATCCTCACCGAAGCCGTAATGCTCTCCCTAACTAAGGCCCAGACTAGTCCTAATTAAGGCCCTGACACTGTCCCTAAGTAAGGCCCAGAATCTATCTCTAATATAGGCCCTGCTGCCGGCAATAACTAAAATCCGGACACTATCCTGAGCTAATATCCTGACCCATTTCTAACCAAGGTCCTGACACCGTCCCTAAGAAAGCCCTGTCGCTGTTCCTAAGTGAAGACCTGAGGCTGTCCGTAACTCAGTCCCTGAAGCTATGCCTAACTGAGGCCTTGACGCTGTGACTAACTCAGGCCCTGATCATGTCTGTAACTAAGACACTAATGCTGATGCAACAAAGGCCCTGATGCTGCTCCTACATCATGCCCTGACAGTGTCCCCAGCTATGGGCCTGACGCTAGGCCTCACTCAGGCCCTGTTGCTCTCCCAGAGTCAGGCACTGACGCTGTCCCTACCTGAAGCCCTGACACGGGTCCTAAATAAGGCCCTGATACTGTAACTAAGCTCTTGACACTATCCCTAGGTCATTTCCTGACACGATCCCTAAACTTTACCCTAACCCTGTCTCTAGCAAATGTCCTGCCTCTTATGCTAACTAAAGCCCTTATGCTGTGACTACCTCAGGCCCTGAATTTAGTCCCAAGGCCGTGATACTGTCCCTAACTAAGGCCCTAACACTATTCCTAAGTCAGGCCCTGACACTGTACCTAACAGAGGCCCAGATGCTTGTACTAACTAAGGCCTTGACACTGTCCCTAACTAAGGCCCTGCTGCTATCAATATATAATGTCCTGACAGTATCCTGAGGTAATTTCCGGACCCATCTCTTACCAAGCTCCTGAAACTGTCCCTAAGTAAGCCCTGACGCTGTCCCTAAGGGAGGCCCTAAGGCTGTCCCTAACAGAGGCCCTGAGAATGTCTTTAACAAAGCCCCTGAGGCTGATCCTACCAAGGCCCTTATGCTGCTCCTAAGTCATGCCCTGATACTATCCCTAGCTAAGGCTCTGACACTAGGCCTCACTCAAGCCCTGTCGCTCTCCCTAAGTCAGGCTCTGACGCTATCCCTACCTGAAGCCCTGACGCTGGTCCTAAATTAGGCCCTGATGCCCTAAGTAACTAAGGTCTTGACACTATCCCTAGGTCATGCCCTGACACAATCCCTAGACCTTAACCTAACCTTGTCTTTAACTAATGTTGAGCTTCTTATGCTAAATAAATCCCTGATGCTGTTCCTAATTAAGGCCCTAAAATTAGTCCCGAGGCCATGACCCTGGCCCTAACTGAGGCCTGGAGGCTCGTCCTAACTCAGGCCCTGACACTGTACCTAACAAAGGCTCTGATGCTAGTCCTAAGTCAGGCTGAGACACTGTCTCTAAGGCCCTGCTGCAGTCAATATCTAAAGTCCTGACATTATCCCGAGCTAATATCCTGACCCATGTCTTACCAAGGTCCTGAAACTGTCCCAAAGGAAGCCCTGACGCTGTCCCTACGTGAAGCCCTGAGGCGGTCCCTAACAGAGGCCCTGAGAATGTCTTTAACGAAGACCCTAATGCTGATCCTACAGAGGCCCTTATACTGCTCCTAAGTCATACCCTGACACTGTCCCTAACTCAGGCCCTAAAGATAGGCCTCACTTAGGCCCCGTTGCCGTACCTTAGTTAGGCTCTGACGCTGTCCGTACGTGAAGCCCTGACACTGGTCCTGATGAAGGCCCTGACGCTGGTCCTAAGTAGGGCCCTGATGCTCTCAATAACTAAGATCTTCACCCTATCCCTAGCTCACATCCTGACACTACCACTGGCCTGGAACCTGACTCTGTCCCGAGCTAACGTCCTGCCCCTTATCCTCACCGAAGCCGTAATGCTCTCCCTAACTAAGGCCCAGACTAGTCCTAATTAAGGCCCTGACACTGTCCCTAACTAAGGCCCGGAAGCTATCTCTAATAAAGGCCCTGCTGCCGGCAATAACTAAAATCCGGACACTATCCTGAGCTAATATCCTGACCCATTTCTAACCAAGGTCCTGACACCGTCCCTAAGGAAGCCCTGTCGCTGTTCCTAAGTGAAGACCTGAGGCTGTCCGTAACTCAGTCCCTGAAGCTATGCCTAACTGAGGCCTTGACGCTGTGACTAACTCAGGCCCTGATCATGTCTGTAACTAAGACACTAATGCTGATGCAACAAAGGCCCTGATGCTGCTCCTACATCATGCCCTGACAGTGTCCCCAGCTATGGGCCTGACGCTAGGCCTCACTCAGGCCCTGTTGCTCTCCCAGAGTCAGGCACTGACGCTGTCCCTACCTCAAGCCCTGACACGGGTCCTAAATAAGGCCCTGATACTGTAACTAAGCTCTTGACACTATCCCTAGGTCATTTCCTGACACGATCCCTAAACTTTACCCTAACCCTGTCCCTAGCAAATGTCCTGCCTCTTATGCTAACTAAAGCCCTTAGGCTGTGACTACCTCAGGCCCTGAATTTAGTCCCAAGGCCGTGATACTGTCCCTAACTAAGGCCCTAACACTATTCCTAACTCAGGCCCTGACACTGTACTTAACAGAGGCCCAGATGCTAGTACTAACTAAGGCCTTGACACTGTCCCTAACTAAGGCCCTGCTGCCGTCAATATCTAATGTCCTGACACTATCCTGAGGTAATTTCCGGACCCATCTCTTACCAAGCTCCTGAAACTGTCCCTAAATAAGCCCTGACGCTGTCCCTAAGGGAGGCCCTAAGG
Source organism: Balaenoptera borealis (assembly GCF_965194805.1). NCBI lineage: Eukaryota > Metazoa > Chordata > Mammalia > Artiodactyla > Balaenopteridae > Balaenoptera > Balaenoptera borealis. The sequence continues at coordinate 118,176,136 of NC_138874.1, read as the reverse complement.
CTGCCCCTAACAGAGGCCCTGATAATGTCTTTAACAAAGCCCCTGAGGCTGATCCTACCAAGGCCCTTATGCTGCTCCTAAGTCATGCCCTGATACTATCCCTAGCTAAGGCTCTGACACTAGGCCTCACTCAAGCCCTGTCGCTCTCCCTAAGTCAGGCTCTGACGCTATCCCAACCTGAAGCCCTGACACTGGTCCTAAATTAGGCCCTGATGCCCTAAGTAACTAAGGTCTTCACACTATCCCTAGGTCATGCCCTGACACAATCCCTAGACCTTAACCTAACCTTGTCTTTAACTAATGTTGAGCTTCTTATGCTAAATAAATCCCTGATGCTCTTCCTAACTAAGGCCCTAAAATTAGTCCCGAGGCCGTGACCCTGGCCCTAACTGAGGCCTGGAGGCTCGTCCTAACTCAGGCCCTGACACTGTACCTAACAAAGGCTCTGATGCTAGTCCTAAGTCAGGCTGAGACACTGTCTCTAAGGCCCTGCTGCAGTCAATATCTAAAGTCCTGACATTATCCCGAGCTAATATCCTGACCCATGTCTTACCAAGGTCCTGAAACTGTCCCAAAGGAAGCCCTGACGCTGTCCCTAAGTGAGGCCCTGAGGCGGTCCCTAACAGAGGCCCTGAGAATGTCTTTAACGAAGACCCTAATGCTGATCCTACAGAGGCCCTTATACGGCTCCTAAGTCATGCCCTGACACTGTCCCTAACTCAGGCCCTAAAGATAGGCCTCACTTAAGCCCTGTTGCCGTACCTTAGTTAGGCTCTGACGCTGTCCGTACGTGAAGCCCTGACACTGGTCCTGATGAAGGTCCTGACACTGGTCCTAACTAAGGCCCTGATTCTCTCAATAACTTAGGCCCTCACCCTATCCCTAGCTCACATCCTGACACTACCACTGGCCTGGAACCTGACTCTGTCCCGAGCTAACGTCCTGCCCCTTATCCTCACCGAAGCCGTAATGCTCTCCCTAACTAAGGCCCAGACTAGTCCTAATTAAGGCCCTGACACTGTCCCTAACTAAGGCCCGGAATCTATCTCTAATATAGGCCCTGCTGCCGGCAATAACTAAAATCCGGACACTATCCTGAGCTAATATCTTGACCCATTTCTAACCAAGGTCCTGACACCGTCCCTAAGAAAGCCCTGTCGCTGTTCCTAAGTGAAGACCTGAGGCTGTCCGTAACTCAGTCCCTGAAGCTATGCCTAACTGAGGCCTTGACGCTGTGACTAACTCAGGCCCTGATCACGTCTGTAACAAAGACACTAATGCTGATGCAACAAAGGCCCTGATGCTGCTCCTACATCATGCCCTGACAGTGTCCCCAGCTATGGGCCTGACACTAGGCCTCACTCAGGCCCTGTTGCTCTCCCAGAGTCAGGCACTGACGCTGTCCCTACCTGAAGCCCTGACACGGGTCCTAAATAAGGCCCTGATACTGTAACTAAGCTCTTGACACTATCCCTAGGTCATTTCCTGACACGATCCCTAAACTTTACCCTAACCCTGTCCCTAGCAAATGTCCTGCCTCTTATGCTAACTAAAGCCCTTATGCTGTGACTACCTCAGGCCCTGAATTTAGTCCCAAGGCCGTGATACTGTCCCTAACTAAGGCCCTAACACTATTCCTAACTCAGGCCCTGACACTGTACCTAACAGAGGCCCAGATGCTAGTACTAACTAAGGCCTTGACACTGTCCCTAACTAGGGCCCTGCTGCCGTCAATATCTAATGTCCTGACACTATCCTCAGGTAATTTCCGGACCCATCTCTTACCAAGCTCCTGAAACTGTCCCTAAGTAAGCCCTGACGCTGTCCCTAAGGGAGGCCCTAAGGCTGTCCCTAACAGAGGCCCTGAGAATGTCTTTAACAAAGCCCCTGAGGCTGATCCTACCAAGGCCCTTGTGCTGCTCCTAAGTCATGCCCTGATACTATCCCTAGCTAAGGCTCTGACACTAGGCCTCACTCAAGCCCTGTCGCTCTCCCTAAGTCAGGCTCTGACGCTATCCCTACCTGAAGCCCTGACACTGGTCCTAAATTAGGCCCTGATGCCCTAAGTAACTAAGGTCTTGACCCTATCCCTAGGTCATGTCCTGACACGATCACTAGACCTTAACCTAACCTTGTCTTTAACTAATGTTGAGCTTCTTATGCTAAATAAATCCCTGATGCTGTTCCTAACTAAGGGCCTGAAATTAGTCCTGAGGCCGTGACCCTGTCCCTGAGGCCTGGAGGCTCGTCCTAACTCAGGCCCTGACACTGTCCCTAACTAAGGCCCTGACACTACACCTAACTCAGTCCCTGACACTGTACCTAACAAAGGCTCTGATGCTAGTCCTAAGTCAGGCTGAGACACTGTCTCTAAGGCCCTGCTGCCGTCAATATCTAAAGTTCTGACATTATCCTGAGCTAATATCCTGGCCCATGTCTTACCAAGGTCCTGAAACTGTCCCAAAGGAAGCCCTGACACCGTCCCTACGTGAGGCCCTGAGGCGGTCCCTAACAGAGGCCCTGAGAATGTCTTTAACGAAGACCCTAATGCTGATCCTACAGAGGCCCTTATTCTGCTCCTAAGTCATGCCCTGACACTGTCCCTAACTCAGGGCCTAAAGATAGGCCTCACTTAGGCCCTGTTGCCGTACCTTAGTTAGGCTCTGACGCTGTCCCTACATAAAACCTTGACACTGGTCCTGATGAAGGCCCTGATGCTGGTCCTAACTAAGGTCCTGATGCTCTCAGTAACTAAGGCCTTCACGCTATCCCTCACTCATTTCCTTACACTTTCCCTGGCCTTGAACCTGACTGTGTCTGGAGCTAATGTCCTGCTTCTTATCCTAACTGAAACCCTAATGCTCTCGATAACTAAGGCTCTGACTAGTCCTAACTAAGACCCTGGCACTGTCTCTAACTAAGGCCCGGAATCTATCTCTAATATAGGTCCTGCTGCCGGCAATAACTAAAACCCTGACACTATCCTGAGCTAATATCCTGACCCATCTCTAACCAAGGTCCTGACACCGTCCCTAAGAAAGCCCTGTGGCTCTCCCTAAGTGAAGACCTGAGGCTGTGCCTAACTCAGGCCCTGAAGCTATGCCTAACTGAGGCCTTGACGCTGTGACTAACTCAGGCCCTGATCATGTCTTTAACTAAGACCCTAATGCTGATGCAACAAAGGCCCTGATGCTGCTCCTACATCATGCCCTGACAGGGTCCCCAGCTAAGGGCCTGACGCTAGGCCTCACTCAGGCCCTGTCGCTCTCCCAGAGTCAGGCACTGACGCTGTCCCTACCTGAAGCCATGATACTGGTTCTAAGTAAGGCCCTGATACTCTCAGGGACTAAGGTCTTGACACAATCCCTAGGTCATTTCCTAACACGATCCTTAGACTTTACCCTAACGCTGTCCCTAGCAAATGTCCTGCCCCTTATGCTAACTGAAGCCCTTATGCTGTGCCTAACTCAGGCCCTGATTTTAGTCCCAAGGCCGTGACACTGTCCCTAACTAAGGCCTAGATGCTCGTCCTAAATCCGCCCCAAAACTGTCCCTAACTAATGCCCTAACTGAGGCCCTGCTGCCGTCAATATCTAAAGTCCTGACATTATCCTGAGCTAATATCCTCACCCATGTCTTACTAAGGTCCTGAAACCGTCCCAAAGTAAGCCCTGACGCTGTCCCTATGTGAGGCGCTGATGCTGTCTCTACCTCGGAATTTGACATTCTAGTGTCCTGACTCTCCCTAACTGACATCCTGACGTCAGGATGATGTCAGGATAAGTGAGGCTCCGACACTCTTCTTAACTCAGGACTTGCCGCTGTCCCTACCTAAAACCCTGACACTCTCTGTAACTAATGACCTGACTTTTTCCCTAACGAACACCCCAGTTTTGGCCCTGACTAACGCCCTGACACTGGTTCTAATTATGGCCATGATGCTGGCTCGAAGGCCCTGAAGATATCCCTAAGTAACAGCCTGAACTCTGTCTAACTAAAGCTCTCACGTTATCTCTAACTGAAGCACTGACACTGTCCCTAACTTAGGCTCTGACACTGTCCCTTATAGTCTAAGCTGTCACTAAATAATGCCCTGATCCTGTCCATAACTAAGGCCCTGAATATGTCCCTAAGTACATTTCTGATGATGTCCCTAACAGCCTGAACTCTCTTCAAGTTATCTCTGAGGCTCTGACACTGGCCCTTCCTAAGGCCTCACCCCGGGGTTGTCCCAGGCTGCTGGGCAGTTTTCTCTTGTCCGCATCTCTAGCCAGCTGCCTGCCATTGGCCACTCTAAGATTCTGTGATGCAGTGGTCCCACGTGGGATGTGCCTGTGTAGGCTCACCTGCGGGAGGAGAGTCATGGCCACTCCGCCCTCCAGGGGACTGCGGCTCAGGGTAGGAATCTCTCAGCCAGTGTCTGGACACAGGGTTCTGTGTCCTTGTTTGTTGTAAATCCCGTGGAGTTACCTCTAACATTTTGTAAATGGATCTCCCCCTCAGCATATTTGTGATTTAAATTATTTACCACATTAAAATTCAGGAATGACATTATTAGAATGAGCAGGAAGATATCGGATGCTCCCCCCCCCAAATGATCTATTACTTGGAGGATTTAAAATTCTAATGAGAAAACACTCACTCTCCTCACCCTCTTGGGCGTCAGCACAGGCGGGAATCAGCTGCATTCTTTATTTATCCCTCTGATTTTCCAGAACCTTTCCTTCAAGGAGAAGTCTCTGGGCTCTGCGGGAACTGTGAGTGGTGACCATCAGGTAAATCTGAGACTGAAAAGCAAGGGGAAAAGAGAGAGGGGAGGAGATGAGGATCGGTGATGGGGAGAAGCAGGATGCTGAGAGTCTGGGTTAGTCTCCAATGAAGCTAAGGACCACCAGGATCTGGCCCCACCGGCCTTGTCACCTGGTGTGGGGACTGGGGACAGCCAAACCACCATGGCCACTCTCAGAGAAATAAAGAAGGTGGGAGGGCACCCTTGAGAGCCAGGTTGAAAATGGTCATGCTGTGAAATAATAAGATGCCCTTTTCAGAAAAGTGAAGACGGTTCTCTTGGTTCTTAAAGACTTGAAAATACTCTGTGTCCTTCTGGAGGCATGCTGAAGCCGTCAGCCTTTGAGGGCAGTAATGGGAGTGCATCTGGGCTCAAGACCATCCAGCGCTCACTCCTTGAGGGTGCAGAAGATGACCAGTGTCCACCCCTCGGGTGCTGTGGGGCCTGAGAGCCCCTGATCACCGAGGACGGGAGGGGCCACACAGACACTCCACTGGACCACTGGGGGCTTGGCTGGTGGGCTACAGTCCTTTATCAGATACATGGTTTGCAAACATTTTGTGCCATTTTGGATGGTGGATTATCTTATTCCTTGCTCCTTTTATACACAACTGTTTTTCATTTTGAGGAAGTCCAATTCATCTATTTTGTCTTTTGTTGCTTGTGCTTTTGGTAGCAGATCTAAGAAATCATGACTAAATCCAAGGTCATGAAGATTTACTCTCATGTTTTCTTCTACGAGTTTTATAATTTTGGTTCTTGCATCTAGGCCTTTGGTCCATTTTGCGTTGATTTTTGTGTACAGGGTGAGGGGAGGTAAGGGTCCAAGTTTATTCTTCTGCATGTGGGTATCCAGTCGTTCCAGAACCTGTGCTGTTTGGGAGAAAATACGTGCAAATGATGCAACCAACAAGGGCCTCATTCTAAAATATACAAACAGCTCATACAACACAAAAAAGAAAAAAAATCAAAAAACAGGCAGAAGGTCTAAATAGACATTTCTGCAAAGACATACAGATGGCCAATAGGCACATGAAAAGATGCTCCACGTCGCTAATTATTAGAGAATGCAAATCAAAACTACAGTGAGTTATCACCTCATAGTGGTCAGAATGGCCATCATTAAAGTGTCTAGAAATAAATGCTCGAGGGGGTGTGGAGAAAAGGGAACCCTCCTACACTACTGGTGGGAATGTAAATTGATGCAGCCACTATGGAGAACAGTATGGAGGTTCCTCAAACACTAAAACTAGAATTACCGTATGAACCAGCAATCCCACTCCTGGGCACACATCCAGACAAAAGTATAATTTGAAAAGATACACGCACCCCAGCATTCACAGCAGCACTATTCACAACAGCCAAGACATGGAAGCAACCTGAGTGTCCCTCAGCAGATGAACGGATATAGAAGATGTGGTACATATATACAATGGAATACTACTCAGCCATAAAACAGAATGAAATAATGCCATCTGCAGCTACATGGATGGACCTAGAGATTATCATACAAAGTGAAGTAAGTCAGACAGAGAACGACAAATACCATATGCTATCACTTATATGTGGATTATAAAATGAGACCCAAATGAACCTATCTACAGAACAAAAACAGACTCTCAAATATAGAAAACAGACTTGTGGTTGTCAAGGGGAAGACAGGGGAGAGGGATGGATTGGGAGTTTGGGATTAGTAGATGCAAATTATTATATATAGGATGGATAAACAAGGTCTTACTGTACAGCACAGGGAACTGTATTCAATACCCTGTAATAAACCATAATGGAAAAGAATATGAAAAATATGTATATATGTATGTATGTATATAGGAATCACTTTGCTGTACAGTAGAAATTAACAACACATTGTAGGTCAACTATACTTCAGTATCAATTAGTTTGAAGGCACTTTTATAAATCAGGCCTTATTTCTCTTGTCCTTTCATCCTGGGACAAATGTATAACAGAAACTAACCTGGATTACTCCGGGATGAACTCATATCACACAGAACTTTAACTGTTTAACAAACCATGAATATCAGTTACACCATGGGATGTCCTGATCCAATATGAAGTTTGTATACCTTGTATCAAGCCTGCAGAATCCACGAAATTTGGAAATTCAAACTGAAATGAAGCCACCTATCCCATGACTTCTCCACAACTAGTTATACAACATCAATTGGAAACCATATACAATCAAATGAATGCAGACAGAAACAACTATAGCCTTCCTTTTAGATAAAGACGGTGTTTAAGGTGATGTCTTGGGCCGTTTCAGGGTGTTACTCAATTTCCTGGGAATCTGCCATGCACACAGGAGGTACACATGTTAGTTAACTTGTTTGTGCAACTATATGAAGGTAGTTAATACCACAAAACTGTATACGTAAAGTGAATTAAATGCTAAAGTCATGTTTTGTATTTCTAAGGACAAAGAAAAAAAAGTGTAGCGCTTATATTTGTTACAAAAATGAACATTAAAAACATTCTTAGTGAAAAAAGCCACACAGAAAAGGCCACCTAGATCCCATACTCATCTTGTCTGCTTCAAATCCATCAAGGTTGTCCAAATGAGGGGGAAACTCAGTAATGGTTCCAGAAAAAGAAAACTGGATCAGGATGGAAAAAGACATTTTCATACAGTTGGGACAGCAGGTGAAAGTTGAAGTGGGGCTCAGTATTAAATTATAATGTGGACATCAGGATTTCCTCATTTAGGGGTTATGTGCTGGTTCCTTGGGCAAAACACACTGAGTATTTTGTGTGACGTGGCAAATGTGAGTACTTTTTGCCATTATTGCAACTTTTCTGTACATTTTAAATTACTGGAAAGTAAATTACTTTTCTAGACAACCATGTCAGTATCATGCCAGAAAATCAGATAAGACAGACATCAAATTTTGTTATAGAGGCCAAGACTCACCCAGACCAAGTTCAACCAAAGTTGTGATACTTATTTCCCTTGTAGGAGTCCGCATGGTATTAAGAGGCACCGTGGGAAGAGTATATTAGTAGCTACCATGTCTTGGGTCCTGTGGATTACCTGGGGTGCAGTAGACACTGAGATTTTAGTATTGCAATTTTTCACATTACTTCAAAAAATATGTTAAAAAATAAATTCAGTAAAGTTGCAAAATATGGAATCAATATACACAAATCAGTTTTGTTTCTATACACTAATAATGAACCACCAGCAAGAAAAATTAAGAAAACAATCCCATTTACAATTCCATCAAAAAGAACAAACTATTTAGCAATAAATTTAACCAAGGACATGAAAAACCTATACTCAGAAAACTATAAAGCATTGATAAACTGAACACACAATAGAAAACAATATTCCATGCTCATGCATCAGAAAAATTACTACTATTAAAATGTTTATTCTACCCAAAGCCATCAACAAACAGCGCCAGGAAAACTAGACACCAGACTCCAAAGAATGACACTGGTCACCATCTACACGGCACATAAAACTAACTAAAAGCGCACAGTATTCCACATTAAACCCTTTCTCTCCTGAGGCCCCTGAAGATGCGCCCCACCCACCCAGCAGTCAGCTGCACAGGAAGATTCTCCACACTTGCTCATTTTTTCCTCTTGTGGAGTCTCCTCACCAGTGGCTCCTGAGAAAACCCACCTGCTGTCAGTGTGCACAATGCCTCATGATCCAGAAACCTAAGCCCTGACAGGAGACAAAGCTCCTGTCTGCTTGTCACGGAGCAAAGTCTGTGGGCAGGGTGCACCTGTGCCCCCAGGGTCAGACAGGTGGGTTCGACGCGCCCTGTGGGACGTCAGAGAAGTGCCGGGAGCGCCGCACTCACAAACCCAGAGGCCTCATCCGGAAGGCAGTTCTGTTGTATATACTAAGTTTGGAAATCCAAACTGAAATGGAGCCAAGTATCTCACTGTATCTTCTCAAAAGATGCTTAAGGAGCAATTAATTACAAACCATATATAATGAAATGAATGTAGACACAAACTTTACAACTTAAACCAAAATTCACTCAAAATTGCCCATAGACAAATTTAAATTACCGAACTATAAAAGTCCTAGAAAAAAAAGAGATAATCTACATGACTTTGGGTCTGGTGACCTTATTCAGAAAACCGGAAGACAAACCACAAACTGCAAGAAACTATTTCCAAAACACATATCTGATAAAAGATTTGTACTCAAATTATGCCAACAACGCCATTAAAATTTGGTAAAGATTGAAACACACACCTGGCCCAAGAAGATAAACAGGCAGTAAATAAGCATACAAGAATATACTGAAGATGCTGGTGGAATGAATAAACATACAAGACTATATTCAAGATGCTGGTGGAATGCACGTACAACCAACTTTGGAAGACAGTTTTGGCAGTTTTTTCCAAATCTAAAAAGTCTCACCTTAGGATCCAAGAAGTGTACCTCTTGTATTTAGACAACTGCTTTGAAAAACTGTGTTCAAACCAAAACTAGCATCAAGTAATGCACAGCAGCTCTATTCATAATGGCTAAAAACTTAAAGCTATCAGGATGTCCTTCTGTAGATGAATTCATAAGCAAATTAGGGCACATACATGTCAAGGGGAGAAGAATACACCACCCCAAAATATGCCCATTTGACAAAAGGATTATTTTGGACTGATTAATTTAAGAAACAGCAGACCCAGGAGAATCTTTCAAAACCAAGTAGAAAATGCCCTTTTAGAAGGTAAATTTACATTTATTAAGGATATCTCCATTTGTAAGGGTATGTCCCTCTCTGGACCAGGAATTGAATGATGACTAAATATCAAGAAAAGCTTGTTGGGACTTCCCTGCTGGTCCAGTGGTTAAGACTCCATGCTCCCAATGCAGGGGACCAGGGTTCAATCCCTGGTCAGGGAACTAGATCCCGCATGCTGCAATTAAGAGCCCGCATGCCGCAACTAAAGATCCCACAGGCCGCAACTGAGACCCGGCACAGCCAAATAAGTAAATGTTTAAAAAAAAAAACTTGTCAATGAAACAGGCCTGGATGTAAATCTGTGTAACAACCATACCCTTGTTTACTGGGCTTTGACTAATAACATCCCTTAAATGGCTTCCTCCATTCCCTAACATCTTTCTTTTGTTCTCAGCAGAAGATAGCATTTAAGGTAATGGCTTGGGCCATTTCAGGGAGTGACTCAGTTTTCCTGGGTATCTTTCAAGTATACAGGAGGTACGCATGGTATATATTAAACTTCTGATTGTTTTCTCCAGTTCGTCTTTTTTTCATTACAAGGGAGATCTCAATAAAGAACATAGAAATGTAGAGGGAAAACTATTTTTCCTCTCATATACAGGCAGTGCAATAGTATTCAGAGATATAAAGGAATGGACCATCAACCCGTGCAAAAAAAAAAAAAAAAAAAAAAAAAGATACATCTAACACTTACATTGCTAAGTGAAAGAATCCAGTCTGAAGTGCTACACACTGTATGACCTCATTTATATGACATTCTAGAAAAGGCAAAACTGACAATGGTAAACAGTTTATGGAATATGTGGTTGAAATAGTCCACATGATACTTTAGTGGTGAATACCTGTCACTATGCATTTGTCTACACCCACAGATTTTTACAACCCAACAAGTAATTTACAATCTATTCAAACTTAGCTACTTAGGATATGGGAGTGTCAAAGACTGGAATACAGAATGTAACAAAGAATCTAACTGATTCAGAAATGTATGAAAAAACTCACTGTTGGTAGTGGGACAAATGGGCTGACCTAAGTTAACTTTGGAAATGTACAGAATCTGTAGGCCAAAGACAAAATGTGCCATACATACACAGTGGACTCTGTGTTCTTTCCATGAGGGGTAGTAGCTAACAGTACCGAAACTACTATATCAGTAATCGAATGGAACAAGCACTGAATTTAATAAATGACAAATGGTGGAAGCCAGGTTTCTTACCACTGCAGTGGGATGTTACAGTCAAACAAAGGGAGAAGGTTACACTATCCATGTCATAACAGATCCGCTTGGAGATATCAGTATAAACTCTCTTTAGCCTACACATAGTTCCACATGGAAATCTTTATAATTATGTGTGTATGCATAGGCTGGGATACATGCACATATTTCCATGTACTGTCAGCTGAGCATATTTAGCTCCCACGTGTAAGTTTTTAATACCATTCTCTAATAAAAGGAACAAGGGCTCTTTGAAGAAAGGGCTGATGCTAGGACTGAGACAGTAAATATAGGAAGCAGGATAATCTTAAAATATCAGAAAGTAAAGAAGTACCAAAAATTTTTAAAACCCACAGAAGAAAAATTATGTAAAATGAAAACAGGAGCAAATGGAAAAAGCTCTCAACAGCCAAAGCAAGAATTAAGTAAGCAGTCTAATAATGTAGTGCTGGATTATAACCAAAAGTTGACAGTAATTATTCACGTGTCCAAACTGGTAAAAATAAATTACATAGTTTTTGATGAATGGTGTTAAATAGAAATCTCCTATGCAGAAAGCTTCTAAACAATGTATATAGCCACTCAGCTGTCCATCAAGGATGTGAAGCTAACCCCTCTCTCCTCAAGTGTGGGTTCTGCATTATGACTTCCTCCTAAATAAGGCACACAGGATGGACATGGGAAAAAAATTAACCTCACTGTGGGAAAACTTGACACACACTACTTCAGCTAGGTGACCAAAGTTAAGAATATAAGTGAGAAGTTTCCTTAAGAGCCTGTCCTCTTGATATATAGTGAAGAGGAAGCACTACACCTCTGTGGTCTGCTTTTTCAAAGCCAAGTCTAACCACGCCAAAACCACCAAGCAAATCCCAGTGCCCGGCAGTCTATAAAATACCTGACCAGTCCTCCTCCACACTGGCAAGGTCATGGAAACAAGGAGAGTCTGAGCAACTGTCAAAGCCCAGAAGAGACCAAATAGATATGATGACCCCATGTCCTTTGAGATCCTGGAACAAGGAAAGGTATAACAAAGGGAACGTGAATAGGGACTTCACTTAATAATAAAGTATCAATATTTGTTCATTATTTGTCAGGATTCTGTAGAAAATTAGACAGGAAAGATTAAAAGTCAAATAAGAGAAACCTAGTGTAACAACCTGGAAATCTAGAGGAAAAGGGGGATATCTTCGTAAAAACACATTACCAAAATGAACCCTAAATTAAGGAAAATACAAAAAGACCAGTTAATCACTGAGGAACCTCTTCCCCATACTGGTTATCCTATCACTGTTCCAGGGTTTCCCTCTCCCGGGACAGGGAAGGAACAGGGACAGAGCTGTTTGGCAGCTCCCCTAGTATCTGACCCCACCCAGTGTCTTCATCTCCCCCAGCCACGCCTACCCAGTGAGGACACCTGAGGAAGGATCAGGGATTATTGATTCAGATGTATCAACCAGGACTTTTTCTTTTCCCAGCGACTGGACACACTTACTGAAGGAAAATAAATTAGTATTTATTGTAAGGATAGAAATAAATTAATAACTTGCAAGTGGCAAGTTGAAGAATGGGTTTGGACCTGGCAGGTCCAGTGGCTCACACTATCTCAGTGTGACCTTGCTTCTCTCCAAAACTTTGTCCTGCTCAGTGCCTTTGGGGGACCCCATTCATAGGCACAGGCTCTCTCACTGCCCTTGGGCCAACAGCAATTCTAGGCTGACAACCACTCACCATCCATTCTCCGAGAAAGAGTTTCTCCTTTTCATGGATTCCAAGAAAGTCATGGTTTTAAATGCCTTTGATCTGGCTTGGGTTGCATTCTCATCCTTGACCCATCACCAGAAGATGGAAAGTGGGACTGGCTAGATGTGGGCAGTAAACCCATCTTCGAGCTGGGTGGAACATGGGCTCATCCTTCTGCAACTGTTTGGACTGGAAGCAGGTGAGATGTAATTCCCAAAGGAAAACTGAGGCACTTGGGCCTCAGAACAGATGCTGGCTGGCAGAAAGCAACAGATTCTAAGTCAATGACAGCTCACTGCACAGCACAGAATCTGACACAAAAGGAAGAAAGGGGTTCACTCAGGGTCAGGGGCTGCAGCTACTCATCCAGTGCTCTTACTGTCCTCCCAAGACTGCAAGAAGTTCTTTCACTTACTGAAAATTCAGGATCGTTGGTGGTGGTCAACTCAAGTCTCTTTCCTTGGGCATCAGGTCCTCACATCTCAGAGGCTGGCCCAGAACAGCCCATGTGCCCTCAGAAGACACACAGACCTCATTCCTGCCCCTGAGAGGTGGGAGCCCTTGAGTTATGCCATCTCCATGGCCATATTAATTGCCCATCCCTGAAAAACAATACTGCTCCTTTTCCAGTTTCTTCTCTCTCCTTTACTAAGAGGAAGAAACCAAATGCTAGGGTGGTAAGGAAACTCTTGTGCAATGATGTAATGGGAGGCTCAAGAATTATTCCAAGCCATGGCACCCATAATTGGCAGGCTTTCCAGAGGCCACATGGATGCATATGGCTCTCCAAGACAATGCAGTGTCAGTGTGAACCTTCCATTGGGAGGTCCAGTTGCCCCCATATCTTTGATTCTTAATGACTATGAATGTCAAAAGTTTCTAACGGGGGCTTCCCTGGTGGCGCAGTGGTTTAGAATCTGCCTGCCAATGCAGGGGACACGGGTTCGAGCCCTGGTCTGGGAAGATCCCACATGCCGCAGAGCAACTAGGCCCGTGAGCCACAACTACTGAGCCTGCGCGTCTGGAGCCTGTACTCCGCAACAAGGGAGGCCGCGATAATGAGAGGCCCGTGCACCGCGATGAAGAGTGGCCCCCACTTGCCACAACTAGAGAAAGCCCTCGCACAGAAACGAAGACCCAACACAGCCATAAATAAATAAATAAATAAATAAAAATTAAATTAAAAAAAAAAGTTTCTAACGACTGAAAGGACAAAGGATTGCAGGGCCATGGTCTGCTGTATGGTTGTTGTGTCAGGGACGCACTCCAATGTTTAGAGGGTTATTACTTCTCTTGGCAGCCTATGAGGCTGTGAGCAGGAGGCCTTTTTCTCAACCACATGCATGTTGGTAGTTGAAACTTCTCAAAGGAATGTCTACACTGACCAGGCAGTTCTTGAATTGCCCGGCATCCTGGTCAGCTCCGTAACTGTACATGAGGGCCTGACGATGCCCAGGCTAGACTGAGCTAGAGGAACACAGAGGCCTACCTGGATTGTCAGAGGTCAAGGGCTGTCCTGCCTGAGACGTGATCATCTATTCATGCCCACTCAGATGGGACAAAGGATGCCTCCAGTGCCAGGAGGGCCCCACCAGCCCTTAAGAAGGCAGCATCTGGGGGCTGGCAGGTCACTGCACCCAGTCCTGTATAAATCCACACATGCCCACTGAGTGCCCTGCTGTCTGGGCTGTGCTGGAACCTGGGGCTTCCCAGGCAGAGTAGGGCCGGCATCACCCTTCCCAGGTGGGAGGGCAGAAGGAAACCATGCATGATTTCTGACACCCTCCCTAATCCTTGACAGAGGTTGAGTTGGATAAGAAACAGTCCGAGACAAGAACAGACATTTCATTCTTCTCTCAGAGCCCAGGACTGGGGGAAGGGAGGCCAGAAAAACAGTTACTGACCTCAGCACCCTGACTCCTGTTTGACCCTGGGCAAGTCCTATCCATTCTGGAGGCTTCAGAGAGAAGGAGAGGGGAAGGCAATGAGGGTCAACTGTGCTTAAACCTAACTCTAACCTTTACCCTAAGAACCCTAACCTCTAACCTTAACCCCCTAACAACCCTAGCCCCAGACCCTCGCCCCTGACCCTTTAACCACAACCCTCTACCATAACTCTCCAACCATGACTCTCCAACAATGACCCATAACCCTAAACCGTGACCCTTGAACCCTCACACTGACTCAACCCCAGGCCTAAAGCCTGGCCTAGTGGGTACCGAGGGATGACTGTATGAACTCTCAAATAAACCAAGGAATTAAATCTTCCTGACCATGAATTTAGCAATGGTTTCTTAGATTTGACAGTAAAGCATAAGAAATGAAAGAAAAAAATAGATAAATTGGATTTCCTCAGAATTACAAACCTTTGTGCATCAAAAGAGGTTATCCAGAAAGTAAAAAGACAGCCCACAGAATGGAAGACAATATTGGCACATTATATATCTGATAAGACTCTTTACCTAGGATATACCCAGGGCTTTTACAACTCATCAACAAAAAGACAAACAATACAATTTTTGAAACAGACAAATGGCTTGCATGGACTGCTCTTCAGGCAAGACATACAAATGGTCAATAAGGACATGAAAAGATGTCAAACATCAGTAGTCATGATGAAAATGCAAATTAAAGCCACAGTGTGATGCCCCTTCACACACACTAGAATAAAAATAAATTTTAAAATAAATTTTAAAATATATAAATAAAAGTAACAAATGTTGGCAACAATGTAGAGAAATTGAAACCCTTAAAAGTTACTTGTGGAGATGTACAATGGTGCAGTCTATGTGTACAAAACTTTAGCATTTACTCAAAAATATAAAATATAATTACCATGTGGTTCAACAACTCCACTCCTAGATATATACCCAAAAAATGGAAAACAGGTGTTCAAACAAAACCTTGTACACCAATTATTCATAGCAGCACTGTTCACAATAGCTCAAGGTAGAAAAGATTTAAATGTCCATCAGCAGGTAAATGGATAAGCAAAATAAGGTAGATCCATAAGCTGCATTATTCTGTCATATAAAGGAATAAAGTAAAATGATACAGTCGCTGTAGAAAACTCTATGGTGGCTCCTCAAAAACATGGAAAATGTATGAGCCCTTGATTCCGCTCCAGGGTGTACACCCAAAATATTAGAAAGCAAGGACTGGAACAGATATTTGTACCCCATATTCATAGCAACATTATTCACAATAGCCAAAAGGTGGAAGCAACACAACACATCCTTCAACAGATGAATGGATAAGTACAGTGTAGTATATACACAATGGGATATGATTCAACCTTTAAAACTAAGGTAATTCTCACACATGCTACAATGTGGATGAACCTTGACGTCATTATGCTAAGTGAAACAAGCCAGACACAAAAAGGACAAACGTTCTATGATTCCACTAGTATGAGGTATCCAGATAAGTCAAATTCAAAGACAAAGTAGAATAAGGTTGCCAGGGGTTGAGGTGAGTTAGTGTTTAATGGCTACGGTTTCACATGGGGAAAATAAAGTTCTGGAGAAGGATGGTGAGGATATTTTTACAACAATGTGAATGTAGTTAATGCCATAGAACTGTATACTTAAAAATGGTTTAAATGGGGCTTCCCTCGTGGTACAGTGGTTAAGAATCCGCCTGCCAATGCAGGGGACATGGGTTCAAGCGCTGGTCCTGGAAGATCCCGCATGCCGCAGAGCAACTAAGCCCACGAGCCACAGCTACTGAGCCCTTGTGCCACAACTACTGAAGCCCATGCACCTAGAGCCCGTGCTCCACAACAAGAGAAGCCACTGCAATGAGAAGTCTGCACACGGCAACGAAGAGTAGCCCCCTCTCGCCGCAACTAGAGAAAGCCTGCACACAGCAACAAACACCCGACACAGCCACAAAATAAAATACATTTTTTTAAAAAGCTTTAAAAAAAATGGTTTAAATGGTAAATGTTATGTGTTTTTAATCACGATGGAAAAAATGAATGAAATAATGATCAATGTTACAATGTGGATAAACACTGAAAACATCCTAAGTGAAAGAAGCCACACAGAAAAACCACCCAGATCATGCTCATCTTGTACACTTTACATCCAGCAAGGTTTTTAAAGTGAGGAAAAGCCCAGTGATGGTTCTAGGAAAAGAAAACTGTATTCGAATGGGAAAATACATTTCCACAAAGCTGGGGCAGCTGGTGAAAGTTGAAGCAGGTCTGTGGATAGGATTATAATGTGGAAACCATAATTATTCCTCATTTGGGGGTTATGTGCTGGTTCTCTGGGAGAGCGGTCCTCCCACTCTCACAGGGTAAAATAAACTGGAGTATTTTGTGAATGTGGAAAACTTGATACTGCTATTTAAAATATTTTATACACTTGAAATTTACTAGAAAATAAAGTACTTATCAAAACAACCATGTCATAGCACGCCAGAAATACAGACATCAAACTCTGTTAAAGAGGCCAAGCCCTACCCAGATCCAGCTCACCCGCAGTGGGGACGCCAATCACCCTTGTAGGAGTCCACATACTATGAGAAGCACCGTGGGAAGATTACATTGGGAGCCACTATGTCTTGGGTGCTGTGGATGACCTGGATGTAGTTGAAACAGTGGGATTTCTGAATTCTAGTTTTCCACATTCAACCACCAAAAAACTGTTACAACTAAAAAATGAATTCAGTAAAGCTGCAGGATACAAGAAAAGAAAAATCAATGCACAAAAATCATTTGTGATTCTACACACTGATAATGAACCATCAGAAAAAGAATTTTAAAAAAAATCCCACTTACAATTGTATCCAAAAAGATAACCAGGAGTAAATTTAACCAAAGACGTGAAGGACCTGCACACTGAAAACTGGAAGACACTGATAAAGGAAACCGAACAGACAAAAATAAATGGAAAGATACCCCGTGCTCATGGGTAAAAAGAATAGTGTGAAAATATGCATTCTAAGGTGGGACTTCCCTGGCCGTCCAGGGGTTGGGACTCTGCGCTCCCACTGCAGGGGGCGCGGGTTCGATCCCTGGCTGGGGAACTAAGATCCCGCATCCTGCATGCCACATGGTGTGGCCCGAAATTTTTTTTTAATTAAAAAAAAATATGCCGGGCTTCCCTGGTGGCGCATTGGTTGAGAGTCTGCCTGCTGGTGCAGGGGACACGGGTTCGAGCCCTGGTCTGGGGGGATCCCACATGCCGCAGAGCAACTAGGCCCGTGAACCAAAATTACTGAGCCTGCGCGTCTGGAGCCTGTGCTCCGCAACAAGAGAGGCCACGATGGTGAAGAGGCCCGTGCACCGCGATGAAGGGTGGCCCCCGCTTGCCGCAACTGGAGAGAGCCCTCGCACAGAAATGAGGACCCAACACAGCCATAAATAAATAAAAAAATAATTAAAAAAAATACGCCTCCTAGCCAAATTAATGTACACATTCAATGCAATCCCTACCAAAAGTGCAATGACATTTTCCGTAGAAACAGAGCAAACAATCTTAAGATGTGTGTGGAACCACAAAGGACCCAGAAGAGCTAAAGCGACCCTGAGGAAGGAGAACGGGCTGGAGGCATCTCGCTCCCTGACTTCACACTTCATTACGAAGCTACAGTCCCAAAAAAGTGTGGAATTGGCACAAAAACAGGCTCACAGACCAGAGGAACAGAGCAGAGAGCCCAGGAATCAACCTACAGGTATGTGATCAGTTAATTCACAAGAAAGGAGCCAAGAACATACACCAGGGAAAGGACAGTCCCCTCAATAAACGGTGCTGGGAAACCGGACGCCACACGCAAAAGAACAACACTGCACTCTGTCTACACCACACACAAAAGGGGCCAAAAACCCAGTTTTCCACATCAAGCCCCTCCTCTCCTGGCTCCTCTGAAGACAGACACCCTCGGCGGTCAGCCACGTACAGGAACCTTCTGCCCACTTTTCCTCACCTTTTCCCTCAGCGGCGTCACTTCCCGGCAGGTCCTGAGGAGACCAGGCTCCTGTCAGCATGAACTGGACCCCACAGTGTCCCAAAGCTGAAGCCCCAGGGGGTCCTGAGGAGACCCGGCTTCCATTAGTGTGGACTTGACCCCGGCTTGTCCCGAAGCCCGGCCATCAGTGTAGACTCAGCCCCGCGTGTCCCAGAAGCCAAAGCCCCAGCGGGTCCTGAGGAGACAGGGCTCATCTCAGTGTGAACGTGACCAGCATGATCTGAACAGACATCCCACCAAAAAAGATATACAGAGAGTAAAAGTCATACAGAAACAAGCTCAACATCATATACCATTAGGGAATTACAAATTAAAATCGTGAGATATCACAGCACACCTATTAGCACTGCTAAGCTCCAAAAATATGACAATACCAATGGCTAGAGGGTGAGGAACAAAAGGAGCTCTCCCTCATAGCTGGGGGGAGGCATGTGCAGCCACTTTGTAACACAATTTGGCAGTTTTTTCCACAGCTAAACAAGTCTCACGTTGGGATCCAACAATCATGCTTCCAGCATTTAGGCAACTGCTTTGAAAATCTATGTCCAAATGCAAACGAGGATGCAATTATGCACAACAGCACTTTCATAATGGCTAAAAACTTGAAGAAATCAGGATATCCTTCAAAAGATGAATGCGTAAGCAAATTGGGGTATATCCATGTCAAGGCGAGTAGAATATGCCACCCCAAAATATGTCTCTCTGGCAAAAGGATTATTGGTCTGCTTTGGAAAAAAAAAAAAAGGGCCTCCTTGGTGGCTCAGTGGTTAAGAGTCCGCCTGCCAATGCAGGGAACACGGGCTCGAGCCCTGGTCCGGGAAGATCCCACATGCCGTGGAGCAACTAAGCCCGTGCGCCACAACTACTGAGCCTGTGCTCTAGAGCCCGCGAGCCACAACTACTGAGCCTGTGTGCCACAACTACTGAAGCCTGCACACCTAGAGCCTGTGCTCCATGACAAGAAAGGCCACCACAATGAGAAGCCTGCGCACCGCAATGAAGAGTAGCCCCTGCTCGCCACAACCAGAGAAACGCCTGCATGCAGCAACGAAGACCCAACGCAGCCAAAAATAAAATAATAAATTTATTCTAAAAAACAATCTCAGAAAACAGAGATTGCCATTTTATGAAGGACATTTACAATAGAGAAGTCTCCATTTATAAGGGTATGTCCCTCTTTGCACTAAAAATAGAAGGATAATTAAATCTTAAGTAACTCTTTTCACTGGAGAAGTCCTGACTTAAATGTGCAAACACTCATACCCTTGTTTACTGTGCTTTGCAGTATAACCTGCCAAAACTGGCCTTCCCCCCCTTCCCCAGCATCTTTCTTCTGTTTTTAGCTGAAGACGGTATTTAAGGGGATGGTTTTGGCCATTTCAGGGAGTGACTCAGTTTTCCTTGCTATCCCCCCTGTATTCAGAAGGTATACATGTAATTAAACTTCTGCTTTTCTCCTGGTAATCTGTCTTTTATTTCAGGGGCAGGGGGGCCTCAACCAAGAACCTAGGAAAGTAGAGGGGAAATTGTCTTTCCGCCCATACACATGCAATGGACTACTACTCAGCAGGAAGGAATGCACCATCAGCCCATGGAAGGACATGGATAAATCCTCAGTATGTACTGCTACGTGAAAGCATCCAGGCTGAGGAGGCTGCCCACAGTATGACCCCGTTGGTGACACTCTGGGAAAGGCAAAGCTACACAGATGATAAGCAGATCATGGGGTGGGGGTGTGAAGCGTTCCATGTGACACTCTAGGATGGATACCTGCCACTATGCATTTGTCTAAGCCCACAGACGTGTGTAGCCCAAGGGGTCAATCATAATCTATTCAAATTTAGTTATTTGGGATGTAGGAGTGTTGCAGGATGGAATACATAATGTGACAGAATCTAAATGTATTAGAAATATATGGAAACAACTCACTGTAGGGGATGGGATAAAAGGTGCTGACCTAAGTTACCTTTGGAAATGAATGGAATCTGTAGACTAAAGGCAAACTGGACCGTACATATACAGTGGGCTTTATTTTACGAAGTTCTTTCCAGGGTGTAGTAGCTAACAATTCTGGAACCTCTGCACGTGTAACCTGGAAAGGAGCAATGCATACATAAACGGCAGATGGTGGGAGCCAGGCTCCTTGCTGTGGGAGTGGGAAGTTACAGATAAGCAAGGGGAGAGCCTCTGCCCTCATAATCCTGGATCTGGGCTTCCTGGGAGGATGTTGACTGGCCGGGGGAAACACACAGATCTTCATGCTGGGAAGACCCTGTAGACACAGGAACTTCACGCCCCATCTTTCCACCCATACCTGCTGGAAACACTCAGCCCTCCATCATCAGTCAATTGCAGCGTTTAAGACATTCTTGCCCCCAGGCAGATAAAGGAGAATGAGGGTCTTGCTTACCCCTAAGCTGTCCCAGAATCCAGGCCCTGGGGGTGGAGCCAGGTTGGGGGTTCCTGGGCCTCTGACCAACAGGTGAGAGGAAGGAGGAAGACCAGTCCTGAGGACAGAGGTTCCCTCAAGTCTGTGAGCCCAGGAGCCCCGATGGGATTCATTCCCAGTGAGGACATGGGCGGGGTCTGCAGTGGTTCTGTGCTCCCCCTGGACCCCTTTGATGAAGCCATGGCAGCACTGGCCCCAGACGTCTCCTGGCAGCGTCTCAAACTCTGACACAGCGGTTTTACAAAGGAACACGAGAATGGAGCTGAGCCCCTGACGGCCACTCCTTTCTGGCTCTGAGTTGCTTCCAACAAGACCGCAGTCACCTGCACGTAGTCTGCTGTGACCTACCTGCCCCCACTGGCCTTTCCTCTCCCTCCCTGCGATGAGTCCCGTGACATTTCCAGCCTGGACCCCTCTCGCAGGCCAGACGCCTCTGTCCAGTCACTGCACCCCCATCTCACCTTGGGGGCTAACAGGGCCCTCAGGGGACTGGGATCCTGCAGCTCCCCACACCCAGGATCAATCCCACCTTCCCTGGTTGTTGAGCTCACGCACCGGGTGTAACCGAGCAGGACCCTATGGGGCCTTCCCAGGACAGAGCCCTCCCCCACATCCTCTGCTGTAGCTCCTCTCTGAAGTACCTGGATAACAGCATCTGATGCACGCTTCCTGAGTTGTTTTACAGATGCTAAAACCACCACCAAACGGAAGAAATTAACTACCTGATGATCTTGAACAGGTAGCCCCGGAACTTCTGGTGCCTAAGAATTTAGAGTGTTAACCGTCTGTTACCTCACCATCAACCAGAGAACTGTGCACCAGCTGATCCCATACCCTGTGACACCCCCCCCCCCCACTTCAACTGGCCTTTAACATTGCTGTGCTGAAATCCTTCAGGGAGTTCGGGGATTTAGAGCACAAGCCGCCTGTTCTCCTTGTATTGGCACTTTTACAGTTAAAGCTGCACTTTCCTTCACCACACCCGGTGTCAGTAGACTGGCTTTACTGCACTCGGGCAAGCGGACCCAAGTTTGGTTCGGTAACACTGGGGTCTCCCAGGCTCCCACTCTCCTTGTGCCCCACTGACTGTCATCTGCTCCTCCAGAGTCTTGTTGCAGCAAAAATAGAAATGAAATTCTCCCTCCCCTGAGAACAAGGAAAACAAAGGGAACAGCTAACAGGCTAGAGAAGAAACATAACCTGGCCTGAAAGAGTTCATCACTCCTTGTTTTACTTTGTCACTAATTTGTAGTAACTAGATTTGTACTTTACAAAGCTAACCTCACTCCTTGACACTATGTAATTTACCTCTGGCACCCATCACCCCTAACTCTGTGTGAGTTACATCCCCTGCCTCATACTCCCTAACCTTATTATGTCCAGCACTTACATTCTATATGCCCCTCATAACAAATCACCCCCTATAGTCTTTGCATTTCAGAAACAAGGTCACCGGCCGATAAACCAGAGGCAAATGGACGCAATTACCAGACTGCTGGACCCCGATTACCGGGCGGCCTGATGCCAACTATGACTGTTTTGAAATAATGCAAAGAAAGGGAGGAATGCAAGACCTTCACTACTTTGATCCTCATCCTATAACCCGGACTGCGAGAGCCCCACGTATAAAACCTTCCCTGATTCTCAAGGAGGATGGGCCCAGTTCTTGAGGTGCTAGCCGGCTGTGTCTTCCCTTCTGCCTGGCAGAAAAATAAAGCCATCTCTCTCTTCCTCCAAAATCTCTGTCTCCGTATTTCTGTTCGGCCTCGTTGCACAGGGAAGCCAAGATTTCGACAACGGTCTGTGGCCAGTTCCCACACTAATTCACCTCTACGCCCACAGCGCTGGCCCAAGCCCGATCTTGTGCCTGGTTCCTCCACCAGGCCCTGACAAAACTCCCTGCCTGCACGGTGCACCTCACATCCCACCCCAACGTGGTCTTTCTGAAGCATAAACGAGACTGTGACTCTCCCCCACCTGTAATCCCCCAAAAGTTTCCCCACTTTTGCTAGGGTATCCGCTGGGAGAGACATCTGCCAAGGCCCTGAGAGTCCCCGGCACCCCCACGAGGCTGCTGGCTCCTGGGTTCCCTGACAATGAGCACCTCAGCCGGCCAGGCGACATGGCAGGAAACCCCAGAACTGCTCACCTCAGGAGGGGACTGGCACGGCCACGGCCTGATCAGAGAGAGCAGAGAAGGTCTCCCCAGCTGGGACACAGACTCTGCACGAGTGGCCTCTCCGTGAGCCACTACATCACCTCGTGTGACTTGAGGGAAGGAAGGACCGAGGCACACTTGGCTCCTAAGGAGGATGGGATAGGCTCAGTCATGTCCCCCCAAATTCACATGCTGAATCCCTAACCCCCAGGACCCCAGGATGTAGCTGTATTTGGAGATGGGATTTTTAAAGAGGCGATCAAGGTAAAAATGAGGTCACTAGGGTGGATCCTAATCCAATAGGATTGAGGTCCTACAAGAAGAGATTAGGACACAGATAGGCAAAGGGGGAGACCACGTGAGGACCTGGGGAGAAGATGGCTGTCTAAGCACCAAGGAGAGAGGCCTCAGGAGAAGCCAGCCTGCACACACCTTGATCTCGGACAGCATCCAGGACTGGGAGATGATAGGTCTGTTATTCAAGCTGCCCAGTCTGTGGTATTTGTTACGGCGGTCCTGAGCAGACTCACACGCAGGGTAACTCAGGGCTCAGACTGGACAGAGCCCACTCTCCATCCCCCTGTACGGGAGTTACAGGATCCTCAGGAACTGAGGACGGGGTCCCTGAGGAGAGGCACAAGATAGAAGATGCCAGGCATTAACACGACTGCATTCGTGTTAAACGTGCCTGAAGTCCATTCAAACAAGATGGTCTTGTCCTGTATGTACATCGGCACCTTCAGTCTGAACTGAGATCTTTGGCTTCACCACCTCCACTGAGAGCATTAGCTTCACCTGCTGTGGACCGTCTCCTATAGGATTTCCAGAACCACAAAGCATCGACGCTTCACAGGACCCAGAGTCTGTGCGCTACCGTCCAGGTGACCCTCACAGCATAGCCACACAGCTGCCCAAAAGATCCCATTTCCCTTTTTCCTGTTCACAGCTACCCTGCACCTCCCAGCCTTCCCACCCCTTACAGCTGGGGCACAGTGTCTCGTGTTACCAAGGGGGAGAGGTGGAGGTGGTGAGGGCCTTGGCCAGACTGCATCCTAGGACGGAGGGCATGATGCCCACCTGGTCACCCCACCCTGCTGGTTGGAGCCCTCACCTGGAAGCAGGGAGGAGAAACAAGGTGGACAGAGCCTGGGCCCTGCCACCCACCTGCCCTGGACTCTCACATGAAAGGGACAGAGACATCTTGAGCTTCAGCCCATTTTGGGGGGGACACTTTGTTCCAGTAACAAACCTTTGCCCTAAAAGCCAAGGTGCTTTACAAACCCCTCCCCAGCTGTCACAGAAAGTCAGACTTAACTTCATCACACTTTTCTCAAACGCCAGCTCATGCTGAGACCACCACTCAGCCTTAGAGTCAGCATTGGGCCCCCAGAAACCCTAAATCAGTGGCTGGACACCACAACGTTGAGGGGTCAAGTAGGAAGCCCATCCCTAAAGGTGCGGGTTGCACACGGCCTCCCGAGGTTCTTACACCGGTACATGTTGGGGGTATTTCAATCCTGACTGAGGACATTTAATGTCACCATTCATGTTGCTAATTAAGAACCCACTAGTTAGAGGAAAACCTATCAAGATAATTGCTACACTGATGGAAATTTCTGAAGTTGGTCGGAGGCGGGGCGTTTTCTCACATGCTGCCAGCAGCCCCCCACAAGGGGCATCCTCATTGGAAAGCGGCTTGGGCCGTTCGGAGGCGTCTCTTTGTAAACGTTAGCTGACCTCCAAGCCAGCTGCTCCTGAACTTTACCCACCCTTCCCAGGAAAGCCGCCTGAATATGTGCAAGGACCTCACAGGCTGGAGGAAAGGGCTTGCAGCCACCCCAGCGACAGCACACGTGCTACGTGGGCTCCTGCACGTCACACAGGACGGTCCTGGCCCCGGCTGCTCTTCTGGAAGCTTTCCATTCCCCTACCCGAGTTACCCGTCCTGTCCTGGCCCCCACTGCCCTTTTCTCGCTTCCTCACCTCTGCCCGGGGAGAACTTCCAGCAGAGCCTCACTCAGACCGGGCCACCCTCACGGCCGTGACCCCTCACTCCCTCCCACCAGCCCAGCCCCGAGACTGCTGACGGGGCAGAGAATACGGCGTCAGGCACAGCTGCAGGGGCTCTTGCTGCCGGGAGGGGTGTTTCTATTGACCTCAGCCCAGGCACAGCTGGGGAGGGCTGGCCGGCCGGGTCAGGCTGCCCAAGTCAGCCAATCCTCGCCCCTCAGGGGCTCATAATTGCAGAAAACGGGCCTTGTTGTGCCGGCCAGGCCCAAGGAACAGGTGTGGGGTCCTGAGGGTCAGGATTGACATGGGGCTACAACTCTGGCTGATTTTCTAATCATTTTAACTGGCTCATGAGTAGGAAACAACTTCAAGAAGACCCTCTCCTAATGAGAGGAACCCAGGAGTCAGGGAGAGGAGGGGTGGTGGGTGGAGACAGAGGCCTGGTGCCGGGCTGCACTGGAAGCCCCCGGAAGACCAGGCGGACGGAGGCCGCACAGAGTGAAGCCCAGGGTCACAGACCTGTCGGAGCTGCTGTTTGTTAGTTCAGGTCCTGCTCTGAGGTGCTCAGGGTCAGCTCTGACCAACAGGTGGGCTGGGGTGCTCTGCAACGAGGGCCACGTGCACGGTTCCTGTGTGCCCAGCCCTGCCGGGTGCCTGCCCAGGTGAGCTCCATACCCTGGGAGGGGCCTGCCCACGAGAGCCCCGGGGGCTGCCGGGTGCCTGCCCAGGTGAGCGCCGTATCCTGGGAGGGGTCTGCCCACGAGAGCCCCGTGGGCTGCTGGGTGCCTGCCCAGGTGAGCTCCATATCCTGGGAGGGGTCTGCCCACGAGAGCCCCGGGGGCTGCTGGGTGCCTGCCCAGGTGAGCTCCATACCCTGGGAGGGGCCTGACCACGAGAGCCCTGGGGGCTGCTGGGTGCCTGCCCAGGTGAGCTCCATACCCTGGGAGGGGCCTGCCCATGAGAGCCCCGGGGGCTGCTGTGTGCCTGCTCAGGTGAGCTCCATATCCTGGGAGGGGCCTGCCCACGAGAGCCCCGGGGGCTGCTGGGTGCCTGCCCAGGTGAGCTCCATACCCTGGGAGGGGCCTGCCCACGAGAGCCCCGGGGGCTGCCGGGTGCCTGCCCAGGTGAGCACCGTATCCTGGGAGGGGCCTGCCCACGAGAGCCCCAGGGGCTGCTGGGTGCCTGCCCAGGTGAGCTCCATACCCTGGGAGGGGTCTGCCCACGAGAGCCCCGGGGGCTGCTGGGAGGAGCACGTGAATGAGCCTCCTCTCTATGCAGCCAGCACAGAGTTGCTCAGCGACTTCCCTGTGGGCGGTGCTGCGGTGAGATGAGAACCAGGAGCTACTGCGGGCCCCCTGAACCCCCATCTAGGTCCAGCCACAGTGACGAGGTCAGCAGGCGGTTGCTGGCTGCTGTGCTGCGTGACGGAGGCCCCACCAGTACCTCTTGTTTCTTCTACCTGACACCACGGAGGCCGCCCCAGGACAGAGTGGACAGCCTGCACAGGATGAGTGGGAGCTCCTGGTGACCCTCAGGGGACGTGAGAGGGACGGACCAGGCAGGAGGGGAGTGGGCACCCAGGCAGAGCCATGGGGCTTGGGGCCCAAGGGGGCACTTCTGGGTCTCAGCTGGGAGTGGACGGGCAGGTGGTAAGTATCACCCAGGAAAGCTGGTCTGGTGACGTGAGTCTGAACACGCTTCAGGGTGATATAAACTTCCCGGGTGACCCCAAAAACAGGATTGTGAGATGAATCCCATGAAAGGAAGGTTTTGTAACAGGAATCTTGCTGAAGGGAAGGCTTGCAAAGTGAATCCGCCTAAGAGGAGGCCCTGTGAGCCAGTCCCCGCAGAGGGGGGACGTGGAACCTGCTGGGTGCACTCATTCACCCTGGGCAGGCGATGGGCACAGACCCCACTTCCTGCTCCCACATCTGTGATTCTGCGTAGGTTACTAGGCTTCTTGGAGTCTCAACTTCCCAGTCTGTTCATCGGGTGACAGTAGCATGGATTGACTAGTAATTTGCTCAGAACAGGGTAGAAAGGGGTCCCATGGAAACTCCACAGAACACCATCACTATGGGAATCACAGGCCCTGTTTCCCGCAGGACTGTCTTCAGGATCAGGAGAGCAACTCTGAGCAGACTTGCAGCAGAGCCCAGGGATGGGCTCAGTTTGGTGGGTCCTCCTGTTTCCTGAACCTCAGAGAAGGGAGGCTCCAGTGGGTAGTGGCATGTTTACCCCAAACCTGGGAGCATCTGGAACTCAAGTCCCAGCAGCCGCTGAGCCCTATCAGCCCAGTATCTGGGGCCCCAGGAGGTAGGCGGGAAGCCTGGAGGGCTCAGGCAGGAAGCACTGGCGTGGTCATCACCCGTGCAGAAGCTTCCGAGCCAGTGTCCAGTGGGAGCTCTTGCCCTGCCCATGAGTTTCAAATCCACAGCACAGATCAGCTGCTAGCGGCTCAGTTTGTTCTCTAGACACAAAGCAAAGTCCTCAGACCAAGTATATCCATGGCCTGTGAAAAGACACGTCTGGTCTGGCACCAGGAGCTGCCTCTGGGTCCCTCCTGATTGGACGCCCAGCAGCCAGTGTCACCACGTCATGAGCGTCAGGTGGTGTCGGGCGTGGGGGGACGAAAGCACACGGTCCAGGCCCACAGGGGACCATGCTGTCCACGGAACCAGTGTTGTGGCTATAGGTGTGCCCTCCACCACCCCACAGGCAGAGACCACCATCCCCTTACACGTTGTTACCAAATTAAGTCATATAAACCCTACTCGGGCCCTAGCCTGGCTGAGAATCACTGCCTCGACAGGGAACGTTTCCTTTTTCCATTCTGATTCAAATAGGTGAATAACTAAACCAAAGCTGAGACCGACAGAGCACAGGCTTTATTCAGTGGCCAAAGAATGGAGAAGAGGGAACTAAGTTCACAAGTAAACTTCTCGCCCACCTGGAGAGAGTGATTTAATTTTAAAGAGTAAAGACACAATCAGCTCAGTAATTGGCCACGGGGGCTGGAGGGGCCAAGGCTAACCTGAGCTGGAGGAACGTGGGTGCCTGCCTGGACGCTCAGAGGGCAAGGGCTGTTCTGAGACCTGCTTGGACACCCGTGCAGATGGAACAAAGGATCCGCCCAGTCCCAAGAGGGCCCCACCAGCCCTCACGAACGCAACACCAGACTTCCCTGGTGGCGCGGTGGTTAAGAATCCACCTGCCCATGCAGGGGACACGGGTTTGAGCCCTGGTCCGGGAAGATCCCACATGCTGTGGAGCAACTAAGCCCGTGCACCACAACTACTGAGCCTGCGCTCTAGAACCCGCGAGCCCCAACTGCTGAAGCCCACACGCTTAGAGCCTGTGCTCTGCAACAAGAGAAGCCACCGCAATGAGAAGCCCCCACTCGCCGCAACTAGAGAAAGCCTCCGTGCAGCGATGCAGACCCAACACAGCCAAAAATTAATTAATTAATTAATTAAGAAAAAAAAAAAAAGGCAGCACCTGGGGGCTGGCAGACTGAGGCACCAAGTCTTCCATCACGTCTACTTAGTATCCTGCATGTCAGGGCCATGCTGGACCTGGGGCTGCCCAGACAGAGTGGGGCCTGCATCACCCTTCCCAGGAGGGAGGGTGGAGGGAAACCCTGCATGACCTCTGAGGCCCTAAGAACTCTTGACTAAGGCTGAGCTCAATTTGAAACAGTGGGTGACCAGAGCAGACATTTCATTCATCTATCAATGAGAATCCAGCACTGGAGGAGCAGCAAACAATGGCCTCGCTCAACCTTGACGCTAATCCTGACATGGACC
This sequence comes from Balaenoptera borealis, assembly GCF_965194805.1. Lineage (NCBI taxonomy): Eukaryota > Metazoa > Chordata > Mammalia > Artiodactyla > Balaenopteridae > Balaenoptera > Balaenoptera borealis. The sequence continues at coordinate 118,147,268 of NC_138874.1, read as the reverse complement.
CTAACCCTAAACTCTGATCCTGACCCTAAGCCCTGACCTAACCTTAGCCTAACCCGTACCCTAAACCTGTACCTTACCCTAACCCATGCTCTACCCGCATCCTACCTGTACCCCAATTCTCACCCATACCCTAACACCCACTCTAACACAGAACCCTAACACCCTGAGATCAAAACCATAAACCTTAACCAATAAGCAAAACCATAACCATAACCAAACCATAAAATATATTCATTAACCATAGCCATAAATAACTCATTAACCATAAAACTTAAACCATAACAGCAACCATAAACCATACACAGCCCCAACCCTCACACCAGCCCCAGCCCTAATGCTAACCCTCCAAACCACTTACACCAAGCCAAGTCTAATCAGATTATACAAATACATCTCGAAAAAGAAAACTGGGGAATTCTCTGGTGGCCCAGTGGTTAGGACTCTGTGCTTTCACTGCCAAGGGCTCGGGTTCGATCCCTGACTGGGGAACTAAGATCCCACAAGCCATGGGACGTGGCCAAAATTAATAAATAATTAAAATGAAATAAAACAACTATTTTAAAAAAGATTTTAAAAATAAAGGAAAAAAACAAGAAAACTACCCCAGTACAACTTATAAATATGAATGTAAAAATCTATCACACAATAATAGCAACATGAAACCAACAGAACTTTAAATGGATAATGCCATAAGCAAGTATCTCTACACCAGGAATTTCAGGTTGCTCAACATATGAAAAGTAAGCAATGTATTCAACCACAATAATGGTGTGAAGTAAAAACACATAATCATATCAATTAATGCAAAAAATCTACAATGAAAATTCAGTGTTATTTCATGAAAAACACTCAAGAAAGCAGGAATAAAAGGAAATTTGTTCAATATGGAAAAGAGTAGTACAAAAAGCCACAGCAAACATCATGCTCAACGTTAAAGACTGAAAGATTTACTCCTGAAATCAGGAACAGGGCCAGGAAGCTGGCCTTCATCACCGTTACTCAATAGTGTACTGGAAGTTCTACCCAAAATCTTGAGGAAAGAAATAAAAGGCATCCATGGGTGAATGGAAAAATTAAAACCGTGTCTCTTCACAGAACATAGGTCACATCATCTTATATATAAAACTACCTATAATCAGCAAAGAAATTATTTGAGCTAATCAACTAATTAATAAGCAAAGTTACAGAACAAAATATCAATTCATGAAAATCTATCTTATATGCATACGCTGGCAAAAAATAATCTGAAAAAGAATTTATGAGAACAATTCCATTTTTAATAATGTCAACATCAAGATTTAGGAGTATATTTAATCAAGGTACAAGTCTTGTTTTTATGTATGTAAAGTTGTATGTTTGAAATTACTGGGAAGTCAATTACTTTTCAAAACATCATGTATGTCAACAGCATGCCAGAAAAGCAGAGAAAACATCAAACTTCCATATAGAAGCCAAGCCTTACCCAGATCCAGTTCACCCAAAGTCCACATGTCATTTAGAGGCACTGTGGGAAGGTTATATAAGGAGCCGCTGTCCTCCGTGTTGTGGACGACCTGGGTATGGTAGAAAGAGTGGGATTTTTGAATTCCAATTTTCCACTTCATTCCACAAAAAAACTATTAGAACTAATAAATCAATTCAGTAAAGTTGCAAAATCAATACACAGAAATCAGTTGCATTTCTAAACACTAATAATGAACCATCAGAAAGTGAAAGAAAGCAACCCTATTTACAACTGCATCAAAAAGAACAAAATACCTGGGAATAAAGTCAACCAAGGAGGTGAAAGACCTGCACACTGAAAACTTTAAGACATTGATGAAGACATTGCAAAACACACCAATAAATGGAAAGATAACCTGTTCTCATGGAATGGAACAATTAATATTGTTAAAACATCCATGCTACCCAAAGCAGTGGACACAGTGAATGCAATCCCTCCCAAAATTCCATGGTATTTTCCCCCAAAATAGAGCAAATCCTCCTAATATCTGTGGGGAACCACAAAGGACCCCAAATAGCCAAAGAAACCCTGAAAAAAGAGAACGGGCTGGAGGCATCTCCCTCCCTGACGTCACACTCTGCTCAGAAGCTACAGTCACCAAAACAGTGTGGAACTGGCTCAAAACGGGCACAGGGACCAGAGGAACAGGACAGAGAGACCAGAATTCAACCCACACGGACGGGGTCGGTGAATTTATGACACAGGGACCAAGGACACACCAAGGAGCACGACACGCCCCACGATAAATGGTGCTGGGAAAACTGGACGCCCCATAACTCACGCTGGCTACCCTGCACACAAACTTGACCAAACACCCAGCTTTCCACGCCAAGCCCTCCCTCGCTCACACGAAGAGGGACCCCCTCAACGGTCAGTCGCCCACAGGAAGCTTCTCCCCACTTTTCCTCACCGCCTCTTCACCTTTTCCTCAGGCATCACCTGGGTCCTCAGGAAACCTAGTTCCCTAGTCAGCGTGGACGCAGCCCCACTTTGTCCTGAAGCCGAAACCCCAGCGAGTCCTAAGGAGACGGAGACCGAGCTCCTCTCAGCAGAGACGCTGAGCCCGGCGTCCTACCCAAAGGCCCCCGCCCCCGCCCCCGCCCCCGCGCCTGAGGAGGCTCAACTCCTCTCAGCTGCCCTCACAATCGAGTTCGCAGGGAACGAGCATGCGCTGTGGGTCAGAGAGGCGAACTCGGCGCCACCCTGTGGTCAGTGCAGGAAATGCAGCTCGCGCCTCCCTCACAGGTCACTGGGGGCAGCGTGCCCTACTGACAGGACTGCTGAATCCATTAAACTGAAAATTCAAACTAAAATGGAGTCTCTATCCCAAAAGTTTTCTAAAAGTAGTTAAGGAACAATTAATTGGAAACCATTTGGAATGAAGTGAACGTAGATGCAAACTTTACAACTTATACCAAATTCACTCAAAGTTATTCAGAGGCAAATTTTATTTTAGTTTATAATTTATTTTTGGCTGCGTTGGGTCTTCGTTGCTGCATGTGGGCTTCCTCTAGTTGCGTCGAGCGGGGCTACTCTTCGTTGCGGTGTACGGGCTTCTCATTGTGGTAGCTTCTCTTGTGGGCGAGCACAGGCTCTAGGCGCGCAGGCTTCAGTAGTTGTGCCGCGCAGGCTTCAGTAGTTTTTCCACGCAGGCTTGGTTGCTCTGCGACATGTGGGATCTTCCCGGACCAGGGCTCGAGCCCGTGTCCCCTGCATTGGCAGGCGGACTCTTAACCACTGCGTCACCAGGGAAGTCCCCACAGACAAATTTTAAATACAAAACTATTCAAGGAGCTTCCCTGGTGGCGCAGTGGTTGAGAATCTGTCTGCTAATGCAGGGGACATGGGTTCGAGCCCTGGTCTGGGAAGATCCCACATGCCGCGGAGCAACTAGGCCCGTGAGCCACAACTCCTGACCCTGCGCGTCTGGAGCCTGTGCTCCGCAACAAGAGAGGCCGCGATAGCGTGAGGCCCGCGCACCGCGATGAAGAGTGGCCCCCGCTTGCCACAACTAGAGAAAGCCTTCGCACAGAAACGAAGACCCAACACAGCCAAAAATAAATTAATTAATTCATCAATTAAAAAAAAAAGCTGTCTCTCAAATTTAACTTCCAGAATATATTCAGGAAAAACGCATACGCCCTTTTTGGCCAACCAAAGAAGCGGGCAATGCAAATCAACACTACAAAGAGGTATCACTTCGAATCAGAAAAAAGGACCATCCTCACAAAGGGTAAAAACCAGCTATGCAGGACAAGGAGAGGAGAAAAGGGAGCCTCGTTACGCTGAAGGGGGGAATGTAAATTGCCAACGGCCACTCTGGAGAAGTGTGCTGTGTTTCCTAAAACATCTAAAAAACAGAGCTACAAAGCATAGGGCGCTTCCACTCATGGGCCTATATGTTGGAAAATCCAAAAATCCACAGGACGCAGGCACCCCGTTTACTGCTGCTATGCTTACAACAGCCTCGACTTGGGTACAACTTCATAGTCCTTGGAAGGAAAAAATGGTGAAAGAAAATTTGATACTTAAGCACAACGGAATATTACTCAGCCCTGAAATCAATGAAATGAGGCCAGTTGCAGCAACTCAGGGGGACTTATGTATGGTCATTGAGAGTGAAATAAGTTAGACAGCAAGAGAAACTTATCATAAGATATCACTTATAAAGGGAATCTAAAAATCGCCAACCATGAACTGAATTACAAACAGAACACCATCACACATTTACAAAACACACTTATGGCTGCTTAAGGGGAAAAGTGTGGTGCGTTGATGCATAAACCAGGAGGTTGAAATTGGCACAGATACCGTTCCATACGCCAATAATGTAATCGCCAAGACATACTCATTGTTCACGGAACTGGACTCAGCACACTCTATTCACAGAAAAAACAAATATCTGACTACTAGAAACTACAAAAGAATTTATTGATGTCTCTCTATAAGTGACTCAGGTGGATGTACAGCACCAAGAAACACAACATTGCAAATCAGCTACACCCCATTATAAAAATTAATTATAAAAAAAGAAAGACAGTGAGAGAGAGAGGAATTCTTACAAAATTCAATCAGGGGCTGTGAGGCAACTGGACTGACCACATCTACACTCACAGCTGAATGGGACGTAAGGCTGGACACCCTAACCCTAAACCCTAAACCCTAACCCAACCCTAACCCTACCTTAAACCTAACCCTAACCCAACACTAACCCTAACCCTAAACCTAAACCCTAACCCTAACCCAACCCTAAGCCTAACCCTAACCCCTAGCCCTAGCCCTAACTCTGACCCTAACCCCTAACCCTTAACCCCTAACCCCTAACCCTAACCAAGTTCACAAGTAAACTTCTCGCCCACCTGGAGAGAGTGATTTAATTTTAAAGAGTAAAGACACAATCAGCTCAGTAATTGGCCACGGGGGCTGGAGGGGCCAAGGCTAACCTGAGCTGGAGGAACGTGGGTGCCTGCCTGGATGCTCAGAGGCCAAGGGCTGTCCTGAGACCTGCTTGGACACCCGTGCAGATGGAACAAAGGATCCACCCAGTCCCAAGAGGGCCCCACCAGCCCTCACGAACGCAACACCAGACTTCCCTGGTGGCGCAGTGGTTAAGAATCCACCTGCCCATGCACGGGACACGGGTTTGAGCCCTGGTCAGGGAAGATCCCACATGCTGTGGAGCAACTAAGCCCGTGCACCACAACTACTGAGCCTGCGCTCTAGAACCCGCGAGCCACAACTGCTGAAGCCCACGTGCTTAGAGCCTGTGCTCTGCAACAAGAGAAGCCACTGCAATGAGAAGCCCTCAAATTATGAAAAATGTTGTTAAGAGGATGGATGGGAAAGGTGGTATCTTTGGAGCAACAGAATCATATTTTTTTCCGGTATATTCTGAAAAATAATTCTATTGATATCCACAGTTTTTAGTACCCAAAAATGGATTTAGCCCTATATATTACATAAGTACATGTCTATGCAATGTAATAAAACGCCTACAAACGTACTGAAAAACTTCAAATGGAATTTGGCGACTTGAGACTTTTCAGAAATTTCCTTGCGGCCCAGTCACGTCAAGAGCCAGGAGTTCGAATTCCCTCGCCACTTCCGGCTTCACACCCTCCCACCACACGCACAGTTAAGCTCTGGAATCGTGGAGCTGACGAGAAACGCCTGCCTCTCTCACAAACTCCAAACGTACACTCACCGGCCAGGGCCCCTCACAGTCTCCAGGCTGGTCCCAACCCTGGTGGAATCACTTCCAGCCTTTCTTTCCCCGGTGGCGCACTCCTCCCATGATGCCCTGGGGCGCACCCCTCCCATGATGTCCCGGGGCACACCCCTCCCATGATGCCCCGGGGCCCACCCCTCCCATGATGCCCCGGGGCCCACCGGAAGCAACTCCTCACCTCTCTGGAAAATTGAAACCACCTTTCTTCTCGGTAGGTACCGGCTGTTTCCTTGGAAGTCCATGGCTGCTGATTTTTTCACGTGTTTTCAATACTGTGATACACCCACCCTCCCCGAACTAGATGGTAAGCTGTTGGAGAGAACCAACTTCTAATCCCCAATGCCTGGAACGGTGTCTTTATAAGCCATTTGCTAAATGAAGAGCAGCTAAACGTTTTGTTTGACAGAGTGAAGCAAAGCTGAGTAGAAAAACAGCAGATAACAGAGCCAACGCTTAGCAGAGAATATGGAAGAATAGCGTTACCTTTATAATAACAGCTGGCATTTAAAACCCTAAATCCTTACCTTAGTTTGCAAGGCTCTAAGCATCTGGCCCCTAGCCGCTTCTGCCACTTCATTCCTTGCTACTGTATCCCTGGCTCCTTTCATCCCTGCCCTACTGGCCTTTATTCTGTTCCTGTGCAGGCAAGTTCCCCTCCCAGAGCCTTTGCATTTGTTTCCTCTGCCTGGAATACTGTGCCCCGTTGATATTCGCCTGGCTTGCTCTTCCTCTAAGTGCTCAAATATCATCTCTTTAGAGAAACTTATCCTGATTGATCCATTTCAAACCCACACAGCCACTGTTTCCTTATCCTAATTTTCCTTTCCTTCAGAGAATTTATCACTAATTGACATTTGATATCTGTTTGTTTGTTGTCTGTCCCCACATACACACACACTAGAATAGAGTTTCCATGAGGGCAGAGACTTTGCCTGTTCTGTTCCCTAGTGCTTAAAATCTTCCCAGCATGTAGTAAGCCCTCAATGAATGTTTGATGAATAAACAATTGAATACGTGCATGCTCCCTGTTACCGGCTCTGTGCATTACAGCTTCAAAATTAGCAATTCCATATGTGAATTTCATCACCATCCTGGTTTTGTGAGAGATCTCAAGCTGGTTCCATCTAGCCCCATCTTGGTCAAGTTTGAGGACTTTGCCATCGTACCCCCAACCACCTTTTGGGTAGGGTGATAAATTTATCTGGGTTTGCCCAGGATTGTCCTGATTTTAAAACTGAAGTCTCAGGAATCTCTTCAATTCCAAGCAAATTAGGAAGGTTGGTCACCCTGCTTTGAGGTATCTAGGCTCCATCTTCCTCGTCTTGTTTTATTGTTGTGAGTGTGTGGAATGAGGGGGTGGGGGGCGGGGGGTGGCGGTGACTTAAGAGTGTTCTGGGCCATCTGGAGAGGAAATTGGCTATATGTAGTGGGTAGAATGGGAGGGCTGGATGGCCAGTAGTGAGGCTGTGGTCAGCTGATGGGCCTTACCAAACAGCAACAAAAAAGAGATGAAAGAACAACATAGAAGATGCTGTCCTGGCTTCCAGAGCCCTCTGGCACAGGCAATGGTTGGTACATTCTCTAGAGAAAGTTCCTGGCTTCTAAGTCTCAGGCTCTGCTGTTGACATGGCCTCACCCACTCCATGTCACTTTCAAAAAGTAGCCTATCATGCATTTATTAACTCAGTTGTCACAAGAACCCCATGAGTTAAGTATTGTTATTATCCCCATTTTACAGATGAAGAAACTGAGGCTCAGAAAAGTAGAATAAGTTGCGCAAATTCAAATAGTTTAAATAGTGAAGTCAGGATTTGAACCTCAGTATTCTGACTCTCAAAGTCCACTCTTAGTCACTACATTATCATGCAGCTCTTAACAATGTAAATATGCATTTGGGCTATGCCTAGCCAAGGGCATAAAATCTTTTTTTTTTTTTTAGGCTATGTTGTTTCATACCCCAACAGTTGAAATTAAAAGTAACTGATCACGCGTTTCTTAGTTCTAATGAGGCTTTAAGCACTGAAGAAACCAACAAAAAAAATACAACTACTAGACAAAAAAGGGCAAATGACATGGACCCTAAGTCTCACAGGCATCAGTCAAGATTATGAGGCCAGATAAGAAAGTCTCCAGTTTACTGGACAGACCTAACTGGTAGAATTTCTTCTCTGAACACAATGTTCCCAGGCCATGCACACACTCTCTCCATGATATTTTCAGAGAAGGATGCCTCGTTTGCGTGTAATTCTGAGAAGCATGTATAATTCTGAGAGCGTTAGTGTCTTAACAGGATCTTGCAAAGCCAGAAACAGCTGTCTTGTAGTGAAAGCACAAACTGGACTTGGATTCAAACCAGACTTGTTCTAGCTCCCATTCTGCCACTTACTAGCTGTATGACTAGTCACTTAATCTTGCCAAGCCTCAGTTTTCCAACCTGTAAAACTGATAAATCTATGTCCTCACTGATTGAAGGAAAATCAGTTTAAATATTTCTCTGGATAATCCCCCATCAACTTTTTGCTTTGCAAAATTGTAGTGTAGAAATGCCAGCAGTGGGCTTCCCTGGTGGCGCAGTGGTTGAGAGTCTGCCTGCCAATGCAGGGGACACGGGTTCGAGCCCTGGTCTGGGAAGATCCCACATGCCGCAGAGCAACTGGGCCCGTGAGCTACAACTACTGAGCCTGCGCGTCTGGAGCCTGTGCTCCGCAACAAGAGAAGCCTGCGCACCGCGATGAAGAGTGGCCCCCACTCGCCGTGACTAGAGAAAGCCCTCGCACAGAAACGAAGACCCAACACAGACAAAAATAAATAAAGTAATTAGTTTAATAAATAAATAAATACATTTATTAAAAAAAAAAAAAAAAGAAATGCCAGCAGTATAGAAGTTTATGTATTGCACTTGAAAGAGTTCTGAACTAGCGCTCTTGGATCTGAGAGTAGAATGGGAAGGGGGTCTGTCTAATTAATTAGCATTAATTAGGTAACCTGTCCAGAACCTCAGTTTCTGATTCTGTAACATCAGGGTTAGATTAGGTAATATTCAAGGTTCCCCTCTAGTTCTGGATCTAATATTCTCACTCAATATTTTTAATTAGGCGATTCAATATAAATTTGTATCATTCACTAATATACCTGTCCTGTGACTTTTGCCCAGAAATTTCTGTTTCTGGCTGGGGAACTTCTTGCTGCTTTTGGAAATTTCATCTGTTACATAGCTCTTAGATAGTTGTAACGGGTAAGGGATGATCCTCCTATCAGCACAATTAACTGCCCTTTCTTCTCAAGTAGCCCTCTGCGGAATGAACTTGATTACACTTGTTTCCTGGGCCTCTCTATTTGGCCCTGCTGCTGCTTTCTCCATCCAAATCTGCATTTCCTCTGAATGTGCCTTATATAGTGATTGGTGGAGAGATTTGCTCCCAGGGAGATCAGGAAAACGTTTTCCTCCTCCTTAACACCTGCTCACTCCTTAATCCTTGGCTTCAAAGCTTCCACCCCCACCATCCTGCTGACATTAATGTCAGGATCACCTCTCTGACTGACCCAATGCCCTTTTCATGGTCCTCCTTTTCTCCATCTTCTCTGTAGAGCTTTTTACTATATCCTCTCTCTTGAAAATACCACCCTCTCGAAAATACCACCTCCCTTGACTTCTTCTGACACTAATAATGAAGTTCCCATCACTTTAGAGTTGACAAAATGATTTTGTAACAAGACTGGAGAAAACCCTCATAGACAGAACTCCTCTCAGGTTTGGGAGAGATGGAATGATGGTGTGGGGTGTGAGCTGGGGACTACAGGGTATAGTGGTGGGATAAAGATGAAGCTCCCAAAGGGAATATGTGAGTAAAAATAGGTGATCACCAAACTTGCTAAGGATAAAAGTGGTGTTCTTTACTTGAGGACTTTTATTTTGTTGAGTAACCAGATGAGTAGGCATGCAGGTCAATGGCAGAGCTAAAGGGCCCCATGTAACAGAGGAACAACTGAGTACCCGCAGGGGTCGGGCAGACACCTCAGGGGAAGAAAGGAAATCAACCACCTGCATCAGTGTGACGGAAAATGGACTTCGTGGAAGTCATTGCTGATGGAAACTGAATACTTTAGGGGATGTAATATAATCCTCTTCTAGTCTGCTCTACAAAATCTTCAGTAAAGCCTGCATTGCTCACTTATGTTTTTTGTGCTAGTGGATTATTTGCCAAGGTCTGTGTCAAGGTTGATACAGATTGAAGCATACTGTTTGGCACTGGCTGGAAAGAGACTGCCTGCGGAGACACCCACGTCTTGACAGTATCTCATTTGACCCCCACACTATCCTCATGACTTGGGCAGAAACAGAATTATGTTTCTGATTTTGCAGCGGAAGGAGAAAACCTCACAGCTGCGAAGAGAGGTGATGGGACTTGCCATTTATGGCAGTAAATGACAGAAGTAAAATATGGATCCACGTGGCTCTTTTGACTCCAGCAAGATCTCACTCAGGTATTTGTTTACCTGAAGAATAACCTTTTATTTTTCCACTCTTTTTGTCTTCATTTCCGCCTCTCACCTCCTCAACATGCAGGCTTTCTCTGAGAACCCAGCTTCCTTAGTAAGTTCAACTATCAACTGCATACAGGTGACACCCTCATACTCACAGACCTACATCTTCAGTCTTAATGTCTCCTGTATGTAAACTTTGAATCCTTATCTCTACCTACTTAGCTGGATATCACCATCATCTCAATCTCAATCTGTCCAAAATCGAAATTCCTATTTCCCCCCTTCACTATTTCTCCTGGGCAGGTATCATGCCCCTAGATTTCTAGGCTGCAATGAGGGCTGGATGAAAGGTAGGATCCTCTGATTCCTTTTTCCTCCTCAAACTCAGCATCATCAAAGTCTTGTGGATCCTGCCTTCAGGGTAACCCTTGGGTTTTCTCTTTCCTTTTACATCTCATTTCTGTACTGCTTAATCAAGGCCCTCTTCATTTTACACCATGATTATTTTTATATTCAATGCAAATAGATATTACTTGCATGTTTAATATTATGTTGAGAGGATTGTAATATATTAATGTGGGATAGGGCCTCGAAAAATAAGTCTAGAGGACTTCCCAGTGGTCCAGTGGGTAAGACTGCGTGCTCCCAATGCAGGGGGCCCAGGTTCGATCCCTGGTCGGGGAACTAGATCCCAAGTGCATGCCACAACTAAAGATCCCGCATGCCACAAAGAGGATCTCACATGCTGCAACTAAGACCTGGAGCAGCCTAAATAAATAAATAAATGTTAAAAATAATAATAATAAGTCTAGAGCTCAGAGAGGTCTTAAATGAGAGAAACATATTCCTTTCACCTCCTGGGGTTCTCTTTTTGCCAGGCCTAAACGGGACAGTGAGGCAGACAACTTCAAGCCCACACAATACTCTTCTTGAACCTACGGGATGGACCCGGAGATACCAGGGGACAATCACTGGGAAAGCCAGCCCTCTGGTGCTATGGAGAATTTTAACACACATCTGAATTTATAGGGTCATCCAGGGGTTAATTCTAACTGCCCACCTACTCCCATAAATCATATCAGAGCCTGTATAATCATCTTGGCAAGTTGTACACCAAGATTTTCTAAATAGTTGCTAAGTGGTTCTAGGACCTCAGGTTCTCCCTCTCCATTATATCCTACCATCAGTTCTATACTAATCTTCAGATATATGTGTGTGTCTACACACACACACACACACGTTCACTCTTCTGCTTAAAACCTTGAAAGGTTCCCCAATGATCTCAGAATAATGTCCTGACTCCTTCCATGGGCATTGGGAGCCCATCACGGACAAGCCCAGCCCACTTCTCCAGCCTCACCTCTGTGTTACCCCCAACCCTTCCATCCAGGCTTGCCCATTCCACCTTCCTGAAACACACCCTGGGAGGTCTTGTTTCTAACCACAATCCCTACGTTCCCTAAGCCTGGAACCTCCTCCCTGTACTCTTAAAATCTGCCTCCTTTAAGAGATAGTAGAGGATAGAGGAAAAGGCGAGGCTTTGGAATCAGCAACCTGGGGTTCCAATTCTGGCTCCATTGCCTACTAGCTGTGGGGCCTTTTGGTCAATCACTTAACTCCCTTAGGCCTCAGTTCCCCATATGGACAATGGGAATAATAAGAATATAAACAGTATAACCCCCTAAGGCTTGCAGAGAAAAATAAACATAATAAAATATACAAAAGTGCTATGTAAACAGGAAAGAACTATAAAAAGCATTATTATTATTTTTTTTTATTATTATTATTATCTCCACCGTCACATCCCCTTCAGATCTCTTCTCTCCTCCAAAGCAGTATCATTATCATTAATAACAATTCTGAGAATATTTTACATAAACAACATACCTTACGGGTTTTAAATACCTTGTCCATACATCTAGTCCACTGTGCATCTCACTCATCTTGGCACTTAACCTTGGAAAAGTAATTTATCTTTTCGTGTCTATGTACTCTCTTCCCATGTCCATTATCTCCTCCTTTGGAGCAATGTCCCTATTTCATATCTCCTTTCCCCATTGCCAGCACTCAAAAGTGATGGGCTTGCAAAAGTGAAAGGTTATAGGCATTGGCTCTAGAGCCAGAGAGGATTTGAATCCCATTTCTGCCACTTACTAGTTGTGTGGCCTTAGGCAGTTTATTTAAACTCTCACTGGCCCAAATTTCTTCAGCCATAAAATGGGAATGAAGTTAGCACCTACCCCACAAAACTATTATGATGCTTAAGTGAGTCAATATGGATAAAGCCTGGCACGTAGTGAGTTCGTAATAAATATAAACTATTACTATTAAGTGAGACTGAGTCTGATTCCATTCTTTTCTGCCTTATCACTTCAGCCCTCTTTCAACACAGATTCCCCATGAATCATCCTTATTCATTTATACACAGGAACAAAATCTACTGAGCATCTGTTACATACAAAAGACTGTCCCTTGGATAAAAGCAGCTGTGTTTATGCCTGATCACTTTCTGTTGCTTTCTCCTGGGCCAAATGGTACTAAGAATGAGACAAGTTCTCTGTGGATTGCAGCCTTCAGCTTTCTCCTCTTGTTTTCTCAAGCAGGGAGTAAGATGGTGTTCCAACATCAGATCACCAGGTACAAAAAAGTTCTTCATATTTTTTTACTGAAAGGCTTCTCAGGCCCCTTAACATGCTAGTGTTTATGGTGAATCTCCAGCAACAGGGAATAGAGTTGGCCACATTTCCTGAACTCATTTAGCCACGGGACCTTTTATTTCACAGTTTCTCTCAGAATCAACATTCTGTCAAATCTACTTTGGAAAATGCTACGTGGAAGTCCTATTCTTATCTGTTTCTCCTTTGTCCACAATTTCATTTTGACTAATGCAAACTGTCCTTGGAAATGCCTAACTATATGAGACTACCCACTGGAAGACTAGAGAATCTTTTTTTCTTTTTAATTGAAGTATAGTTGATTTACAATATTGTGTTAGCTTCAGGTGTACAGAAAAGTGACTCAGTTATATTGTTTTCAGATTATATTCCATTATAGGTTACTACAAAATATTGAGTATAATTCAGTACACATTGATCATATACAACATAAACAAGTCAGGCTGTATTGCTGTAAATGGCTCTAACTTCTAAAATGTATGGTAATTCCTACATAGTCAAACATTACTTATGTTTCAGCCAAAAAACAACCCCGAGCAACCATAAGAGTTGTCACAAAGACCATGTATTTCCATTAGAACTTCTAGAACTTCCCATGGAACTTATGACTCCTTTTTTTTGTTTGTTTTTTCCTTTAGCTTGTTCATCTGTTTCCCATTCTATAGCAGATTAGAAAAAGGAAGATTGGGCTCACAGAGGCAAACACACTAACCACAGACAGAATACAGCTGAGTACCTTGCCGTGAAGGTGTAGATATAAAAACTAGAAAGGTGACACAAAAATTCATTGCAACCTAGGAACAATTAGTGCAGGGTAAAATCCGCGAAGAAACTATAATATCCCTGACGACTTTATTACATCACCTCCCAGGCCCCTGAGTGATCAAGGAAAAGTTGAAGTCTATTCAAGATACTAGATTAAATAAATCAAGATAATATATAATACATTTTAGAAAGTTTTCCATCTACAATGGATTTTTTAAAAAAATAAATTAATGGATAAGAATAGATGGGTTAGATGGACCTAGAGATTATCACACTAAGTGAAGTAAGCCAGACAAAGACAAATACACGATATCGCTTATATGTGGAATCTAAAAAAAAAACATGATAGAAATGAACTTATTTACAAAACAGAAGTAGACCTACAGATATAGAAAACAAATTTATGGTTACCTAAGGGGAAAGGGAGGTGGGGGATAAATTAGGAGTTTGGGATTAACACATACACACTACTATATATAAAATAGAAAAACAACAAGGACTTACTGTATAGCACAGGGAACTATATACTCAGTATTTTGTAATAACCTATAAGGGAAATGAATCTGAAAAAGAATATATACATATATATGTGTGTGTGTGTGTGTGTGTGTGTGTGTGTATATATATATATATATATATATATATATATATATATATACACACATACATGAATCTCTTTGCTGTACACCTGAAACTAACACAACATTGTAAATCAAATATACTTCAATTAAAAAATAACGTTTTAAAAAAAAGAATGGATGTGTTAAATGGCCAATCTTATGTTTTCCGGAGATTTCTGAGAAGAGGCGCACACCACCTCATGTTTACGATGCTGGGTAAAGGAGACGTACTTAGTATCCATGCTATTGATCATCCATCGCTTGACAATTCACCCTGTGGCTCTGCCCTTCACTGACCTTCTTAGCACACTCTGCCCCAGTTCTGCTCAGCCTCTAGAACTCTCTAAGTCTCAAAGATCTGTGTCCAACGTCAAAATCCCTACGCAGCTGACTTGGCATTATACAGCCTCCGCTGGTCATTTATCCAAGTAACTTAACAAGAGTGAAAGATCAGGGCTACGATGCATTTACATCTAAGGAGTAAATGGTGATCCCCCAATACAGCCACGTTAGAGTGCTGGGCTTGCGCATTTGGGAGTATAAAGGGAGTTGGGGGGCCACACTTTCGAAACTGCTTCGACCACAGCACCGCAAGGTAAGTGCTCACAAGTGCCCGCTTTTTTGCTCCATGTAGCTGTGATTATACCTGATCAGGTTACCTGGAGAGGAGAGAAGGCAACACAGCAGCCTTTGCTGAGGGCCTACTAAGCGTAAGGAACTGTGTTAAGGGCAATATGGGAGACAAGATGGCGAGGCCTTTCAAGAAGCTTCTACAAAGAGTAAAAAGACAAGAATATAAGCAATTATGACACCAAAAAAAAAAAACAAAACTAACCTGCAGGATATAAAGCTGAATATAATACGTGCTTACCCCTATAATTGTTTAGGTCAGTATTATAATTGCAGTTAACAAATAAACATGCTAATTTGTGATATCTCTTCTGTGATTGCCTTGAAGTATTATTTGAAATTTTTGTGGTTGGTTATGTAAATTTTTTTCTTATGTCAGGATTTCTGGGAGATGATTGCGGGAAGAAATTCTCCCATGCACTTGATCCATCTCAGAATGCATCCTCGTTTGCTTATTAATGACCAGTGTCCAGACTGCTCATTCATGGCATGCCTTGTGGACTTCGGGCTGGGTCGTGTCTGACACTGCAGGAGCATCCCTCAGAGGGGTTCTGTAGCTCTAGGAGCTTGCGATGCTTCGATTTCTGGCCACCATCTTCACCAGAATACCTTCTGTCAGACATTCACAGGGTTAAGAGAAACCTTGGGGATTTTCTGGTCCATCTGTCTCATTTACAGAAGGAAACCAAAGCTCAAGGAAATTACAACAGCTACTTTACAGAGCTGGCATTAGAAAACCGAGGTTCTGCCTCCAAGTGTGATTTCGTTTGAACCAAGGATTCAGAATATGATACTTAATCATTTAATCTTTTCCTGAGAAAGTTGTGAGAAATTTAGGATATAGCTGGAGATTATTAGAGACTCATAAAAGGAAGAGACCAAGAGTACACGACCAAAGTAGGAAAGCAAGTGTTGAAATGTCTCTTCCTGCCTAAATGGTATTTCACGACATGTTCCCCAGGTTCCATAAAAGTACTGTGTGGTAAATGGGAAGTTTAAGTTAAATTTGATATTGAAAATTATTCAGACTCTTACGGTATCCTGAGATCTTCATGTAGGTTATCAACTTCTGGACTGAGATTCCTTAGTCCCAAATAAGTTATCAGCTACCCTACCTTCATCTTCTCCAAGAGAATATAGGATATTTAAGAGAGTGCCCTTCCTAGACCTCTTAAAGAAGTCTTGCCCATAATTCACAACTTTTCTCTCATTGCCAAAGAATTCAACTTCTGGTCTAAAAGCATCCAAGTTACAATCCGGATCATTCCCCTCCCTCCTTCCTTTCTTTTTTGACCCCTCACGGCCCCCTACCCTCAGCCAGAAGCATCATCTCTCTAAGTCCCCATAACACTTCATTTAGACGCTTACAGAATTTGTATTATTCTTCCTTGTTCAAAGATTTATTTGAGCATTTCCTTTAACTGTTCCTAAATTTTGCATTCCTTTAGGGTAGAGAGTGTCTTTATCCTTTTTTATACCCCCTTATGGAGCTGACATGGTACTTTGCACACACATAAGATACTCAAAAAAATTGTTAATCAGTGCTGTAATTACCCAATTATTTAAAGAATGATGACTTAACCGAAGGGAAAAATGGAAAATGTATTTCCATCCCACACCATCCACTGTGTACTATTTAAATGTAGCTAAACTTAGAAAAGTACAATTTCTAGATTTATTTAAACTCTTCATAGTTCATTTGTTCTTTGTTTTGTTTAGTTTTGATTTCCGGAATCACTCTCTCAGAAGCCACTTCATTCCTGAAGGACACTAACCATTGCTTTGGAAACCAAGAAGGTAAGAGTCACTTTCATCTTGATTGGGAATACAATAATTGAAATTCGCAAACAGTGTTTTACATATTCTCATTCTTGCCACACTCATAGGAATCTGAAACTGATGAAATTAAAATCCATTACTTAAGTATTTCTAAAGGCAGATTACAAAATATGCAGCTAAGGAAGCAGGTCTTCCCAAATTTGCTCATCACACTAACAGGAATAAAACACACTGCAG
Organism: Balaenoptera borealis; assembly: GCF_965194805.1. Lineage (NCBI taxonomy): Eukaryota > Metazoa > Chordata > Mammalia > Artiodactyla > Balaenopteridae > Balaenoptera > Balaenoptera borealis. The sequence goes on along the minus strand of NC_138874.1, from coordinate 118,130,345 downwards.
AACTTTGACACACAAGCTCCAGGTCAATATACTTAGGTTGGCCCCAAACATGATGTTCGTAGGCTCAAGATTCAGTCTTCACACAAGTCTAACTTTGCTGTTTTTTGAGCAGAGGCCGCACCCGTGAATTCCCTCAGCTGTGTCTTTACTCACAAATGATGCTGAGAGAATAAGGAGAAATGGATTCAAACCTATGTCCACTGTAGTAATAAAAAAAAATTACTCCCCCACCTCAAGATTTGTGCTTATTGGAAGTAATTCTAGATGAATTAGGACCAAGGAAACCAAAGTATAATTAGGTCATGACCACACCATTGCTGACAAGATGCAGTAGCTGAGAAGTTCCCAGGAGAGGGCTGAAAGTTGAGAGCAGTGTCATAGTGCACTGACAGCAGTAAGAGGGGTTGGGGAGCACTCAGAAGGTGGTGCTGGAGGTCAGGGAGACTGGGATGGCCATCCCCATTGGAAGACCCCTAAAGACAGGAACAGAGGGGATGGTTGGAGGGACACAGCTGTGTAGGGCTGGAAGCAGGTCAAGCTCTCAAAACCAAGAAGCAGATAATTAGGGGACTTTCTGGGGGTAGAGTTTCCAGGGACACCATGAGTCATGCCAAGAGAGTTGGATGAGACCTAACAAGGGAAAGTTTTATCAGCCAAGAATACATGGTTTTAGCCCTGGGTCCCAGAGTACAGTTGTATAAATATGGGGACAAGATCTGACTTAGCAACCGGACGCACACAGCGTGCGTTGAGGGGCTTTGCTTGACAGTGAGTGGTGAGCCATCGGTGTGAGGAGGCTGCCAGAGGGCAGTCACCACCTCGGGCATGACACCTAGGTCAGGAGAGGTGAGGGCACATGCTGATGGAGGACAACATGTGGTCTGGATGTCACACTTAAGAGATTAACAGAAGTGAGCTCACTGTGATGGTAAAGGAGATGCAGAAGCACATCACGGAAGAAACAGATGAAGACAGCACTGGGGCTACTTAGCCTGGAAAAGAAAAAGCTAAGGAGGGACTTCCCTGGAGGTCCAGTGGTTAAGACTTCGCCTTTCAGGCTCAATCCCTGGTCGGGGAGCTAAGATCCTACATGCCTTGCAGCCAAAAAACCAAAACATAAAACAGAAGCAATACTGTAACAAATTCAATAAAGACTTGAAAAATGGTCCACATTAAAAAAAAAAAAAAAAAGCAAAGGAGAACCCAGAGCAGCCATCAAATGGGTGAAGAGTTGTCTTGTGGGGAGAAGGTTTGAACTCTTTCTGTTGTTACCAAGAGCCGAAAGGAGGATCAAACATCCTGAAGTCACAGAGAGCCAGATTTCAGTTTAAAGCAAGAAGTATCTTTGGCCTGCAGAAACTACCCCAAATGATTTTCCAAAATTTTCAAAAGGGAAAAAAGTCATCTTGAAGGCATTTGAGTAGGCTGGACAACACATTTGCAAGAATATCGCTGAGACAACTCATGCATCATCTAGGCAGTAAAAGTAGGAGATACTGGATTCTGAGTCATGGTTAGAGCTGTGGGTGGAAGAAGAAAAATCTTCACCTCAACACACGCAGTGACTTGAATCCCAGACGGAAAGTCTTGTTTTTCTAAGAGACCTAAAGGTATAGTTTGGCCATGAGTCATTGTAGTCTTTCCCCAACTTCAGACTTCAATCTTATACTACTATCACAAATTTTGCAATACCCATTTAAGACCAGTACTGCTAATTCACTTAATATTTTGATTTACCTTGATTCCTTTTTCTTCTTAGATGTGTTTTTCAAAGTTACCCTATATGCTTGCTATGAAAGTCTGGACCGTCTATCTCAGCATCAGCTGAGACATTTAGATATTCAAAATCTCAAACTCTACTCCAGCTCTGCTGAATCAGAATATCTATTTCAACAAGATTCCCAGTTGGATTCCTATGCCCACCAAAGTTTGAGAAACACTGCTTTATATCACTACTATAAACAGATATTTCACTGTCTCTAAGTCGTTAGCACATATTATTCTATTTTATTCTAACTTTCTTCACATTTTCACAAAATATTATCTCTAAACTTGGGATGCATCTTATAATCAATGAAAGGAGTACTGTAATTAGCAGGGTGTTTTCCTTTATTAGTGGGACACAAAATAGGTTATCTTACAATCGATGGCATCTTACATTTTGCTAAAATAAGGTAATAGACTTTAATATAACTATTAAAATTAAGAAATAGTTGCCTAAAATCATTTTGTATTGGACCATTGGGACTATGCCATGGTTTTGGAAAGAGTGGCTTTATAAAAGCAAAATAATGCTCCCAAACATCACTGTGTTTGAGGCCCTTGAGAACAATTCAGTTTCCTCAGTCCCAACCACAGAGATTCTGTTGCAGATGATTTTGATGTGGATCAACTTTCGACACTTCGGGTAGCAGGCTGAATAGTAAGTCAAGCTAAATGACATCAGATCATACACTTGCAGCCTGATGAGATTCCCTCACACTATAGTGCAACCATTCTCAAACTGTGGCCCATGGATCCTTGGAGATTCCTAAGAACTTTTCAAGAGGTACATGAGGTCAAAACAATTTTCATAATACCCAGATGCCATGTGCTTTCTTCACTGTGTTGACTTAATGATGCAAAAGCAAGGATGGATAGACGATCTGACACTTTATTACAAATCAAGACTTGGCACCAAGCTGTACTAATAGTCATAGTATTCTTCACAGCCATACACTGACAGTGAAAAAGAATTTTTTTTTAATTTAAAAAGCCAGCTTCAGGACTTCCCTGGTGGCACAGTGGCTAAGAATCCGCCTGCCAATGCAGGGGACACGGGTTCGAGTCCTGGTCCGGGAAGATCCCACATGCTGCGGAGCAACTAAGCCCGTGAGCCACAACCACTGAGCCCGTGTGCCACAACTACCAAAGCCCGCATGCCTAGAGGCCATGCTCCGCAACAAGAGAAGCCACCGCAATTAGAAGCCCGCGCTCCGCAACGAAGAGTAGCACTCGCCGCAACTAGAGAAAGCCTGCACGCAGCAACAAAGACCCAACGCAGCCAAAAATAAATATAAATAAATAAATAATTTTTTTAAAAAGCCAGCTTCATTGAAAAATGACCTAAAATTTGCAGCAATGGAAAGTATTAATTTGACTACATCTCAAATGTATCCACATCTTTATAATATTCTACATGATCAATCAGGAAGTTCATGAAAAGCACTCCTTTTGCACACTGGACTTTGACATTTGTCTCAAGGAAAAACACATGTGCAGTTGTCTGAGTTGCAAGATGAACCGGCCACTTGATTCATGAAGCACCATTTTTACTTGAAAGAATGACTAGCGGACAAACTATTGTTTCTCAGACTTGTATATCTGGCACACAGTTTCTCAAAAAGCAGTGAAGTGTGTTTATCCTTTCAAGGAAAACTACTGACAGTATTTTTTACTAATGATATAGTTGAGTTTTCAAGCAAAACTTAAAATTTTGTAAGACTTGTGTCTACTATCATTAGCTTGACAACGTCCTAATATTTGAATTTTCTAATGAGATCAGTACTGATATTAATGATTGTGATTTTTTATACTGTATAATGAAACGTGCCAATATTTGGAAGTTCTGTATAATTCAGTAAACAATATTTTCCAAATGATCAACGTATGATGTTTACACATGGGTAAAAGTTTCATTCAAAGTTCAACACAGACCAACAGATCATAATGTTTGTTGATATGGTTTCAGATTCCACATTGCAACTAGCCTTTAAGGAACTACCACAGAAACTACCACGTGTCAAGTTTTGGTATAGTATCTAAAAAGAATTTCCACAATTATGTGAAAGGGCAATTAAAATACTCTTTCCTTTTCCAAATTATATATCTGTGAAAGATTTTCTATATCTACTTTAACCAAAAAACAAAAAAACAAAAAACCATACAGCAACAGACAGAATACAGAAGCAAGCATGAAAACCCATCCATCTTCTACTCAGCAGACATTAAAGTGAGTTGCAAAAATGAAAAACAATGGTACTCTTGCCACTAATTTTTTTGTTTTGGAAAATATAGTCATTTTCATAAAAATATGTCATTAATGTTAACATGCAATGAATTTGATAGGAACTTTAAATGAATTAGATTTTCTCAATTTTGACTTCTAATACCATAAATATTGGTAGATATGACCTGCATAAACCAAACTCACTGGGTTCTCAATGGTTTTTAAGAGTGTGAAGGGGTTCTGAGAAAACAAAGCTTGAGAACTGCTGCTGTCGTAAAACTCACTTAAGCCACAAAAGTAGGGACTATCTTCACAGATGAGGAAACAATATGGATGAATTCTTCCTCTCCACCAAGCAGTAACTGAGAAAATTTAAACCGCATGAAGCCTGCAAGCCAGAGGTCCTCTTTGCGGTGCTATATTGAGTTCCAATCTCTTAACTATGAAAACTTAACCACGAGCACACAGATGGTTCAGCAGAGCCGCTGGCCAAAGTAAAATCGAAATGCAACTTATCCTGAATAAGATCCAGAGGGAAGCAGTTGCTCCTCTTTCTGTAGGACTAGATCCCCCCAGAGTCTCAAGGAGGGATATTGAAACAACAGTCAGTTACCAATGAAGAGTAATTTCATAAAGTGTAAGATTGAGGGCGGGGGAAGTTCCAAGAGACAACCATAAAATGTTCAATTTTCCCACTTTTAATAGGAAACATAAAAGGCTTTATTCAAAACATATGACCTATTTCTTAAGAGAGATATGGGGATACATGTGTGTAATTGAACTCCATTTTATGGTCACTTACAGAAGAATGTATGGAAAGGAAAACGCAGAGAAAGAAAGGGAGAAGGGGAAGAGTTGTGGGGAAAAGAAGTAGAGGGTCAGGAAGGATACGGGAAGAGGTCCAGAGGGAACAGGAAAAGCAAATGCAGATGAGGAAAAGGAACCAGAAAAGTCACACAACCTGCAGGGGCCTTAGAAATGAGCTAGGCTTGCTTCTTCATTTTAAGTGAAATTAGTGGCCCAAAGAAGTTAAGTGGTTTGACCAAGTTCAGTGCCGGGACTTTAAGCCAAATTTTTCTAGCTTCTAAGCAAGGAAAACACATAAAGAGAAGGTCTGTGAAAGGGGATGGTTTGGAAAGAAGTGACGGGGGGGATGAGCGGGAGGGTGGACAGAGAGAGAGAGGCAGAAAGATACATAAACACACCATACGTACATGCTCACACACACACACGCTAAGCAGTGAGTTCTAAAGCAGGTATTTAATTAAACACTGTTTGTCACACCCCGACACTGCTACACATAACTAAAGTTTGGAGACCCCTGCCTTAAGCCCAGTACTTCTCAACGCTACTATGCCTAGAAATCACCTGGAGATCTTGTTAAAGTGCAGATTCTGGTTTTGTAATGCGGGGTGGTTCTGAGATTCTGAATGTCTAACAACTCCTCGGTGATGCTGATGCAACATGTTCAAGGACCACTCTTGGAGTCAGAAGGCCCTACACCAGCAGTTCTCAGAGTGTGGTCCCTGGACCACAATGATGAATTCACCATCAGCTGATGAATGCACCACCAGCATTGCCTAAGAACTTGCTAGAAATGCATATTCTCAGGCCCCATCCCATACCTACTGAATCAGAAGCTCTGGGGGTGAGGCCCAGAAATCTGTGTTTTAACAAGCTGTCCAGGTAATTCTGGTGCATATTAAAGTTTGGAACCATTGCACTAGGCCATAATGTCTCCTATCACCTTGTTGCCTGTAATTGGCTAAACAAGTGTGGCAGTACTTTATGTTCAAGTCATTACTTTTCACTGGGCTATCTGAACTTTCTACTAGGAATTATCAACATTCCAGTAATTCTTTTCAGACACCCTTAAGATTTGGGAATGACACCGAGATCATGAGGCTCAAATGTGATGTGTAATTAAGGAAGTATTTTCTGAGGCCTCCTTTATTAGGCTCAGCTTGGCTTCCTCTAATTGGTTTAGACTTCCACACCTGGAGCTGGACTAAGAGATGTCCCCTCAAACTTTTTTCTTGGAGTAAAATATCTCCTTTAGCTCACCCCCACTTGCCCACTCTAGGCCCCTATACCAGGTCCTGGATTCCTCAGAACGTAGGTTAATCCCAGGAACTTTTGAATCTGGCCCCCTGTCTGAATGGAAATAACAGGATGGAGCTCCCCAAAGCTCCAGATTCAGCAGCCCTGGTCTTCCCAGCCCCTGCAGTCATGAGCTCTGATGCAGAGATGGCCATTTTTGGAGAAGCAGCTCCCTACCTGTGGAAATCAGAGAAGGAGAGAATCGAGGCTCCAAATCGCCCATTTGATTCTAAGAAAGCTTGCTTTGCAGTGGATGATAAGGAATTTTACGTGAAAGGTATGATCCAGAGCAAGGAAAATGACAAAGTCACAGTCGAGACCCTCGACAACCGGGTAAGTGTTGATCTCAGATGTCCTTGCTAACATGGGCATCCCCCTTTGCCTTTGGAGTAGAATAGTAGAAATTGCATGCTGGCCCATAGGAATCTGAAGATAGAACAAGACTCACATTGATCTACTCTGAGTGAAGTCGCAGGTAAAAACTGCCATGGCACATACCTTTCCTCTGGCTCTTTCCTTCGAGGACTTGGGCTTTGAGAGTTTTTGTGATGTTTGCTTTGGAGAAAGGGGAAGGTGGTGGTGGAAGAGTTTGGACTGTTTAAGGGAGAGATTGATACAGATTGCTGCTGGATGGGCGAATATACCAAATAGAACTCTCTAGGCTGCAGAGTGACTTACAGAGGGAGCTCCAGAGGCAATGCCTAATTTAATGCAGAGAATTACAGAGCACCATTCAATTCAATCCTTACTGGACACGCACCATGTCTAGGTCACAGTGTCTATCACTCTGCAAATATGAGCAAATCTCAGTCCCGCTTCCCCAAAGTTTATCATCTAGTGTAGGAATCAAGAGTACATGGTGGGTATGGGGACTTCCCTGGTGGCACAGAGGTTAAGAATCCGCCTGCCGATGCAGGGGACACGGGGTCAATCCCCGGTCCCAGAAGATCCCACATGCCGCGGAGCAACTAAGCCCGTGTGCCACAACTACTGAGCCTGCACTCTAGAGCCCGCGAGCCACAACTACTCAGCCCGTGTGCCACAACTACTGAAGCCCGTGTGCCTAGAGCCTGTGCTCTGCAACAAGAGAAGCCATGACAATGAGAAGACCGTGCACCGCAACGAAGAGTAGCCCCCACTCGCCACAACTAGAGAAAAGCCCGTGTGCAGTAAGGAAGACCCAACGCAGCCAAAAATAAATAAATAAAATAATTTTTTAAAAAAAGAGTACATGGTAGGTATGAATCGCAGTTCACAAATTCAAGCATACAAGACAGATGATGATGACGATGATGATGATGATGATTGTTATTATTAAACTTAACCTCTGGTGTCAGCCTCTTTTCACAGGGCCGGAAATAAATTTTCTGGAGTTACTATTGGGGTCCCCTCCCCAGAGCCATGCCACATTTTCAGTAATACCGCATGGGGTGTCACTGCCCCCCTGAAGGATTGCTAAGAAACAAGCCCCAGTTTCTTTTTTTTTTTTTTTTGGAAAAGATTTTTTTTATCCAGTGTTTAAGTAAGATTAAAAACTACAAGATTTTGCTTGCAGCTGATGAGCAAGAAGAGAAAAGTTAAACCCAAATTATCATCTGATTGGCTAGTTAAAACGCTCTGACTCAAGATCAAATTATTCAGTGACACACCAGTTACTTTGTGTGGGCTGAGGAGTTCTGGAGCAAAACAGCCCTAAACAAAACATATCATCTGAGAGCACAGGGCTAATGGGCATATGAAATACTAAACAAGAAAGCTGATAAAGGGAGGCTGTCGCAGACCTTTTGCTATTTTAGGCTTCTAGCAGTTGGTTACCATATACAAGGACCTAGCAGCCAGTTATTTTATCTCTTGACTTATCTGAGGTTAAACAACTTTAACCCACTAAGCAGGAATAAAGAGACACTTTGTAGATGAGTTGGAAAACATAAAGCAGTCCCACTTCTCCAGTAGAATTTTAGTTGAATTAAATCATAAGAGAAACAATGATTACTGCACATATTGTCCTTGTCACACTGCATCTGTTGAGTAGAATTTCCATTCCAAGTGTTGTTTTCATCTTCACCATCGTCTTGAGTCCTCAATCTGTATATCTTGCCCTCCTTTTTAAAGTCTTCCCCCCGTTTCTCCAGCACTCTTTTTCTGACTGGTTCCCTTTTTTCTGAGTTGCTAGAGGATGCAAGGTTTGAGGATTCCAATGATGCTGCTCTCACCGAGGTCTGTGCAGGAGGAGGATTACTAAATAAGAAGTTGCTAAACAATCTCCAGATGGCAAGGAATGGGTAAAGTACTGTCCCCAAGAATGTCCAAAAGTCGCCACTGGAGGAATGTACCATGGATGTAGTTGGTCTTCCTGCTGGCAACAGTACCACTGAAGCACTTGGGGCAAGTTCCAAATCCAGTAATTTCTTTTTATAATCTTCTTTGGTAAATTCCCTCCTGGGAAACATTGTCGCTAATGAAAAATTACCGTAAGTGTTGCCAACAGTCTGTGCAGCAAACTGCCTTGTTTCTTCTAGAGGAGCATCAGAAGGGAACTGATTTGTGAAGGAAGAACCATCAGGAAGACGGAATTGAATTCTCGCAACACTGCTTCTTTCTGTTGTGGAAGAGTCTCTCTTGACTTCCATTTCTGCCTGTTTGGCCAGCAGGGCAGCAGCTTTAGCAGCTTCTACTTCTTCCTTTGTCTTTGCAAAACGAGCAGCTCTCTCTGCACGGTCCAGTGCAATCATCTGTTTTATACGCTCTCGAGCTGCCCTATCTTCTGCCTTTTCTCTGTTCCTTTCCTCTAACATTCCTTTTGTTAATTCTTCTTCTTGCTTTCTTTTATAATCCAACATTTCTTTTCCAGTTTTCCTCCTCTCAATTTCCTCCTTAATCTCTCTCTGTTCTTCCTCTTTCCTTTTCTCTTCTCTCTTTTCTTCAAGTTTTTTGGTTAGTCTTTCCACTCTGACGGTGAGCTCCTCTGTAGGTCTCTGATTTGAACATCCACCAGGCTCTGGAGACACAGTGGCCTGGCCTGAAATTTCTCCTCCTGTTGCAGAATCTGACTTTGTATCAGAAGTGGGTGGTGTCTCACAGAGCTCTACATTTCTGGACTGACAGTTTTCAGAAGTGTTGTTCTGATCAAATGAGGTGGATGGAGTAGAGACTGAACTTTCTCACTGGCCACTATTTGCCACTGATATTTCACCTTTTAACGAGTGCATCTGCCGGACTTTGTGGATTCTGGTAACAAGTTCATCTGCAGGAACACTTCCTGCTATTACTTCCAAGGGAATTCCACTGTCTCCAATAAAGAAACTGGATGGAACACACACTACAGGAAAGATCTGTGAAAACTGTAGGCAGGCTTCACTTTTGGTATCGATTTTCACAGCAACAAAACTGTTGGAAGATGCTTCGGTCACTTTCTCATCTTCCCAACTTGCAGCCATCTGTGTAGCCTGTTCATCATCACCTGCCACGAACACCACGAAGACCGCGCCGCTCCTCCTGGCCGACGCGATGGCGGCCGGAATGGCGCCCTGGAACCACAGTATCGCTGCCCTCGGCACAGGCGCTCGCTCGGCGTGTTGCCGCCTCGGTCCCGGAGCCGGCCCCGCCTTCTCTGTCTTTGGGCCCCCGTGGACCGCCTCCGGCTCTGCACCGGCACGCGGGCCCATCAGCGGCTCCCAGGAGGCATGAAGCGCGCAGGCCGCGGCGCGCCCTATGACGCATGACGCTACGCGTCGCCATTGGCAGCGCGCCCCCGTCCTTTGTCTCGTTGGCAAGTCGGTGCGTGCGGGAGCCCGGGAGACTGCAGGCCCTGCAGTCCCGGAAGTGGAAGGAGCGCCCCAGTTTCTGAACCTTCAGGACACACAGATTTTTCCATCTTCCTTATGCTATTTTGGATGTCCCTCTCTCTCTAGTTTAGGGCGGTGGGGCAGAAGGGCTTCCTTTCCTCAAGAGATTTGGTCTATATCAACAAATCTCCTCCCTTTTATCTTTTTGGTAAAACCCTCAAAGCTCTTCTGAGGATTCGGGCTTTTGGAAAACAAACGCTAGAAAGGCTTACAGGCTCTCTCGCTTTTATGCCCTATTTTCTACCTTTCCTGAGTAATGGAGTGCCAGTTGTATGCTTAAAGGGGAGGGAAAACAGAGAGGGGAAAATTAGGTAATAGTCTCAAAATACTGTTCAGGCATGGACCATGCTTCAAGTCCAAATGTTTTAACTATTAGGGCAGCGGTGCAAGGAATTCTGGAAGCCTTGAAAAGACAGGGGAGAGCAGAAACAGGTCATGGAAGAGGTGGCACTTCAGAAGAGCTTTGAAGGTTGCTAGATGTAATTTCAATGTAGATATATTCCAGACAAAGGGACCCACATGAGCAGAGGTATTGAGGTGGAGATTTACAGAATACACTGGAAGAGTTTTTTCCAATCTTCCAAGCTTGATCTCATTGCAGCACTCATAGCAAATGGGGTAAACAGAGGCAAGCTGCTGTGGCCTTGGCCATCCTGAGTTCCACCTGGCCACCCTGAGGCTGAAGGGCTCTATAACTTTGCACACCTGTAACCCTCTTCTGGCACACAGAATGGCATGCTGACTTGGGGGCATCAGACCAGAATTGGTTATACAGTTTGACCAGTCTTAGATTTATCAAGAACAGTTATTTACAGATCATCTCTGGGCACAGAGATGATCCATAAAGTTAACCACGGTAATGGGGTAATCTCACCACAATATCTCACCATTTTCACCCCACTGGTAGGTCACCACATCGGCTCTCCCACTCATCATGTGATTTTCCTCTCAATATCCAGACACTCACTCTGAACAGTGACCAAGTCTTCCCCATGATCCCTCCCAAATTTGACAAGATCGAGGACATGGCCATGATGACCCACCTACACGAGCCAGGAGTGCTGTACAACCTCAAAGAGCGTTACGCAGCCTGGATGATCTACGTGAGTACCCTTCAACCTCTCTTTATTCCATTTCCTTCTCTTAGTAAAGTCAAGATCCATAGGTTGAATTTTCTGATTTTCTCAGACCTACTCAGGCCTCTTCTGTGTCACCGTCAACCCCTACCAGTGGCTGCCGGTGTACAACCCTGAGGTGGTGACGGCCTACAGAGGCAAAAAGCACCAGGAGGCCCCGCCCCGCATCTTCTCCATCTCTGACAACGCCTATCAGTTCATGATGACTGGTGAGTAATTTCTTTAATCCATATTTTAAAAAATAGTTTTAGTGAAGTATTCAAGTCCTTTAACTGCACTGGTTCTTAGTTAATTACTCGAGCCCTTCACAGGCTTTGGTCATCCAAACGGTGCAATGACCAAAGTGACCTCAGTAGATTCAGAGGATGTCAGGATGGAAAGCCAGGGGCGCAGTATCTTCCATTACCAGTCACGGTTCTTAAGCCAGAGCTTGGGACTGAAGCCACACTAAGTACATGCTTCTCTGGGGGTGGATGTGAAGCACAAGGAGATGCGCTGCCCCCACCTCCAAAGAAACCCCCAACAGGAACACACTTGGAAGAGAGACTATATTAGTAGCCACTTAGGAATGCAAAGTTGGAGAAATGGGCACAGCAACTTCCCTTCACCTGTTTTCTCAGGCTCCCTCTTTCTCCTCCTTAAATTTCCAGAATAGCAGATGAAATAGCAGAGATGTGGTAATACTGTCACCCTTGTCATGCCTAACATCACTTCGGTCTGTTCCACTTTCACCTGATTTGACTTGGTGCAGAGAGAAGAAGTAGAAGCAAGCATCTGAGATCTGAAGATGCTTAAAAGTCATCCAGGACAATGTTGCCCAAACTTCAGCCATTCCAATGTCACATTCGCAATCCTGGCCATTTCTGCATATTTAAAATCTTTCCTTATAGTGACTGAAGTTCCGTCCATTTCAAAAAGGAAGAATAGGGAATTCCCTGGCGGTCCAATGGTTAAGACTCTGTGCTTCCACTGCAGGGGACACGGATTCGATACCTGGTCAGGGAACTAAGATCCCACATGCCACGTGGTGTGGCCAAAAATAAAAACAAAATAGGAACCGAACAAATCTGCCCTTTGATCTGGAGGAAAACTATTTTTTAAAAAAAGGAAGAATAATATCACTATTAGTATTAGTTTCTTAGGACTGCCGTAACCAAGTACTACACACTGGGTGGCCTAAGCAACAGAAATGCATTGTGTCACAGCTCTGGAGCCTGGAAGTCTGAGATCAAGGTGTCAGCAGGGTTGGTTCCCTCTGAGGGCCGAGAGGGAGAATGTGGTCCAGGCCACTCTCCCAGCTTCCGGTGGTTTGCTGGCCATCCTTGCCATCCCTTGGCTTATAGAATCATCACCTTGATCTGCACTTTCATCTTCACATTGTGTTCTCATCTGTCTCCAAATTTCTCTTTTTATAAGGACACCAGTCATATTGGATTAGGGGCCCACCTACTCCAGTATGACCTCATCTTCACTAATTACATCTGCAATGACCCTATTTCCAAATAAGGTCACATTTTGAGGTACTGGGGGTTAGTTAGGGCCTCAACATATTAGTTTGTTGGGGGGAACACAATTCAACCTATAACACTCTTGTAAATGGAAAACCACGGTCACTGTCCACAAGTAGAAAGTAAAGGTGAAAGAAAAAGGCAATGACAACAAATCAGTGTCCATAAATTCTAATTAGAAGCTGTGGCTTCTTTCAAGTTCTAAGTCTGAGACTTGCTCTCTTTTTTGAAAAGGGAGATAAGAAAGCGCTATTGAGGAGGTAAAGATCTGTGAACACGAATAACTTCCACACTGTGGGACTCACTGTTCACTTCCCATGCTGCCCACGTTACACATCCAGCATTTGGGAAATCTGCACAAATTGTCTCCAAGAAGATTCGACATGCCCAAATCATCACACCACTAGTTAATGGCAAAGCCAGAACTAGAACTCATGGGCTCTGTCTACCCCCAATGTTGCCTGATTTGTATATCCTGCCTGTATGTTGTTTATTTATTCTGTCCTGCTTCCTTCTGCATTTCTAGATCGAGACAACCAGTCCGTCCTCATCGCGTCAGTAACCTGTGTTGTTGCCATGATGACTTGGAAGGGTCTGTCCATTCCTTCTGCTCTCCTTTAGCTCACTTACTTTTTTAAAAAAATTTATTTTATTGAAGTATACTTGATTTACAATGTTGTATTAATGTCTGCTGTACAGCAAAGTGATTCAGTTATACATATATATTCCTTTTCATATTCTTTTCCATTTTGTTTTATCACAAGGTATTGAATATAGTTCCCTGTGCAATGCAGTAGGACCTTGTTGGTTATGCATTCTATATCTAATAGTTTGCATCTACTCATCCCAAACTCTCAATCCATTTGTCCTCCATTCCCCCTTTCCTTGGTCCCCTTGGCAATTACAAGTCTGTTCTCTATGTCTGTGTATCTCACTTTATTTTATTTTATTTTACTTTATTATATTTTATTTATTTTTGGGTGTGTCGGGTCTTAGTTGCAGCACTCGGGATCTTTTGTTGGGGCGCGTGGGCTCTTCGCTGTGGTGTACAGGCTTCTCTCTAGTTGTGGCGGGCGGGTTTTCTCTTCTCTAGTTGTGGCACGCAGGCTCCAGAGTGCGTGGGCTCTGTAGTTGTGGCACGCAGGCACCAGAGCACGTGGGATCTGTAGTTTGTGGCACGTGGGCTCTAATTGAGGTGCGCAAGCTCAGTAGTTATGGCGTGCGGGCTCGGTTGCCCCGCGGCATGTGGGATCTTATTTCCCTGACCAGGGATTGAACCCGCGTCCCTTGCATTGCAAGGCGGGTTCTTTACCACTGGACCACCAGGGAAGTCCCTCTCACTTACTTTTAAATCAACAGCGGAGAATCCGGGGCTGGGAAGACAGTGAACACCAAGTGTGTGATCCAGCACTTTGCAGCAACTGCGGTCACTGGGGAGAAGAGGAAGGAGCAGCGGCCGGGCAAGATGTAGGTGAGCAGCTTCCTGCACCTGGAAGGCTTGCTGGAATGAGTATAACTGAAACCCCAGGTGAGCCCCAAGTGTCTGCAGGGCTTTGTGCACAGCACGAGGTCCTGCCCCAGGGGGTGTTTACTGGGCAAGGCAGGAAATGGCTCCACCTTGTGGACTCGGGCTCTAGCACCAGCTCCATCAGCAACAGCCGAGTGACCTTGAACAACTCCACATCCTCCTTTGGAGAAGGAATGGTTTAGGCCAGTGGTTCTCAAACTGGAGTGCACGTCAGAATCACCAGGAGGGTTCGTTAACAACGGATTGCTGGTCCCCAGGCCCAGAATTTCTGACTGAAATTCCTGTCTCACATTCAAAATCCTGGCATGTTGCATTTCTGTCATGTTCCCATTGTTCATGCCCTGTCCAGGGATCACACTTTGAGAACCACTGGGCTGGACAGTAGTTTCCAAACAGCTCTGAAGTCAGAAAGGCAAGCAATCATGTGGGGAAGGGGGAAAGGTGAAAACTCTGCTTTCTATAAGTGGATTTCTACGTAATAATTCTCACAAAATATTTTATGCAACTTAAACATTTTTTTTGAGAACCACTGTTTCTATCATATGGGTCACTTTCATTGCTCACAGTCTGTTTCTACTTCTGAACCCGAATATCTGTATAAATGGGTCCTGGTGCATGCAGGAACAGAGGTCTATATTTTACAAATCCATAATTTATGATAAAATGTTATCAGAGAAGAAAGGCCTTCTGGGAGATTGAGAGGTAGCGGGTAGGGCTCCAACCTGGAATCTGGTGTGGCCAGAAGCCACTTTGATGCTGTGCTAAGACTCCTTCTACGATGGGACCTTGAAGCCTCCTTGGGTGGGGTGGGGATGGGCCTGTGGGTACTCAGCACAACTGTACCTGCCACCAGCCTGAGCTGGGCGACATCTCTCCCTGGGACCTTCCCGGAGCATCCACACTTTTGAGTCACTGGGAAGTTACTTCGGAAGACGTCCAAAGTCCTCTCTTTTCCTCTTCTCACTTATTATTAGGGAACCCTGGAAGACCAGATCATCCAGGCCAACCCCCTCCTGGAGGCCTTTGCAGATGCCAAGACCGTGAGGAATGACAACTCTTTGAGATTCGTTAAGACTCAGTCCAATTGTCAATGACCCCCAGAAAGAAAACCCTCTCCTCCAATGCTGAATATGAAAAATGGCCACATAAACTAGGATATACCTGGCCTTAGTCTACCCCCAAGCGCTTCAGATCAAGCTGCCCAACCGGGATGTTCTGATAACCCTTCAAAGAACATTTTGTCTTATTCCCAGCCGAAGGAAGATTTAGCTGTCCTTCCCTAACTAATCAGCATCACCTCAGAGCCTCCTGAAGTCACAAGGATTCAAGATTCAAATTCCACAAGTACAAAATGACTTCTCTATGCTAAAATTGGTCTCTTCAGGTGGAAGCATTTTAAAGTACATAAGTCCATTGAACAGTATCCACTGACTTATTAGCCATGAAAACCTTAGTGTGAAGTTAGTTAGCAGATCTGACCTTCTCCAAGTCAGGAGGTGCTGGGAGGAGGGAAAACCTGGTGGAGGCAGCAGAGCTCAAAAATTGGGAAGAAGTTGATACTGAAGATACTGAAGGATATGTCCCATCCTTCAATGTTTCACTTAGGATTAGCTCAACCAAAGAGGCATTTACTTCCGACACTGGCAAATAAACAAGTATCCAGTCTCCTATCTAATTTCACTGGCCAGTAGAGCAAGTACCCAGAGGCACTTGCATTCAGCAGCTAGAACTCCTGAAGAGCGAACACATAATTCACATAAACCTACACTGGTCCTTCATTAACTCTTCTTAGGCTTCATTCAGAGAATACTGAGAATACTACTGAGGATGTACTACATTCCAGGGTCTGTGGGTGAACAAGCAAGGCAATATTTTTGCCCTCCAATTGGCTCACAGAGTGGTAGCGACCAATTAAGCAGATGATGTAAGAAGGGAGTATACACACACACATATATACTATATATAATTTCACCCCTCACTCCCCAAGATTGGGGGAACCCAAGTGCTGAGTGGGTCTTTGGGGAGCCAGGAGGCCTGGCCTGGGGGCTAGGTTTGCATGTAGTAAGTAGTAAGGAAAACTGAGGCAAGAAATCTCAGAAGTAACATCCAGAGGCAAAAAAGAAGTCAGATAGTCCAACCAGGTTATCAGTTCAAAGGTGTTACAAAGAGTTTGAGCAGGATAAAGACCAAGGAGACAGTCAGGTGTGAGGTGGTCCCAAACAGAGACTTGAGAGGGAGCCTGCAGGCATCCCCAGAGCTGTGGGAACAGGGCCAGGTGCTTTGGGCAGAGCTACCTGAGTCTTGGCTGAGCCGGCGTGGGGACCAGATGCCAAGCAAACAGAGAGGAGGAAGGTCCTCATGCTTCTGGCATCACCTCCTCCGTGAGCCTACACAGCCCACCCATCCTCAGTAGTACCTAACAGAAGCTGGCTACAGTACCATAGAAAGAAAATAACTGTGTTTTTCAATCTGTCTTTGGACAGGGGACGTTCATTCGCATTCACTTTGGAGCCACAGGAAAGCTGGTGTCAGCGGACATTGAAACCTGTGAGTCCAAACACTCTATCTGGCACCTTGGCTTTGGCCACAGAGGCATCTCCTGGGGACCCTAAAATCACATCGTTTTTTGTTATCTTAGATCTCTTAGAAAAATCCAGGGTGGCATTTCAGTTATCCCGTGAGAGAGGCTATCATATTTTTTACCAAATCATGTCAAACAAGAAGCCGGAACTTATGGGTAAGTTCCTTGGTTATCATTCTCATCTTCCAAATCGATCACATTGGAAAAAAACTCAGAGTCAGTTGTGCATAAGATGCTAAAGGGATCCTTCTGCTTCACAGACCTGCTTCTCATTTCAACCAACCCCTTTGACTTCCCCTTTGTGAGCCAAGGAGAGGTCACCGTGGCCAGTATTGATGACAGTGAGGAACTGTTGGCCACTGATGTAAGTATTTTGTGTGTTTATTTACTTACGTAAGGAATTGTTGAATTTATGAACTGAGAGGTACCCATGATCTCAGGAGGAAGCTGGGATGCAGGGATGCTCAGTGATTAGACCCAAGAGCTCAGAGAATTAGTACAGATCACACCCCTCCCCCACTTGGTTCCATTTCAGAAGATTCCAGGAAATGGGAATACAGAAAGTTCTCCAAAATAGGCCTTCAGTTCCATTCTCCAGCTTTTTAGAGTAAATGTTTGCATGGATAAGGTCTTTAAAGTTTTTGTTGGAAGTTTTCAGGGTACAAAACCATCTACATGGTTCTTTTAAGAAAATCTAGAAAATACAGAAAAGTCTAAAGCAGGAGAAAAACAGTCCCGCTCTGCAGCAGCCGTTCCATTCCTCCGGTTACCTGCCACCTCCGGCTCACAGTAGGCACCCACCTCCTCAATACACCTGTCAGGCCTCTGGCCTTTAGCTTTGGGGAGTATCTCCAGGGTCAATAACCGTAATATTAACTAAGTGCATTGAGCACTCACGCATGCTAGGAACTGAGAAAAGAGCTTTGCCTCAACAAAACCTCTGGGATCAGCACCACTGCTACCCCCGTTTCATAAAGGTAGAAGCTGAGTCTTAGAAAAATAACACACGATTTGCACGAAGACAGTTTGTAAACGACGGTCTGAACCCAGATTTGCCCAACCCCAGAACTTGCATTTTTAACCCTAACCCGAACCCTAACCCCTAAACCTAACCCTAACCCTAACCCTAAACCCTAAACCCTAAACCCTAACCCTAAACCCTAACCCTAACCCTAAACCCTAATCCTAACAACCCTAACCTTAACCCTAACCCTAACCCTAACCCTAACCCTAACCCTAAACCCTAAACCCTAACCCTAAACCCTAAACCCTAAACCCTAACCCTAAACCCTAAACCCTAAACCCTAACCCTAACCCATCCCAGTAGGTGGCCAAGGGCCTGCTGGGGCTGGAGACGTGCAGGAAGCAGAGCTGGCCCAGCTGCGCAGAGTGGGGTTTGGGGGGCGGTCACAGCAGGTGAAATCACCATGCAAGATAAATCTCCTGTCCTTGCCATAGGCCAAGGGCAAGTCTCTCCGGGCGACCGGCCCTCTCACGTTCTCCTTGTAGAGACCTCGCCAGGGGCACTTGGCTACTTGGGAAAACCGCGCGGGAGTGAACTTTACACCAGCAGATGTTTTGTAAAATTGGAGGGTGTAGGCTCGGGCCTGTCCTCAAAGCCTCTACTCAAAGGCGAGCCCTTCCTGCGGCCGCCAGGTTAGGGAGCTCCGCGACTGTGCCAAACAGCTCTGGTGTGAGTCGTTGTTCCCTCCTCCACCCACCCCCACGAGCCCCTGTCCCCTTACCTGCGGTCCGCGGCCCTCCGCTCCGCGCTCGGATGCCGCTGGGGTGCCAGGAACCCACGGGAGGGGTCGTTCCCGGCCGCCGCGCGCTGGATCCCTAGACCCGCGCCGTGTCGCCGGCGGCGAGGAGCCCCGAGGACGCCCCGCGCCAGGTGCGCTCTGGCCTGGACGCCCACTTCCGGGAGAGACGCGCAGACCGCCGGCGCGCTCAGGTGAGCCGCAGCCAATGCCGAGCGAGACCCGCCCCGCCGGCGCCGCGTCCGCGCGGCACAGCACGATCTCGGCGCTCCGGGCACGGACGCCTGTGGCCGGCGTCTCCTCTTCTGCGAGCGCGAGGCAGGAAGCGGCGCCCCTGCGAGGCCGCTAGCGACGCCCCGGCGCGCGGGCCCCTGCGGCGCGGAGACCGCTCCAGGCTGGACTCACCGAGACCAAGGCCGCCGGCAGGAGCGCTTGCCGGGACCCGGCTTGGGCGGGGGAGCTGCAGTTCCCCGCAAACAACCCAATTTTTTTTAATGGAAAAAGGACTTGAAAAGACCCTTCTCCAGATAACACATACAAATGGTCAACAAACACCTGAAGAGATGTTAAACATCGTTAGTCACGATGGAAATGCACATTAATACCACAACGCCATACCCCTCCACAAACACTAGAAGGCCTATAATCAAGAGAATTAAAAATAACAAAGTTTGGCAAAAATGTAGAGAAATTGATACACAGTTTCCCATGGGGAAAATGAATCGGTTCTGGAGATGGATGGTGAGAATATTTGTACAACAATGTGAATATAGTTAATGCCACAGAACTGTATACTCAAAATGGTTTAAATGGTAAATGTTATTTTTAATCACAATGAAAAAAATGAATGAAGCACTGATGATACATGTTAGAACATGGATGAACATTGAAAACATTCTAAGTCAAAGAGGTCACGCAGAAAAGGTCACCCAGATCATACTCATCTCATGAGTATGGTCAGTTTTAAGTCCATAAAGGTTTTGAAAATGAGGGAAAGTCTCAGTATTGGTTTCAGAAAAAGATAACTGGATGACACTGGGAAAAGACATTTCCATACAGTTGGGGAAACGGTGAATGTTGAAGTGGGCCAGTGGGTAGGATTATAAGGTGGAACCATAAAATTTCCTCTTTCGGGCTTTATGTACTGGTTCCCCAGGAGAGGAGCCCAGTATTGGGTAAAACACAATGGAGTATTTTATGGGAAGTGCTGTGTTTTGTACTAGTGCTTACAGCTTTCTTATACACTTGAAATTACTGGGAAGTAAATTACTTTTCAAATGAATCATGTCAAAACTATGCCCAAAAAAAAGCAGAGAAGACATCAAACTTCATTATAGAGGCCAAGCCTTAACCAGATGCGGTTCACCTAAAGTGGTGACGCTCATCATTCTTGTAGGGTCCACACTTTATTAAGAGGCACGGTGGAAAGATTATATTCGGAGCCACTATGTCTTCGGTGCTGTGGATGACCTGGTTGTAGTAGAAACAGTGGGATATCTGAATTCTAGTTTTCCACATCAAACCACCAAAAAACTGTTAGAACTAATAAATGAATTCAGTAAAGCTGAAATCAATACACAGGGTACAGAATACAAAGGGTACAAAATCAATACACAAAAATCAGTTGTCTTTCTATACACTAATAATGTGCCATCAGAAAGAGAAATTAAAAAACAATCCCATTTACAATTGCATCCAAAAAAAAACCTAGGAATATATTTAACTGAGAAGGTGAAAGCACACCTGAAAACTGTAAGACACTGATGACAGAAACTGAACAAACACAAATAAATGGAAAGATATCCACTGCTCATGTTTGCAAAGAATATTCTTAAAATGTCCATTCTACCCAAAGCAATGTTCAAATGCAAAGCAAGCCGAGTCAAAACTCGAACGGCATTTTTCACAGAAACAGAACAAACATTCCTAACATTTGTGTGGAGCAGAAGATTTCTGCTCTGAAAGACCTTATTCAGAAAGTCAAAAGACAAGCCACAAACTGGGAGAAAAATATTTGCAAACCTCATATCCAATACAGGATTTGGACTCAAAATAGACAAAGACCTCTGAAACAACCCTATAAAAAAGTGGGTAAGGATCTGAACACACACACAGCCAAAAAAGATATACAGATAGTAAAAATCAAACAAAAATATACTCAACGTTATATACCATTAGGGAATTACAAATTAAAATCATGAGATATCACACCACACCTATTAGGAATGTTAAACTCCAAAAATATGACAATACCAGTTACTAGAGGGTGAGAAACAACAGGAACTCTCCCTCCTTGCTTTTGGGATGTCTGTACAGTCACTTTGTAAGACAGTTTGGCAGATTTCCTTTCCAAAGCTAAACAAGTCTCACCTTGGGATCCAAAATCATGCTTTGAAAATCTATGTCCAAATGCAAACGAGGATGCAGTTATGCACAGCAGCACTTTCATAATGGCTAAAAACGTGAAGAAATCAGGATATCCTTCACTAGATGACTGCATAAGCAAAGTGGGGTACATCTATGTCAAGGCGACTAGAATATGCCACCCCAAAATATGTCTCTCTGACATAAGGATTATTTCAGTCTCCTTAAAAAAAAAAAAAAAAGGAATCTCGGAAAACTGAGTAGAGAATGCCCTTTCACGACGGATGTTTACAATAGAGAAAACTCCATTTGTAAGGGTGTGTCCCTCTTTCCACCAGAAATAGAAGGATAATTAGATCTCAAGTAACTTTTATCAATGTAGAAGTCCTGACTTAAATCTGCAAACAACCACACCCTTGTTTACTGTGCTTTGCACGATAACCTGACATAAATGGCTTCCCCCTCCCCAACATCTTTCTTCTGTTTTTAGCTGAAGACGTTATTTAAGGTGATGGCTTTGGTCATTTCAGGGAGTGACTCAGTTTTCCTTGGTATCCCCGCTGTATACAGGAGGTATACACGCTATTAAACTTCTGTTTTTCTCCTGGTAATCTGTCTTTTATTACAACGTCGGTTGGGCGGGGGGGCGGGGGGGGAATCTCAACCAAGAACCTAGAAGTGCAGAGTGAAAATTGTTTTTCCTTCCATACACATGCAATGGAATGCTACTCAGCAGTAGAAAGGAATGAACCATCAACCCATGGAAAGACATGGATAAATCTTCAGTATATATTCTTAAGTGAAAGAATCCAGTCTGAGGAGGCTGCACACAGTATGACCTCATTTATGACATTCTGTGAAAGACAAAACTTCATAAATGATAAGCAGATCATGGGGTGGGGGGTTTGAAGGGATACTTTTGGATAGATAACTCACTATGTGTTTGTCTACGACCATAGATATGTATAACCCAAGGGGTCAATCAAAATCTATTCAAATTTAGTTATTTAGGGTGTAGGAGTATTGCAGGATGGAATACTCAATGTGACAGAGTCTCACTGTATTAGAAATGCATGGAAAAAACTTACTAGAGGGGATGGGGTAAAAGGTGCTGTCCTAAGTTACCTTTGAAAATGAACAGAATCTGTAGACCACAGGCAAAATGGACCATACATAAACAGTGGGCTTTATTTTATAGAGTTCTTTCTAGGGTATTGCTAACAATTCTGAAACCTCTGCACATGTAACCTGGAAAGGAGCAATGCATACATAAATGGCAGATGCTGGGCACCAGGCTCCTCATCGTGGCAGTGGAAGTTACAGATAAGCAAGCAGAGAGCCTCTCCCCTCACAATCCTGGATCTGAGCTTCCTGGGAGGATGGTGTGGGCAGTTGACTGGCCGGGAGAAACTCGCAGATCTTCAAGCTGGGAAGACCCTGCAGACATAGGATCCTCACACCCCATCTTTTCACGCACACCTGCAGAACACACTCAGCCCTCCATAATCAGCCAGTTGCACCTTTTTAGACATTCTCACCCCCAGGCAGGTAAAGTAGCATGAGGGTCTTGCAATACCCCTAAGCTGTCCCAGAATCCAGGCCCTGGGCGGTGGAGCCAGGATGGGGGTGCCTGGGCCTCTGACCAGCAGGTGAGAGGAAGGAGGAAGACCAGTCCTGAGGACAGAGTTTCCCTGAAGTCTGTGAGCCCAGGAGCCCCGATGGGATTCATTCCCAGTGGGGACATGGGCGGGGCCTGCAGTGCTCCTGTTTTCCACCTGGGCCCCTTTGATGAAGCCACAGCAACAGTGGGCCCAGAAGTCTCCCAGAGGTGTTTCAAACTCTGACACAGCGGTTTTACAGACAAACCTCCCCACCCCCATGGTACATCTCACATCTCAACCCAATGTGGTCTTTCTGAAGCATAAATGAGACTGACTCTCTCCCACCTATAATCTCCAAATGTTTCCCCACTTTCACTAGGGTACCTGCCGGGAGGGACATCTGCCAAGGCCCTGACAGTCCCCGGCATCCCCACTAGGCTGCTGGCTTCTGGGTTCCCTGACACTGAGCACCTCAGCAGGCCAGGAGACACAACACAAACCCCCAAAACTGCTCACTTCAGGACGGGGCTGGCACTGCTGTTCCTTGATCAAAGAGAGCAGAGAAGGGGTCCCCAGCTAGGACACAAACTCTGCACCAGTGGCCTCTCCCTGGGCCATCACATCACCTCGTGTGACTTGAGGGAAGGAAGGACCGAGGCACATGTTAGTTCCTAAGCAGGATGGTGTCGGCTCAGTTGTGTCACCCAAAATTCACATGCTGAATCCCTAACCCCCAGGACCCCAGGATGTGGCTGTATTTGGAGATGGAGTTTTTAAAGAGGTGATCAAGGTAAAATGAGGTCACTAGAGTAGGTCTTAATCCAATAAGACTAATGTCCTACAAGAAGAGATTAAGACACAGAATACCATGTGAGGACATGGGGAGAAGATAGCTGTCTACATGCCAAGGAGAGAAGCCTCAGGAGAAACGAGCCTGTAGACACCTTGATCTCAGACAGGATCCAGGACTGGGAGATTGGTCTGTTGTTTAAGCTGCCCGGTGTGTGGTATTTGTTATGGCAGCCCCGAGCAGACTCACACACAGGTTAAATCAGATTTCAGACTGGACAGAGCCCACTCTCCATTTCCCTGTATGTGAGTTATAGGAGCCTCAGGAGCTGAGCATGGGGTCCCTGAGGATAGGCACAAGATACAAGATTATAGGCATAACATGACTGCATTCTTCTTTATTTTATTTTATTTTATTTATTTTTGGCTGCACTGGGTTTTCGTTGCTGTGCACAGGCTTTCTCTAGTTGTGGTGAGCGGGGGCTACTCTTCGTTGCAGCGCATGGGCTTCTCACTGCAGTGGCTTCTCTTGTTGCAGAGCATGGGCTCTAGACGCGCGGGGTTCAGTAATTGTGGCTCGTGGGCTCTAGAGTGCAGGCTCAGTAGTTGTGACGCATGGGCTTACTTGTTTCGCAGCATGTGGGATCTTCATGGACCAGGGCTCGAACCCGTGTCCCCTGCATTCGCAGGCGGATTCTTAACCACAGTGCCACCAGGGAAACCCGACTGCATTCTTCTTAAACAAGCCTGACCTACACTCACACGAGATGGTTTTCTCTTCTATGCACACTAACATAGGCACCTTCAGTCTGAACTGCAAACCTTTGGCTTCACCACCTCCACTGACAGCATTAGCTTCATCTGCTGTGAACCACCTCCTATACGATTTCCAGAACCAGAAAGCATCGAAGAGCTCATGCTCACGTGTAATCACGTTTCACAGGACCAGAGACTGTGCACTAGCATCCGGGCAACTCTTGCTGTCCTCCCTTGATGGCAAGAAGCTCTTCCACTTACTAAAATAGCAACTGTGCTGTTGGTGGTAAACTCAAGGCTCTGGCTTTGGGCATGAGGTCCTCACATCAGAGACTGGCCCTGATTGCCCGTGTGCCTCAAAAGGCACACAGATTTCATTTGTGACCCTGGGAGGTGGGAGCCCAGGAGTCACACCTGGCCTCTGGCCACATTAATCACCCATCCTTGAAGAATAAAATAGCTCATTTTCCAGTCTTTTCTCTCTCCTTTACAAAGAGCAGAGACCGAACGCTGGGTGGTAAGGAAACTCTAGCTTAGTGAAGCAGTAGGAGCTTCAAGGGTTATTCCATGCCACACAATCCACAGCTGGCAAGCTTTCTGGAGGACACAGGGGTTGAGCCCTAAGCTCACATGGCTCACTGAGACCATGCGGCCCCAGTGAGAAACTGCCCGTTGGGAGACCCAGTGGCCCCCATATCCTTGAGTCTTAACGAGTATAAGTGTCAAAAGTTTATTACAACTGGAAGGCCAAAGAATTGCAGGGTAACAGTCTGCTGTTTGGATGTTGTGGCCAGGGCCACACTCAGTGTTTGGAGGGTTATTACTTCTCTTGGAAGGCTACGAGGCTGTGAAGGAAGAGACGCTTCTCTCAATCACATGGATGTACAGAATTGAACCACCCAGGGGGCTGTCTATGCTGCCCAGGTAGCTATTCAATTGCACAGTCGCATGGTCAGCTCAGTGACTGGCAACAAGGGCTTGACAGGGCCCAGGCTGGCCTGAGCTAGAGGACTGCAAATGCCTGCCTGGATGGTTGAAGGGCAAGGGCTGTCCTAGCTAAGACCTAACTGTCTACTGCTGGCCACTTGAATGGGACAAAGGATCCATTCAGTCCCAGGAGGGCCCAACCAGCCTTCAAGTATGCAGCACGTAGGGGCTGGCAGGTCGCTACCCCCAGTCCTATATAAATCCACACGTGTCTTCTGAGTGCTCTGTGTGTCAGGGCTGTGCTGGAACCTGGGGCTGCCCAGACAGAGTGGCCAGACAGAGGGTGGGAGGACAGAGGGACACCCTGTGGGACTTCTGGGGCCCTCCACAACACTTGACTGAGTAGAGTTAGATTTGAAACAATCAGTGATCGGAGTAGACATTTCATTCTTCTAACAGAGCCCAGTACTGGGGTACAGAAAATCAACGGTTCAGCTTAACTTCCTAACTCATGTGTGACCCTGGGCCACTCCTACTCTTCCTGGAGGCCTCACAAAGATGGAGAGTGAGGAGGGGGAAGAGGACCAGTTATGCTTAAACCTAACTCTAACCCTAATCCTCTGATTCTAACACCCTAACCTATAACCCTAATCCCCTGATATATAACCCTAAACTGTAACAACCTTAGCCCCACACCCCTAGACTGTGGACTCTGACCCCCTAAGCTCTAAATCTTAACCCTCCAAACCTGACTCTCTAATCCTGACCCGTAACTCTAAACTCTGACCCTGACCCCAGCCCTATACCCTAGCCCAACACTGACCCTGATCCCCAACACTGACACTGACCCTGGATTTTGAGCCAGAGCCCAACCCTAACCCTAGGGGTTAGGGTCCTTAACCCTGACCCTAACCCCTAACCCCAGGCAGTCTGTACAAGACGGGTTCTGGCTTCAAGGGTCATTTGAACCTTTGGTCTGTCCATATCTTGCATATGTCAGTTCATTCCCAAAGAAGTAGCCCCAGTAGCAAGGAGATCATGGTCCATTCTGCCATAGTTTTGGGTCAGTAGTCCCTGACTTGAACCATGATCTTGGGCGGGAATGGCCATGGTCTCAAGCCTCTAATTCCTATCCCTGTCCCTGACCTTGATGCTGATCCTAACAATGAACAGTGACTCTGAATCTGGCCTCTGACATTGACTCTTGACCCTTTCCCTGACCCTGGTCCCCAGACAGACTCTTGCTTGGACCCTGAATCCTAATTCTTACTTTGTGACTTTTCATAACCTTATCCGTATCATGAGAGCTATGGATTTTTAGACAGCACATTCACATTGATGTGACAGTTCAAGCTTTGAAAACTTCAGAAGGGTGCATGTGGTAGCGGTGACAGCCTTTGTAAAGGCTTAAGGTGGGTTTGAGCCTATTTATCTCGAGGAAGGAGGCTGGTGGCTTGAGCAGAGTGAGCGAGGGGGAGCCCAGCCAGGTTGTCCTTTGACAAGATTATATGAAATAATCTCCTACCATGACGAGAATAAGAACTGTTCCGGCACAGGAAGCCCTCCTTACATGTTAGTTCTTGTTTGCTATTACTATTCCCAGACTACAGATGAGGAAAACTGACGGCAGCTCTTAGAGCAAGGCTTTGCACAGATAGTGCTCAAAACTGCTCCTCACACTTCGTTGTTACTGTCGTGATTGGATCCCGGTCAACAGGTGAGGAAGACGAGGGGTGGGATGTCTCGGAACAGGATTTGTGCACAGTGAACACTCAGATGCCCAGACTCAGGCTGGAAACTGTCACCTGCACCGCCTGCAACCAGGTCCACCGGCCTCCCCCAAAACGTGAATTCTGCCCCATCCAGCGCCGGCAGGGAGCCTGGCTGAACCTCCCCTCCACATGCAGCCCTGAGGTCCACCACGGTCCTTCCAGACCCACAGAGGAACGCGGCAGTTCTGCACCCCCAGCCCGCCCTACAAACCCGACATCGTCCACCCTTCGGCCCCGCCTCCCTTGAGAATGCGTCACGCGAGGCAGGACCAGCCTCGGGATCACGCTGGGAAGAATCAGGATCTCGCTGCACCCTTGCGCTCTCCTCCGCGTCCAGCCGAGAAGAGCGGCCAAGATGAGTCAGGTGGGGCCAACTCACGGCCTCGGTCCAGAACGCCCACGCGGAGGTTTCCGGTAAACCGGAAACCTCGCCTAAGTGTGCAGAGACGGAAATCACACTCGGCTCCCCACCGCCAGGTTCGGGCTCACTCGCCGCAACGCGGGTGACGTCACGTGGGGCGGGCTCTCGGGAGGCCTCAACACTCTCGCAGGTCACCGGCTCCTCAACCGGCCAATCACAAGCCTGGAAGACCAGGCGCGGCCCTCGCTTGCTCTGCGCTGAATCTGCGCCGGGAGGCCTCAAGCATGCGCACTGGCGCTTGCCCAACTGTCTACTCCGCGGCCTGCTTCCGAAGGGATCCGGCGCGGGTCGCACTGCGCAGGCGTGCTGAGGCCGCCCCGCCCCCGGCGCGGATTCCGTCCAATCCAAGCGGAGGCGCCAGACTGAGAGGAAATGGCGGGGCGCTCGGGGTCTTCGAACGCGGAGCAGGCGGGAGCCGTGGGCCGGGCTGACGAGGCCGGAGGTAGAGCCGACCCCGGCGACAGCCTCTCACGAGGCCTACGGCGGGAGCCGGGCGGTAGACGGCTGGGCGGGCAGGGAGCGCACGCGGGCGCTGCTTCGAGTCAGGGCGGACGTGGGGAAAAACGACTTTCGTCCCTTGCGGAAGGGTCTCGGCGGCTCTGCCGGCAGCCGCGAGGACTCACCCACAGGCCCGCGTCCTACATTCACTCACCTCCCGCTGGCCTCGTTTGCCCCATCTGCTCCGCTTAAGTAGCTAAAAGTAGGCAGAGGACGTCCTTTCAACTTGATAGCACATTCAGATGATAGAAAGACTAGTGGGTAAAGGCTTTGCAGTAGCCCATCTGGCACAAATTTTAACATTTAAATTATTTTTCCCCCTTTTTGGTCACCTTCCTAGAGGATCACACAAAACATATAGATGCATGGACTGGATAGTAGCCTAGATGGTGGTACGAAAACGTGAGGAGGGAACAGCTAAATCCCATGCACAGTTCTTTACTGATGGGCGTTCACGTTTTTTTCCCACTTTTGACATAAATATTGCTTCAGTGTCATTTAACATACCTTTTGCATATTTAACCAAGCATATCTGATGGATAAATTCCTAGAAGTGGAATTTTGTCTTCAAAATGGTGATGTAGCCAGACTGTCCTCCAAAAGGTTGCCTCACTCTCCACAGTCTGTCAGTGTTAGTGCCTGTTTCCCTACATCATCACAAACACTGGGCCTTATCAGACTTACTAATCTTTACCAACCTGCTAGATGCAACATGTTATTTTCATCTCTTTAATTATGACTGAAGGAGTACGTCTTTTCAAATATTATTAGCCATTTGTGTAGTTTTTGGTTAATTGTTCTCTCCATTTCTCCATTCTTACGTAGAAATGATTATTTACCTTCTCTATATTGTTTGATTGGTTGGTTGCTTTATTTTTTTTAAACTTTTTATTATGGATAAATTTAAGCATATACAAAAAAATATACAAGCACATGAAAAGATACTCAACATGGCTAATTATTAGAGAAATGCAAATCAAAACTACAATGAGGCATCACCTCACACTGGTCAAAATGGCCACCATCAAAATGTCTACAAATAATAAATGCTGGAGAGGGTGTGGAGAAAAGGGGACCCTCCTACACGGTTGGTGGGAATATAAACTGGTGCAGCCACTGTGGAGAACAGTATGGAGGTTCCTCAAAACAAAAACTAAAAATAGAGTTACCATATTATCCAGCAGTCCCATTCCTGGGCATATATCTGGCAAAGATGAAAGCTCTAATTCAAAAAGATACGTGCACCCCAGTGTTATAGCAACACTGTTTACAGTAGCCAAGACGTGGAAGCAACTTAAATGTCTATTGACAGATGAATGGATAAAGAAGATGTGGTACATATATACAAAGGATTATTACTAAGACAAAAAGTAATGAAATAATGCCATTTGTAGCAACATGGATGGACCTAGAGATTATCATACTAAGTGAAGTAAATCAGAGAAATATATGATATCACTTATATGTGGAATCTAAAACTGGTACAAATGAACTTATTTACAAAACAGAAATAGACTCACAGACACAGAAAAGAAATTTATGGTTGCCAAAGGGGAAAGGGGTGGGGGAGAGAGAAGTTAGGATTGGGATTAACAGATACACACTACTAAAGAGAAACAAGGACCTACTCTACAGCACAGGGAACTATATTCAATATCTTGTAATCTATAATGGAAAAGAATCTGAAAAGTATATATATAATATAACCAAATCACTTTGCTGTACACCTGAAACTAAAACACCATTGTAAGTCAACTATACTTCAATTAAAAACCATTTTTTAAAATATTTATTTATTTATTTATTTGGCTGTGCTGGGTCTTAGTTGCAGCACGCGGGATCTTCATTGCAGCATGTGGGATCTTTAGTTGTGGCATATGGGATCAAGTTCCCTGACCAGGGATCAAACCCGGGTTCCCTTCATTTGGAGTGCAGAGTCTTAACCACTGGACCACCAAGGAAGTCCTAAAAAAATTTTTTTAAGTCAAGAACAAAGTATAATTACCCCATGAACTCATCTTTCAGTTTTAACAGTTATCAGCTCTTGGCCAATCTTGTTTCCTCGTTATCCTCACCCACTCACTACCACCTACTCCACTGTTTCATTTCAAAGTATCCCAGGCATCATAACATATCATCCATAGATATTGGTTTGGCCAAAAAGTTCGTTCGGGTTTTTCCGTAAGATGGTATGGGAAAACCCAAACAAACTTTTTGGCCAACCCAATATTTGCATATATCTCTCTAAAAAATAAGCACTCTTTGCAGAAAAGTAACCACAATAGCATTGTCACATCTGAATAATGGCTAAAATAATTCCTTTGTTTCATCAACTAGTCAGTTTTCAAATTTCCTTGATTGTGTCATCACTGTTTTAAGAAGTGCTTTCAATTGAATCGAAATCCAAATATGGTCCATTTATTGAGCTTGGTTGATATGTTTCTTTAATTTCTTTTTGTCTGTAAGGATCTTCCTTTCTCCCTTTTCCCCCAAAATGTGTTTAAATTAAAGAAACTGGGTTGTTTTTCCTGTGACGTTTCCCAGTGTGGATGTTACTAATTGCATGCCCATGTGTCACTTAAAATGTTCCTCTCTCCCTGTATTTCCTCTGAATTGGTTATTTAGATTGAGAGGCTTAACAAGTATTAGTGTCATTTTTTTACAAGAATCCTACATTGAATTTTTACATCACATATCTCATAATGTCCAGTTATTTTTATTGTGATGTTAATGCCATTAATAATAATTGCCTAGATCTACTAATTCATCAAGGAGTTAAAAATATGTGCCTATATTGATTATAAGCAAGTTAATATGAAATATTTTGCTTGGAGCCTGCAGAACAACAATTGTATATAGGAAAGCTATTTATATTTATATATATTTAAATGAGACATCTTATTAGATTTTCTCACTATTCCTTGTAAGGTTTTTTTGGGTAATCTCTAGAAATTTCTAGTTCATTATGCCACCTACTAGTTACAGTGATTTCTGACTCCTTGTTTCCAGTTTTTAATACCACTTCTTTTTTTTTCTTTCATTATTACATCCTGAGCTTTGGCCAGGCCTTGAACAGTATCAGCAGTAAGAGTGTACCCCTTTCCTTGCCCTGAGTTTTATTAAGGGGAAATCTGTGGTGTCATTTCACCCTTTAGGAAAATCTGCCCATGAAGGGCCGGTTCATCCCTTGTACAGTGTCTCCCTAAGGGCAAGGAGCAGATGCACCACTCTGGCTGGAGACCTGCCCTCAGCGCACCTCACTCCCAGCCCAGTGTTATCAGATCCTTCCTCAGGCTTCTTACTCCTACATAATTCTTTTTTTTTTTTTTAATCTTTATTGGATCCTACATAATTCTTAAATGTTTGGTTTTCTCTCCACAGGGCAGGCCAAGTCCTCACAGAAAATTGAAGACTTGATGGAAATGGTGAACAAGTTGCAGAAAGGTCACATGTCTCCTCTGTAACTGAGGCTCAGCCTGAGATTTGGGGACAGGCAGAAGTGGAATCAATTCCAAGGCCCAAAATTCACCACCTTGGAAAATTAACTCATTTGCTCTCTCTTACTTTTAAAACA
The DNA here is from genome assembly GCF_965194805.1 of Balaenoptera borealis. NCBI lineage: Eukaryota > Metazoa > Chordata > Mammalia > Artiodactyla > Balaenopteridae > Balaenoptera > Balaenoptera borealis. The sequence goes on along the minus strand of NC_138874.1, from coordinate 118,099,197 downwards.
ATTTTTTGAAGTAAAAATATGAACCCATGATTCAGAATTCAAGTATAAGGGGATAAAGTACAAACGTTTTCCCAAAACTCAGCTGCAGTCGCCTGGCTGGCCGTCGCAGTTGGTTCCCATGCACTCTGCTGGGTCCAGGGTTTCACCTCGCCTCCGCCTCACCTCTGCTCCTCTCGCTTGCTCACCAGGCACCTTCCACCCATGCTTCCACCTTAGGGCAGGCCTTTGCACTGACTGTCTCCCACCCCCACCCAGGGAACAGCAAGGTCTGCCCCCCTCACTTCATTTGGGGCCCTCAAGGGGTCTTGCCATATCTGAAGAAGCACGTCCCACTCCACTTCTTAATCTGTTGCCCCTCCTGTGTTTCTCTTGACTGCACTTAATCACAACCTGACTCAGGTTCTTTATCTGTTCCTGTCTCCCCTCCCTAGAATGTGAGCCCTTGGAGGGCATCCACCTCCCTTCACCTGCCCTGTCATCTTCACTCAACCTCCTTGTTTCCCTGCAGCCGGAAGCCTAGAGCCCAGGATTGACGTCCTGATTAACCGGATTAATGAGGTTCAGCAAGGTGAGCTCAGGACCTTGGCTTGTCTGCCAGGTGCGGTTACATGATTTGCAGGGCTCAGTGCGAAATGAAAATGCAGGGCCCCTCGTTCAAAATTACTGTGTTTTGAACCAGCAGAGCATTAAACCTAGCATGGGTTGGTTGGGCCCATCTAAATTCAGGTGCTATACTCACATGTTTATTAACCTGTCCTGCTGTCAACTGAGCCCAACAAGAAGGGCTTGGGCTCTGGAAGACTTGTTTCCTGCTCTGTAAAATCTGGGCCCCTCTACATTTGCTTAAAGACAAATGTGAAATGTTTGCAAGAACAGACACTTACACAATGTCCTGCGGTTTGGCACAGCAAAAAAGAAAGCCAGTGAGGAGCTAGGAGAGGCCCGGACTGTCTGGGAGACCCTGCAGAAGGAACTGGACTCACGTAAGCTTGCGGGCGATGACCCAGAGGTCCCCACAATGTCATGCATCCTTGAACCCAATATTCCCATCAGCATCTTGCCGTGGCCAAGGGCTCCTGCCCCCTCTCCAACCTCAGGTCCTACCAATCTCCCCCGTCCAACTCTGGGTGGGAGTGTTCCTGAAACACCCTTCAAGCATACTCCTACCTTAGGGGCTTTGCTAGGAGGTTCCCCCAGATAATACAGGTTCCTATTACCTCACATCATCATTCAGTTCTCAGCTCAAATGTCCCCTTCTCAGAGAGGCCTTCCCCAGTTACCCCACCCAAAGACAGCACTCTGCCCACACCTAGTCACGTGCCCCTTACTGCTCGATGTGTTTCTTCACAGCCCTTACCCAACTTCACGCAATGTGTTTATTTTTCCTCTTCCCTCCACGTAAACGCCCTGCCATTCCACAGGGTCCTCACAGCCACCCTTTATCAACTTGAGGGCCCTTTGATGCTTACAGGGAGTATGGGCACAAGAGGGGAAGGGGCTCACCTCGAGGGGTCTACATTTGGGGTTGGGGGTAGGGCTGTACCAAACCGCCCATGTGACCATGGGCAAGCCCAGTCCCTGAAGGTTCAGTGTTGTGGACTCTGATGCCTGAACATGTTACTGCTTTTTCCAGTGAGTGGAGAGAAAGTACGCCTGAAAGAGATCTTGAGCAAAAAGCAAGGTAATTGCAGCTACTCTATCTCCAGGTTTTTGCCTTTGCCACCCTGAAGAAGCCCACTGTCTCTGTAGCAGTAGAAGCCTTTTGAAACCTGAATCACGTTGCATCCCTCCTGTGGCTGCCACCAAACATGCAGTAAATGACAAAGTTCCATCAGCTCCAGGAGACCCCATATGATCTGGCACTTTTACCTCTGCCCAAACCTCATGCCTTGATGGGCTCTCACGGGGCCCTCACTTCCTCTCCCTGCAGAGACCCTGAGGATCCTCCGGCTCCACTGCCAGGAGAAGGAAAGTGAGACACAGAGGTAAGAGCTTCCACCTGGCCCCTGCTCAGTGCTGTCCTTTCATTCTGGTAGAGAGAGAAAGCAGAGGAAATCAGTCTTAAACCCACAGCTCTCATCTCCCTAAAACGGGGAGGCCAAATGACTGTCTTCCCACCTTGACTCCAACAGTAGGCAGTAGTGTTAGGAGTACTCATTCACTGGGATAAGCATTCATTTGCTAGAATGTCAATTAAATTCCTTTGGCTGGTTTTTATTCTATACCTTCATACTTTTCTGCAGGCTGTCTTGGCTGTCTACTCATCTGTCTCTTCATTTAGGCGTCAAGCCAACCATCTGTGCACCAGTCTCTCTCCATTCATCCATTATCCTTCCATCCACCCAACCACTTGTGCATCCATCTCTCTACCTCCTGAATGCTTATTTTGCTCATTTTGTGACCAGAGGCCCCAAGCCCCTAGCATACCAACTTTGAAACTGTTTGAGAAATTCACATGAGACTAATATGTGTGTGTGCCTGTACTTGTGACCATGCCCACATTGATCTCCCCAATCTTCACAATGACATTTCCAGAGGGCATGAGCTCATGCCCCCCTCCCACAAAGTTACAGAGAAGGACCTCAATCTAGAAGGTTAGAACAGACCTCAAGAGAAGGACGCAGAAGCCCCACCCCAGGCTCCTCCTAGGGAGACATTCAGAAAACATGATGGCTGCCTTGACTCTTGCCAGGAAGCATACCATGCTGCAGGAGTGCAAGGAGAGAATTTCTGCCCTGAACTCCCAGATTGAGCAGGAAAAGAGCAAACAGAGGCAGTTGAGGTAAAGCCCATTGCCCAAGGCCTGGGGGGCTGGATGCATTGTAAGTGGGGGGAATACTAAGAACGGGGGTTAGAAGAGGAGCTGGCTGAGCTGAAGCTTGGAGGGTCAAGGAGGCAGAGGTGCTCCCAGCAGAGTGAAGAGCACGGGCGAGCTCCCCCATGTCTCTGCATGAAGACCCCAGCCTGAGCCAGGTTGAGGAGGGGTGTCTCTCAGCTCACGGCCCCTCATCCTGTGTGCTTGGTCCCCAGGTTGGATTTTGAGGAGCAACTGGAGGATCTGATGGGCCAGCATAAGGACCTGTGGGAATTCCACGTGAGTCACTCAGAGCCACTCCTTCCACATTCCACATCTTCTCTGGCAGCACCAGCCCAAAACTCAGGGTCATCCTCCAGGCCTCCTTCTTCTCAATTGCCGCACCCAGTTCCTGAGCAAGCCCTGGCAGCCGTATGTTAGAGTCATGCTCAGTCCAGTTCCTCATCACCCTCACTGCCACCCGGTATTGTCCTCTTCACTGGCCCTGCCCACCCATCCCTGATGCCCTCCCAGGGGCCTTAAGTGGTCAGGAGGAACCCTGATGAACCAAGGAGGGGTTATCCATCAAGGAGGTTCATGGGTGTGTTTGGGGCCATCACAGACACAGGGCAGATAGTGGGGAACCAAGCAGGCCAGTGTTTGCCACCTGGGGATCCCAAACAAGAAAACAGAATGAATGTCAGGACGGAAGGGCTCAGTGCGGTCACAGAGCGGGAAGAGGAGGAGCTGCAGTGCTGGGCTGGTAACTGACTCTCCAGAGAACAGCCTTGATTGGTGGTGTTTGCAGGATGCCCTGTAGCGAATACCCCAGGGCTGATTTCAAACCTTGCAGAATTCCTGAACACTAACTCTCATGAGCCTCTCCAGCGTAGCACCACAGGTATCTGGGGTGAAACAGCTCCAGGTGGACAGAATGGCCAATGGAAAGGCCCTGAGGCTGGACCATGCCTGGCATGCAGAGTAAAGACCGGGTCCAGATCGGCTTCTCTGAGGCACATGGGCGGAAGCCAGGCGATGTGGACAGGCCACCTTTCTACCCCTCAGAAGCCAGAGCAGCTGGCCCTGGAGATTGGCGCCCTGGACAGCAGCAAGGAGCAGCTGCTCAAGGAAGGTGAGGCCTGGAGAATGGGGATGCCCTGCCCTGCCCTGCCCTGCCCTGCCCTGCCCTGCCATCTGTCCCTTCCTGCTGCAGAAAAGCTGGTGGAGGCAAAGCTGGAGGATGTGAAGCATCGTCTGTGCTCCCAGTTTGGAGCCAAGGGCTGCTCGGCAATCACTGAGGGGCTCTTCCTGCGCAGCGAGGAAGCAGCAGCTGTGGTGTAAGAGAGGGATGGGGAGGGGGCGGCGGGGAGGGGGAGGAGCTGCCAGCACTGATGCCCACCCTCAGGCATCTGTTTGAGGAGGAGAACGAGAAGGCCCAGGAGTTCCTGGAGGCTGCTGCCCAGCGCCAGGAGCAGCTGCAGCAGAAGTGCCAGCAGCTGCAGCAGAAGAGGCAGAGGTGGGCACGGAGCCCTTCCCTTTCCCCCGGTCCCCAAGGGGAAGGTGGCTAAGGGAGTCTCTGCTCCCTCCTAGACTCTGTCACTTGGTCTCTTTACAATCCTACCCTTCTCCCTCCCCACCCTCCTACCCTACCCCCCTACCCCTTTTTGTCTAGGCTGAAGGAGGAGCTGGAAAAGCTTGGAGTGCAGGTCCCTGCTCAAGGCCAGAGCAAGCAAGAGGAAGGGGCTGGCCCAGGAGAAGCTGTGAGTCCTGGAATCCGCTTCAGGGAGCAGAGACAGCTTATGAAAGGAGCTCTGGGTGGGAAGGCAAGGAGGGGGTCCTCAGAGTGCTCAGAAGATGGTCTTCACGGAAGGGCATTCCCAAAGGGACACAGCCAAGGCGAAGGTGCAGAAGCTGGCAGCGGTGGGGTGAGGAAGGGCAGGACCCAGGGAGGGTGTGGGCATGGGGATGTGAGGAGACTCCCACGTCACACTCTGACCTCCCACAGGCCAATCCCAAGCCCCTTGGAGTCAGTGAGGAGAAAGACCCAGAGCGCCCACTAAGCAGAGCCTGATGCCCTCCTAGGCAAGGAGGACCCACCCTGCACTAGAGCTTATGCCCTGCACTGGAGCTTATGGGCTTCAGGAAATAAAGGCACTATATCAACACCACTGCCTCAGCTGAGTCTGTGCTAGGTGGGGGGGTTGTCCATCCCAAGACCCCTGGCACCTGAGACTGAGTGAAGCCTTGGCCACACTCTGCCTCTTGGCTTCAGCCAGAGTCCCACAGCAGGCACTCAATAAATGCTTCCCTAACCTCACAGTCTCTGGTCTGCTCATCTTTAGGACTTGACATGTTCTGGGTCCCCAGGCAGAGGGATGCAAGACTGAGACCCTCTCGCAATAGGCCCAGGGGTTCTGCAAACCCACCCTGTGATTGTTTCTTCCATTCCTTATTCAGACCTAGACCACAGAGTCTCAGAAATCCCAACAAGGACCAAGGGTCCTCAGCCAGTCAGTTCCATGCCCACAGTCCCCACTGTTTAGCTGAGAAAAAGACATGTAATTGGAGCCTAAATGTAATTTGTGCCTGCATAGGCACAAAATCTGTACCTGAGACACTTGTCACAAGAACATGTTAGAAATCCTCAGTGTCCTGGAAGTCAATCACCTAGGATGGTTGGTGCTTAGGGCATGTTTCAAATCCACTGGAGTGCATCACCCAAGCCAGGGCAATGACAGGAGTCAAAGTCTGTGTTCTTGGGTCAAAAGACAGTGAATTCAGTACCTACAAAGAGATTCCTTCTCTTGAAAGGCTCCCCCATCCAGGTAGGACAGTGACACAGTTGGGTAGACAAACCTCAACAATCCTGATTTCTGAATATATATATATATATATATATATATATATATATATATATATATATATATATAATCTCCATTTCTGTAACTGGTCATGGAATCACAGCTGGTATTTATAACTATCTTCACCTTCTTCCACCACCCATTCTGTTTCCCCTTTGCCTTCATCAAGCAACTCAGCTGTCTGTGCCTTTTTACCCAGTGGAGTCACCAAAACCTTTATTCCTGAAGGATCTGGGCCATCAGTACTCTTGCTGCATTGGATTGTTATAGTTTTTCATTGGCATTAATCACAGAGCATGGTAATACTAAAAGAAACCCTAAGGTATCTCCTGTATCACAGACATGGTTTCCTTACCTGCACTGTGGAGAAGTAGTCCAGTTTCCCCATGGTAGTCAGGATCAGTCACACCAGCCAGCACAGTAACTTCTTTGCCTGTTGATTCACAGGCATGAGAAGCCCAAAGTGGCTGAGCAGCAGTCTTAACTTCCAGTTCAGTGGAATCATTATTGTATCTCCTAGTGGAAGCATTCCTCCCTCTGGGACTAAGACCTCTAGGCCAGTGGAATATACAGTTGTGGGAACAGGAAGCAAAAATTTTCCAGCTGATCACTAGGGACAACAGTGAGTGTTACCACTCCCATTTCCACCCCATGATTTTTGGACCTTAGAGTGCTGGCCATGGGAGACAGCACCATATATTAGACACTGATTCAGAACATATACAACCTTCTGGAGAACCCTGTCCCAGCCCTGCAAGGTATTGCCACCTAGCTGGCATTGTAACTGAGTCTTCAAAACACCATTCCACCGTTCTATCAAGCCAGCTGCTTCAGGATGGGGGGAGCATGGTAAGACCAGTGAATTCCATCACAACTTGGGTCCACTGCATAACTTTTGTTGTTAAGGGAACTCTTCAATCAGAAGTAATGCTGTGTATGAGACCAAGATAGTGAATAGGAATTCTTAACCCTGTAGATGGCAGTTTTGGCCGAAGCATTGTGTACAGGGAAGGCAAATCCACATCCAGATTTATCCCTACCCTCATCCCTTCTGGGGTTGCAGGCATTACTGATATTAACCAAGGCACATAGTTCACTTCTCAGAATACACAATGTTAGACTCTTTAAAAAGGCCTTCAATAGCACTTTTATCTTCCTGATAGGTTCTTGATAGCCGATTCAACTGAGAGACATAATGGTCTCCTCAGACAATTTTTCAAATTCCACTCCAGCAAGTGGACACCTTATATGGGTCTCTGTCTTGTCCCAGGCCTTAATCTCTTAATTCAAGGCCCCTTGTGAAACCATACCCTATAATTTACAAGGTCATTGTAGTAGAAACAAAATGATAATCCAAGAACACCAGGGAAACCACAGATACGGAAACAACTTGCTGATGCACACGCACATTGAGGGACTAGGGTGACTGATAGTGAACGTTAGATGTCACAGGCCAAAAATCCAACCCCTGTTACACACCAAACACCCTGAATTTGCACATATGACACATGAAGAGCAGAGCAGTAGTGCCTGGGCAGAGAACTCAATACTTCCATTGAACCTTACACTTACTTTCCACCAATCATTTCTGAACTCCCTGCCCCTCTTTCTCCCTCTTTCCAAGATAAATACACCACTTTGCCTCCTGTCTCCTTGCTTGGCCACCTTGCAATAAAGCCTTGTTTTTTTTTCTGCAAAAGACTTGTCTCAATAGTTGGTCTTTTCTATTATGTAGCAGGAAACGAGACCACACGCTTGGTTACAGATTTGCTGACATCTCCATGTACTCCAGGACCGTTCTCACAGGCAGTGGGGACTACAGAAAAGATAAATAGAAAACTCCACTTAGTAAATGAAATTCACATTTGGAGATAGTAATAAAATCAAAACCATATCCCATAAGGATAAAACCAGAAAACCTCTACCTGTTACTGATACATGCTGGAGGAAAATCAACATCAAATGACAAAAGCCAGTCAAGTGAGCTGTACACCACTCTGTTGAATGTTGGTCTCCTTACTGTTAGTCTGGGTGTTTTCACTGGTTTGCAAACCAGAGTCCCAAACCTTCCAAGGAAGCCATGGTTTAAACCAACATGGTGAATGCAGGCCCACATGCCATCACTTTTGACTAATACAAGTTTTACAACCCAAAGACTCTGCAGGCTTGCCTGTCACCATCCAAACCAACAGCTGAGGCAAAGGGACCTAGTAATTGGCCAAATTAGAGGGCCTGTCTAGAGGGTAATGCCAAAGCTCCACAGCCACAGATATTTTAATTGTCAAACAACCAGACACCCTGTTAACAACATACATCCAAATCAGGCCATATGATTTAAACCTATTTGCAACAGAACCCAACTCATAACCCATCTGGGAAAAACCTTGGAGAGTTAAAAACTCATATTTGGCCATCTTTAATGGAGCCTTTAACTGTGCCAGTTGAGTGCTGGCACTTTGGTTCATGATGACAGTATCACAGGTGCCAACATCACCTTGGCTAGCTGTGCACCCACAGCCTCCTAACTTAAAAGATATTTGCAAGTCAAGCTCCCAGGCCCAACGTTGCCTTCAAATTAGACAAGTTGTTCAGCATCTTTATAATGCCAAAGAGTCAGAAAAATAAGACTCATACCACTCCAAGTGGGTGTCCACTTGAAAAGGATACCCCAGTCTCACATTCTAAATAATATTGCTCTATCCACGAGCTCAATGTTGGAGATGACATCGCCCCCTGAGGTGGAGACAACTCTGTCCTGGACACTAAAACCTCTGCTCCAGGGATGCCCAAGACTTGCCCCACCCAAGGTGCTGGCAAACTAGGTCCAGGACATTCATTGCTTTTCTTCCTTTGACATTAGGGATTCTATTGTGTTTCTTGAGCTCCCTGTCTGCTTATCCCATGATCCAAGTATACTCTTTCTCTCTGCAAAAACATACATCCCTACACTTCTATGCCTAAAGGGAAATCTGGTAGAGATTACTACTGTCTGTACCGTTCTACAAATTAATGGAGACTGTTGCCTTTCCCAGGAGACAACTGCCACATATCAGTCAATTCCTCAACCTGCTGGGGAAAGGACAACACACTCCCCAGTGCCTCTCCTACTCCCTGCCCCAGCTTTCCACCACGAATTCCCACCTGGAGTCTCCCACCATGAGCACCACGACCACCGCTTTCTACTAGTTAACACACAAATACAACGAATCTTTACACTGACTTCACTAACAATCCATACTCTCCAACAACATAGTGGCCAGACTTGCCACACTGACCTGAGAAATTGACCCTATGCTGTTTAGGGCAATGTATGTCCTACACTCTAGAAGTCTCCTCATTTATTCAGGCCACTCAAATACCCCAAATAATTGAGCTCAGTATTGACTCAATTTTGTGGCCCTAGCTAGATGAGTTTACCCTCTTAAACAGCCAATTAAGTCCACACTCCCAAGCACCTGCTGAGTTGTACCCTCACACTCTGCACTACTGTACACACCTGCCCAAATTGCCCTAGGGCCAGGTAGCAGAACAGTCAGGGACAGCCTCAATGCCCCAAAGTCCACTGAAAATATTCACATTAGCCAATCCTAAGCCTGCTTGCAATGCCTATCCCCTTTCTTCTTGCTGAATCCACAGTACAGGCACTGAATCCACAGTTCCCCCTCTCCTCTGTCTACCTCTGAGTGGCCCTGCACGGTGTGCCATTTCTTCCCAGGAAATTGTAACTAAACTGTAAAACTCTTTCTGGATTCTCTCTCTTGTTCTGCAACCTCATGCAAGACAATAGGATTAAAACAGGGACAGAGTGAAAACGGCCAGTTGTTAAGCCACACACACACACACACACACAAAGTGTCAGCTTCCCATACCTAGTGGGTCAGTTGAGATGTACATGACCCAGCTCCTTACGGAGTACCCAACACGATGGATGTCAGCTTGTTCACAGTGGTCACCAGCTCAGCAGCATACACCTTATTGGCTTTTCCTCCTCTCCTCTGTCATTTCCCCCACTACCTCATTCCTGCTTTTTGCAATCACTTCCCAAATAAACTGCTTACACAAGCTCATGTCTCACCTGTGTTTTGGAGTACAAAACGAAGACAACAGGAAAACCAAGCAAGGCAACCCAGCCCCTACTCTGATCAAGTCAAAGACAAATATAGGGACTCCATCCAAAAATAAATTGATACCCACCTTAACACTCCCACCAAGAATTAAGGAGTGGACAGGTCCCCAAGCTAGCAATCCCAACACAATCACCCAGCAGAATCAATTATCACCATCAGGAGAGTCAGTAATACTTCTGTTGTGTTCTTCAGAACATCTGATTTGTCCATTGACAGCTACCACTTAATGCTGGGAACATCTGCTTGATGGAACCTGAGTCAGATACAGGATTTTAGCTGCAAGGGATTCTGGTTTCCATTGCTGTGTAAGAAATTACTGCAAACATAATAGTTTAATTAAAAGAAATGCACTCCCTCACATCTGGAAAACAAAAGTTCAAGATCAGTGTCACAGGGCTGAAACCAAAGTGTCAGCAGGGCCAATCTCCAGAGACTCTAGGGGATAATCTATTCCTTCCAGCCTCTGCTGGCTGCTGGCATTCTTGTGGCCACATCACTCTATAATCCCTTGGTGGTTTCAGGAATTTCTTCTCTAAGTGTCAAATCTTCTTCTCTCATTTATAAGAACACTTGTGATTGCATTTAGAGTGCACCTGGACAATCCAAGATAATCTCATCAAAAAATCTTTAATTTAATCTGTACAACTCTTTCCATATAAGGCAACATACACAGATACCAGAGATTGAGATCTGATATCTCTGGGGGCCATTATGCAGCCTTCCATATCTGGGAAAGAGCTTTTACCTTTCAAGCTTATTTAATGAGCAAAGGCCTGCTGCCACAGTGTTGGACTGGTTGCATGTTAAGTGAGCCATTATACATTATCTACTATACTCCCCCAACAGCAAAATTAGTCATCTGAGAAACCTCATCCACAGACCCAGAAGACAAAAAAAGGTATGGCAAGCCAGGAAGGGGCTCAGCCCTGACTTGGAAGAAACAAGAAGTTTAGCAACTCTTGGGACAAACACAAGGTAAGCTGAGAAGGAGGCTAAAACTGAGGGAAAGGAGTTGAAAGGTGGCGGGGGGAGAAGGTATCAGAGAAATAAAAGAAGGAAAATAGGAGGAAGAAGACTCCAAAGTTTTCCAATGTGACAAGAGCTCCTGGGAAACCAAGGGCTGAGTGTTTGGGAGAAGTGGTTGAGGTGGAGGCAAGGGATCAGGACTGGGAAGAGAGATAGCTACCTGTAAGATGTGAGCATCTGCTTCAGTTCAAGGTGGAGGAAGGAAATGTGTTCCAGAGGAAATGTGGGTATGGCTTTCATCTAATGGAATGGATCACAATTTGACATATCGTGAATCCCAAAACTTTTTTTTAAAGATTTCAATCAATTTGAAATAAAAGGTTTAAAAACAGTTCAAATGAAAAGAGCCCTCTGGGAATTCCCTGGCTGTCCAGTAGTTAGAACTTAGCACTGTAACTGCCAGGGGCCGGGGTTCGATCCCTGGTCAGGGAACTAAGATCCCACAAGCTGTGTGGCATGGCTAAAAAATAAAAAAGAAGAAAAAAAAAATTTTTTTTAATTAAAAAAATGTATTTTTTTAAAAAGAGGAAAAAACAAAGAAAAGAGCCCTCTGGGAAGGAAGTAGGACTGAACCAACTAGTTAATTACAAAATCAGGCTTTGTCTCATGGAAAAGGGAAGACGACTTCACTCAGCACAGAGCCTTGGAAATCATCCCCTGAAACACTGTACCCTAATCAAGGAACTGATGGTGTGTCCTGCTAGACTTAGCCAGTGATGGCTAAGTCCCTCCCCATCCCACTGCCCCTTGAGTGGACTTGCTGTTGGTATCCCATCTCTGTGTTATCATTGCCTGTTCACTGTTTGCAGGGCAGGTGACTGGTCACTTCAGGTCACACATCTTCAGATTCAGAGCAACCATGAACATGGAACTGTGCCCAAAGAGCCTATGTGTACCTAGACCTGACACAGATGACAAGATCCTAGATTTTTGAGCCAACGGCTTTATAAAATGAGATTTGGGGGAGACTTAGTAGAGTATGAGTATTTTTTGTATGTGAACTCTGTGGCCATACAGTGGACAGTGTCATACTATATTTTCCAAAGATGGTCGCATTAACATGTCCCATCCTGCACACTCTTCTGCAATGTGCCCTTGCAACATTTCCATCAAAGACGGAGAGTCTATTTCTCCACTCCTCAGAACTTTCACGGGCCTTGCAACTTCTCTGAATATGAAAAGGCAGAAGTGGCACGGTGCTGGTACCAGGAGTAGCACCGCCAAATGTCCCTTTGGAGGCAAAATCATCCCCATTAGAGGACAATTGGTCTACAGTCTTAAATTTTTTTTCAATACATTATTTAATATTTCTATCTGAAAAATTTCATTCACATTACCTAAGCTGATAGTTTTCTTTTCATTAGAAATTCTCTGATGTACATAAAGTTGTTTTATTGAAAACTCTGATACATTAAATATATTTAAAAGGCTTTACTTTATTCTCAGTGTTCAACGAGCTGTCTCTGCCTGATAAAGGCATTCCTACATTTCTTGCATTCTTTGTCTCTTCATATGACTTGATTTTTCCATCAATTGACTGGGGATGAAAGATGACACCACAAGGAATTGTGTTGAATTTTTTACACAAGGACTGGTAAATTCTCACAGAGGTCTGTCTCAAATTCATAAAATGAACTGGCCACAATGGACTGGTAGTGTTGTAAATAGATAACACATAGGAGGGCCCAACAGTGAATATTTATTTCTCACTCAGGTAAAGCACAAATGGACATTTTTTTTTGGTAGAGTTGGGAAAATTTCTGCTCTCCATAATCATAATCAATTTTTTCTGTCTTAAGTCATGGTTGCCATCTCCACCCAGTGGCTCCCAAGGCAAAACGGGGTGGGGGTGTGGGGAGCAGATTTGCACTTCAGAACCACAGGGCATAAAATGTCAGCAGGAATGCATGGAAGGTTTTTTGGTTTTTTCTTGTGGCCTGGCCTGGAATTAATGTTTATTGCTTGTGTTCAAATTCTCCTGGCCACAGCTCAGTTATATGGTCCCACCCACAGTAAAGGAAGGCTGAGAAATGCAGGCTAACTGTGTGCCCCAAAGAAAAAGAAAGTGAGTTTGGGTGTACATACAGCCAGTCTCTGCCATACATGATTTCTCCTCTGTGTGAGTCCTCTGATGTTTGCTGAGGTGTGATTTCTGGCAAAAGGTTTTTCCACATTCATTACATTCATAGGGCTTCTCTCCTGTGTGAGTTCTCTGATGTACAGTGAGGGCTGACTTCTGGAAGAAAGTTTTCCTACATTCTTTACATCCATAGGGCTTCTCTCCTGTGTGTGTTCTCTGATGTCTACTGAGGGTTGACTTTTCACAAAAGGTTTTCTGACATTCGTCACATTTATAAGGTTTCTCACCTGTGTGAGTTCTCTGGTGTACAGTGAGTTTTGACTTCTGGTAGAAAGTTTTACCACATTCTTTACATTCATAGGGTTTCTCACCTGTGTGAAGTCTCAGATGTACAGTGAGTTTTGGCTTCACACAGAAGGATTTCCCACATTCATTACATTTATAAGGTCTGTCTCTTGTGTGAGTTCTCTGATGTACAGTGAGGGCTGGCCGGTGGCCAAAAGATTTCCCACATTCTTTACATGCATAAGGTCTCTCTCCTGTGTGAGTTCTCTGATGTGCAGTGAGTACTGACTTCTTATGGAAGGTTTTACCACAATCATTGCATTCATGAGGTGTCTCCCTATTGTGAATCCTTTGATGAACAGTGAGGGCTGACTTCTGGCAGAAGGATTTCCCACATTCATTACATTCATAGGGCTTTCCCCCAGTGTGGATTCTCTGATGAATAGTACGGTCTGATTTATGGCAGAAGGATTTCTCACATTCATCACATGCATAGGGTTTCTCTCCTGTGTGTATTTTCTGATGTTTAGTGAGATTAGACTTTTTATAGAAAGTTTTACCGCATACATCACATTCAAACGTTTTCTCTCCTAACTGAATTCTCTGAAGCTGAGTGGGATGTAATTTCCGGCAGAAATTATTCCCACTTTGATTACATTTATGCTGTTGCTCCTGGAGATCAGCTCTGTGAAGATTCAACTGTGTTGGTTTCTTACAAAAGGTATTCCCCCATTTGTTACATCTATAGTGATTCTCCCCTATGTGAGTTCTCTCTTGGGCAATGAGAGCTGACTTATCACAGGCCTTCCAATATTTCTTATATTTGTAAGCCATCTCACCCATACGAACCCTCCTATGTGTAAAGAATATTGCTTCCTTGATGAAGTCTCTCCCTTGTCCGTTACATTCAAAAGGTTGCTGCAGAGTTTGATTCTTCTTCTGATGACTAGGGTACTCAGCATATCTGAGGGATTTCCCAGTTCTATTACTGTCCTCCGGTTTCTCTCCAGCATGCATCTCATCAGGCTCACTAGGGAGAAACGTGTTCTTACACATATTCAACATTTCTGACTTCATTTCTGAATAGTTACCATCATTTATCATCAGTTTTGAAATATCAATTGGGCTCAGATTAAATGTTTTTCCTAAGTCAGTTGTTCCCTTAGTTGATGTTTCGTTGCTGGTGATTACAACTTGCCACAAACGTCTACCATGATTTTCCTGGCTGGTCTCAATCAGGTCATCCACAATCTGGACATCTAAAAGGAGATAAAAATAATTACAGGTCAAACCTTTGAATCACATATAAGTATTTCCTATGGAATGGTTTGTAAAGGTAAAGAAGTTTCTTTTCATCCTAGCGGGATATGATTCTTTAAAAAATCAATGACGGGGGACTTCCCTGGTGGTACAATGGTTAAGAATCAGCCTGCCAATGCAGGGGATACGGATTCAAGCCCTGGTCCTGGAAGATCCCACATGCCACAGAGCAACTAAGATCCCACGTGTTGTGCACCCCAACTACTGAGCCTGCGTTCTAGAGCCTGTGAGCTACAACTACTGAGCCTGCATGCCACAGCTATGAAGCCCACATGCCTAGAGCCCGTGCTCTATAACAAAGAGAAGCCACCACAGTGAGAAGCCCACGTACCGCAACGAAGAATAGCCCCCGCTCACCACAACTAGAGAAAGCCCGCGCTCAGCAACAAAGATCCAACGCAGCCAAAAATAAATAAATAAATATTTTTAAAAATCAATAATGGGTACTGATTTTATAAGTATGTGATTTTTCTCCCTAATGAATTAATGTAAGAAACTTCATTGATACATTTTCTAATGTCAAATCATTGGGTTTTTTGTTTTTGTTTGGTTTTGCTTAAGTTTTTTTCTTTTCTTTTAAATTCTTTTCAATGAGGAAGTATTAGGTCAAAATATTTACTTACTGTCTAAATGTAGATTTCAGCTGACAGCTTTTCATCTACCATTGGTTTTCCATTCATTATCTCTACCTTTCTTCTTATAATTGTGGGTAACTTGGGCTAGCCCTTTTCTGATCGCTCAGCTTTGAAGATGGCATGATTTTCCTGGATAAGCTACTTACAGGATATGGGAGAGGGCCACTTGCGTCACCTAAATAAGAATACTGCTTAAAGACAAGAACTTTACACCTATGTTTGTTTAGTTTTTACTTCTCCCTGGGGAACAGCTATAGGCACCTATGGGTTTTTCAAAGGCTTAATCTTTTTTTCCACGCTAGACAAGGGAGCTTTCTGCAAATTCCTAACTTAACACTATACCCTTGGCTTCTCAGAACCCTTACAAGTTCACGAAACTCTAATTCATCACTTTGTGCAACTCCTCCCTGCTGGTCTGAAGGATTTAGGTTCTGCAACCCAGCCTGTGCCCACCATCTTCGAAAAGCTTTTTCTGGGTGCTTCTGAGACCAACAGCCTAGGCATTTTCACCTCACTTCATGGTGCAAGTGACTCTACTTGATAATTCACTGCTTCTGCAGATATTAACTTTACTGTATTTTACAGTTTCAGCTGTCCCTTAGTTATATTGAAACTGGAGTCCCATGTACACTTCTCATTCTTTTTTTATTTTTTTAAAACAATGATCTTCACAAGAGAAAGTTAAAAATGTTAATTTCAAACTCCACTCCTAAAGTACGAAATTCTTGGTTTCACTGGCCTTGGACCCACAGTCTCTAGTTTCTCCTCCCATGTCACAGGCCACCGCTTTCCACGGTGAACAGTTTTCTGGGTCCTTCTCAGCCTCATGGTTTCTGATGTCATGATTTATGAGACCTGTACCTGGACCACTTCTCTCATGGTCTTAATAGGTCCGTAGCCCACCTCCTCTACTCCTACCAGTCTTGAGTTAATGATTTCCTAATTTGCATCTCCAGCAGTGATGTCCATCTTCTACTCCAGATTTTACATGCACGCATATGTTCCATGTCAAAATGGAATGCAGTCATCTCAAACGTAAGCTCTACCAACATAAACACTTAATCTCCCCTAAATGTGCCTTCTTAACACCCTTCTGGAAACACTATACTCTTATTTTCCTCTCTCTCATCCTTGTTTAACACTTTTGTGGCTCTGATTTCACTACTAAACATGTATATTTGTTTCATTTTTCTCTTTCAACAAAATATAAGCTCTATATAAAAAGGACATTTCGAGACTTCCCTGGTGGCACAGTTGTTAAGAATCCACCTGCCAATGCAGGGGACACGGGTTCGATCCCTGGTCCAGGAAGATCCCACATGCCGCAGAGCAACTAAGCCCATGTGCCACAGCTACTGAGCCTGCACTCTAGAGCCCGTGAGCCACAACTACTGAAGCCTGCGTGCCTAGAGCCTGTGCTCCGCAACAAGAGAAGCCATCGCAATGAGAAGCCCATGCACCACAACGAAGAGTAGGCCCTGCTCACCACAGCTAGAGAAAGCCCGCATGCAGCAACAAAGACCCAATGCAGCCAGAAATAAAAATTAATTAATTAATTAATTTAAAAAAAGACATTTCTTTGATTACTGCTGTAATCCACACATTTACAAAATTTACCAGTGTGTAAAACTTCCCAATTAACATGTTAAAAGAATAAATGAATGTATGACTAAATGCCCAAAAGAAAACAGTCTCTGAGAATGAACAAAAAGAGGCCTACTGGGGGCTTCCCTGGTGGCGCAGTGGTTGAGAATCTGCCTGCCAATGCAGGGGACACGGGTTCGAGCCCTGGTCTGGGAAGATCCCACATGCCGCGGATCAACTAGGCCCGTGAGCCACAATTACTGAGCCTGCGCGTCTGGAGCCTGTGCTCCGCAACAAGAGAGGCCGCGATAATGAGAGGCCCACGCACCGTGATGAAGAGTGGCCCCCGCTCGCCGCAACTAGAGAAAGCCCTCGCACAGAAACGAAGACCCAACACAGCCATAAATAAATAAATAAATACATAAAAATTAAAAAAAAAAAAAAAAAAAGAGGCCTACTGGGACTTCCCTGGTGGTCCAGTGGTTAAGAGTCCTTCTTGCAATGCAGGGGACGCCGGTTCAACCCCTGGTCGGGGAACTAAGATCCCACATGCTGTGGGGCAACTAAGCCTGTGCGCCTCACCTAGAGAGAAGCCCGTGCACTACAACAAATCGAAGATCCCACGTGCTGCAACTAAGATCCAACGCAGCCAAAAAATAAATAAATAAATATTTTTTAAAAAACAAAAAAGACGGCCTACTGAGAATCTAGGGACAGTGACTAACCAAGAAAAAATTCCAAGAGGAGGCAGGTGGGCACCAGTTTTTGGTAAGCCTAAGAAAATATTCAGCAATTAACAAAAAGGGGGAGGTTTACATGTGAGAGCCATATTTGGAGACTGAATAATGCATGAGTCTGATACATGCAGACTAAAGTCTGTCCCAAGGTATGAACTTGGAGAAAACCACTGGTGAAAAATAGCTCAGCATGGCCAACATCTGCTGTGCTCTCCTCTTCCCAGCCTCCCTGCTCATATGCACTGACTGACCTGGGAAACCCTGGTCTGGGGTTTCTTTTACAGTCCATGGTGCTGCTCCTTGCTCCAACTTGATGATCACCTCAGGTTTGGTAATGCAATGCCCTGTTGATGAGAAATAATGTAGGACTTTTGCCAAACTGTTTAAGTTTCATGGGCTCTTGAAAAATGCCAACAGCACAGCTTCAACAGTCGTGCAATGAAGGGCCAGTCTGAACCTCTGGAGGGGTGAACACACGTTCTTCCTGGCCCGGAATCTTAAACCTAAGTAGCATTTCATTTCACAAACAACTGTACATTTACCAATGAAGAAAAAAGTGCTTGCACTTGGCAGTTACTAGGGGAGTTTTGCTCACCCAGTGACACCAGGCTACTGTAGGTCTCCAGCATGACATCTCTGTATAGGGTCCTCTGAGCATCATCCAGGTCCTGCCACTCCTCCCAGGTGAAGTTCACAGCCACATCCTCAAATGACACCAACCCCTGTAATGGTACATTTTTCCTCAATTCAAGGCATCAGCCTGGGTCAAAAGAAAAGGAAGTCTAGGAATTCATTCTTATGTGTGTGTTTTATCTTACACAGGATATACCATACCACGCTTTGTACTCTATATTGTGGGATAAAGAGAAATCATAGTAGAAATACCCTACATCTGTGTTAATTTAGTAGTTCTTCAAAGTACTATCATAGTTTCCCTTATAAATCTGGAATGGTCCTCATTGCCAAGGATACAAGGAGCATATGAGCTGGTATGGAGACATAAGTACAAACACTTACCTGGAATAATGTGTTAGATGAACCAGGTTACACACATGTTTAAGGTAGCCTGGGGTATCAAGGGAGAAAAAGAACAGTTGTACTTTGTACTGTCAGGTTGCACTTCACTGAAGAGCTAAACATGTCGGCTGTTCAGTGTGAACCACATGTTCTCATGAATATGAGGCAAGAGCAGAAGTCAAGCTGAGAGGGCATAAAGAACAGATGCCACTTTAATGGAAGTACAAGCAGCACCACATCCAGGTGGGTGCTCCTGGGCTGAGATAAGAGATAAAGATAGTAAAGGTATTCAAGGAACTGATTATAAAGTTACCCTGCATTTAAATATATGACCTAACTCCATCAATAAAAAACCTTACGTGCTCACCATTTTTTAAAAAAAGTATGTACACATGCATCCTAGAATTTTCTTATTACCTAAGGAATTGCTTATGTCTACCCGAGAGTGAACATGACCCACTTCCTAAACAACAGGGAGTGAATAATGAGGGGCTGATAATGAGAGGTAAGCTACATAACCAGATGTGCCCTTTAACACTCATTGTCCAGTAGGAGAATGGAGAAGGGCTTAAGGGAGAATCAGAGGAGAATAAACAGAGGGAGAAATGACCAACTATACTGAGGTAACAGAGGAAGATGAATACAGAACAGGGGACTAATTCCAAAACAGAAAAAAAAGAAAAAGAAAAAGAATTTGGTACTCATTTGCTCTGAGAAGGTGAAGGGAAAGTTTTACTACCAGGCTGTCTGCATTACAAGCTGGTAGATACTAGCACTATAAACTGATATTGGGGTAAGGACAAAGAATAGGATTTGCAAAACAGACACAGATCTTGGACATAGCATGTTTGAAGTTTGAAATTTCTGTGGTCAAATATGTGAAAATGTGCAACTGGCAAATGGATATATGCTCTTGAGCTCAGGAGAGAGATACAAGATGAAGAAAAGGATTTAGGAAACAGCAATATTTTAGTGGTAGCTGAAGCCATCGGAGTGAATAAAATTGCTCAAAGACAACCTAAGAGATTGAAAGGAGAAAATGAACAAGTATGGCGTTTTAGGAAACACTGATATTTACTGACAGAGAAAGAAAAACAGACCGTGACAATGGAGAAGAAATTTTTAATTATTCTAGGAATAGAGAAAGCCTCAATATTAAGAAATCTATTAATACGGTTCATCATATTTGTAGTTCGGTGGAGAAAATTCTAGATCATCCACATAGATGCTAAGTAGACATCTATAAAAATACCTTCTCATTTGTAATAAAAAAACTTAAAAGAGGATTCACGGGATTTTTCCTTAACATGATAAATGTGTATGTCTTAGCCACAAGTGAAAGCCAGCCATCACACTTATGGGGAAACATGCAGAGCAAGGATGCTTCATCACCATAGTTATTAACACTGTACTAGTAGTGTCAGTCAACACAACTAAAGAGAGAAAACAGCAGTGAAAATGATGATGGTTTCCATATAATTCATACTGAAGAGACTCACATGACATCCAAGTACTCCACATAGGAAGATTTAATAAATTAGTAGCTTATATAACTAATATAAGGCTTTTATATAAACTTTCATATACATGAGGATACTCACACAACCACAATAACAAGACGACAAAACACCTAGCAATACATTTAACAAAATAATGTACAGAATTTATGAGGGGGGGGAACCCTGAAGGATACAAAAAAGAACTAAACAAATGAAAAGACATACCATGTTCACCGATGGGAATGAGTAGTACACATCATGGCAAGCTGATTTAAAAGTTCATGTGGAAAATTAAGAATAAACATGCGGTAGGTTATATTTCTATCCAGCTAAATTCAGTGCCATAGACTGGGTGGCTTAAACAACAGAAAACTCTTTTCTTACAATTCTACAGGAAGGGAAGTCTAAGATCAAGGTGCCAGCCAATTCATTTCCTGGTAAGGGCTCCATTCCTGGCTTGCAGATGGCTGCATTTCTGCTGAGTCCATACATGGCAGGGAGGGAGGGAGAAGGAAGGAAGAGATCTCTCTCTTCCTTTTCTTATAGGGCCACTAATTCTATTGGAGTAATGGCCCCACCCTACGACCTCATTTAAACTTGATTAAATGCATTGGGAGTTAAGGCTACAGCATATATATTTGGGGGGAATATAATTCAGTTCATAGCACTCCTTGCAGTGCCTTTCTCTGTAAAAGGATGTATATATCCCCTTGCGCTGGAACTCACATAAACAGATTTGTAATTCTCCACCTGTCTTGCTTTGACCAATGACATGTCAATGGAAGCATCACTCCTAAACAGAATCTATTTAAGAGTCACACAATGATCACCGTATTTCCCCTTTACCATGTTCATCCTCAGCAATATTACAGAAAGAAATACTCCTCTGTCCGGGATGCTGCATGATGCTGAAAGGAACAAAACTAAAGCTGACCCATGAAGGACAGGTAATAGCACTGAGAAAGAAACCTTTCTTCCTGACCGAACTGGTAACTGAACTGGCACCAAACCAAACAAAAAAACACCACCACCAATGGCAACAAGTAGTGCAGAGAAACTGTGAGGATGGTGTTATAATGGACCATGGTGTTACTTAAGATAACTGGTAGTTATATACTTACTGTTACTTAAGCCACATGAGTCATACTTCTTAAATCAAATAATGTTTACCTGATGGACTTAAAATCTTAGAAAAAGAGGCAGGAAATCAAAATGTTAATAGTAAATCTCAACTACTAGTCACCGCTTCTGATAAAGCAATATAGGAAAATGATGAGCTAAGGGGAGGAAAAAAAAAAAAAAAAGATTCCAAGGAGGGATGAAAGAAAATAAGCAGAAGCTAGAAATTTGGGGTCTTGTAGAGTAGGAAAACTCTCAAAACATTTCTTTTGCTTTTATTGTGTTAAGGCAGAAAAAGTTACCTCTTTCAGTTCTTACAGAAAAAAATACAATGAGAAATACTTTAGGAATCAAAAGTAATTATACTCAAGTGCATGGCAAGTAACAAATGAAGAATATGATAGTCACTGTTAAAACTTAAGAATGGCTTGAGCTGGCCCACAATAAATCCCTTCTGTTGCACAAAATGGCACAGACTAAGGATGAAATACTTAAGAAAAAACAAAAACTTACAGTCTAAAAAATATATAGATACATGAATACCAAAAAAAAAAAAAAAAAAAACACACAGAAAGGTATGTCTCACAAAGCTCAAGCTAGCTGAAATAAAGATATAAATCCAACTACATTTTTTAGGGTTGTACTGTCAAAAACCAACCAAACTGAACTAAAAAGTACTGACAGTTTAAGATTTAAAGAGGCTGCTTAAGACTATCGACAAGAAGCATATCAAAAAAAGAAGCCCAGCCACTGAGGAAGGCATATTTATTTTTTATTTTATTAGTTTTTAATTTTATACCTAATCTTACATTATTCCATTTTTATTGAAGTATAATTGACAAATAAAATTATATATATTTAAAGTGTATAACCTGCTGATTTGATAAATGTATGCATTATGACCTGATTACTACAATCAAGTTACTTAACACATCCATCACCTCACAGTTACCCTCTTTGTGTGTATGTATGAGAACACTTAAGATCAATTCTCGTGGCAAATTGCCACTAAACAATAAAGCATTATAAACTATTGTCTCATAGTCACCATACTGTACATTAGTTCCTCATAATTTATTCATCTTATAATTAGAAGTTTGTACCCTTTCACCAACCTTTACCATTTCCCCCATCCCGACAACCACCATTCTACTGTTTTCATGAACTCAACTTTTTTTATTTTTCCTTCCACAGTTAAGTGATACCATAAAGTAGCCTTTCACTGTTTGGCTTATTTCACTTAGCATAATGCCCTCAGGTTCATCTATGTTGTTGCAAATGGCAGAATATCTTTCTTTTTAATGGATAAATAACATTCCCCTAGATATATATACCACATTTGCTTTATCCATTCATCTGATTACTGACACTTAGGTTATTTCTGTGTCTTGGCTGTTGTAATACTGCAAGGAACACGGGTGTTAAGATATTTCTTTGAGACACTGATTTCATTTCCGTCAGAAATATTCCCAGAAGCAGATTTCCTGGATCACAGAGTAGTTCTATTTTTAAGGTTTCTTATTGTTTCTTTCTTCCTATCTATCTATCTATCTATCTATCTATCTATCATCTATTTGGCTGTGCCGGGTCTTAGTTGCAGCACAAGGGATCTTTGTTGCCGTGTGCAGGATCTTTACTGTGGCATGCGGGATCTTTAGTTGTGGCATGTGGGATCTAGTTCCCTGACCAGGGATTGAACCTGGGCCCCCTGCATTGAGAGCACGGAGTCTGAGCCATTGGACCACTAGGGAAGTCCCTATTTGAGAAAATCTCATAATGTCTTCTAAAATGGCTGTATAAATTAATTCCCACCCTAGCGTAAAAGGTTTCCTTTTAACTACATCCTCAGCAACACTTGTGATCTCTTGTCTTTTTGATACTAGCATTAAACAGGGGTGAGGTGATATCGCACTGTGGTTTTGATTTGCATTTTCCCAATGATTCATGACACTGAGCACCTTTTCATGTACATGTTGGCTATCTGTATGTTTTCTTTGGAAAAATGTTTATTCAGGTACTTTGCCCATTTTTGACTTGGTTTTTTATTTTTTCCTATGAGTTGTAATAAATTCCTTATATTTTGGATATTAACCTCTTATCATATATGACTTTCAAATTTTTCTCATCCCACGGATTCCCTTCTCGTTTGGTCGAGTGCTTTCTTTGCTGTACAAAAGCTTTTTAGTATGATGTACTCCTACTTGTTTATTTTTGCTTTTGTTTCTTGTGCATCTGGTGCCATATCCAAAAAAATATTGCCAAGTCTAATGTAGAAGCTTTTTTCTGTTAGGAGTTTTATGGTTTCAGGTCTTACATATCAGCCCTGAAGTGTCTTGCCTGATACAAATATCTTTGTTTAACCTGATAGCTTTGGGTCACACAGATATCCTATGCTAAAAATGTGATTAATGGTGGGAGGCCTTGTTATCAGCACATTTTATGAGCTCAGTCTATGGAGGGACTAGAGATTAAGGTCAGCCACACAGACGGTCAACCATGTCTACATGACAGAGCCCCAATACAAGCTGGATATCAAGGCTCAAGTAAGCTTCCCTACTTCTCAACATTCCATGCACACCGTCAAACCTTGTTGCTGGGAGAAAAAGGCACTGTCCACGTGGCTCCACTGGCAGGTTATTGGAACCTTGCACGTGAAGACTCCTGGACCCTGCTTTATGTGCCTGATCCCTTAACTGATTTTAATCTGCATCCTTTCACTGTACAAAACCATAAACATGAGTACAACAGCTTTTTTTAAAAATTTATTTATTTACTCATTTATTTAATCTTTGGCTGCATTGGGTCTTCGCTGCTGCATGGGAGTTTTCTCTAGTTGCTGAGAGCGGGGGCTACTCTTTGTTGCAGTACGCAGGCTTCTCATTGCAGTGGCTTCTCTTGTTGCGGAGCACAGGCTTCAGTAGTTGTAGCTCGTGGGCTCTAGAGCGCAGGCTCAGTAGTTGTGGCGCATGGGCTTAGTTGCTCAGCGGCATGTGGGATCTTCCCGGGCCAGGGCTCGAACCTGCGTCCCCTGCATTGGCAGGTGGACTCTTAACCACTGCACCACCAGGGAAGCCCACAACGGCTTTTCTAAGTTCTGTTGAGTCCTGCTAGTGAATTACTGAATCTGAGGGTGATCATGGGGACTCCCAAAATTGCAGCTGGTAAAGGGCATGAGGGCACTCTGGGGACCACCAAAGTTTGTACAAGCAAGATACATCAGGTAACTAACTATAACAAGGACCACTATAATCAAATTGCCTAAAATCCGAAGAAAAATGATATCAGATAGAAATCTGGGTATATATAAAGGAATAAAGAACACTCGAAATGGTAAATATATTAATAAATATATAATATATATTGTAATATGTAATATATATTGTATAATATAATATGAAATAATATAATATATATTGTTTTTATGTTCAAACTCCTTTAAAAGGTAATTGACCATATGAAGCAAAATAAGAATGCATGTGGGGGACTTCCCTAGTGGCGCAGTACTTAAAAATCTGCCTGCCAATCAGGGGACACGGGTTCAATCCCTGGTCCAGGAAGATCCCACATGCCATGGAACAACTAAGCCCGTGCACCACAACTACTGAGCCTGCGCTCTAGAGCCCGCAAGCCACAACTACTGAGCCAGTGGGCCACAACTACTAAAGCCCGCATGCCCTAGGGCCTGCGTGCTGCAACTACTGAGCCCGTGTGCGGCAACTACTGAAGCCCGTGCACCTAGAGCCCAGGCTCTGCAACAAGAGGAGCCACTGTAATGAGAAGACTGTGCACTGCAATGAAGAGTAGACACCGCTCACTGCAACTAGAGAAAGCTGGTGCACAGCAACGAAGTCCTAACGCAGCCAAAACAAAAGAATGCATGTGGGAGTAAAAGGTATGCCAACGGTATCACAGAAGCTGGGAGGAGAAAACTTTTGAAGTATACTGTTTTAAGGTTCTTATATAAATGGTATCTTATTTTAAAGTAGACTATGATAAATTAAAGATGAATAGCACAAACCTTACAGTAACTGCTAAAAAGAAGTGTAATAAGCCAAAAAACAAGCTCATAGGTCACACAAAAATAGGTAATAGCCACACCTGACCTGTATGCCATAATTTACTGACCCTTATCGTGGATGAATTATTCCCATGGAAGAAAGAACTGAGTTGGGATAGTAGTAAGATTGGGAGACTTAAGAGAGCTGAACAATAGTCCAGTGGAGAGAAAATGACCCTACGATAAAGACAGGCCAGATAAACTAGTGAAGATAGATTTAAAAATATAAACATCATAAATGTAGCATGGCTTGTATGTTAATGGCAAAGTAGCTTGACCAGACTAACAATGTGCAGGAAACTATTATAAAAGCTGGACAGGGGCTTCCCTGGTGGCACAGTGGTTGGGAGTCTGCCTGCCAATGCACGGGACACGGGTTCGAGCCCTGGTCTGGGAGGATCCCACATGCCACGGAACAACTAGGTCCGTGAGCCACAGTTGCTGAGCCTGTGCGTCTGGAGCCTGTGCTCCGAAACAGGAGAGGCCGCGATAGTGAGAGGCCCGCGCACCGCGGTGAGGGGTGGCCCCCGCTTGCCGCGGCTGGAGGGGGCCCTCACGTGGAGGCGAGGACCCAACACAGCCATAAATAAATAAATAAGTAAATAAATAAATAAAGACTTTCTATTTCACTGTCTTTAAAAAAAAAAAAAAAGCTGGACAAAATTTATAACACAATCACCTAAAGGCACTGGAGAACAACTAAAAGTAGGCAGAAACTAGATTTGAATAATCCATTGAAGGACAAACTACTTTGCAAGTTTATGGCATTTTACCAGAGGGCAATCTTCAATCTGCAAATAGATCAAGAAACTGAAAGCTGAAGCTTTACTAGCTTAGGTGTCAGAGGGCATAGTTTAGGGCTGCCAACAAAACTGGAAAACTCAGTGGGGGTGGGGGGGTAGCTCTGGGAGAGAAGCAGCAAAAGAACATAATGTACCAAATTTCCACACAAAACCAACCACAGTTGTTGGCTGACTGCTAAACTACACATATGTGGAAGACCTCAGAGGGCTCAACAAGAAAGCAGCCTCTCAAAGCTGAAGGAAATGAATGAAGAGTCAGCTGCTGGTCACTATAAGAAATGAAGTTTAGAATTTGAATCCAGCCAAGTTAACTGCCTTGTAGAACAAAATCACTCTTTAGAGAAATATAACAGGATCCCAAATCTCTTGTAACATATGATTTACAATGTTTAGTACATAATTCAGAATCTCAACATATGTAAAGTAACAAGAAAATGTGACACATACTCAAGGAGAAAAACAAAAAACGCAAAAAATAATCACTAGAAACTAATCCCAAGGTATCCCAGATGCTGCACATAGCAGAAACATTGTTAACCCATCCATAAATACGTTCAAGTACTTAAAGGAATATAAAAAATAATGTATTGGGGGGGGCAATATCAGTACAGAAAAACAAACTAGAAAAACAATTAAATGGAAATTGCAGAGCTACAAACTACAGTAACAAAAATGAAACACTTTCTGATGAGCTGAACATTGGATTGGAAACAGCAAAAGAAAGCCAATGAACTTAAAGATAGATCAATAGATATTTCATCTTTTTAAGAGAGAAAAAAAATGAAGAAAAATGAAAAGAGGCTAAGAAGCAATTTAGAAAACAGTCTAACATATATGTAATTGTAGCACCAGACAGAAAGGAGAGAGAAAGAATGGAACATAATATGTATTTTTAGAAACAGTGGCTAAAACCTTCCCAAATTTTGTGAAAGACATGAATTTACAGATTGAAGCAGCTCAATGACCCATGATCAGCTTAGATTCAAAGAAAACTACTCTAGGGACTTCCCTTGTGGCACAGTGCTTAAGAATCTGCCTGCCAATGCAGGGGACACGGGTTCAAGCCCTGGTCCAGGAAGATCCCACATGCCGCAGAGCAGCTAAGCCCGTGCGCCACAACTACTGAGCCCATGTGCCACAACTACTGAAGTCCACGTGCCTAGAGCCCATGCTCCACAACAAGAGAAGCCGCTGCAATGAGATGCCCGCGCACAACGAAGAGCAGCCCCCACTTGCCGCAACTAGAGAAAGCCCATGCGCAGCAACGGAGACCCAACGCAGCTAAAAATAAATAAATAAATAAATTTATAAAAAAAGAAAACTACTCTAGGCACACCAGTCACACTGCCAGTATCCAAAGGTAAAGAGAAGATCTCGAAAGCAGCCAAAGGAAAAGATCACATTCAGGTACATCTGCACATGAATGATAGATGACTTCTCATCAGAAACCGTGGGAAACATCTTTAATATGCTGAACAGAAACATCCTTCAAGCCGTAATTCTATCCAGTGAAACTATGCTAAAAATAAAGATGAAATAAAGACATTTTCAGATAAAGAAAAACTAAGCTAATTCATCATCAGAAGATAGCACTAAAAATGCTAAAGGACATTCTCCAGGATGAAAGAAAAAGATACCAGATGTTAACCTGAATCCATAGGAAAGAATCAGGATCATTGGAAATGGTAAATGTGTGGGTAAATATAAAGGATTATATATATATATATTTCTTCTCTTAATTCCTTTAAAATAGATATGATTGTTTAAAGGAAAATTATAATAACATACAGGAGACTCATAATGTATGTAGACTCAATATGTAAATACACATGTATAAAGACAAAAGTACAAATGATAGGGGTTGCAAATGGAATACTACTACTCAAAGGTCTCTACATTTTATGCGAAGTAATGCACTGCTCCTCTAGTATATTCTGATAAAGACTCATATTGTAAGCCTTATAGTAACCAATAAAAAAGCAGTGGAATGAAGTAGTGTATTAATTTGA
The DNA here is from genome assembly GCF_965194805.1 of Balaenoptera borealis. Classification (NCBI taxonomy): domain Eukaryota; kingdom Metazoa; phylum Chordata; class Mammalia; order Artiodactyla; family Balaenopteridae; genus Balaenoptera; species Balaenoptera borealis. Next base: position 118,071,244 of record NC_138874.1, on the reverse strand, counting down.
TAGGGCTGCCATAACAAAGTACCAAAATGGTAGAGCCACTCTAGAAGACAGTTTGGTACTGTCTTCAAAATTAAACACACACTTTTAACACATGATCCAGCAACTGCGCTTCTGGTATTTATCCAAAGGAACTGAAAACATATGTCCACATAAAACCAGTACACGGATGTTTGTAATAGCTTTACTCATCAACTGCCAAACTTGGAAGCAACCAAAATGTCCTTCAGTAGATGAGTGGATAAACTGCGGTACATCCAGGAAATGTAATATTATTCAGTGCTAAAAATAAATGAGCTATCAAGTCATGAAAAGACACAGAGGAAACTTAAAAGCATGTTAACAAGTGAAAGAAGCCAATCTAAAAAACCTACATAACATGATTCTAACTATATGACATTCTATAATAGGCAAAACTATGCAGATAGTAAAAATACCAGTGGTTGCCAAGGGCTATGGATTACAGAAGGATGAACAGAAAGAGCACAGAGGATTCTTAGGGCAATAAAACCACTCTGTATGACTATAATGGTGAATACATATCATTACAAATTTGTCCAAACACATGAAAAGTACAGTACCAAGAGTGAATTATAATGTAAACCAAGGACTTTGGGTAATAAGGATATGTCTGTGTAGCTTCGTGAATGGTAACAAATGAATGCCCGATCCTGACAATGGGGAGGCAGCGTGCGCGGGCAGAGAGTACACTGGAAATCACTGCACCTGCTGCTCAATTTTGCTGGGAACCTAACACTGCTATAAAAAATAAAGGTCTATTTAAAAAATGTGCAAAGAGGATATACAAATGGCCCATACACACATAAAAACATGCTCAACATCGCCAGTCATTAGAGAAAAGCAAATCGAAAGCACAATGAGATATCATCTTATGCCCGTTAGGATGGCTATTATTTAAAAAACAGAACAAAACAGGAAAGAACAAGTGTTGGCAAGAATATGAAGAAACTGGAAACCTTGTGCACTGCTGGTGGGAATGTAAAATAGTGCAGCCACCATGGAAGACAACATGGTGATTCCTGAAAAAATTAAATACACAATTACAATGTGATCCTACAACTTTACTTCTGGGTGTATAAGAAACAAAGTAAAAGCGGGAACTAGAAAAGATAATGTCTACACACACGGTCATAACAGCGTTATCCTTTATAGCCTAAAGCTTAAAGTAACCCATGAAACCACTGATGGATTAATGGATAAATAAAACGTGGACATACATATAATGGTAATATTATTGAGACTTTATAAGGAAGTGAATTTTGACCTGCTACAATATGGATAAACCTTGAAGACACTACACTAGGTGAAATAAGTCAGTCATTTAAGGACAGATACTGCATGATTCCACTTATATGAGGTTCTTAGAGCTGTCAACTTCATAGAGACAGAGATTAGAGTGGTTGCTGCCAGGGGCTGGGAGAGGGGAGAATAGGGAGTTAGGGTTTAATGAGTAAAGTTTTTTTGTTTTTGGCTGCGTTGGGTCTTCAGTGCTGCGTGCGGGCTTTCTCTAGTTGCGGTGAGTGGTGGCTACTCTCTGTTGCAGAGCACGGGCTTCTCACTGCAGTGGCTTCTCCTGTTGCAGAGCACACGAGAAGGTGCTCAGGCTTCAGTAGTTGCAGCATGCGGGCTTCAGTAGTTATGGCGCATGGGCTTAGTTGCTCCGTGGCATGTGGGATCTTCCTGGACCAGGGATTGAACCTGTGTCTCCTGCATTGGCAGGCAGATTCTTAACCACTGTGCCACCAGGGAAGTCCCGAGTAAAGTTTTATCTGGGGAGGATGAATCTGGATATTCTTAGTGGTGATGATTACACAACAGTGTGAATAAACTAAATGTACTACGAGTACTGAATTGTACTCTTAAAAATGGTGAAATTGCCAATATTAGCTTATGTATATTTTATCACAATAAAAAAAATTAACCAACAATTAGGAGAGTTCTGCTCCATAGTCATAGTTATGAATAATGCACACATTCACTTCTCCCTACTCATTTTTAAGTGATTAACTGAAATAGCAGAAGAATTAAATAGTCTTTAACAGGGTTTGGAAAAAGGTCGTTTTTGAACTAGCAATACACAATTATATCGTAATAAAAGCGATAGAATCACTGACAAATTTATATAAATGAAAGTTAAAAATTACAAAAATCTGTAACTCTTGTTTTTAGACTTTGTGTAACTTTGTCCTGACCCTTGTTCAAATATGTCTGAATAACTCCTGAATTCTTTCTCCCACTGGACTCCTAAGGCTGTCACCACACATGCTGGCCAGCAGCACAGCTCGAGGGGAATCTAACCAGATCACAGCAAACACATCCTTCAGGTTTTGCCAAGGATGACAATTCCAACGTATAAAAGAAAGTTACTGCGTTTGTTAGTGAGCAACAATGCAGACATCAGATGAAATTAAAGGAACAAACAGAAGTAGCAGGACTTTACCTTAGATGAGATTAAAGCTGAGAGAAAGGGAGGGGTCCAGGAGAAATCCCATTTCGGTGGTTTGAGTCACTGGCTGGATGAAAGTAGTATCATATGTAACGGAAGAAAGAAGAATGTGGTTTTCATTTTGGATTTGTTGAGCTTGAGGTACCTTCTGCATATCTACAAGAAAGCATTCAACAAGGAGCTGAACCTATGGTCTAAAGGTCGGGAAGAGGTCCAAGCTGGAGAGAAACAGGACTGTCAAATCACAGAGGGCCAAACAGGTCAAGGAGAACTGCAGAGTGTGAAGAATGGGGCCCAGGTTTGAACACTTGGATGAGCAACGTTCAGGAGCAAAAGAAAAAGACAGAAGAATTCGGGAATAAACCATCAGAGAGGGCACAATAGAAGCTAATGGACAAGAATTTCCAGGAGATCATGGACAGTAGCTTCAATATGGCAGAAGGTTCAAGTAAGGCAAAGACTACAACATATTCATTGAACCTAACTATAATTTAGGTTATTGGTGAGCGTGAGAAGAAATGAATTAAGACCATGTTGAGTAGGTTAAGCTGCAAAAGAGCAGTGGAAACATTTGCCAGAAAATATAACCTTGAACAGTCTGCTATACAACCTGCATACATAGACTAGCTGAGAGAAATGAGTTATTTAAAAGACCTGCAGTCAGTTCAATCCTCCAGACATTCCACATTTTATCCATGCATCAAGTAGGGCCTTCCAAAAGCTGTCTGGGACCACACTATTTTAGCAACTCCAGAAAAACCGTATTAAGCAAGTTTTGCTTCAGCACTAGGTAAGTGTCACCACTGCAGAATGCATGAAGTGTTTATTTCCAGACTGGCAGTGAAACACTGTCCACTCCATCATCTATGTGACCAATTAAGACACTGTTCAGACTTCTGTGCATGCAAGTTCTCATGTCTCAAGGGAATGTAGCATGCTTTCTTCTAAGGGTCCATTCTGATCAGGGAACAGCTGTATCTGTGTTTTTGCCATTGCACTCACCTTGGACGACTCTAAGGTCATATTACCTGACTATATCCACATGCCACCTTTATCTTGTTTATGTGTATTGCCCTGAAGCTGAATCTTATTTTTACTTTTCCATTTTACTTTAAGAACCCTCATAAAGCTCATATAGTAAAATATAAAACAAGTTGAGGAAAAAAAACAACTCACCAGAGATGTATTCATTTCCTGCTGTTCTTAGAAACACACAGAGGACTCTGGAAAGAGAGCTGGGAGAGAAGGTGAATGGAGGGGCATCAATTTAAATTTTTAAAAATGCTTATTTAAATAATGGTTGTTGCTTTATTTACACAATGGCTGCTTCTCCGTATTTATTTCCCTGTGAAGTTCCCTACAACTGATGTGGGCTCTGCCATTTGACTTGCTTTGGTTAAAAGGACATAGGATACAGCAGAAACTAACACAACATTGTAAAGCAATTATACTCCGAAAAAAATATTAAAAAAAAAAAAGGACATATGATGCAAACACAGATGAAAAGCACTTTTCCACTACAGCTTGCCTTCTGGGGCTAGCCTGTTAGGGACACGTGGTTTAGCCAACAGCCAGCACAAACCACCAAAAAAGTAAATGAAGTCATCTGAAATCAAACAACCTCAGTCAGGGCACCAGATGACTACAGCTTCATTTGTGAACCAGACAACACTAACATAGGAACTGACCAACTAAACCTAGCCCCAAAATGCTGAACCACAGACCTAGAGATTGTCATACTGAGTGAAGTAAGTCAAAGACAAATATCATATGATAATTGCTTATATGTAGAATCTAAAAAAATGGTACAAATGAACCTATTTACAATACACAAATAGAGTCATAGATGTAGAAAACAAACTTACAGTTACCAAGGGGAAAAGGAGTGGGGGAGGAATAAATTGGGAGATTGGGATTGACATATACATACTACTATATATAAAAGAGACAGCTAATAAGAACCTACTGAAAGCACAGGGAACTCTACTCAATACTCTGTAATGACCTATACGGGAACAGAATCTAAAAAAGAGTGGATATATGTATATGTATAAACTGATTCACTTTGCTGTACAGCAGAAACTAACACAACATTGTAAATCAACTATGTGCCAATAAAATTTTAAAAAGTAAAAACAAAACAAAAATTTTAAAAAACCCAAGATGCTAAACTTTGAGCAAATCTTTTTTTAATATATTTATTTATTTATTTATTTATTTTTGGCCACATTGGGTCTTTGTTGCTGCGCACGGGCTTTCTCTAGTTGCGGTGAGCGGGGGCTACGCTTCGTTGCAGTGCACAGGCTTCTCATTGTGGTGGCTTCTCTTTGTTGCAGAGCACAAGCTCTAGGCGCACGGGCTTCAGTAGTTGTGACACGTGGGCTCAGTAGTTGTGGCACACGGGCTTAGCTGCTCCACGGCATGTGGGATCTTCCCGGACCAGGGCTGGAATCTGTGTCCCCTGCATTGGCAGGCAGATTCTCAACCACTGCGCCACCAGGGAAGCCCCCAATGTTTTTTGTTGTTGTTGGTTTTTTTTAAGTCAGTAAATTTGGGTTGGTTCATTACTGAGCAAATGCTAAATGATATGTCTAAGTCCCCAAACTCAATGTTTTTAACAAAATTACCTGGGGAAAAAAGTCTTACATTACATGCTGAAATACAATCAATAGAACTTCACAACCACATGTAGAACTTCTGAAAGGAAAACAAATGTCACCTGGATGGACCTCAGTAAGGTTGTTGCAACTAAGAGACCGCGTGAATTTTAGAAAGCAATTGTGTGCAGACCAGAAAACTATGTTTTAACTTTTTTACATCATAACACGAGTCTGTTAATTTTATGGAGGCATATGCTGTGTTTTATTTACATTTTTTAAAAATCAGTTTGGAGCCAATTAGAGTGAAGTGTGATTCACTCTAATTTTCCTAGTTTAAACAGTGGGAAATAGGCTTCTGTTATTGTGCTGTGGAATTTATGATTATCAAGAACAGATTTCTGATGTTAAGTGGGAAACACTTGTATTATTAGTCCCCGGAGCTCACTTAGTCCACAGAAAGAATTAGGGAAAATAAGATAGGCATGTTTAAGTCAAGGTCTTCTAAAAATTATTTGTTAAGTTGACTGCATTTCTCAAAAATGGTGTCAAAAGTAAACGTGTTTGACTTAATGGTGGCAGAGTGGATAATATTATCCAAAAGTCAAGATGCCTGATGTATACAAAAAATCACGTGAGCCTGGCACATCACTCATGTCCTCAAATCCTTTTTCCTCTCCTCCACCCACACCCCGCTCACTCCCCAATCTTTCTCATAAGACAGACATACCCTGACAAACCCTTCCTGAACTAACAGAAAGAACTGCTAGGAAGAGCGAGCATCAGCATACCTCCAGATACCAAACTTGACGGTATAATAGGCTTGAGAGAGTTCAGATAACAGAAACAGTGGGGGTAGAATGAAGGAATGGGAATATTTAGGGAGCACCATAGACAGATTCTCTCAGCTCTGACAGGTTATCCCTCCACCCCAGACCACACCCTCGGGACCTCTCCCGTAAGTAACATTTCTTTTGGCCTCTGCCTACCCCTCTCAGCCTAGCTCAGGTCTCCTTCTGAAAGTCGACTGAGACCTTCCATTATCACCCAGTCTTTGACAACTTCGGGAGGAAGCAGTGTCACCCATATCTCGTTCAGTCTGGGCAGAAGCATCAATAATTGCTTGGCCATGCAAAGCTAGAATCTTCTCCTTTCTGTGACTCTTCTGCCTCTTCTCTGAAGCGCTAATAAGCGGGTTCAGGTTTCAGGGGTTGTCTTTCGTTCATACGGCGCCTCCCCTTCATGCTACCTTGTTCCAAACTACCTTGTTCCAAATAAAAGGGGTCAGTCATTCAGAGCCCAGTGATCCCCCCTGGCACTCACGGTCTCTAGAAACTAGCTCTTGTGTAAACTGTAAACGAAACCTGGAGTGCTCAGCAGGCTACACAGCGCAGGAGGGGACCTGACACTTCACCTGCTGAAAAGACTCCGAGAGACCCCACTAACAACTACCACGAAGTAAGACTCCTCACGCACTTCACACTGATTTCTCCGGGAATCAGGGGCAACTCGCTAGTCCTTAAGGCGCTCGCGTCACAGGCGAGCAAAACGAATGTCACAGAGATTAATGACATCGCCCGGGAGGCTTGCTTCGGCGGCACAGCTGGACAGTGCACGCAGCCCGCAGCCCTCCCACGCTCGCTCGCGTGGTCTGCAGACCCGCCCCGGCCTCACAGTCACCTTGGACTCCACCCCCAGGTCGAGAAGCCTCCGGAGGCGGGCGCCCGGCTGTCCGCAGTGCACCGTCTTCTGACCAAGCAACACTCGAAGCACGGCCTGAGCCGGCCCTTTCCAGCCCCGGACCAGCGGGTCCTGAGGCCACAATCGCCTCCCGGCCCCTGCCCAGGCCGCGGCTCGCACCTGCGCCTCAGGCCGCGCCGCTCACAGCCGCCAACCTTTACTCTCCCACCGAGTGGAGCAGTACCCCCGCCCTGCCCTGCGTCCCCGCGCCGCAGCCGCCTTCCACCCTTGCACCCACCTTCGGGTACCCAGAATCCTAACCAGCGCGCGGGCGCAGCTGCCGTAGCGCAGTGGGGTCCGGAAGTTCCGGGCGGAAGAGGATGAGGTGGGCGGGGCCGCACACGCGCAGGAGAAACCCGGAAGGCTCCCTCCAAGTGGCTCCTGCGGGAACGCGTCCTTGCGTGGCGAGAGTGCGTGTCCCACACGCGTCTCCGTCCGTAGGCGCCGTCGGGGGACGTTTTGTGTATCGAGGGGTAATGGGTCTTGCTGCCCTGAGCCCCGGATGTGATGGATGAGACCGTGTCTCGACCCACGTGCAACCACGTGGAATTCTGGTTTGTTATTAAGTCCTAGTTTAAGAAGCTGAAAGAGATGTTGTGGGACGAATGGGGAAATTCTTATGAGGGCCGAGAATCCGATGATACTATAAGTTAGCTTTAATGTTTTTATTTCCTATAACGGCATTGCGGTTATGGAACCCACGTCCTTTTTTTTTTTTTTTTTTAACAGTTGCATACTACAGCATGAATCGTGAAATATCACAATGTCTGTCCTTATTAAAGTACTTAAACCATAATTGCGACTGTTGTGACTTTGTTAAATTAACAGTTTAAATGTATATCCTCAGTGTGCGCAATGGTGAACCACCGTCAACAAAGACCACAAGGAAACGTGACATAGAAAATTTTATTACACGTAGGTCTATGCGTGCCTGTAAGTGCCACAAGAGGAGTTCAAGGCAGGCAGTGTGGTTAGGAAAGGGACAGGGCATGCTGCTTGGGAGGGCTCTGGGACATTGCAATGGTCGCAATGTGACAGAGTGATAAGAGTCCTGTAACTCTTTGTTCTGGCAATGCTGGCCCTTTGAGTTTATCTTGTTCTTTGTCCTCGGAGCACCAAATTTCCCCCTCTCTTTATTTATAGGGCTAATCCTTTGGCCCTGTTGGACACCCTGCTCATGTCTACCTATCTGCCTAACTCTTTCTCAGGTGTTCAGGAACCCTTTTTGTTAGGAGAAGAGGCAGGGGCGTCGTAGGGGCCCTGGGTTCCTGATGCCTGCTCTCTGTCAGAGTACTCCTAGAGAGGGGGTGGGGGCTCCATGGAATGTGATGGAGGCTTGTTCAAGGGTTGTCTGGGTGTTGACTGGCCGGTATTCTTGTCACCTTACCATCTGGCGGTTCATTTGTTGTATTCTAGAAGAGACAAACTTAACAAGGAGGTTAAAAATGCATGTCCCAAAGATCTGTAGAAGTAGGAAGGCTGCTATAGGACCTAGAAAAGGAGTTAGCCAAGAGAACCAGGACCAGATATTAGTCTTGAAATCCCACCAGTCGAATCCCTTTGAGGCTCCCTTCATATAAAACCCTTTAGCTCTTTTCGATAATATTCCAAAGTTTAGTTTGAATTTTGCCCAATTGGTTGACAAAAAAACCCAGCAATCCTCCTTTAACATTGCACAGGTCCCACCTTGTTTAGCCGTTGATAAGTATAAAGCTCTCCTATTCTGTAAAACCACGCCTGCTAGAGAATTTATTTGTTCTTGTAGAGTGTTAATTTGAGCTGCTGAGTAGGCAATCTGTTGTGTGAGTTCCAGAAAGAGCTGTCAGGCAGTGAAAATAAAGTTTAAAAGTCCAGCTGAGCCTGTCTCTATCCCAGTGGTCATCTCTAGGACTGATATTACAGTGAGGGCTGCCCGCTTTTGTTTACGTGATCGAGAGTGTAAGGGAAGTGGGATGCTGTCATTTATAAGTGTAAGATTAGGAATAATGTATGCAAGGGTACAGGTCCCCGTCCAGTTGGCTGGAAGGCATAAATAGGCATTGGATCCTCAAAGGAAATAGGTGCGATTTGTAGGGGCTAGGCAGACGTCTAAAGTGATGTTGAAGTAGGGTTTTCCTAAATGGGTGTGGGAATGTTCTATGCCCTCACAGGTAGTAGCTAAAGTCATTCCAGCTAAAGGAGAGAGGCAAGCAACCTTTGAGGGATGAGAGGAAAAGTTATAAGCCCAGTTGAAAGAAGGAATAGTAAGTTTCCACCCTATGTCATAATCCTCAGGTGTCTTGAGTTTTTTGCAGTCTTGCTTAATATTTGAGAGTTGGAACCAAAAATTGTGGTTCTGATAGGGACAACTTGGGGATGGGGTGGGACTTTAGCTAGGGTAGGCTTCGTGGTGGCTGTTAAGGCCATATTTACTGGTGTAAATGATAAAGTAGCTTTTTAAGTTTTGTTAAAAGGTCACAGCCTAACAGAGGTGTAGGACAGGCCAGGAGGACTAGGAAAGAGTGTGTGAATAAAGTATTTTCAAGAGAACAGGGTAAGTGAGGTGTAAAATGGCCATAAGAGGGTTGTCCGTCTATCCCTGTTAGGAGGATCGAGGAACGGCGAGTGGGACCAGAGAAGGAGGTCAGAGCTGAATAAGTAGCCCCAGTGTCAATCAGACGCTGATAGTAGCCCCTGCCACATCCAGGGTTACCCAGGGCTCCTCTGGTCTTGCGGGGAACATAGGGGCCTGGAGGTTGAGCCCCAGGCACCTTCAGTCATCCGCACCCAGGAGCCCCAGATCTAGAGCGCCATCCGCTTCGTGCTCCTGGTAGTCACTTGCCACCAACAGGGGAAATTGGCCTTGACTTTGGCCCGAGGGGCCGGGACCCGAAATACCCTGGATGTTGGGTGGTCATGGTGTTGGCCTACCCGCTTGAGGTCGGCAGGGACAACTCCTTTTCCAACGGCCCTTTTGGTGACAGTGAGGGCATGGGGTATGGGGTGGTAGGGTGCAGCATTTCCTGACAGCGTGCCACTGCTGACTGCACTGGCAGCAGGTCAGCGGTGGTCTTTGAGGAGGAGAGGGGATTCCTGTAGGTCCCTGTTGTGGGGGACTGAGCAATGGCAACAGCCATGTATTGAGCGTGTCGCTTTAATTTTTCCTCCTCTCTTAGTTCTCACCTATTCCTGGAAATTTCCTCCCTGTCGCTGAAGATCTTAAAGGCCGTGTCAAGCAGGACAGAGAGTGGAGTTTGTGGGCCCTGTTCTAGTTTTTGTAATTTCTGTCTGATGTCAGGGGATGCTTGGCTTATAAAATGAACTGCAAGTATGGCCTGACTTTCAATGATCCAAAGAGGATCATTCTCAGGCTTTAAGGTCTTGTCATTTGCTCTGCTAGGTTTTGGATTTGCTTGGGACCCGACACCACTTCCTTCTTTCTAATCTGTGAATATGTTACCTAACATGGTAGATGGGACTTTGAATATGTGATAGGGTAAGGATCCTGAGAAGGGGAGAGATTCCAGGGTTACCTGGGTGAGCCCGATGTTATCACAGGACCTTATAAGTGAGAAGCAGGAGGGTCAGTGAGAGCTGGAAGATGCTGTACTGCTGGCTGTGAAAACTTATTCACTTTACTAAGGAACATGGGGCTTATATGCTGCACAGTGTTCCAAAGCTCTGCATCTCACCCGTTCAGCCCTCACACTCTTTGCTGTGGAGAGGGGCTGCTGACATGCCCATTTTACTGATGGGGAAGTCAAAGCAGGAAGTCTGGGCATACAGTGGGTTTCCTGGTGTGTGCCCTCTCGGTGGGAACAGGGTTCTTGTCCCAAATTATTCTTCTGTTTCATAACATTGAGGTGTAGTTCACTGAGCTGATTAATGATTTCCTCGTTTCTGCCTCATTCTGCACTAGGGTCCCCATGTCCTTATAAGTTCCCCTTCCAGGCACAAAGACTTAAGAGATAATAAGAGATCTCTGTGCTGACTTTTCAAACGTATTTTAATCTTAAAATATAGCACAGGATAATGCTATTAGTGAGCCCAAAGGAATAACTTCACATCCTAGGGAAAGATGTCAGGGGATACATTTAGGATATGGCTAACAAATCCTCCGGAGGTATATTATTTTTATTTTTTCCAAACAGCAAAATAGTGTCTGTACTCCTTCCTGTGAATCCTTTACAAGAGATGCTGACTGGTGGCTGGGTAGGTCTACTTTTGCAGAAGAGCTTAGTGTAACCTACACTGGTATGTTCTCACTCATCATGGTTTCTAGGAACTCCAACACAAGCTAAGTCATAGTTTGCTTTAATTACTTTAATTAGTTTGACACAATCTTTTATGGACTTTGTTTCAAATTCTATCTGAAGAATGTGCTTGGCCTGGAAAACAGCCTCTCTGGCCCAGTTGGTTCCCTGTGGAGCCCTGGCTAGCCTTGCTGAGGGGGCGCAGGGGAGCAGGAGGCCTCCAGGCCAGCATCAAGGGACCTGCGGTCTTCAGAGAACGTGTGCCTCACACTTGTGAGCGGGGAATGACACAGAGTTTGTAATGGGGGGGGACCTTGGCAAACCCAATTGCGATGGGGCTGAGGTCGATATCCTTGGGGTCTACCAGCGACTTCAAGTTAAAGTGCTGCAGGATGGAGGCCAAAAACAGGAACAGTTCCATGCGAGCCAGGCCTTCTCCAACACACGCCCGCTTTCCTGGAGGTGACAACAGCACTAAGACACCGCCCAGGGCGGGACAGCAGGGGCAGAGCTGGGTGGGCAGAGGCTGTGCGTCAACGGCCACCCTAAGCAGAATTGACCCGTCTGCCTGTTGAAAGGGAGCCCAGGGTGGATGTCAGTGTAAGAGTATCAGCGACAGGTGGGCTCAGGGACCAGCCTTCACACAGCCTCAACCACCAGGACTCAGCTGTGTAAACCTGTGTCAGGTTGGGAGAATGGGCTCTGCCCAGTGCTCAGCCTGATGTCCTACAGGAAAGAAGAGTGGCCCCAAGTGGAAGCCAAAGCTCTCGTGTTGGTGTTAAAGTTATCGAGTTGGTTACAGATCTTCCATCATACCCACACCAAGGGCAGGCCCTGGAAAGGCAGCCAAGGGCTGGAAAGGTTAGATGGTCCTAGGATGAGTCCAGGTAACCAAACGTTAAAATTTACTTAGTAACCCTTATTTAAAATTATGGAGTCAGGCAATATAGTTTTGAAAGATTTTCACTAAGTTCTATTAAATGAAGAGTTTTAGCACTGAATGAAGTGAAGTATCTAAGGAAAAAAGAACTCATCTCAACTCATTCCCAGGACTTCTGGTGAAAAGATGTCATTTAACCTCTCTGAACAGGGAAGAACACATTTGGGTCACGTTGGGGACAGAAATCAGGGGCACGATGCTGATCACACGTGGAACAGAGAGCAGGAATTAGGGACAATCCCCAGGGAAGGTGCTACACCTGACCTCTTCTTACCTGCAGAAAATGGCTTGAAATGGTCACTGTACTTGAACTTTCCATTTTCATTCAGAAAGTGCTCTGGCTTAAACTTCTCTGGTTCAGGGAATTCTTGGCTGTCATACAAGAGGGAGTCCAGTGTCGGAATTATGACTGTGCCCTGGAAGGAACAGAGGCTGCCTTGGTCAGTCAAGTTAACACAACACAGGCTTTCACCTGGGAGCCAGCAGTTGAATTTTACGTTAGACAAGATGGTATGTTCCCAACCGGGGAAGTTGTTCACCTGAGGGCAGACAGAGAGCAGGTGGGGGTCACGACCAAATGGCAATGAGAGCTCTCATCTTTTCAGGGAAGTAGCTCCTCCGAGCTACTCATCCAGGGCTGGATGTTACTGCTGTTGTCTGTTTCTGCTGCTGGAACACACCTCAACCCCAGGCACCGTCTGAGGAGCCCCTTTCCCAGATCGCCTCCATTTCTGTGGTCAGCAGGTCCCCACAAGGCCTGCTGGGGGGGCAGCACTCTGCAGGGTAGGGATGCTGGCCCAGCCCCCAGTGTTCAGCCGCATCTGCCAAGAGGAGGTGTCCTTGGTCCCCGTCCTGTTCCCTGGCAGGCGGCTGATCTGCAGGGTGGTGCTCAGGGGTGCACTGCAGGCTCACATCTGACCTTGGGGATGACGTATCCTCTGAACACTGTGTCCCGGGTTGCTTTGTGGGACAGGTTGGAGGGAATGATGTCGATGAATCGCTGAATCTCATGCACCACGGCGTCCAGGTAGGGCATATCCAGCCTGTCCTTGACGGCAGGGATTCGGCTTGGCCCAATCACCCTGTCAATTTCTTCATGAAGTTTCTCTGCCAAGATATGCATGGAATAAATGCATGACTCCAGGCTGGCTCAACATTCATGCTCCCATCCATATACCCAGTAGATGCTTATGGAGCTTTGGATTATTGGATAATTCATCCGCACGCGTCAGTAAGAACTAGGCTCAGTGAGTTAGGAACAGTCTACAGCATTTATGTAGTTATTTATTTATGGCCTCCATTACCTTAGCTGGTCATGGCTAGTCCCGTTCTGGTCTTCATGCCAGGAGTAGAGAATAAGAAAGGGTCTTGGGGATCTCTAGTTGGAGGGAAACTGTGTTAATGGTTACCCCAGGCTGGTGTGCTGCAGGCTTGTAGGGAGTACGGAGGCGAATGGAGAATGGAAACTGACATGCGCGGTGTGCTCCTGAGCAGCCTTTGGCAGTTGCTTGGCCTCTCTGGGTTTGAGGTTGCCTGTGGGCCTTGTAATCTGTTGAGTGAACTGCAAAGCTCCTGCAGTATGGTAACCCAGTAACAATTTTAAACACTCGTAACAAGATGGATGGTATGCTGATATTTACTAGATGGTAAATATAAGAAGTCATGCACAGGGAGCTCACATAGCAGTCCAGGGATAATGTGGAGTTTGGGGTGGGGGGGAAGGCAGGGAGGCAAGGAGGGGCCTGGGCTGGCTCTGCAACCTGCTTTCTTTCCAAGAGCTCTGAGCCAGTACTGAAAAATGTTAACACATGTTAAATTTGGCAATGGATGTGTGGGTGTCAGTCATATTTACTTTCTGTCTTTTTCTCTATATTGGAAATTCCTCATAATCCATAATTAAAACAGTGTTGGAGTCTGTGGCTCCCCTAGTACAGAGTGGCCAGAAGCTCCCTCAGAACTGCCACAGACCCGTGGAGCCTTCGCCCCCTGGACTTTTCGGCTCCTTCGCCTCACCTTTCTGTCAGGTAGAAAAGCCAAGGCTTTGGAGTCGGACCAGGTCTGATCCTGGACAGGTCACATATACACATTCCTAGGGGAAATAACTTCACGCCCTTTCCGTCAGCCCTCAAGAATACACTGTATTAAAGGGCTAATCCCCATACCCGGCACAGAGCAGGAGCCAAATGATCATCATTAGCAGCAGCCAGCATGGCTCAGGTAGTGAGGAGCTCCTTGCCATGGGGACCCCACCCCCACCCCAGCCCTGTGCCCAGCCCGGTGAAGGGCGGGGGGCTCCAGGCCTGAGCACTGCCGGGGAGGGCACCCTGGCCCCAGGCGATGGCTCCTTTACCTCCTCTTTCCTTGGAGGTTGGTGCTGATTGGCCTGTAGACACATGGTGTTGCTCACATCGCCTCCACTGGCCCATGTGGGTGATTCTAGTGCCTCATGCTCTGTGCGTGCGGCCCCCAAAGCCACGCCTGATCCACCCTGGGTCCCACCCGGCCCAGTGCTGGGGAGGAGCCCTGGGAGGGAAGGCCGGGTCCAGGGCAGCAGGCAGACTTGCAGTGCTTTTCCTGGGGTTCCTCCTCTGATCCCCACTCTTCCAATCGGGGGAGACATGCCAGGAGGCCTTGCCCCTGCCCCCTCCTCCCTCTCAGCTCTGCCTGGAAGGCTGGGTCTGACTCAGGGGCGATGTGCACATTTTTTCTCCGTCATAAATAGATCATGGCCTGGAGTGGATGCAGACAGCATGGTGTTTCTCCACTGGGCTTTCTTCCTGCAATCTGGGGTTTGTCAGTGGGTGTGGGCGGGCTGAGTGCCGGGGCCTGTCATGCACAAGAACACTTCCCCTAAAGCATTCGTCCAGCGATCCCAGTGTCACTGCTGCAAGGGTTAACAAGCAGTGCCAGTCCCCGTTTTGCAGACGGGAAGCTGAAGCCTAAATGCTCCAGGCTGACCGTGCAGGTGCGACGGCCACATGGTCCGGTGTCCTTGCCTGTTACTTGTCCTACCTTCGACCTCCGGGTGTTTCATGAGAATCAGGAGCCCGTATCTCAGGGTGGTGTTGGTGGTCTCTGTCCCCGCAAAGAGCAGGTCGGCCACGGTCACAGCAATGTTGTCCAAGGTGTACACAGGGTCTGTACTGTGTTTTTCCTGCGATGTGAGAGATAGGGCCTCAATACAGGGAGGTTTTCAGGTGGATGAGAAAGAGACCCTGTGTCCCTCAGCAGAAGAGCACCTGGCAGCCCTGCCAGCTCCACAGGGGGGCCATCCTGCACAGACACCATCGTCTCCATTGCAAGGCTAGGGAACAGAGGCTCCCAGAAAACCGATCATGGGCAGGACTGTGCCCTCAGCTGGCTGTGGGATCGGTGCTCCTTCTATGGCACCGAGGGCCCTCCTGGGGGGTGGGTCTCTCCCTGGCCCTGTGCCACGACCTCCAGCAGCTCAGGGCTGAGCTGTGGGGCTTCTGCAGGGCTGCCCTCGGCCTCATTCAGCCCCACAGCCGCTGCCTTAGGTCCCAGGAGGGAAGTCACAGGGAAGCTGGGCATAGCGTGGGAGGTGGGAGGGGTGGGAGGAGGCCCAACTGATGGAGGAGACTCTCAGACACCCAGGGCAGTCTTCCAGGAAACCAGGTGTGGAGCTCATGTGTGGTTCTAGAGCCACATGTGATGCCAAGGAAAGAAGAGAAGCTTGACTGATGTGGGTGGGCGACCCAGAGGGGTGCCAGAGAGGTGGTGCTGGGAAGGCCTGGGCCCCCTTGAGTTCGTGCACGATTTGGGGGTTATGTGCTGACGAGGAACACTGAGGGCCTCTCCCCAGGTGAGATGTGGTCATTAGTCAGTTGATCAGAAGTGGTTAAGAGGCTGGGCTGGAGGAAGCCAACGTGAGGGTCCCACTCACCCGGTCCCACAGCCCCCTGATGGCTTCCCCAAGAAAGGCCATCCTGTTGGCCGGCACAGTGGACAGTACAGTGGAGTGTAGGGTGGCCAGGCAGGCTGGCTGTGTGTCGACGTGTGGTGGTCACGCTCAAGCCAGTGTATCTGTGTAAAACTAAGAGCATCAGAATGTACACAGTGTGGGCAGTGTGGACACCGCAGTGCAGGTCATAATATAAATCTGAAAAATGCACCCTGCCCCCACAAACCCATCTCATAATGGCCAAGCGCTCGGCTCTGCCTGGTCTGGAAGCTGCGAGCTGTGAGGGTACCTTCTCCATTTCCATCAGCATGGTGTCGGTGAAGTCTCGGGGGCAGCTGGGCTCCAGCGACTTCTGGTGGTCCTTCACTCCTTCTAGAGCATACTCTTTTATTTCAGACACATTTTTGATTAGTTTTCTATGGCTTCCAGGCAGGTAACGTATGTAGCCTGGGAAATTATTATAAAGCTAGAGAGAGAGTGAGGGAGGGAGAGAATTTTCTTACTATATATATTTTTTTTTCTGGGTGCAATAGCATTTGGCGTACTAGGCTGACAACCTTCTCCAAACCTGAATTTATGGCTGTCACTATTGTATTATTTAGAATATTTTGGCTGAAAGTATCTTTCTGGGCACCACTCTACGAGGTCGTGTGAGTTCTGTGGTGGGAATGTGAGCACATAGGCAGAGGTACCGTGTGTCTGGTGAGGACTGATTTTAAAGAGGGAAGTGGTAAGTGTCCTGAGGTTAGCAAGGGGGAATGGCAGGCCCCATGGAAGTGTCCAGAAGGAGCGTTCAGGTTCTCTAGTCTTGTGGGCCTGTCTGTCCACACACACAGTACCCCTTCTTATCCTTTTCCTGCTGCAAACCCTCGATTGGAGCCGGGTGCCGACCAGGCAGGAGGGAGGAGAGCGCTTCACCTGGATCCAGGGGCTACTGAGCAGGTAGAAGTTCTCGTTGAACAAACTCAGCATCCTCAGAGCCGTCTTGTCGTTGTAGTCGGCGCGCTTGTGGAAGAGGATGTCGGAGATGACGTTGTAGGGCGCGAAGCCGATGACAAAGGTGGGGTCGAAGGGCTGGCCTGGAAAACAGGGGAGCCATCAGGGTGCTTCGCTCGTGGGTGTGGCAGGAGGGCCGTTTCCAGTGCTTGCGAAGAGACACCCTAGGACTGTGAGAATTCTCGGGAGGTGGTGACTGTGTGAACTACTCGGGTTTTCTTTACTTGTCAGTTATTCAGGACACACCAGCTCCACCCTCGATGACCACGCCCGCTCCCTGGGTTAGAGAGGAAACCAGCTTGTGAAGTGGTGTCTGTGGGCTAACATGGGGAGCTGCCTCGGTCGTCAGGGGCCATGGGGCCCAGGCCAGGCTGTACGCACCATGGGTCTTCCGGAGCGCCCCCAGCAGGAGCTGGGCCTCGCTCTGGATCCGCTGCTCATTGCCCTGTTTCCCCATCCCGAAGTCACGGAGGGTGGTCAGGGAGAACCGCCGGGTGTCCTGCCAGGTCGGTCCATTATTGAAAATAATCCCTAAGGAAGAGGGAACAGCAGGCTGTCACTGCAAACTCTCCTCTCAGGAGAAAGGGGCAGGAGTGATGGGCGCCCCGTGCACTGCTCTGCGTGGGAGGGGCTGAGGGGCCGCCCTGGCCAGCGCGGTGACAGATGCTTGGGTTTGGAGAGAAGCCGCTGGGGTCGGCTGGCTTCCTCCGTTGCCCCTGTAAGCTCTGCAACCACCAGCCTCCTTGCTTTCCCCATTCTGCCTTGTGTCCTCCCCACAGGAGGGAAACCACACCTGACCACTGAGAAAAATCTCTGCCTCTTTCCTGTTTACTGACTAATATCCTTGAAGCCATTCTGTTTCCAATGATTTTTTACCCTCACCCTATAGACACCTCAGCTCGCACTCCGTGGCTTCACAGCAAGTCCTTACTAAAATCTGAGGTCACAGGGCCCCCAGACCACGGAGACCTCCAGATCCAGGAAGATCTTGATCTGGTTCCCTCCTGCATGTGGAGGCCTGAGGAAAGCCATGGCCCCGGACATTCCAGAAGGAAGTCTGGCCGGACCTGAGAGGTATAACGGAGGAGGGCTTCATTCTACCCCAAAAGGACACCTGGACGGCCTGCAGGGGAAGCACAAGGCAGGGGTGGGAGGAGGGGGATGTGACCCAAGGAGGCTGGCACGGAGTCAAGCCCGGGGATGGACAGCATGACCACTGATGGGTGTGTGGGCACTGAGGAGACCCATTTACAGGTGCCGTTCACCAGGTTAAAAGCACAGGTGACACTGAGTTCAGGGTCCTGTGTTCAGGGGTCCTGGTGCCGATTCCTGTGGGCCATTGCGTAACGGACCAAGTGGCTGCTGGGTACGTGGCACAGCAGCCCAAGAGGGAACCGAGGGGAGGGGCGCTCCAAGCTCGCGGGGGGCTATGCCATGAGCCCGGCCAGGCCTCGGGCAGCTCCAGCCTTCCGAGTCACTGACCCAGGGCGGACAAGCAAGGGGTGGCAGGGACCAGGGAGTGTGTGCTGAGGAGGCCGGAGGACAGAGCAGAGGCTGTGCCCCTAGCCCTGACGACCAGAGAAGCCAGAGGGAAGGCAGGAGGAGAGATGCTGGGGGACCACCCTGAACGGCATGTGAGGAGGAGCAGAGGTGGTTGAGGAGGGAGGGGCAGAGAAGCAGGTAATTTTAAAATGTTCTGGCAAGAACTGTGTAGAAAGAAAAGATGGAAGATACAGAAAATGTGAGAAGAGACAGAGAGAGAGAGAGATACAGAGATAGAAAGACAGAGACAGAGATGGAGAGCGAAAGAGACAGAGTCAGAAGGAGATAGACAGAGACAGAGACAGAGAGACACAGAGATGGAGAGAGGAAGAGAGAGAACCCAGAGGCACGCCATCGTTTGGGATCCAAACAGGCTGAAATGGAGGCAACAAATCTCCTCTCCCAGAGTTTTGTGAAGATTGACTGAAAGGATGGGTGCGGCCCCCTTGGCACCTTAATACGCAGCCGCTGCTCCACACTATGGTAATCACCAACGTTCACATCATTATTCCTGGGGACCAAATGCAGCCCTGGTCCAGAGCCTGGCTGAGGTCCAGGGTCAGCCCTGGGCCGTGTGGGACATATAAAAACAGCACTTTGGAGCCCTCAGGCAGGAGGCAGGCAAGCCCCTTGTGTCCCACCTGCAGGATGCGGATGCTGGCCCCTGCCTGACTGCTCTCAGGGGCCCATGACTTGGACCAGGGCTGGCAGATAAAGGGTCCCCAGAGTCAGGATGGAGCTCCTTGACCCCAGAACTCCTGCTCTCCTGGGGCTCTCCTCCAGTAAGTCTCCTCTTGTGTTAATGACAAAGATTAGGGTGGTTAATTTTGCTTTGAGCCGCCCCCTAGAACAAACCCACCCACAATATCTAAGAGGGACAATCAAATGCCATTGGTTGTGGCAGGATATAACCTCGGAAATGTAGACTGGAAAAATAAGGCAAGAAGGTCGTATACAACTGTAAGCACATCAATTTGAAAATTCTACATAAAATGAATAAAAGTTTTCTAGAGGCTCATCACCAAAGTTGACTCAGGAAGAGCTAGAGGCTTCCAAGTTTTGCTGGTTTGGTGGGACACTGTTTCCTTCTCATCTGCTTTGGATCTCAAACACCAGTGAGCAAATGATAAAGGACAAGCAGGTGAAGTTGGAGGACAGCAGGTGGGGCAGGGAGCTTTCAGAGCTGAGAGGTGGGGGAGGGGCGCCCCTGCCCAGGCTCCAGGACCTCCCCGGAGACGCGGAAGATGGACTCTGAAGTCAGGAGTCTGGAAAACATTCAGATAAAGACCAGTTAGACCCCACCCCCACCCCCACCCCCGCCCCGCCCAGGCCTCCTACGCCTGCAGGAGGGGAACTTGGGGCTCTGGAGACACCGGAGGGGGGAAGGGCAGAGGAAAGAGGTGAGGCTGGGGAGATGGGGTCACCGGGAAGTCTCAACACCCCCTTCCTGGTCTAAGAACAGCCCCAGGTGGGACATCGGGAGGCCCCCTTGATGGAGAAGCAGGGTGCCCATCGTAGGTGAGGGGCCCTCGGTGGATGGAGCCCCAACACCCACGAGTAGTTGAAGCTGTGAGTGGAAAGAGCTCCCAGGGGAGCCTGAGGGCCCAGGGAGGCGGGAAGGTCTGTGGGGGGAGGCCCGGCCGTCAGAAGCAGCTCCCTCTGTCCTATTTCTCTATGAACACATCTGTCCTGCTGGTCGGAGGGTGGGTGCTCCTTGTCTTGTCCTCTCTGGGTCCATCAAGAGGCGCGGAGCAATGACTGAGTGAGTGAATGCACCAACCTTCACCTGAGTTGTCTGCGGATCGCTTCACCTTTCTGCCTTTAGCATGTTGTTACTGTTATTTCAGTAGCTCCCCCCAACATCTTCCCCTGCCCCACACGCACCCCTCCCCAAGTAGGACGCACCTTTGTCCTGGTGCACCTGGAACGCGGGGGTTTCTCCTCTGCCAGAAAACTCATTCCTGTAGTCGAGCAGGACCTCCTTCACGGCCTTGTAGCCATGCAGGACCACGAAGCGCCGTGAGCCCAGGTACAGGGTGAACACCGGGCCGAAACGCTCTGCCAGCTGCGGAGACCACCAGGCCGGGGAGTGAGCCACCGCGGACTTGGAGAGGATGTCTCGCTTTAAAGTGCCCCCCAAGGTCGCTGTTGTTACCAGGAGAACTCAGAGTGATCTGGGGAAGACCTCCCCAGAGGCTTCTTCTGCCGGGAGCGCATCCGGTGCACCTGCCTGTGCCTAGCTGCCCTCCCTCCGGGGAACAAGTAACTGGGAGGGCCGATTCCTCTTGTTCCCCCTGAGGCCCCTTTGCCCATATCCGCCCCACCACCACCCCGTCTGCTGTCCCCAGTCAAGGTCCCGGACCCCAGGACGCTGCTGGAGGCCCCGGAGCCATACCGTTCAGAGGCCCACGAG
Source organism: Balaenoptera borealis (assembly GCF_965194805.1). Classification (NCBI taxonomy): domain Eukaryota; kingdom Metazoa; phylum Chordata; class Mammalia; order Artiodactyla; family Balaenopteridae; genus Balaenoptera; species Balaenoptera borealis. The sequence continues at coordinate 118,050,398 of NC_138874.1, read as the reverse complement.
CACATCTTCCTCTGCCGGAAACTCGTCAACGCCTTTCAGAGCGGCTCGTGCCCTGTGGCGTTCTTTTACTAACTCATTTAATAGATTCATTAACGCTTTTCGTTTTTAGATTTGTTAGCTCATTCACTGTTCACAACAATCGTAGTGAGAGGTGGGGGGGGGGGTGGTCAAACACTTCACTTTTCCCCCTGTTCTTTGGCGTCTAAGGAGAGCTGCAGGTTCACACACAGCTAGTGTGTGTCTGGTCTCAATGCGTGTCCCTCCTTGCATCCCAGGGGCAAACAGCAGCAGCCCCGACCACACTGCCCTGGCCAAGCCACCCAACGACAGCATGACAGTCAACGCTTTGCTCAAGCAAGGGCCTTCGGGGCCAGCCATGGCCAAGGCCCACTGAGCTCCATGCCCAAGCTGTAACACTAGCTAAATATTTTGAATATCACTCTTGGGTGCTACTGGTAATTCAGCTAACTCATAACAAGCTGGTATTGAATTACAATTTGTCTGAGAGTGAATTGAATGCACACATATTACATCTAATTCCTGAATGCTCCTCCCTCAAATCAACAATATTTCTCTTACCCTGGTGAAGGATTTGGGAATATTCTTAATTTCCAACTGGAAAATGTTCCCAACGAAGGGCAGTGGGAAAGGGCCAGGGGGCAGTCGCCTGTTGCTGTAGATGTGTGTCCAGATGGAGATGAGCAGCAAGGTGGCCGTCCACACCAGCAGGGCGACCATGATGCCCAGGGCGGCCATGGTGCCTCCGGGGATCTGCCGCCTCGTGCGGACACTCCTGGGGAGAGGCAAAGCTTTTATAATGCATCCTTGAGAAGGAGGGTGACCAGCCAACCAATGCCACCTTCCTTTTCCTCTGGCCCAAGATATTAGTTTATTATTAGCTGCTGTTGGCCATCATTTCAAAGCCTGATCCCTTCAGTGTTTGCCGCTTAGAACTCCATCCAGGCACCCACCTGGCCACGCCTGGGCTCTGCCAACACTGGCTACTGACACCTGCACCAATGTCAGTAAACTCGGCATCCAGGGGAACTCCACCCACCCACACGTCAGAACATGGGGTGATGGCCTGTCCTCCCTTTGACACTGGTTGGACAAGAAGGAGTACGGTCCTGTTTACATGGGTTTGTTTGGGGTAGGATTTACGTAAGGCAACATCAATTATGTGCCAACAGTCTCCATGGCAGAGTGCCTGATCTCCTGGTGCAGGCCTCACCTCTGAGCAGGAGGTTTGTCTGAGCAGCCCCAGTGGCACTGAATCACCAGCAGCCAAATTCATAGGCCAGAGAAGGAAAATTCAGCATCTGACATTTATTCCACTTTGTCAAATCAACTGGCAAATTCAGTAGAAGAAAAAAAAAAGAAAGAAAAAGAAAAGAGTTGACCAATTTTTTTTTTTTTTTGAGTTGACCAATTTTGAAAAACTTAACTACGTTTTTACGTAATGTAGAAAATTAGGGAATAATCACTGTTTAGAATCATTTCTTCAAATTAAAAAAAAATACGTTAGGATTTTTATTGTGTTTGTTTAAATCAATGAACTATTTTGGTAGACTTTATGTTTTAAAATGTCTTATCTTTGTGCACAAAAATCACCTTCTGTATATTTATTTATGTAAAACCGAGGCTACATTCCACATACTGAATTCTAACCCACTTTCCCTCCCAGTTTACTAGCAATGTGATTTTTCTGCGTCTAGACCTGCAGCCACGTTACTGGTGTTGGACTTGTTAACTTATTGTGCCACGTAGGGGCGTTGGCCTTGGCAGGAGTCTCGGGCCTGTTTTGTGCCCGTGAGCTGCTGGGCTGCAGGCCCTGCCATCTTGCATGGGTTCTGGGCTTTCCTCCCAGGGGCTGGTGTGGGGCGGCAGGGCGCATTCCCCAGGATGGAGACTAAGCCACCTTGACCCCCCTCTGCCCTCTTCTTCCACCCTGCCAGGCCTGCCAGACAGACATCCGGGTCCACGCGGCATTTTTCTTCTCAGTTTGTCCCTCTTGCTGGTGCTGAGGGTTGGGCAGGGTCAGCCTTCCCTGGGGCTCCAATTCAAGCCCTGACTGGTGGGCGTGAGGACAGCAGACGTTTGAGGCAGAGAAGGCCCTTTGGCCCCCGTTGGCCGAGAATAACTACATCTGGCAGCTTATCTGAGCGTGTGCGTCCTGCAAAGGGGCCCAAGGGCAGGCGCAGGTGAACCTAGACCTCACAGGGGTGCAGCCTGGGTGGTCTGGGGCCAGGCCCTACTCTTCTAGGTCCTCTGTGGAAATGCCATTGGAGGGCCAAACAACAACAAATTCTAAATGCAGGTACAGATGTCTTTTGAAAGTAAGAACATTGTTGAGTACTTCTTTTCAGAAGCAAGGCCCTTTTACTTGTCTTGGATCTTATTCAGTTGCCTGCACCTTCTCGGACAATGTTGACTAATTGGGATGACAGAGGTGGCCTTGCCTTGTGCCTGGCGGGAATGGGTACTTCTCCATCAAGTCTATTGTTGTTTGGTTGTAGCAAAGAGACAATCACATTGGGACAATTTTCTTCTTTCTCTATTTAACAAGGAGTATTTAGCAGGGATGAGTGCTGAGATAATGAAATATCTTTTTAATTGAGACAATCCTAGGACTTTTCTCCTTAAACCTGCTGGTATGATGCTGGATGAAAACATTGTTTCATATAAAAGCAGTCTTATAGTTCCGCTTCACAGCCAAGATTTTCATGGAACGATACTCTTTTTACATGCTCATGGGTTCAACTTCTTAATAGTGTTTTTAGTAGTTGTGCATCTATAGCCATAGACAAAATTGGGCTTCAGTTTCTTATGTTTTATTATATCTGCTATAAGAATTGTGCTAACTCTAGAAACAATTAAAATTCCATCTTTTTCTATTGTCTGGGATACTTTAAATTGTTAGGGAATTATCTGGACTTTGAAATTTTGATAGAATTTACTAGTAAAACAATATGGAAAGGCCTTATTGAAGTTAAACAATTGTTTATTGTTTTACAATAAGTAAGATTACAAATATCATCTCAATTAGGAAAGTAAGACATGCTCCTTGTAACAAATCAAACAATGCAGAACTGGATAAAGCAAGATGTGAGAGTACAGACTCTCCCTACAGCGGTAGTTCCCCTATTTTCAGTCCCATTAAGAAAGAAAAACTAAAAAAACAAAAACAAAAACAAAAAAACAAAAAAAAAAAGAAAGAAAAACTGCTGCCAACTCTTTCTTATTATTATTTCTCATTTTTCTTTTATACCTACTGAAAGATATCTTTTGCACTTACTTTGATTCTGTGTATCAGACTTGTGCCTACATTTAAAAGGCAAATGTAAACAAGTATCTTGGTTAAAGTGTACTTAAAATAACTTCCTGTGCCATGGCATGGCCTGGGGGGAGCCACACCTTCAACACTGGCAGAATCAGTGGCAGCAACTTGAAATAAAGTCCTGGAAGAATAGCAGATATCTTTTAAAAAGCTGCCCTGCAATGCTTTTAATGGCATAGAAGGAATATTGTGTAGGGAAACCATGGACTTTGACAACTCAGAGGAAACATGTTTTAGAGAAGTTGCATCCAAATGGTTTATTCCGGGTACAAGTCCCTGTTGGGTATAGAATTTGCAAGTATTTTCTCCCATCCTGTGGGTTGTCTTTTTACTTCCTTGCTGATGTCCTCTGAGCACAAAAGGTTTAAATCTTGATGAAGTCAAATTGATCTATTTTTTCTTTTGTCACTTGTGCTTTGGTTTGTATCTAAGAAATCATTGCCTAATCTAAGTTCACAAAGATTTATTCTGAGGTTTTCTTCTAAGTGTACCACCCATTTTGAGCTGTTTCGTATATGGTATGAGATAGGGTCCAACTTAGTCCTTTTCCATATGGGCAGCCTTTGTCCCAACACCATTTGTTGAAAAGAGCAAACTTAAGGAATGGGGAAATCCCCAAGAGTGCCAACTGTCTTGGTACTTTTGTCGAAAATCAATTGACCACAGATGTGAGGGTTTATTTCCAGACTCTCAATTCTATTCCATTATTCTGTATGTCTATCCTTATGCCAGTTCCACAGTGTCTTGATAACTGTAGCTTTGTATTAAGCTTTTAAGTTAGGAAGTGAGTCCTTTAAGTTAGTTCTTCTTTTTAAAGATTTTTTTAAAAGGTATTCTGAATTTCTTGCATTTCCATATGAATTTTAGGATTAGCTTGTCAATTTCTACAGAACAGATAAGTGGGATTTTGATAGGGATTGAAATAAATCTGTATATCACTTTGGGAGAAGAGCTGTCTGTATTAGTTTGCTGGGGCTGCCATAACAAAGTACCGTAGACTGGGTGGCATAAGCAATAGAAATTTATTCTCACGGTTCTGGAAGATATGTCCAAAATCAGGTGTCGGCAGGTTTGCTTTCTTCTGAGGGCTCTCTCCTTGGCCTGCAGGCAGCCGCCCTCTTGCTACCTCTTCACATGGCCTCTCCTCTGTGCGCAGCACCCGCCCCCCCGCCCCCCGTCTCTGTGTGTCCTAATCTCCTCTTCTTATAAGGACACAGGCCAGATTGCATTAGGACCCACCCTAATGCCTAATTTCAACTTACTCACCCCTTTAAAAACCCTGTCTCCAAATACAGTCACATTCTGAGGTGCTGGGGGTTAGCAGTTCAACATACGGATTTGGCGGAGGGGAGGGACACACAATTCAGCCCATAACACCACATTAACAACGGTACAATATTAAGTCTTCTGATCCACAGAGGGGGAAAGTCTTTCCATTTATTTAGATTTAATTTACTTCAGTGAGGTTTTATAGTTTTCAGTGTTCAAGTTTTATACTTCTTTTGTTAATTTCTTCCTACTTTGTTTTTTGATGCTATTGTAAATGGAGATTTTCCTTAATTTCACTTTTGTATAGTTCATTGGTAGTGTCTAGAAATACAACTGAATTTTGTATATTGACTTTGCATTCTGCAACCTTGCTGAACTCATACAGTTCTAATAGTTTTTATACATTCCTTAGGATTTTCTATATACAGGATCACATTATCTACGAATAGACACAGTTTTACTTCTTTGTTTCCAATTTGAACATCTTTCATTTCTTTTTCTTGTCTGATTGCTCTGGCACCTCCAGGACTATGTTGAATAGAAGTGGTGAGAGTGGGCATTCTTGTCTTGTTCCTGGTCTTAGAGAGAAAGCAATCTTTCACCATTGACTATAATGTTACCTGTGAGTTTTTAGTAGATGCCTTTTATCCGCTTCAGGAAGTTCCCACATATTCTTAGCTTTGTAGTGTTTTTATGATGAAAAGGTGTTGAATTTTGTCAAAAGCTATTTCTGCATCCATTGAGCTGATCATGCAGCTTTTGCCTTTCACTGTGTAAATATTGTGCATTACATTGATTTTTATATGTTAAATCAACCTAGCATTGCTGAGATAAATCCTACTTGGTCATGCCGTATAATTTTTTTCTATGTGTTGCTGGATTTGGTTAGCTAGTATTTTGCTGAGAATTTTTGAGTGTGTAGTCATAAGAGATATTGTATTTTTTTCTTATGATATCTGTATCTGGTTCTGGTAACTGGGTAATACAGCTCTCTTAAAATGAGCTGGGAAGTGTGTGTGAACAATTGGTATTAATTTTCCTTTAAACATTTAGTAGAATTCACCATGAAGTCATGTGAGCCTAGAATCTTCCTTGCTGGAAGTTTTTTGATTACTTATTCAATCTCTTAACATTATAGGTACATTCAGATTTTCTATTTCTTCTTAAGTCTGTTTTGGCAGTTGGTCTAGAAATTTGTTGGTTTTCTAGGAATTTGTCCATTTCTTCTAGGTTATCTATTTTGTTGGCACACAGGTGCTTATAGTATCCCGTAGAATCATTTTTTTATTTCTGTAAGGTCATTCGTGATGCTCTCACTTTCATTCCTGATTTTAAGGATTTGAATCATCCCTCTTTTTTTCATGATCATTCTAGCCATATATGTTAAAATAATATTTTCAAAGTATCAATTTTGATTTAAATATTTCCTCTATTGTTTTTGTATTCCTATTTAATTGATTTCTACTCTAGAATTTATTACATCTTCCCTTCTGCTTGCTTTGGGTTTAACTTGCTCTTCTGCTTCTACTTAGTTAAGATGGAAAGTTAAGTTATTGATTTGAGATCTTTCTTCTTATTTAATGTAGGTGTTTACAGGTATAAATGGTATATGCATTACAGGTATAAGTTTTCCCCTAAGCAGTGCTTTAGCTGCATCTCCTATGTTTTCATATGTTGTGTTTTCAGTCTCATTCACCAAAAAATATTTTCTAATTTGCTTAGTGATTTCTTCTTTCACCCACTTGTTATTTAGAAGTATACTGTCTACTTCTCACATATTTTTTACTTTTCAAAATTTCCTTGTTATTGATATTTAATTTTATTCTCTTGCGGTCAGTGAATATACCTTGTGTGAATTCAATGTCTTTACATTTACTGAGACCCTAAGTTACAGCCTAATCCACAGTCTATCCTGGAGAATGTTCCATGTGTCCTTGAGAAGAATGTATATGTCACTGCTGATGGGTGAAGTGTGTTATATATCAGCGGTCCCCAACCTTTTCGGCACCAGGGAACAGTTTTGTGGAAGACAATTTTTCCGCAGACCGGGGAGGGGGGATGGTTTCAGGATGGTTCAAGCGCATTACATTTATTGTGCACTTTATTTCTATGATTATTACATTGTAATATATAATGAAATAATTATACAACTCACCGTAATGCAGAATCAGTGGGAACCCTGAGCTTGTTTTCACTTGCCACTCACTGATAGGGTTTTGATATGGGTCTGCAAGCAGTTGATTTATTATGGTCTCTGTGCAGTCAAACCTCTCTAATGATTATCTGTATTTGCAGCTGCTCCCCAGCGCTAGCCTCACCGGCTCAACTCCACCTCAGATCATGAGGCATTAGAGTCTCACAAGGAGCGTGCAACCTAGATCCCTTGCATGTGCAGTTCACAGCAGGGTTGGCGCTCCTATGAGATTCTAATGCCACCACTGATCTGACAGGAGGCGGAGCTCGGGCGGTAATGGGAGTGATGGGGAGCAGCTGTAAATACAGCCACTTGCCCACCACTCACCTCCTGCTGTGCAGCCCCGTTCCTAACAGGCCATGGACCGGTAGTGGTCCATGGCCCAGAGGTTGGGTACCCTTGCTCTAGATGACTATTAAATCTAGTTGGGTTTTATTGTTGGTCAAGTCTTTTATTTCCTTGCTGATATTTTGCCTAGTTGTTCTCTATATACATTAATGAAAGGGGAGGATTGATGTCTCTAGCTAGTATTGATGAATTGTCTATTTCTCCTTTCAATTCTCTGAGTTTTTGATTAATCTAAATTTTGGGGCTCTGTTGTTAGGTACCTATATGTTCATAATTGCTGTATCTTCCTGATGGATTGATTCCTTTATCATAACAAAATATCCTTGTTGTCTCCAGCAATAATTTTTGTCATAGAATCTATTTTGTCGGATGTTACTATAGAACTTCAGCTCTTTTTGGTTACTGTTTTCATAACACCTTTTTCTATCCTTTAGTTTCAACATTTTGCTGTCTTTGAATCTAAAATGTGTGTCTTATAGATCGTGTGAAAAATATCATTAAAAAACATCCATTCTGCCAATCTCTGCCCTTGATTTGAGTGTATAGTCTGTTTATATTTAATAAAGTTACTGATAAGGTAAGATTTACATCTACCATTTTTCTATTCGTTTTATGTGTGTCTGATGTCTTCTTTGGTCCTCTAACCTCTATTTATGTATGTGTGTGTGTGTGTGTGTGTGTGTGTGTGTGTGTATGAAATAGCTATTTTCAAGTATGCTATTTTAATTCCATTCTTTGTCTAAGCTATATATTCATATACATTACATTACTTTATAATATAATTAATGTATTATAATAGAGACTATAAATTATATATATTATTATATTATAATTATGAGTTATTTTCTTATTGGTTGCCCTGGAGACTACAATGACCATCTTAACTTAAAATGATCTAATTTTATTAATACCAACTTAATTTCAATATTATTCAAAATTTGCCCCAATTTGACCTTGTTCTCTCTCCCGCTTTTGTGTAATTTTTGTCATACAAGTGACATCTTTATACATAGTAAGTCTATTGACACTTTTATAATTATTGATTTATGTGTTTTAAATTAGATAGAAGAAAAGGGTTACAAATGAAAATTCATTTATGCCATATGTAGTTACTTTTACTGTCACTTTCCATTTTGTCATGTGGATTTAAATTACTGTCTAGTATCTTTTCATTTTAGCCTGTAGTACTCCCTTTAAGATTTCTTGTAAGACAGGCCTGCTATTGATGAATTCTCTCAATTTGGGTTTATCTGAGAATGTTTGAATCTCTCCTTCTTTTCTGAAGGATTGTTTTTCTGGATATAGAATTCTTGACTGACAGTACAGTTGACCCATGAACAACATGGGTGAGCAACATGTGTGGGTCCACTTACTTATGTGTGGATTTGTTTTGTTTTGTTTTTTGGGTTTTAAAAACTATTTATTTATTTATTTGGCTGTGCTGGGTCTTAGTTGTGGCTCGCGGGATCTTCGATTTTTGTTGCAGCATGTGGGAATTTTAGCTGCAGCATGTGAAATCTTAGTTGTGGCATGTGGGATCTAGTGCCCTGATCAGGGATCGAACCTAGGCCCCCTGCATTGGGAGCACAGAGTCTTAGCCACTGGACTACCAGGGAAGTCCCTTTGTGGATTTTTAAAAATAGTAAATACTCAAACTAGTGGTTTCCAGTGGGGACAGGGAAGGGGGAAGGAGCAATAAAGGGGTAGGGGAGTAAAAGGTGCAGATTATTAGGTATAAAATAAGCTACAGGGAATATAGCCAATATTTTATAATAACTATAAATGGAGTGTAACCTTTAAAAATTGTGAATCATTATATTGCACACCTGTAACTTATATACTACTGTACAGCAAATATACCTCAATAAAAAATAGTAAATACTACAGTGCTACACGATCTGCAGTTGGTTGAGTTCTCAGATTTGGAACCATGGATACAGAGGAATCAAGTGTACAGAGGAGCATCTATAAGTTATATGCAAATTTTTGACTGTGTGGACAGTGGGAACCCCCAACCCCAGCGTTGTTCAAGGGTCAACTGTATTTTTCTTTCTGCACTTGGATTATGTCATTTCACTGCCTCTGGCTCCCACAGTTTCTGGTGAGAAGTCAACTGTTATTTTATGGAGGATTGCTTACACATGGGGCTCACTTTCTCTTGCTGCTTTCACGGTTCCCCCTTTGTCTTTGTCTTCTGACAGTGTGACCATGAGGTGTGTAGGTATGGCTCTCCAGTTTATTTTACTTGGAGTTTGTTAAGTTTCTTGCATATGTAGATGAATGATTTTCATCGACTTTGGAAGTTTTCAGCAGTTATTTCTTCCAATAGTCTTTCTGTCCCCTTCTTCTTTTCTCTCCTCCTGAGGCTTCCATTATGCATACGTGGATATTCTTGATGATGTCCTGCAGTTCTCCGAGGCAGTGTTCATTTTTCTTTATTTTGACATTTTGGTAGTGTTTTCATCACAGTTATGGAGGAGCAGATTTTCAGAGTTCTTAATCCACCATTCTGGAAGTGCTTCTCTTGCCTCTCCCTTTATCCTTTCTCAGTGCTTATTCAAGTGCTTATTCAATAAAACCTGAAATTGCTTTTATTATTGGTTAGAACATAGCCACTCCTATGTGCAAAAGAGGTTGGAATGTGAGCATTTAGCTTTTCCAGACTTTAAAAAGTGGATGTGTTCAGAGAAGAAAGTGATCGGAAATGGATGTTAGATTATCAGTTAATAGTGTGTGCCCTGCTATGGTTAGCAGTCTTCTGTGTATTCTTCCAATTTTTAAAAACTTATATAAATACACACACACACACATTTCCCTCCCAGAGAATTGTATCACAGTAATCACAAAATTATTATCTTAGCAATAATTATACCACAGGTATGTATTTTTAGACCTGGAACATACAACTCTTCATCATTCATCTTAATGACTGGAGAATATTTCATTTTGTGAATATTTCATAATTTGTCGATTTTGAGTTGATGAACAGTTAGTTTTTCCCCAACCTTTTGCCATTACAAACAGTGCTGCAATGATATCCTTGCACATGTATTTTTGTTCAGATGTGCATATATTTCCGTAAGATAGTTTTGTGAGAGTGGGGTTGTTAGATCATTAGGCATGCAGACTTAAGATGTGAATAGATACATAAAATTGCTCCTCAAAAAGGTTGAAGTACTTGAAAATCCTTCCATAATAGTATAGGCGTGCTAATTTCTACGCATTTTTTCTGACACTGGATGCTGTCAGTTACTGACAACTGAGAAAATGCTATCTCATTACTCTATTTTGCATTTCTCTGATCAATAAAGTTCATCAGCTTTTCACTCATTTATTAGCTATTTTAATTTTTAATTTAATGAAATATCTATTTATATATTTTTCCCTTTTTATTTTCGTGTTTAATATATTTCTTATGAGGTTTTTAGAACTTTAAAAAAATAGGTATAGGTTTATTTTAAATATTATCATATTTTTATTTGTTTCATTTGTGAAAACATTGTGGGGGCAGGGAGGGAGGAAACAAAGGCAACTTTCTTCCTGCGCAAAGGGTGTGATATTGACCCAGGAGGACAGGGCGAAAATTGCTCAGTGTGCTCTCACGGGCTGAGGGCGGCCTGCGGTGAAACTTGGAAGAGAATTCCATCCGTTCCCTGGCAGTTGTACCGCGCCCAGGAACGTTCGGAAAAAATGTTGCCTGGTCCCTGGTCCCCAGTCAGAGGCCCCCAGTGAAGAAATGCGCGCCAAGAGGATCCAGACCAGGCCCTGCGCCAGGGAGTCCGGCGACGAGTCCCAGCCGCCCAGCGATTCTGATGGGTCCCGCTCCCTGGACTGCCGGTTGTTCTAGAACTCTTTATATATCCATATCAAATAAATATTTGTTATTTTCCTGTTTTATGCGTTGAAAATAATTTCTCCCAGTCTCTTGTTTGATTTGTCATATAGAAATTTAGATTTTTATGTAGTTAAAAATTTCAGAACTTTTCCTTTATGGCTTTCAGAATTTAGATCATGCTTAACAAGACTTTCTCGGACTTTCCTGGCGGTCCAGTGGTTAAGACCCTGCGCTCCCAATGGAGGGGGCCCAGGTTCCATCCCTAGTCAGGGAACTAGATCCTGCATGCCTGCTGCAACTAAGACACGGTGCAGCCCAAATAAATATTAATAAAGAAAAAAAAAACTTTCTCTATCTTGAGATTACAAAACACTTCTATTTTTGTCTCTGTTAATTACTTTTTAATCGTGTAATTTAACACTTGTCTTAAATCTATGTGATCTCGTCATTTCTAAGTAAGATGTGCTGATTTCTCACATTATAATCATGTTTTGTTAAATGCTGCTTTATTTTAAAAGTTACTTTGATATATTCAATGCACATTAAGACTGGTGATTTATTTTTTAACGAATTGTACCTTTTAGCAGCAGAAACATATTTTTGTCCCCTTTGATAATTGTTGACACATATTTTCTTTTGTTCATCCCAGCATTTTAAGATCTCTATGCCATTTTGTCCTTGAGAAATGCCTGGTACAATCCGAGAGCTTTGACATAATTAAAAATTCTTTCTTTTTAACAGGAGAATTATGTCACATTTATTGTGACTGCTGGTAAATATGGCTTTATGATATATATCCTTTCCCTATTAGTTGCTGAATTTGTCATATTTTGTTTGTTCCTTTTCTTCTGTGACGCTTTGGTGTCTTTATGTTCTGTTGTTATTCTACTAATGATTACCCTTAAGTCTGAAAGTACACATAGACTTATTAACCTGAAGAGTTCTTTTGATCTGAGCAAAAAGAGACCTTTAGCTTACTTTTCTTCTCCACTTTCCATGCAATATACCACTCTGCCCCAACTCAGGAATTTAGTTTCATAATATTAGTTTTAAGTATGTTTAAATGTATTTTCTTCTGTTGTTTTATTTTTTTTTAATATTTATTTATTTGGCTGCACCATGTCTTTGTTGCAGCACGCGGGATCTAGTTCCCTGAGCAGGGATTGAACCTGGGCCCCCTGCATTGGGAGCGTGGAGTCTTAACCACTGGACCACCAGGGAAATTCCTATTTTCTTCTATTTTTGAAAGTCAACTTTTGCAATTGCATGAATATTTATAGCCATCTTATCAAGTCATTATTTTCCTTTAAATATATGCTTTACTGGTCTCTTTGCCTGTTAATTTTACATTATATCTTTTTCTTGGATTCCGGCTCCTAGAAGTGTAAAATCTACACTCAAACAGGTCTTACGGGGAGAGGATGGACTACATGTTTGGAATATCCAGTGAGCCTTTTCCCCTCAAGACTGCTGCTGGGCTGTAACCCCCACAGGCTCCTTGACCTCCCTCCATGGGCCAAGCTCTCCTTAGCGGTAGATTCTGTGGTAACAGTATTTTCTATCAGGTTGATTCTGTGCACCGACTTTCCCTTCCTTCTTACTCACAAGAAGGACACACAACTATCCCAGAAGTTCCTTAAGAGGCAATCCAGTAGCCATGAATCCTTAGACCACAGACGTAAAATGTATTACTTCTCTGGGCACCCAAAAGGCTGTGGATAAGCAAGAAGGAGTGGAGTAGAGTGGGAGCTGAAAATAGGATGCTCTCCTGGAAATTCCCTCTTCCTTTGTAGGTAAAACGTTTGCGAACAGCCACATAGAAATATGGGCAGGTAAGTATGTGACATTTAATGCACTCATGGCTAAAAAGAATGACCTTGACAAAAGCCAAAATCTCTTCCAAGTAAAACAAAAGCAGAGAACACACAACCTCCCAGTGTCCAAAGGGCGAGCTGGCTTGGCCCAGGAACAAAATTTTTCACATCAAAGGGACTGGGGATTATAAGTGTGTGTTCTCTCATCTGTCCCCTGGCTCTGTATTCATCTCAGAGCTGCTGTTTAAAATTCCGGGAGCAAGCAACACAGTGCAGAAGAGTTAGCCCCGCGGGGTGGAGGAAGGGGGTCTCCTGAATTCCAGGGGTGTGGCTTCCGCTTACCGAGACTCCAAAGGAGATGGCAGCACAGAGCGGTGGTGGGGCTTGGCAACAGAAGGGTCCCCCAAAGGGCAGTGATGCCTGTGGAAGATGGATGGACCCAGAGAGAGGACCAGCCACTGCAGGACCCACCAGAGGGCCCAGAGGAGAGGCAAAAGGAAAAAGCCTAAAGCAAACTTGTCCTTTATTATCTTTCATATCATCCTTGGTACATTGAAAAGAACGTATGAGGAATTCCTCATGTAAATCAAGGTATAAGAACAGTGAACACCAAGCAATCCGCTGCTAATCCCAGAACGACCACCTCACTTCCAGCTGCACCTGCCTGCCTCTGTCCTGTCCCTATGCCTCCAGAGGTGACCACTGCCCCAAATTTCCCTTCTGATATTCTCGGTGGTTTTCTTGCTGATGTTTTCACATTGTTTCATTTTTCTTATTTTTGAATTTCTAGAAGTGATTCCATCATTACCTCTAGGCGCCCAGTGAGCTGTGGCTGGGGGTCAGTGACCAGGACTGTCCACTACCCATCAGATTATTCCCACGTTTCTGCTGCTGCAAAGAGTGACGCTCAGGCCTTTTTCATGCATGCTTCCTGGAGCACCTTGCAGGAACATCTCTAGGCCAGGAGTCTCAAGGGCTACGTGATACATGACACCATGTCACTTCTTAAGTGTTTGAACCCATTTAACTCTTACCAGCATGTCCAAGTGTTCCTGTCCATTCACAACACTTAATACTAATGGAGTTCTTAATTTTTACCCAACTAATGGGCATAAAATGGTATTTAATTCTGGTCCCAATTTGCATTTCTCTGATTATGAATGAAGTAGAGAATCTCTTTATATATGTTTATTCATCAGACTTGTATCTTCTGTAAAATTCCTACTCATGTGCCTGCTCTTCTCTTGTGGTTTCTGTCTTATTCTCATGGTTTGTAGGACTGCTTTATGTATTGTAGCTAATGACTCTTTTTCAGTTTTATGTGTTGCAATGATATTTTTCCTCTTTTTGGGCTTCCTTTTCATACTATGGCATTTTTTTAAAAATAAATGGATACTTTAAAATTATCGATCTTATATTTTGGAGCTAGCACTTTTTTGGGTTTAAAAATCTGTCCTTGCCCTGGAAAGATCAGAAGGATAGTTGCCCATATTTAAAATTTTACTTTTCACATTTACATCTTAAATCCATGTGGAACTGATTTTTGTGTACGGTAAGGGCTAAGGATAAAATCTGTTTTTCCCGTATAGATATTAATCACCCCAGGACGATTAACTAGGCTTTATGGCTCATACATGCAATTTAAGTGTGGCACACAGACTGATGCTGTCTGTGAATGGTCTGCTCTGTCGGTGCTGAGACCAGGACAGAAACTGAGAGGAAGCAGTGACATAGAAACTTTGACATTGCTGTGCTTACCAAGCACATGATCTTTTTTCCAGTAAGTCACTTCTATCATGTTTCGAAAAAATATTGGCTCATAACAGGTTGCAAAATAACAAAAACCATGCAATAAACCAACTCTGTACTACAGGTAGTCAGAGAAGCACTGGCCCGAATGAGGCCCATTTATGTAAATGTTCAGGTAATGCTTGAAAAGTTACATGTGCTGTGATGGTGAGGTTATTCAAATGTCTTTCTTGCTATTAAAAATATTTGCTTGTTGGCTTGACTTCATGATGGACACAGCACTATTAATAGCTTCAGATCTCTCCCAGTAGGCCAATCAGTTTTTATTTTAGAGACTTTGAGACTATTTTATCAGGTACATTGACGTTAGTATGCCTGATAATACCTTCTGCCTCATAGTCTATTTTGTTTGACATTGATTTCGCTACCCTGGTTTCCTGTATAATGTATTAAAGGCCAACTGGCAGAGACCAAAGGGTAACTTGTGAGACCAAAGGGTCACTGGTGGGGCTGCTGTTGGCTTACATACATCCGAAGCCTATCTCAGGGATGGGGGATTTGGGAACGAGACTTACATGTCTCACAAGAGACTATGGCCCAGTCTAACAATACACAATCTTCTTTAAATTTCACACCCCTCCACTGAATGGGGGGACCTCAGCTAACCATCTAAGGAAACATGGGGTAATGAACTTGTCAGGGCCGTGCTGTTCATCATCCAGAAGAGTGACCCAACTTCCTGGCAATCCATCTTCTCTCCTCCATCTCTGGCGCACAAAACGACGTTCAGTTTTTTCAAAGATTAGGTGAGAAAAAATGGAAACATTAAGAGGATTGGGAGAAATATTGGCCACAAAGGAAAATTCACATTGGGAGAAATTGTAAGGTGAAAATAATGTATATGAGCAAAAAACTAATTGATGAATCAAATCTTCATTGGATATTTAAATGGAGAAACTAATACAGAGGAAGACCATTTGAGTAAAATTAAATGGAAAAAAGTTAGACATAGTTTATACAGGAAATTGACCACATATTAGACCACATTAAATGAATTCTAACGAAAAGTCATCAATGTTGGCACAATTCTGTTTTAAAAGTGCATATTTATGACAAAATGTCCTCTGAATTAAAATATCCCTACAGTAAAAACACAGAGAATAAACATTCTGGCCCAAAGGTCTCCGGCCTTCCTTCCTTTTAAGTTGGTCAGGGAGGAGAGCTTCAGCTGCAGTTGTGGGCTCCCTGTTTAAACAGCGAGGAGCGGGAGACCACTCATGGTTACACCGTGTTTCAGCTCTACAGCCTGCATTTTTCTAATCTAGTAAGTAGAGTTGTCTGGCACTTATCTAATCCAAGGTGCAATTAAATTTGCCCAAACACAGTGTTATCAATCCCAGAGGCACATCAGAATCAAGAGAGCTTTAAAAAAATACTGATTCCAGAACGCCCTAAAACAATCACACTGGACTCTCTGCGTAGGAGGCATGGGCACGAGGGAGAAGCCATGTGCAGCCAGGATGAAGAGCACTGCCTCATAGACGACACCCGCCAGTGCTCTTCAATGGAGAGGTTGTATGAATGGCCCAAAGGAAATGGAAAGGATGAAGGAAAGGCACAGTGGGAGGGTCCATGATGAAAGAAAAAAGGAAAGATGAGCAATGGGTCCAGAGAATACAAAGAAGCAAGAAGGAAGAGTGTGACTAAGAGATGGAAACAGTCCATGCAAAGTCCATCTCAGTCAAAGTGGAAAAGGAAGAGCAGAGCACACCCAAGTCATTATTTCCTTTGCTATGCCAATGATGATAATGGTGACAGTGACAATAATGATGATGGTGATGGTGGTAATGGTGACGATGATGGTGATAGGGATGATGGTGTTGATGATGGTGATAAAGATAACAATGACGATGATCACTAAGATTGTAAGAGGCATCCATCTCAGGAAACTAGGCATTATTTTCTGGGCTTAAACCATGTGGGGGTCCGGACGCTTTCAATATATTTAATGTATTGGGAGGGTTCATAAGCAGAAAGTCTGACAGTTTTATTAATAGCACCAGAAGTAAAACTCTACCTAAAGTGCCAGGCTTTATATCTTGCTTTTTCTTTAACACTGCGGTTATTTATGGGGATAATCTGTAATACACTGTGTAAGCTAATGTGTGCCAAGAGACAACCCTGCACAGTTTAGACTCCTGGAGAGCATGTCAGGAGGCAACCTTTGCAGGGAGCTGAATAAGGAGCTATCTCAAGAGTTAGGTCAACCTGTCAAAGTCCACATTTAAGCAATGCTGATGGCATTCTGTGTAAAGCTAGTGATACGTTGCTTCTGATAGTAAGGTTGGGGATGTCATCAACGGATATGTCTCAAAAGTTCTGCTTTCTCATTAATTTGATTTCAGTTTCTAACTAAAGAAGATTGGAGGAATTATCTTTTAACTATTTCTAACTCTAGATTTTTGAAAGAATGTGGAGTACAACATGTTTATATTTTATAATTTGCTAAGATTTACTTTGTTACTTTATTTTTCAAAATTCTCATATGTAAAATCGGCTTCTCTTTCTTTTGGTGTACAGGTCTATGAATTTTAATACCAGTAGTTTTGTGCAACCACCACCGCTATGACCAGGTACAAAGCAGTTGTATCATCTCAAAAACTTCATCCTGATACTCACTTACAGTCCGACAACCGCCCGCCTCCTTCTCATAACTCCAGCCAACTGCTGGTCGGTTCTTGGTCACTATAGTTTTTCTTTTGATGGATGTCATATAAATGGGCTCAGTGAATGTAACCTTTTGGGACTGGATTATTTCACATAACAAAATGCCTTTGAGATCCACGCAAGTGGTTGTTAGTGTCAATAGCTCATATAATATTTTTTTTTCATTTTATGTTTTCTTACTTATGTATAACACTTCGTGTTTCTGCATTTAAGTAATTTGAATTAAAATGACAAGAGTTAAGAGTTGTATCTTTATAAATCAACATTTTTTTTGATGTTACTTATTATATTTATACTTTTTCTATTTGAGTTGTATTAAATATTTAGCTTCACTGATTTTTTAAAAAGTTTTGTGAATTCAGAACTTAAAATTTTAAAATGTTAATATTGTTATTTTGGTATTACTCAAAATAAATACCGAAACAAAACACTGTTATTGCTATTTTGCTTGGGAATTACATTCTTTACAAGAAACCGTGCCCCTCAAGGTAGTCTCTTAAAAATTAATTCAGATCAGAAATTCTCCACATTTCGTATGTATTGACCTTTTTCAATATTCTGAGCTATAAGTGAGAACCCAGGCAACCAACATGACGGTAGAGACAGAACATTCTGTTCAGCACGCCCAAGTATACCCAGGCTCGGAGAGCCTTCAGCAAGTTCACTGGGAAGAGTCTCAACTGGCTACAAGCTGAGTGATAAAACGACAATTTATCGCGTATGCTATCTGTCCAGAGAAGCAAGGGGGTGTGGGTCCCCCGAGGACCTTCTGATCCTGTGGTGCTGGAGGGACCTTGTGAAGTGGGCTGCGCCCTGGCCTGCTGGGCCCTGCGTGGGGCACATGGACCCTCCTCCACCTACCCCTGGAAGGGGAGTCTTTGGGAAAATGAGGAAAAGAGGCGGTGATTGGTGAGCATAAAATACCGTTGTGACATTCAATATCAATGCAGCACGGGCAGTATTTAGACCTTAATCTAGGTGATAACTTTCTCCATCATCGAACCTTATTTCTATAGTGGACCCACTTCACCTGCCTTAGGGTGATCACGGCCACGTCTGTTTTCCTTCCTCCTGGGCATTTCTGCGGTGTCATGTGTGGGTCCCAGGTGTCAGCATCAATCCCCCGCTGGTCTTGGCAGGTGATGCTTGCAGGTGAGTCCCCTCAACTTGGGAACAAGACCTCTCAGGTCCCCAGCCTTCTCTGTTATTTTCCATCCCCGCCTTAGAAGGTGTTAAGTTTCTCCATCGCTAAGTCTAAGCGGTGGAAAGCATTGCCACAGTCACTTCTACTGTTGGGCAGAGTGGGTCCGGGTGGGGCTGACTGCACGGGCTGCCCTTCTCTGGGGGCAAACCACGGGCCTCGCCAGCCTCGTGTCCCCGAGGTGTGAGGCAGCAGGCAGGGCCCGGGCCCTGCTAAGTGACCCTCCACCTGCATGTCTGCTCTGCTCCCCAAGGATTCCGATCTTCCTTGGGGTGGAGGGAAGCATCTCTTGTCCGGGCACCGGCCTCAGATTCCCCTGGCGATTTGCCTTTGGCCTCACAAAGCTCTGACTTTTTTGTTGTTGATACAAGTAGTGGATTTGTGTTTTAACTGCAAGCTGCATGCTGACACTTTTCATTTTTTGCTTGTTTGCTTCTTTCGTGATAATGGACCACTTTACGACTTACTGACTGTTGCCTAAATGGTAAAAGGGTTAGAATAAAAGAAACACTGGGAATGAACATCAATCTCCCTACATTCTCTGAAGGAAGTTTTATTTGATTGAACATGTTTATCTGAAGGGACCTGTTATTCATCTGTGAATCACCAAGAACAAGATCCAAGTTGTGGTCAAAGAGACAGTTGACAAGACGAAAAGACAACCCTCAGAATGGGAGAAAATATTTGCAAATGAAGCCACTGACACAGGATTAATCTCCAAAATATAAAAGCAGCTCATGCAGCTCAATATCAAAAACACCAACAACCCAATCCAAAAATGGGCAGAAGACCTAAATAGACATTTCTCCAAAGAACACATACAGATGGCCAACAAACATATGAAAAGATGCTCACATCACTAATCATTAGAGAAATGCAAATCAAAACCACAATGAAGTCTCACCTCACACCGGTCAGAATGGCCATCATCAAAAAATCTACAAACAATAAATGCTGGAGAGGGTGTGCAGAAAAGGGAACCCTCCTACACTGTTGGTGGGAATGTAAATTGATACAGCCACTATGGAGAACAGTATGGAGGTTCCTTAAAAAACTAAAAATAGAACTACCATATGACCCAGCAATCCCACTACTGGGCATATACCCTGAGAAAACCATAATTCAAAAAGAGACATGTACTACAATGTTCACTGCAGCACTATTTACAGTAGCAAGGACATGGAAGCAACCTAAATGTCCATCGACAGATGAATGGATAAAGAAGATGTGGCACATATATACAATGGAATATTACTCAGCCATAAAAAGAAATGAAACTGAGTTATTTGTAATGAGGTGGATGGACCTAGAGTCTGTCATACAGAGTGAAGTAAGTCAGAAAGAGAAAAACAAATACTGTATGCTAACACACATATATGGAATCCAAAAAACCGGTACTGATGAACCTAGTGGCAGGGCGGGAATAAAGACGCAGACATAGAGAATGGACTTGAGGACATGGGTGGGGGAGGGGAAGGTGGGACGAAGTGAAAGAGTAGCATTGACATATATACACTACCAAATGTAAAATGGATAGCTAGTGGGAAGCAGCTGCATAGCACAGGGAGATCAGCTCGGTGCTTTGTGACCACCTAGAGGAGTGGGATAGGGAGGGTGGGAGGGAAGTACAAGAGGGAGGGGATATGGGGATATATGTATACATATAACTGATTCACTTTGTTGAACAGCAGAAACTAACACAACATTGTAAAGCAATTATACTCCAATAAAGATGTTAAAAAAAATTAACAACAACAAAAAAACCCCTTAAAAACATGACTCTCTACGAGGGTGGCATCCTTGAGAAGCAGCCAGATGTCTGACGGCAGAGGAGTGAATGAACGATGGAAGAACACATGAAGGAACACCAGGCAGCCACTGAGAACCACAGTGTGGACGGGTCAGCACACTAGCTGCATGTTTTAGGTGGGAACCCACAGGAACACAGAATGCGCGCTGGTGCGTTGCTGTCGACCATGCTCGCATCTCTGCATCTGTGCAAAGAAAAGCTCTCAGCAGATATAAGCCAAGATGCTCAGGCAGTCTTTTCAGAGTGATAGAATAAGTGATTTTCATTTCCTTTCTTTGTTCTCCGAGTTTTTGAATGTGTATTATGTTGTAAGCAGAATAAGATCAGTAAAGGTTGCTTTCCAAAAGATTTGCCAGAAAACCAGTTTTACAAAGAGCAGCTCTGGTTTTCAGATGCGTGTGGAGGAGACGAGCGGTTTCCAGAGGAGGCAGGGGGCCCCTTCTGCAGGACCCTCTGTGCGGCAGCTCCAGCTCCTCCCAACCCACAGCCCGCACCGTGCACTGAGCCACACCCCCAGCTAGGACCTCAGGGGCATGGGGACCTGAAGTGGCACCGGTGGTATCCCCAGTGCACTTCACTCCCAACATGCCTAATCAATACCCTCCAAGTGGACTGAGAGGGCTGGGAGCCCTCGGGAAAGAGCTCAGCATGCAGCTCTGGATGGGGATGCAGCCGGGATGCCGGGGGTAGGCGAAGGGAAAGCCATGCTGAGAAAGGGGAGGTGCATCCTTCCCGAAGTCCCAACCCTCTCTGACTGCTGGGCTGACACCCTTACTCTGCTCACGCCCTCACCTCACTTCCTGCCAGCTCACTCTTTCCTCCAACCCCAGGGACCCCACCCCCACCCCCACACACCTTCCCCCATCCCAGGCCCCCGGGGATGTCCAGCGTGCACCATCAAGCCAGGCTGGCCAACTCTTGGGAGCCAGTGGGCAGGCCCTGAACGTGCAGAGGGGTGCAAGGTGGGCTCAGATGTCCAGGAAACCCGTTTGTCCCCCAAGGCTCTGTCAGGAGTTGCTCCAGAACCTGGTGACTTGCCCTCCTCACTCCACTTCACCCCAGAGGCCCCGTCCAGCCTCTCTGCACATTACCCTGATCATCGCCCTCATCAGGGCTTCCTGTCCAAGAGAGACCTTCACATTCACCTTCTCCAGCCTCGTGGTCCTTGAGACCACAAGCAGCATCTCTCCTACAGGCCAGGGGAGTGGGGCACAGGGGAAGGGCTGGGAGGTGAGAGGCAGTGCTCAGAGAGACTCCAAGGGCCCAGCACCAGAGGTGGCCGCAACAGGCTGGCCAGACCCTGTGGGTAAACATGGAGGGGTAGGTGGTAATCGATGGCAGCAGTGGACGGACCCTGCAGAGGAGGGAATCACAGGAGAATTAAACCTGGTCTTTCCCAGGATGCTGAGATGGGAGAGTGGGAGTCCAGAAAGATCCAGATATGGGTGGGCCTGGTCATTTGCAAATGGATACCAGATCCACACAGGGAAGAGGATGCAGAGAAACTTATTTCCCAGAGAGAATGTGGGCATGGGGGGTGTGGTCACAGCGGGCTTGGTGGGGGCATCAGGGCAGGACAGCTGTGAGTATTGGGGATCCTGGCACAATACCTGAGCCAGGTCGAGCACTGTCTGCAGATGAAAGGACGGGTGGCCAGGAGCTGGTTCATCAGGGACCCCCACACACACACGCACACACCGGGAGAATTGTGCGGGCAAGAGGCCGTGGGTGAAGACAGCTGAAGACACTCAGAGCCCACCTCAGACCAGGGCAAGGCAGAGAGAGGACCAGAAACAGAACCTGAACCATGGTGGGCGTCTGAGGAATGTCTGAGATGAATTATGGATGAAAGATTTAATAACTCTCTTTAAGAAACGAAGAAAATGAAAGCCCCCAGGCACACTGGCCTCTCCCCCTCCCGGTCTCGCTGATGTCCCCCGTGGTCGGCTCGTGGTCAGCACGTCCCAGGGCAGAGGCCGCCAGGGTCTTCCTTCCCAGACTGAGCTGTGCGGAGGCCCAGGCTGTGAGGAGCCCTGCCTGTGTTGACGGAGAGAGACACACATTGGGGACGCTCAGCAATTCCTCAGAGCCCCCAGGACTTCTGGGCCCTGGCTTCTTGCTGCACCGCAAGGCCAGAGGGTCGGACAAGGACTGGGCAGCAGGCGAGGGGGCGTCTCCTCCCACCTGTCTGCTCAGCCCCTGCCGCCACCGCAGACAAGGCGCTGGAGGGACTCTGCGCAGCCGCGAAAAGAAACCCAGATAAAAATCCAGGACCCTCCCGAAACTCCAAGTCTACCCATGAGAAGACTCCAGTCTAAGGAACAACTTGGAAGGGACGACCAAGTATCCTAACGCCAAGCCTGTGACAGGAGTGAGGGTCACGGACACATGGAGGGTGGCTCTCAGGGTCTTTAGATGTAGGGGCTGGCTGGAGCAGAGCCCTGGGCATAGGAGCAGTGCAGCAGGAAAAGCGCCAGGGACGCCAAGGCGCAGAGGTGCACACCCGTGGCGTTCAGGGGGGCCCCCTCGTCCGCGTCCCCCTCCTCGGGCTCCCCAGTGTCGTCATATTCCTCTCCCAGCACCAGGGCCCGGGACACTCGAGGCCCCTCGTCTTCCTCCCCCATGGGGACAGCTCCAACGTCCTCATAAACACCTTCCGAGGGCAGATTCCCCAACGTTCCGGAACCTGCAAAGGCCACACCAGAACCTTCTAGCAGAGACACTCCCAGCAGTTTAAGCCCGCCTGCAGGGCCCCTGTGGGGTGTCTCATGCATGCCAGGACCCTCTGGACCCTGGGCTCCTCTGCCACAGTTCCCCACTGAGAGCGATGTCCCCCACAAGTGGCCACATGCTGCACACCAGGTCCTGGGTGGGAGAGGTCCCCAGCTACACTGACAACAGAGGGATCCGGATACACCTGGAGCCCTGTTCTCCCACCCAGGCAGCCCCGGGACTGCAGATTTTCCCATCCGGCCCCTCTCAGAAGCAGAGCAGGGCCCAGGGTCCCCTGTCACCAACAACTCATGGGTCTACTTCATAGGAAGTCACCACAGGCCGGAGGCGGGGGGTGGGGACAGAGAGGACTTGCGTGGGCTAGGGTCTCAGAGCACCCCCACCAGCCTCCCCAGCCCCAGGGCCCGGTGTTAACCCCACCCACCATGCCCACCTACCCCTGCAGGCTCCTCTGCCCCGGAACCACTGTGCCCCCAGGACCAGTGAGATGACAACCAGGAGCGTGCCGAGGACCAGGCTGAAGGTCATGGGCAGAGTCCCGGCCTTGAGGGCAGCTAGAGGGGCCAGAAGACGGCCTGTAAGAACAGTGAGAGATGGGGTCTTCCCTGTATGCCTGCGCTGCCTGGGGTATTGTGACCTTGGGCTGGACCACCTGAGCCTCTCAGGAGGGGGAGGGGCACCCAGAGAAGAGATGGGCCTTGTGCTGCTCCTCCCCCAGGGACGGCCCCGAGGTCACAGGGCTGAAGCCAGGAGGGTGTCGGGAGGGAGGGGCCAGGAGGGCAGCTCTTAGGGTCCTGACTGCTTTGGACTCAGAGCCAGTATCTAAGAGGACACAGTGTAGCGGAGCCAACCACCCCCCCACCCCAGTAGGCAAGGGAAAGGCCCAGAGTAGTGGCCTGGCAGGGCCTGGGCTTGCTGTCCCTCCCTGGGATCTCCACCCGCCTGGTACAGGGGGACCCTCAGAGAAGGGCATCTCCAGCACGGTGGTCCTGGGCTTCCTGACCTCCGCCCACCAGCCAGGGGAGGGGCTGACTGAGGCATGTCATCCACAGGAGACTCCAGGGCACCCGTGGGGCAGAGCCCCCTGCAGGGTCCCTCTGGGTGGGGCGGGACAGGAGGACATGAGCTGAGGCCTGAGGAAGCACACACGTACCTGATGCTGGGGCAGGGTTAGGGACCCCCTGTCACCTGCAGGAGAAATGGGCCGGATCCGAGTGCCAGACTCGGCTGAAGGCAGCCCAGACCTTCACGCAGCCCCTCCCAGCCCCTCCCTTCATGAAGCAGCATCCCAGCCCCTCAGCCTGAGACAGAGCTCATGAAGGCAGCCTGTGCCCCAGCGCCCCGAGGGACCGGCGCCAGACAGCCTCAGGGCCGGGTTCTGGAGCACCCAGGGTGGAGGGGACCTCCAAAGGGACCAACCTGGCACCCCATCCCCAGCCCCCAGGAACCCCCTACTTACCCACCCACCCCCACGGAGGGGACAGAGGGATCCGCAGGCCCCACCCACTCACCGGAGCAGCGCACGCCCGCGTCCTCCTTGTGCCCGCAGTCTCCGCGTCCCCACGGCTCCGCGGGGCAGCCCCACAGGGACGCCTCGCTGCCCCGGCACCCCACCTCGTCCAGCCACACGGGCCCAGAGCCCGGCCCGAAGACGGCCCCTGCCAGGGCGCCCACAGCCCAGCCGCAGCCCAGCTGGCGGCACACGACCTCGGCGTCCGCCAGGTCCCAGGAGTCGTCGCACACGGTGCCCCAGGAGCCGGCGTGCCAGAGCTCCACGCGGCCTGAGCAGCGGTCCTCACCCCCGCGCACGCGCAGTGCCCCCTCCTCTGCAAATGGGGCTGTGGTCACCACGGGGCAGGACCCGATGAGGAGTGGACAGGGACGTGGTGGGAGGGTTACCTGGGCAGCTGTCGGTCGAGGAGCAATTGAGGGCCTCCCCAGAATCTTGTGTCGATATCTCTGACAATCCTACTGGAATAAACAGCGGCCCTCCCAGTGTAAATGCCCTGAGAAGCCTCAGAATGAAGCTTGTGGAGCCCAAGTGACCCCATGGGTCAATGGCAGCCCCTGCGGATGATTCGTCGGGCCCCCCAGAGACCACCAGAGCCCACCTGCACAGGTGAGCCAGACCTCCTCCCCACGGGTGCAGGAGCGCGGGTGCCACGGGGCCGAGGGGCACTGCCACAGCGTGGAGTTCTGCAGCCTGCGGCACTGGATGTTGTCCACCCAAGAGGTGCCCAGGCTAGTGTGGGTGGGCCTGTTCTCCAGCCAGCCCTGCTCCCCACAGCCCAGCTGCGTGCAGATGATGGACAAGGAGGTGTCCTTCAGGGCGTTACTGCACACGGCGCCCCACGTCCCATTGTAAAACACGTCCAGCCACCCAGCACAGCGCCCGGCGCCACCTCGCAGCCTCAGGGCCACTGACCCTGGAAAACAAGCACACTCAGGCCAGGGAAATCTCTGAAGGAGGAGGCCGAAAGCAGGGGGGTCCCAGCACCAAGACCGATGCCAAGCAAGGGCATCTGACCCAGCGAGCCCCTGGCATCCACCTCACGTCGACCCCACATTCTCATCTATTTCCACCCCAAAGATGGGAGCAGTTGACCACAGGTAACCAGATTTAATCCCCAGTTGTAACACCTTAGTCAGCAGGCATCAGCTGATTGTCCAGAAATCTATCCTTGGAAATCACTCGAAATACAGAACAACCCTTTTGCACAACATGATCAATTTAGCAGTGATTATAAATATCCAAAAATTCAAAAACAGGAATTAGCCCAATCTCCGAGTTTGGAGACAGCATTGGCCCTGGCTGGTCAGTGCCTAAGCAGTGTCTTGTTACCCTTGAGCAGTGTGAGTCCAACAAAAGAGTGATGTAGTAAGTAGACTATAATATCACCGCATGGTGCAGTATGAGACAACCCTCTAAAATTATGTCACAGGGCCTGTAATTCATCAAAAAAAATACATATACGGGGATAAATCGAGGAATTTGGATATGAATTGCATCTGACAGGACTGTAACTAATTAAAACAAACTTTAAAAAACAACAGAAGGAACTACATCTGTGATAGATTACAAAAGTGGCCACTAAGATCCCTGCCTGTATCCATGCCTCTGGCACTGAGTCTATTTCCCAGCCTTGCATCTGGGCTGGCCTTGGGACTTCGGCCAACCAAATGAGTGGGGTAAGAGTGACCAGCGGCTTCCACGCCTGGGCCTCAAGAGTGCCTTGCCTGCCTCTGCTCCCCACCTTTGGAACCCTGCTGCCAGGCTGAATCGTGACGACAGAGCATGCCCACCCCGCCAACAGCCAGTCCCCCAGCAGAGGCCTGTCAGCCAGCGAGTGCCCACGGCACAGAGGAAGGAGCAACTTCAAGGAAACTGAAAACAGAGTGGCAGTTAAAATGTACATCTAGGAACAGGAAGACCAGAAGTGACAGCAAAACAAAGCAGCCATGTGGACAGCACCTAGAGACGCCTTCTTAGGAAGCATGAGAAAAGAGCAGAGCCCCCCCCCCCCCGCGCCCCCAATAAATTAAGAGGATGGGGAAGAGCCAAAATACTGAGCCTGTTACTAAAAAAAGAAATGCGATGCTTGAAATAGACACAATCATCTGAGACAGCTGAGAAAGTTGAAGGAAACTTTCCTAAAGCAAAAAATAGGAGCCAAAATCAATGAGAAGAGGCCACACTGGGCTGCCCACCCCTCCCTGGAGGGCCGCCTGGAGATGCCAGAGGAGGCAGGACTGGCCTGACGCCCCCAGCATGTGATGAAATCCCAGCATCAAGAATAATCACACCCAGACAAGATCCACCGAAAAAGCCTCAGATATGTATAAGCTGAAACACCAGCAACCTTCGTGCACTGCCTTAAAAATACTCCGGAAAAAGTCCTCCAGCACACTAAAATATGGGTCAAAATTAAGAATTCAAGGCAGGGAACCCTCAAGCACAGATGTGAGATGAGCTTGCGAGCAGGGGAGAAAGAGCCCAGGCAGGGCTGCGCCAGGACCAGCAGCGACAGCGGAGCAGACCCCGCCACACCCCAGGGCCCCTCCCGACCCCCCAGCGCAGTGCAAAGAGAGGGTGTTAGTCACGCAGCATCCCTGCAGCAAGAGGGCACTGAAGCAGCGAAGGGAGAAGTTTCCCAAACCAGGAAAGGAACAGCCCTGGAGATTTCCGTGGGATCCGAGGAAAGCACATGGGCGTTATTTTACTCACTAACACAGCGCTGCCACTGGAAACCCAACCGCCCTGGGAGGGGACTCAGGTCTCAGCACCCACCTGAGCAGAAGACGCCGGCGTCCTCCTTGTGCCCGCAGTCGTTCCGGCCCCAACCCCCCGACGGGCACCGCCACAGCGCAGACTCGTGGCCCTCACAGCCCAGCTCGTCCATCCAGATGCGCCCCGCCCCGGCCCCGAAGTGCGCGACCCTGGGGGCGCTGAGCGCGTGGCCACAGCCCAGCTGCCGGCAGACCACGTGGGCGTCCCGCAGGTCCCAGCCGTCGTCGCACACGGTGCCCCACGCGCCCCCCTGAAGCACCTCCACGCGCCCCGCACAGCGGCCCGGCCCCGCGGCCAGCCGAACCCGGCGGCTCCCTGCGGAGGGAGAGACCAAGTCAGGGCGGCCGCGTCCCCCCCCGGAAGAGGGAGATGGGGGGCCGGGCCCGCACTCACCGGAGCACACGACTCCCGCGTCCCACGACGCCCCCGCGGACACCAGCGGGGACGCGGACACATTGCACTGCGTCAGGCGGGTCTCGGTGCCCAGACAGCGCGCGCGGCTCAGCCCCAGCGGGACAGCCCCGCGCCGGGGCGCCGGCGCCTCGTAGGCTCGCTCAGGCCCTCCGCACTCCAGCTGCCGGCACACGACGGCCGCGCCGCGCAGATCCCACGCGTCGTCCAGGACGCGGCCCCACACCCCAGCCAGGGACACCTCCACGCGGCCATCACAGCGGCTCTGTCCGTCCCTCAGCCGCAGGGCGTCAGGGAGGCCTGGGGAGGGAGGCAGGACACTGCGGGCGCCAGCGAGGTGCCAGCGGGAGGGACCCTGGCTGTACAGGGGAGAGGACGGCCCCTCCCAGCACAGCCCCGTCCACTCTCGGCCTCCCTCTCTGTCCCACGCTCTTAATGACCCACCTGAGCAGAGCGCGGTGGCCGCGTTGCCGGAGACACAGGCCGGGGCCCCCAGGGTGCTCATGGGCAATTCCACAAATAGGACTCTGTCCCCACGCAGTGAAACACGTCGGGCCAGATGGTTGAGTCCCCGTCCCCAAAATGGCCTCCTGGGTATATGGCCACCGCGTTGCCACAGTTGAGCTGGTGGCAGAGGACCGTGGCATCTGCTAAGTCCCAGTGGGCGGCACAGAGGGGCGCCCAGGCCCCCTGAACCTGGAGCTCCACACTCCCCTCGCAGGCGCTGCTGCCGTTGACCAGCTGGAACTCTGGGGACAGGAGAGGGTGTCAGCAACCCCCCACCTGCAGGCCCAGCACATGGCGGTTTCTTCCTTTCACACCCGGTGTGAGGGTCTCGGAGAGCCCTTGCTCTGGCCAGCTCCCCACCCACCTCAGCCTCAGCTTCCAGCTCATATGTCTCTGAGGGGGCCAGGCTTTGTGGTGCGGCCTTGGGGGTCCCATCCCTCTATGACCAGAAGTCCTCCCTTCCCCTCCTCCCTCCCTCAACCCGCAGAAGCAACCCTTCCTTCAGTGGGAACGTGCGCGCCCTCCTGGCGGGCGGCACCTTAGGAGCTGGGAGAGAGCACCTCCCCGGGGCCGGGGTGGGGGGAGTCACAGAGGGAGGCTGGCAGGAAGGAGGAAGGGCCCAGCCCCAGAGCCCACCCTTCTGGCCTCACCTGAGCACCTGAGCCCAGCGTCCTGGCCGTGCCCACACTGGTGCCCGGGCCCCCGAGGGCAGTGGAATAGCAGGGACTCGTTGCCCACACAGCGGAAGGCCTCCGTCCACATGAGCCCCGAGCCCCGGCCGAAGTGGGCACCCCCAGGTGTGGACACGGCCACGCCACACTGCAGCTCCCGGCACACCACGTGGGCCGTGGCCAGGTCCAGGTCGGCGTCGCACACACTGCCCCAGGTCAGGCCGCGCCTCACCTCCAGGCGCCCAGCGCAGGGGTGGTCGCCGCCCGCCAGCCGGGCCTCCGTGTGTCCTGGGGGAGGAGACGAAGCCTGGCAGGGACAGGTGTCTCAGGTAAAAGCTCAGCCTAGAGCCCCCCCCACCCCGTGGGCCCTGAGAGGCGCCAGCCGGAGTGGACCATCTGCACCCAACAGTGGGTCTGCCAATCAGTGGGCAGGAACTGAGGGCCGGAGGCCCGCCGGGTCCCCACCCAGAACAGAGCTCACAGGGGCCACACAACCTCTGCCTGCCCAGGCGGTGGCATCAAGGCCCTCCAGGTCTCAGAGGCACCCTTCAGGCCACAGAGCACTGCCCCCTTGGGGCACCAAGGAGAGTGGACAGTTTACCTCATTTTCACCCAGAAAACAGCCAGGGTCTAAGAGGCCCGATTCACTCTCACAGACTAGAGACGCGGCTGAGAAGGAAGCTCACTACCCAACCCTGACTCGCGTTAAGACACACAACAGTCACAGCCAGAACGGCACAGACGCTGCAGACAGCCAGGGCCCCACCCGCCCGGGGCTTCTGAGCCCGCACCTCAGGGTCCTGCACACCTGAAGCTGCTGGTGAGGCACCTGCTGTGAGCGCCCACCCCACCCCGTTCTGTGCTCTCACCTCTAGGTCTCTGTCCAAAGTGGGTATGAGCTACAGAGAGTCAGGCCTTCTGGAGACCCTCGCAGGGCGCCACCCTGCTGCGGCAGCCCTCCCCGCCCACCCCGCTCCCTGCTCTCCCTGAACCCCCGCAGCGTGGAGGAACGGGCTCACCTGAGCAGATCACCTGGGCATCTCGCCGGAAGTCGCAGCCACTGCGGAACTTGTTGTTCATTCTGCAGTTCCGGATGGTCTGCTCGTTGCCCCTGCAGGTCATGTACTTCCTGGCTACGCCCCCATCTCGGCGGGGGGCCTGCAGTGCCAGGCCGCACCCCAGCTCCCGGCAGAACACCGCGGCCTCCTCCTGGTGCAGGCCACAGAGGCGGCCCACCCCGTTCACATTCCTGATTTCAGGAAGTCCCGCACAGGGGCTTCGGCCCTTCACCAGCCGGACCTCCCGGAAAGTGCCGTCTGCAAAGCACACGCGGCATTGCGCACGGTGCAGGCTCCGTTGGCCACGCGGCCTCAGTGACCAGCCGTGCCCACCAGGTGCCCCCCCTGGGCCCAGACCCGCCCTGCGCCTCCCTTCAGGGGGTCGGCGCCCTCTGGAACATCCTCATTGATTTTTCAGCACAGGCACCTGCGTCCCTGCTTTGCTCTGGGCCCACAAACCACGCTGTGGGTTAGCTCAGAGACAGGACGTAAAGCGTCCAGACACAGCTGAAGACCCTCCAGACCTCCAGGGAAAGCATTTGCGTTGGCAATGGTGATTGGATGCCTGCGCGGCTGCTGGCCCCCCCCCCCACCTGCTTCTCCATCACCTCACCGCTCTTCTACCTGCTGGTTCGTTCCCTCTCAGTCTCTCCCTGGACAGCAGACCCCGTGCAGCAGGGTTTTGTATGGTTTATTCACAGCTACGACCCCAGTACCCAGAGCACTGCTTTGTAAATAAGGTATTTGTTGAGCAAAAAACAGGACTCCTAACACAGGAGGAATGGAGAGATGAGAGTTGGCCTGTCTTAAGGGGTCAGATGGTTCTGGAGCCCCCACCAGAGAGCCCCACCCCCAACCCTCCCTTCTCCCCCCCCCCACCCCCGGCCCATGACTTACTGGAACACAGAGCGACCACCACCCACTCGTAGGGGCGCTGGCCCCGCGCCCACGCCCCCAGGCTGCCCCCCGGAGAGAGGACTCCTCGCCCCTGCAGGACACGTTGTGGAGCCAGGGCCGCACCACCTCTCCAGGCAGCGGGACGTATTTGGGGGCACCCACGGCACGGCCGCAGCCCAGCTGCCTACAGACCACAGATGCTTCATTCAGCGTCCACTCCTGGTTGCGCACGTGTCCCCACTCCCCTTCGTGCCGGACCAGCACCACCCCGTCACACGGAGCGTGCCTATAGGCCAGCCTCAGGTCGCTGGGTCCACCTGCAGACGGAACAGGCCAGGGGCGGGGGTCGGCCACAGCAGCGAGCAGGCGGTGAGGGTGCCTGGGGCTGCCTCCGAGGAAGCCCTGGCTCCGAGGCCTCAGCGCAAAGCCGGGCACCCCACCCCCCGGCAGGGCGGCCCAGAAGGGTGATGGGGCAGGGTCCCTGTGTGCCCTGTACAGCCCTGAGTGTCCTTCCCTACCCTCCTTGGCCCACTGGAGCCCCCGTGTCGTGGGTGACCTCACCCCCCAGGCACGGAAGTCCCCTTGTTCTCCTCTGCCTGAAGCTGCGGGCTCCTCCTACCACCCACCCCAGCCTCCAGCCCAAGGTCATTTCCCAGCTTCCACCAGAGGCCCTGCGGCCCCCTGTCTTCCTCGCTCACTCCTACACCACCCACCTGGCTGCCCACCACCCGTCCAGCTCGCTTTCCTCAGGGCCACCTCCTGGGTCTCTGAGGGTCTCAGCTGCCCCCTGACCTTCCCATCTCACCGGGACGACCAAGGACGCATCCCCCTAACCACATCCCTTCTAGGCTTCTGCACCTGGGTCTTTCCTGCACAGCCCCGGGCAAGCCCCACCTCATCACAGCCCCTGGACCCTCTGTCCTCGCCACCGCATCCTGGGCTGATGCAGGGGAAGTAAAACAGCCTCCACGGGGACAGGTATGTCCCAGCCTGGACCACCCCAGACCACCTCCAGGGCCTGTCCTGGACTCATGGGGGGAGGAGAGAGAGGGAAGACCCCCCCACCCCCCCAGGACAGAGGAAGGCACATTCCTCGCACCTCCCGCCCAGGGCCCTCATCCATCACTGCCGCCCCTCCTCCCACACCCCCTCATCCCCCCACCCCTTCTTCTCTGGACATAAATGTGCACGGCATCTGCCATTTTAACACAAAACAGGACCCCTCCCACCAGCATCACTGTCTTCTTCAGAACTCAGCCCTTGACGCCCTCCATCATCGCCACCCAGATCCTCACCCCGACCCCAATGCACCCCTTCTCTCCAGCTCATGGTCACCTCCATGCTGGACCCTGGATCAACCTGCCCAGTGACATTTCCTTCCATCAGTTTCCAAAGCACTGCACGCTGCTACTCTCGCCTGCCCCGCCCCCAGCCCCAACACACACTGGCATGTGTACGAACACGATTGCTCACACTTTCTCTCACACGCATACCTGCCCACACTTCACATTCACACACTCACCCACTCATCACAGCACCCATGCCACCACATGCAGATCCCCAGGACTCACTCTCACCTCCAGCCTCTCCACGCAGTTCCTCTGGCAGGACCCCTCTCTACAGCCTCCTGCCCGTGACTTAGCCTCTTGGCTTCTGGACCCAGCTGCCCCCCCCCACCCCCACCCTGATGTGGCATCTCTGGGACTGTGGCTCTCCTCTATGGCCCAGCACCAAGCTCTGTGCTCACCCTCACGGCCAGGTGCTGCCAGCTTTCACACTCCCCCACCCACTCCCTGCCCTGCCCCAGAGGAAGGAGAGGGGGCAGCCCCCCTGCAGAATCCATCAGCAGCCCCTGTCGATCTGGGTCACTGGGACCAGTTGCTGGCCGTGCCCCCTCGTTCCATCTGGGCTCCGGCCCAGCCCTGCGCTCTGGACTCCGGGCAGTGGGGCTGGGGCTCTGGGCTCACCCTGGGGCTGAACCTGTTCAATCAGGGTGGGAACAAGCGTCTCCAGGGGTCCGCATTTGGAGCCCACGTGCCCTCCTGCCCTAGGATGTGCCCCCGCTTTTGGCTGAGCAAGACCCCGGCAGACAGCTGGTCACAACAGGGGGTACTCAAACCCCAGGGCCTCAGCGTCTATGAAGCCTCTGCCTCCAGAAGGTTCCATGGATGAAGGAAGGAGAAACTTACCAGTGGGGACTGCCCTGACAGTGAAGAGAAGGATGCCGAGCCCCAAGGCCCAGAGAGCTGCCCTCATGGCCCCGCAGTCCCAGGGCCTCAGCCAGCTCCTGCCACTCAGCTGGGGCAAAGGCAGAGGTCACGGTCCAGAGCCAAATATACAGAAGCAGAGCTGCCAGTGGCCTCCCAGGACCAATGGGACAGCAAGGGCCTTTCCAGAGCGTATCCGTGGCTCTGTCTCTCCGTCTGGGAGCTGAGCAGCCAATGGCCTTGGCGGCCCTGAGTGCTGCCAGAAGGAGGGGCCCAGGATGTGGGTTTCCTCCTGGCTGATAACTACTGACGGGTAGCTTCACTCAGACCCCACAGTCAGGCAGGTGGTCCGATCTGCCCATAGCAGCAGTGAAGCCCTGCCCTCCACCCAGGCCATTGGCTTCAGCTCCCCACTGTGGGTGGTGACACAGTGACAGCAGACATCATGGGGACCAGCAGGGAAGATGTAGGAGCCCCACAGCACAGAAGAACAAGACAGCCCAGGACAGCTTTGCATGGGCTCTGAGATCTAAACTATCATTGCAACTAAAGCCGTGAAAGAAGTCCAGAACCTACACCCTGAACCTAAAAAGGGTGACCACCTGCTGAAATAGAAGATTTAAATAGAATCAAGAGTCTCCTGACATCACAACCAGTATGCCCAGGATACAACTGAAAATCACTCACCATGTGAAGAACCAGGGAAACCATACTTTGATGGTAAAAGACAATCAGCTGATGGCGATACCAAGAGTTAGATGTCGAAGTTATCTGACAAGGATTTTAAAACAGCCATCATAAAAATGCTTCTGCTCTAAATTGCAAATTCTTTTTAAACAACTGAAAAAAATTCTCACAAAGAAATAGAAGTTACAAAAATGAACAAATGGTGAGGATGTGGAGAAACTGAAACATTCACACTTTGCTGGTCGGATTGGAAAATAGTGCGACCACTTTGGACAACAGTCTAGCAGTTCTTCCAAATGTTAAACAGAGAGGTACCCTATGACCCAGAAATTCTGTATATCAAGGAGAAATGAAAAGTTATGTCCAAGATAAGCAACAAGGATATATTGTACAGATCAGGGAATTACAGCCATTATCTCGTAATAATTTATAATTGAGTATAATCTGCAAAAATACTGAATCACTATACTGTACACCTGAAACTAATATAATATTGTAAATCTACTGTACTTAAATTTTTTAAAAGTTATGTCCACATTAAAACCTGTACATAAATGTTCATAGTAGCATTATTCATAATAGAAAAAATAGAAACAACCTAAATGTGCATCAGGTGATGAATGGATAAACAAAATGTGGTACATCCATACCATGAAATATTATTCAGCCATGAATAATAGGCATGGAGTACTGGGACTTCCCTGGTGGTCCAGCGGCTAAGACTTCACACTCCCAATGCAGGGGGACCAGGTTCGGTCCCTGGTCAGGGAACTATATCCCACATGCATGCCACAACTAAAAGATCCCTCATGCCACAACTAAAGATCCTGCATGCCACAGCTAAAGATCCTGCATGCCACAACTAAGACCCAGCACAGCCAAATAAATAAATAAATAAATATTTTTTAAAAAAGAAAGGCATGGAGTACTGATGAACACTGCAGTGGGAGGAACCTTGAAAACATTATGCTGAGTGAAATAAGTCAGCCACAAAGGACCACATACATGATTCTATTTATATGAAGTGTCCAGAATAGGCAAATCCATAGAATAGAAAGTGGGTTGGTTGTTGCCAGGGGCTGGAAAGAGGAGGAAATGGAAAATATCACTGATGGGGACAGGATTTCCTTTGAGGGATCATGAAAACGTTCTGAAATTAACCAGTGTCTGTTGTTGCATGATTCTGAATACACTAAAAACCACTGGATTATACACTTTTAAAGGATGCATTTGTGGTATATGAATTGTATCTCAATAAAGCTGTTATATTTTTTAAAGAACCAAATGGAAGTTATAGAACTGAAAATACAATGTGAAATTTTTTTTAGAAACTCACTTAGTGGACTCAGTAGTAGAATGGACACAACAAATGATAGCATCAGTGAACTTGAAGACTAATAAATAGAATTTACTCAGTGTAAACAACAGAGAAAAATGGGAAAAAATTAATAGAGACTCAGAGAGCTCTGGGACAATAACTAAAGATCTAACATTTCTATCATTGGAGAGCTCGGAAGGAGAGAAAAGAGAGTGTGAAGCTAAAGAAAGAATTTGAAGAAATAATGGCTGAAAACGTCCCAAATTTGATGGAAGACATAAACTTACAAGTTCAAGAAACTGAGTAAACCCCAAATAGGATAAACTCAAAGAAATTCACATGAAAACACATTATAATTAAATTTTTGAAAACTAAGGACAAAGAAAAAATTTCTAAAAACAGCCAGAGAAAAATGATTCATTATCTACAAAGGAAAACCAATTTGAATGAAAGCAGATTTCTCATCTGAATGGAGGCCAGTAGGTAGTGGAACAACAGTCTTTAAGTGCTAAAAGAAAAGATGCACCTAGCCTGAGTCCTGTATCTGTGAAACTATACTACAGAAATTCAGGAGAAATAAAGACATCTTCAAATGAAGGAAAACTAGGATAATTTGTTGTTAGCAGACCTACCCCTAAATAATGGCTAAAGAAAACCATCCAAACAGAAGGAAAATGATAATAGTAAGATGGGGCTTTCTGAAAGGAAAGGAGAACAATGAAATGGGTAAAAGTAGAAGTGAACATAATAGACTATCTTTCATTTCATGAGTTTCTTTAATCATAATTTATGATTGAAGAAAAAGTTATAACATCTTAATATATAGAGAGAAAATACTTAGGAAATTATATTTTTAAACCGGGAGGGTAAAGGAACCTAAATGTAAGTAAGGTTTCTATATTTCACTTTAAGTGGTAAAATGTCAACACCTGTAAGTGGTGATTAGTTACTTATGTGTATAATAGCTAGAGCAACCAATAAGAAAACAATACAAAACTCAGGGGGATATATCAAGATGGTGGAGTAAGAGGATGTGGATCTCACCTCCCTCCAGGAATACATCAAAAATACATCTAAATGTGGAACAATTCTCACTGAAAACTGACTAGAAACAGAAAGACTCCTGTACAACCAAAGCTGTAAGAAAGATGCATACATATTCAAGCATTTTTTCTGACCACAACTGTATGAAACTAGAAATCAGCTATAGAAAGAAAATGGGAAAAAAACAAACATGTGGAGATTAAATGACATGCTACTAGAAAACCAATGGGTCAATGGAGAAATCAAAGAGGAAATCAGAAAACACCTAGAGACAAATGAAAATGGAAGCACAACACTACAAAATCTGTGGGATGTATCAATATATTTTATGTATCTGTCTCTTGAGGCTAAAGAAATAAAAGCAAAAATAAACAAATGGAACCTAGTTTTTAAAAAAGCTTTTGAACAGACAAATAAACCATAACTAAAAGAAAAGGCAACTTTTGGAATGGGAGAAAATATTTGCAAAAGATATGACCAACAAGGGGTTAATATCCAAACTAAACATACAGCTCATACAACTCAATATTAAAAAAAAAAAACAACCCAGGAATTCCCTGGTGGTTCAGTGGTTAGGACTCAGCGCTTTCACTGCTGCGGCCTAGGTTCGATCCCTAGTCAGGAAACTAAGATCCTGCAAGCCGTGAGGCATGGCCAAAAACAAGAACAAACAAACAAACAACCCAATCAAAAAATGGGCAGAGGACCTGAATAGACATTTTTCCGAAGAAGACATACAGATGGCTAACAGGCACATGAAAAGATGCAAAACATTGCTAATTATTAGAGAAATGCAAATCAAAACAAGGAGATATCAACTCATACCTGTCAGAATGGCTATCAAAATGTCTACAAGTAAGAAATGTTGGCGAGGATGTGAAGAAAAGGGAACCCGTGTACACTGTTGGTAAGAATGTAAATTGGTGCAGCCTCTAAGGAAAACAGTATGGAGGTTCCTCAAAAAAGTAAAACTACCATATGATCCAGAAATTCCACTTTTGGGCATATATCTAGAAAAAATAAAAACACCAATTTGAAAAGATACATGCTCCCCAATGTGCATAGCAGCACTATTTACAATAGCCAAGATATGGAGCGCCCATCAACAGACTAATGGATAAAGAAGATGTGATATATATATATATGTGTGTGTGTGTGTGTAGACATATATATATACACACACACACACACACACACACACAAAATGGAATATTACTCAGCCATAAAAAAGAATGAAATTCATGTGACTTCCCTGGCGTTCCAGTGGTTAAGATTCCACGCTTCCAATGCAAGGGGCATGGGTTTGATCCCTGATCAGGGAGCTAGGATCCCACATGCCAGACAGCGTGGC
Organism: Balaenoptera borealis; assembly: GCF_965194805.1. Taxonomy (NCBI): domain Eukaryota; kingdom Metazoa; phylum Chordata; class Mammalia; order Artiodactyla; family Balaenopteridae; genus Balaenoptera; species Balaenoptera borealis. Next base: position 118,012,942 of record NC_138874.1, on the reverse strand, counting down.
CAAGAAAATATTAAAAAAAAAAAAATTCTGCCATTTACAGCAATGTGGATGGACCTAGAGAATATTATGCTTAGTTAAATAAGTCAGAGAGAGAAAGACAAATACTGTATGATATCACTTACATATGGAATCTAAAAAATAATACAAATTAATGTATATACAAAACAGAAACAGACTCACAGATGTAGAGAAAAAAACCAATGGTTACCAAAGGAGAGAGGGAAGAGAGAGATGAAAATTAGGGGTATGGAATTAAGAGATACAAACTACTATGTATAAAATAGATAAGCAACAAGGATAGCTTTATAGCATAGGGAATTATAGCCATTATCTTATAATATCTTTTAATGTAATATAATCCCTAAAAGTACTGAATCACTCTACTGTACACCTGAAACAATATAATATTGTAAATCAACTATACTTCAATTAAAAAGGAAAAAAAAAATTATTCAAAACTCAAAAACATTATAAATACATCAAAAATGGAACTTTAAAAATGTTCACATAACTCTCAAGGAAACAATTTTTTAAAAAGAAATAGAGGGGGGCTTCCCTGGTGGCGCAGTGGTTGAGAATCTGCCTGCTAATGCAGGGAACACGGGTTCGAGCCCTGGTCTGGGAAGATCCCACATGCCACGGAGCAGCTGGGCCCGTGAGCCACAACTACTGAGCCTGCGCGTCTGGAGCCTGTGCCCCGCGACGGGAGGGGCCGCGATAGTGAAAGGCCCATGCACCGCGATGAAGAGCGGTCCCCGCACCGCGGTGAAGAGTGGCCCCCACTTGCCTCAACTAGAGAAAGCCCTCGCATGAACCGAAGACCGAACACAGCCAAAAATAAAATAAATAAATAAATAAATAAATAAAGTAGCTATAAAAAAGAAAAGTGCTAAAAAAAAAAAAAAAAGAAATAGAGGCATGAGAAACAGTGGGAACAAATAGAAAACAAAAAATAAGATGGCAGACTTAAGGCCTAACATGTCAATAATACATTAAATGTAAATGGTCTAAATTCACAAATTAAAAGACAGATATTGGCAGAGTGAATACAAAACAAAACAAACCAAAAAACCAAACAAACCAACCAAAAAAAAAGACCCAAATATGTGTTGTTTACATGAAGCTCCCTTCAAACATGACATAGGTTGGTTGAAAATAAAAGGATAGAAAAAGATCTCCCATGTAAACATTAATCAAGAAAAGCAAGAATGGGTAAATTAATGTCAGAGAAACATTTCAGATAAAAGAAAATTACTAGGGAGAAAGGGGGACATTACATAATGATAAAAAGACCAACCTTCCAAGAAGATAGAACAATCGTAAATGTGTATGCACCAAACCATGGAGCTTCAAAGTATGTAAAACAAAAACAGTTAGAGCTAAAAGGAGGAATAGACAAATCCACAATTCTAGTTGGAGACTTCAACACCCCATTCACAGCAATTGATAAAGCTGCTAGACAGAAAATCAACAATGATCTAGAACAACTGAACAACACCATCAACCAACAGGATCTAGTTGACATTTATAGAAAACTCCATACAATAAGAGTAGAATACACATTTGTTTCATGCACACATGGAACAGTCACCAAAATTGATGATAATGTAGGTCATAAAACAAACCTTGACAAATTTTAAAAGGACTGAGATCATGCAGAGCACATTTTCTGACCACAGTGGAATCAAACAAGAAATAAATACCAGAAATACAACTAAAAAATCTGCAAACATTTGGAAATTAAACACACTTCTAAGTAATCCATGGATCAAAGAGGAAATCTCAAAAGAAATTTTAAAAACACAAAGAGGTGAATGAAAATGAAAATACAACATATCAAAATTTGTGGGATGCAGCTAATAATAAGTAACACTAAGGGAAATTTATACTGCTAAATGCTTACATAACAGGAAAACTCTCTAATCAATAATCTCAATTCCAACCTCAAAAATCCAGAAAAAGAAAAGTTAAATAAAGCCAAAGTATGCACAAGAAAGAAAATTAGAAAGCTAAAAGCATAAATCAATGAAATTGAAAATAGGAAAACAATAGAGAAGATTAATGAAACAAAAAAACAGTTCTTTGAAAAAATTTAATAAAATTAATCAACCTCTAGAAAAATTGACAAAGATTTTAAAAGAGAAGACACAAATGGGTATCAGGAATTTTAAAAGGTGATATCACAACAGATCCTACAGCCATTAGAAGGATACTAGGGAACTACTAAGAACAAGCTTAAGCGCATAAATTTGACAACTTAAAAGAGATGGACACAAACATTGTCCTGCAGAGGAATTTTGTCCAGCAAAAATGAAGTGAAAATAAAACCAAGTGTGTGTGGAGAAAAAAAATAAAAAAGAGTTGGACCAGTTCTTTGAAAATCACAAACTACTAAAACTCAGCCAGGATGAAATAGATAACCTGAATAGTCCCATAACTATTAAGGAAGTTAAGTTTTTGTAATCAAAATGCTCCTAAAGCCAAGGTTCTCCATGTTGGAATGGACATTTGCAGATTAGCGAGGGAGGAGGTTAGAATGAGTCATGTAGTGATGGACTAGAATTGGAGACATCAGTAAGATCTCATGTTTAGCTTAATATAGATACAGATGCTTACATATGGAAATATTTATAGACATGTCTATAGACATGTGTGCAGATACGTGTCAGCTGAGAGGGCTTAGGAGCAAAGACACTCCAGTAGCAAAGAGCACACCTAGGGTCCACATCTAGGTTTCTAATGCCATTATCCAATGAAAGGAACCATAGCTCCTTGGAGAAATGGCTGATTCTAAGACCGGGGTATAAAAAAATACAAGATGAGATGGGAGCATCTTTTAGTGCCAAAAAGTAAAGAAATGATCAAAAACAAACGATAAAAAAAAAAAAAAAATTTGAAGAAAGTATGCCAGAGGTACACAGGGGAAAGCTGAAAGAGCTCCCAAAGGCCAAAGGTGGAACAATGTGAACAACAAAATAAATAAAACAACAATGGATTACAACCCAAAGTGTAAAATAAATATTCCTGAGCCATGCTGATATAAATATTGAATAAATCAATCAATAGTAAATAATAAATAAATCAAATGGGGCAGAAAAGGTAAATCTCCCATGCAGAAGAATTCCAAATATTTTGTGTGGATTATGCTTTCAAGCAGGGAGAGCATAATCTCCCTTAAGTGTGGGCCACACATAGTGTCTTCCTTCCAAAGAATAAAACGTAGAATAGAATCAGGGGGGAAAGAGTAACCTGACAGTGGAGAAACCTGACAAACACGACCACAGCCAGGTGTTCAAGGTCAATATTGACAGTGACATGTCATGTTGAGGATATATGCCCTTAATATGATGTGACAAGAAGGGCACTTTACCTCTGTCATGTCCCTCCCAAAAACCGCCCCAATAACCACAATCCAATGAGACAAAGATCAGACAAATTCCAATAAAGGGGCATCCTACAAAATACCTGAGCAGCACTCCTCACAACGGTCAAGGTCATCAAAAACAAGGAAAGTATAAGAAACTGTCACATCCAGGAGGAGCCTAAGGAGACAGGCCAACTAAATGTCATGTGGTGTACTAGATGGGATCCTGGGAGAAAAAGGACATCAGGTAAAAACTAAGGAAATCTGAATAAACTATAGACTTTAGTTTATAATACTGTATCAATATTGTTCCATTAATTGTAGCAAATATACCACACTAATGTAAGATGTTAATAATGATAAAACTGGTGGTGGAATATATGATGACTCACTGTACTATCTTCTCCATTTTTGTGTAAATCTAAAACTGTTCTAAAAAAAATAAAGTCTAAATACTGCTGAAAAAGAAATGTCTAGGCCCAGATGGTTTCATAGAGAATTTTACCAAAAATTTAAATAAGAATACACCAATTTCACACAATCTTTTCAAGAAAATAAAAGAAGATGGAACACTTCTCAACTCATTTTATAAGACCAGGATTACCCTGATACTAAATCCAGCCAAAGACAGAAAACTACAGATGAGTAAAAGAAAAAGAAAACTACAGACCAATATTTCTAATATATTTAAATGCAAAATCTTCAACAAAATTTTATCAAATATAATCCTGTATATAAAAAAAACAATACACTACAACTGAGTGGAATTATCACAAGCATGCAAGGCTGATTCGATAGTTGAAAATCAATCACTGTAATCCACCCACAAAAGGCTAAGAAGACAAGTTATATGATCATATCAATGATGCAGAAAAAACATTTGACAAAATTCACTCTCCACTCAGGATAAGTAAAAAACTCTCAGAAAACTAGGAATAGAAGGGAACTTCCTCAATCTCATAAAGAGCACTTACAGAACACCTACAATTAACATCATACTTAATCGTGAAAGACTGGATGTCTTCCCTCTAGATTGGGAACTGTACGAGGATGTTCATCCTCACCACCCTTACTCAACATATTACTGGAAGGTCTAGCCATGGCAATAAGACAATAAAAAGAAATAAAAGCTTACTCATTGGAAAGGATGAAATTTTAAAATGTCTCTATTTACAAATGACACAATTGCCTATGTAGAAAATCCCAAGAGGTCTACAAAAAAAAAAAAAAAATAGAACTAATAAGTGAATTCAATAAGGTTACAGGATACAAGATCAAAACACAAGAATCAATTACATTTCTATATACTAACAATGAACAGGTGGAACTCAAAATAAAAATGCAAAATAACTTACAATTTCTCCAATGAAAGTGAAACACTTAGGCATAAATCTAACAAAACATGCACAGTATATGTCTGATGAAAATTACAAAATGTTGATGAAAGAAATCAAATACTCTCTCTCTAACTTGAAGAGACATGTTTTCATGGATTGGAAGACCCAACATAGCAAAGATGTCAATTCTCCCTAAACTGATGTGTGGGTTTAAGGTAATTCCTATCCATATCTCAGCAAGGTTTTTTTTGGTAGACATAGACAAACCTATTGTAAAATTTATATGGAATATACATTACTGTGTAAAAAATAGATAACTAATGAGAACCTACTGTATAGCACAGGGAACTCTACTCAGTGCTCTGTGGTGACCCAAATGGGAAGGAAATCTAAAAAAGAACGGATATAGGTATACATATGACTGATTCACTTTGCCGTACAGCAAGAAGCTAACACAACATTGTAAAGCAACCATACTCCAATAAAAATTAATTTAAAAATTAAATAAATAAATAAAATTTATATGGAAAATGAAAGATCCTAGAATAGCCTTATACTGGGGGGAAGGGGTAGTGAGAGGAATTACTGTTTCCAATGTTATGACTTACTGTATAGCTATAATAATCAAGACACAGATAAATGGAACGGGATGGAGAATCCAGAAACAGATTCACACAAATATGCCTAATTACTGTTCAACAAAATAACAAAGCTACTAAATGAAAGAGGGATAAACTTTTTAATAAATGGTGCTGAAAGAATTGGATATCGGGTGAGGGGGAATAAAATAAAGTAATAAACCTCATACCTTATACAAAAATGAACTCCAAAAGGATCATGGACTTAAATATAAAATGTGAAACTATAAAACCTCTAGAGAAAAATAGAATAAAATCTGTGGGACCTAAGAAGAAGCAAAGCATTCTTAGACTTGACACCACAAGCAAAATCCATAAAAAATGATAAATTGGACCTTGTAAAAATTAAAAATCTTTGCTTTGTGAAAGTATTATGAAAACTTACACACTGGGCGAAAATACTAACAAATCACATATTCAATATAGGACTTGTATTCAAGTAAAATACTAGTAAAATATATCTGTATTTATAGTATATATACACATATATAAATTGTGATTTTGCAATTTTTTCCTTATTGTATTCTCTGTAAGAAAACTGCCTTCCTGAGGTAAGTAAAAATATTTTCCCAGGTTTTCTCCCAGATACCTTATGGTCTCAGCCTGTACGTTTAGGTCTAGGACCATCTCTAACTCATTTTCGTGTGTGGTGTGAGGGAGATGCCAGGGTCTTGTTTCTCCCGAGTGGACATCTGCCTTCTCCGACTGCAATCAGCTGAGCGCACGTGTGCGGTTCATCTCTGGGCCCATCTGCTCTTTCGTCTACTCTCCTCTCCTTACAGCAACCCCACATGCCACTGCTCACTGCAGCTGTAGCGTGAGTACTGAAATTAAACATTATAAGTCCTGATGTTTCATTCTTTTCCAAGAGTCTTCTGTGGACGTTCGAGGTCCTTTGCATATTCATACAAATCTTGGGCTAGGCATAAATAAGTCTTGAATTTTGTCACAGGGATTTCTGCATTTATTGTAATGATCACATTAAGTCTTCCCTTTTATTCTGATATGTTAAATTACTTTGGTGACTTTTGTATGTTAAACTGATCTTCCATTCCTGGGCCAAACTGAAACTGGTTGTGCTATATTATCTGTTTTATATGTTATATTGTCTGTTTTATATGTTGCTAAAGTCTAATTGTAAATATTATGTTCACAAAGTATATTGCTCTGTATTTCCTGATAGATTTTGAGGGCTATGCTGGCCTAATGGAAAGATTTGGGAAGTATTTCCTTTTCCTCTATTCCTTGACTCCAATTTGTGGGTGACTGGCAATATTTTTCCTTAAGTGTTTGACAGAATTCACCAGTGAAGTCATCTTTGTCAAAAGGCTTGTTTTGTATTCCTCATCACTCAATTTGAAATATTTTCTAATTTCTTTTGTGATTTCTTCTTTGACCCATGGTTTCTGAGAAGTATGTTTCTTAATTTCCAAGTATTTGGGGGAGTTTCTAAATATATTTCTGTTATTTATTTCTAGTTTAATTCTGTGTGGTCTGGGAATACACTCTTATGATTTCAATCCTTTCTAATTTGTTGACAGTTACTGTATTGCCTCATACAGTCTACAATGGTGACTATACCATGTGCTCTTGAAAAGAATATGTACTGTGCAGGGGTTCAGCGTAAGGTTTATGAATTTTTATTAGGTCATTTTGGTTGGTAGCATTGTTTACTTTTCCTATGAATAACTGAATCTTTTGTCTTCATTTTCTAGCAATGGTTGAGCATGGAACAGTAAGTCCTCCAACTATGATGTGGTTTTGTCTATTTCTGCTCTTAGTTATGTCCATTTTCACTTCACATATCTTGAAACTGTTAACAGCTGCATTCACCTGTAAGATTACCTTGTCATTCTGGAGAGGTGGCCCTGTTGTCATTACAAGACGCTCCTCAATCTCAGTAATTCGCCTCATTTTGAAGTTTATTTTATCTGCCATTCATGTGGCTACACCAGCTTTCATATACTTACTATTTGCATGGTATACATTTTTCATCTTTTAATTTTTATCCTATTTGTGTCATTCTATGTAAAGTACATCTCTTGTAAATAGCATGAAACGTGGCCTTGTTTTTTTAGCCATTCCACCATTTAATTAGATTGTTTGGTCCATTTACATTAAACGCAATTATTGACATGGGAGAGTGTAAGTCTGCCATACCATTGTTTTCTATTTGTCCAGCTACTCTTTGTTCCTCTTCCCCTAACTTCTTTTGGGTTGTTTTTTAGTATTCCATTTTATTTCTATTGACTTTTTAGCTATATTTCTTATACAATAAGCATCCCAAACCCACGACGGCGTGTCTTGAATTAATATTGTAGTATTTCACATGATCCTTTTATTTCACATCCTGTCTGATACTAATTCTGTTAATGATTTTAATAGCAAATACTATATTTTTCAGTTGGAAGATTTTCATTTGTTTTTCTTCTTGTTTATCCATATCTTACTGAAACTCTCCTCTCCTTACACATTATATTCATCTTTTCTTATAAATTATTTAACATATATATATTGTCCCATCCAGTGTAACTTTCATCTCATACATTTGGTTTTCATCTCTAGAAGTTTGGTGTGGATCTTTTATATATCTTCCATGTCTCTGCTTAACTTTTTGGACTAGTAAGTGAGTTGCATGACATGAGATCCATGTACAAATAATCAACTGTACTTCTATATACTAGCAACAAACAATTGCAAATTAAAACTTGAAAATACCAATTACAATATCACCAAGAATATGAACTACTTAGGAATATACCCAACAAAAGATATGAAAGATCTACACACTGAGAACTACAGATGACCGCTGAGGCAAATTAAAGGCCTAAATAAATCAAGAGATGTTCTGTGTCCCCGGACCAGAAGACTCAACATTGTTAATACGTCGATTCTCACTAAATTGATCTCTAGATTCAATGTAATCTCATCCAAAGCCTCCAGAAAACTTGTCTGTAGAAATTGACAAACTTATCCTATAACTCATGTGCAAATTCAAAGGACCTAGAAGAGCCAAAACAACTTTGAAAAAGGGTAACAAATTTGGAGGACTAACACCACCTGATTTCAGACTTATTATAAAGCTACAGAAATCAAGAAAATGTATTGGTGTCAAGACAGACAAACAGACGAATGGAACTGAATAGGGAGACCAGAAATAGATCCACAAATATATGGGCAATGGATTTTTATCAAAGCAACTCAGTAGAAAAAAGTGAACTTTGATCCATGCCTCATACCATATGCAAAAATTAACTCAAAATGCATCATAGACCTAAATGTAAAATCTAAAATTATAAAACTTCTAGAAGAAAACATAGGAGAAAATCTTTGTGACCTGGGATTATGCAAGTATTTCTTAGATATGACCCCAAAATACAAAATATAAAAGAACCAATAGATAAATGGACTACATCAAAATTTAAAACTTTTCTTTGAAATAGAACAAAAAGACAAACTACAGACCAAGAGGAAATATTTGAAAAGTATACATCTAATAAAGGACTTATATTCAGAAGATATAATGTGCCCTCATACTCAAGGATAAGAAAATCACCCAATGATCTAATAGGCAAATTATCTGAACTTCACCAAAGAAGAAACATGGATTGCAAATAACTCTCTGGGGAATTTCAAATTAAAACAACAATGCAGCCCCTACGTGCCTGTCAGAAGGACTGAAATTCAAGGACTGGCCGAGTGTCATCGGTGAGGACGCGGAGCAGCCGGCGCTCACGGTCTGCAACCCCCCGGGGAAAGCGTGGCATTTCACAGCGAGTTACACACACCCCACCACGCGATCCCGCCATCTCACTCCTAGGTAGTCACCCAGGAGGAATTAAAGCCTGTGCGTATGAAAAGTCTTGCACAGGAATGTTCATAGCTGCATTATTCACAACAGCCGAAAACTCAAGCAACAAAAATGGCTGTCAACAGGCAAACGTGGCAAATCCATACAATAGAATAAAAGGGGTGAACTACACGGCCCCAGGGACGTGATCCCACTTACATAAAACTGACTGACAGGGACAGAAAACAGGCCAGTATTGCCTGGAGAGGAGGAAGCTCTGGGCTGGTGGAAATGCATGTTCTCTTGGTCGTGGTGCGGGTTTCCGGGGTGTGCACATACGTCAAAACCGACCAAACTGTACGCTTTATATGTGTGCTATTTAGTGTGTGCCAATTACACCTCAAGAATGCTGTGTTTAAAGAAGGAAAAGCCTCCCACAGAGAAAACCCCAGGCCCAGAACCAACAGAATCAGCAATGTGTGCAAAACATACTAATTATGTCCAAGCTGGCTTTTCTCCAGGAGCGCAAAGTTGGTTTAACGTTAGAAAATCACTGTAAACTCCCACATTGAAATACTAAGAGAGAAAAATCACACTGTCATCTTCAGAGATGCAAAAAAAGTATATAACGTTCAATATCCATTTGATAATAAATAAATAAGGTAAGACGTTGTAAACTAGAAGTAGGAGGGAATTTCCTTACTCTGATAAGAAGTGTCGCCAGAACACAGCTCGCAGCCAGCGTCCTACTTTCTGAGATCAAAAACAGGCGACCCTGACCGTTTCTGCCTGACTTTGCCCTGGAGGTCTTAGCCAGCGCAGTAAGTTAGGAAGAAAATCGTAAGTATTGGAAACTGTCATTCTCACAGACAAGGCCACTGGGAATGTGAAAATCCAGAAGAATCTACAGATAGGTTAGCAGAACTCAGAAGAAAGTTTATCAGAAGGAAGTTTATCAAGATAACTGGATAACTTGTCAATAAACAAGTCACTTGTTTTTCTATATGTGAGAATAAACAGAAAATGAATTCTTTTAAATAGATACACTTTATAAAAGCAACAAAAATATTAAATATCTAGGAATTACTCTAATGAAAGAGGTGGAAGCTTTATGAGAAAACTGAGTGACACTGAAGGAAAGTTTAAGGAAGGAAGGAAAGGCACCAAGTTCACAGAAGACTCAGTCTTGCAAAGAAGTAAAATTTTCCCGAATTAAACTATTGAAGGAGGGGGACTAGACGACAAAATGATTCTAAAATTTACATGGAAACCCAATGAGTGGGAAGAGTCATCCAAGTCAACTACAAGCAGCCCTCAGCAGCCCCTTTTGGATGAGCTGTCCGTGGTGGTTGGGGGTCTCCTACAACGGCCAGCTGGGCAGCGTGGGGTGGAAGCAGAGAGCAGGGTCTAGGAGTAGATTCCCTCCTCCCTGCAGACACCACCAGGCACCTCCAGGGGGCCAGTGGCAGGCCTCCAGGCCCAGCTGGCCCTGGTGGGGTGAGGAAGTGAGGGTACTGGTTACCAAGGGGCAGAGGTGGGAATTTCCATGCTGATGCTGGAGGGAAAGGAGATGAAGACCCAGGAGCTGAGCTGGACGAGGGCCCTTGAGGTGTGGGGCTGGAGTGGAGAGCTCAGCGCGCCCTGGGGGAGGCCAGCCCCATGGCGTCGGCAGGAAGTACTGGATAAAGATAAGGTCTCTGGGGGAAGCAGGAAGTCCGGCCCCGCCTGTGGCTTGTTTTCCGAGAAGGGGTTGGGGGTAGAGTTTAGGAAGCCTTCCGGGAAGGCAGCTCATGCTGCAGAGCCAGAGATGGGGGCTCTGCAGGGGGTGGGTGAGTGCCAACGCTGGAGGGGGGGCGCGGCGCTCACTGCGGTGGGACCAGGGGTGCTGTGGGAGTGACCCAAGAAACAGGCAGGCCAAGAGCGGAAGCTGTGGGCCATGGGAAGCTGGGGTGTCAGTGCGGAGGGGCTGACGAGGCGTGGGGTACAGGGCCCTGGGAAGTGGAGGTTGAACCAGCGGCCGTGAGCTGAGAGGGCTGTCCACGGATGCCTGCGCTCCCAAAAAGAAAATCTCCAACCGTGCACCAAAGTCGTCAACAAACAAGCGAGAAGTCCCAGCAGTTCTGCAGCCTGAGACAGCCCGTGCCGAACAGGCCTCTGGGAGAGACATCCGACCCATGAGTCTCGGTGGGTGCGCGGTGGTGCCAGGCCCCGGGAAGGCACAGCAGTGGGGAGACCTGCCCTAGGAGAGCAAGCCCTGAGCGGACTGGTGGCACAGGCGGGAAACCAGGGAGGCTTACATGGGGCCGGAGCCACACCCCCTGGAAGGTTCCAGCGGCCTCTCTGCCACAGGCAGAGCTGGGGGAGGCTGAGGCCACGGTGCTGCAGACAGAAGCCCGCAGCGTGGGCGGCCCTGCACCGGACCCCACAGCTGTGCCCCTGCGCCCAGGCCCAGCAGGAAGAGAGTGAGAGTGGACACACCGCCCACACCACCACCACGTCTCAGCGTCCTCCCACGGTCATCAGGGCTGGCCACGTTCTCAGTCACTTAAAATTACATCCTGAATAGATTAGCTCCAGCATCCTCAGAACACGGTGAAGCAGGCGAGGTTAAGGACATCACAACAGCTAAAGAAGACCAGCCTCACCAGCCTCACCGTGGCTCACTCCTCCTCCTCCTCCCCCCCACCCCCCGCCCGCTCCAGGCTCCTTTCCCATCCCACACCCTCGGCCGTGGGAGGCCCCAGGCCTTGGGCCTCTTCTCAGCCTCATGAGGAAATGTCATCGTGCCCAGACGGACCCCTGAAGGCTCACCTCCACCCCCAGCCCAGCTCTGGACTCCAGTCTCACACGTCCACGTCTCCACCTGACTGTCCTTTCATCTCCAAATAAGCACACTGAAAACTTACTTCTGACTTCCTCCGAACCCCTCAATCCCACTTCTCCCAGAGCCTGGGACCCCTGGCTCCTCCACACTTACGTCCAATCCATCAGCCAAGCCCACGGGCTCTGCCCCAGAATCCATCCTGTGATGGATGTGACTGACCCACCACAGTCACACGAGAGTGCACTCTACAACCTGCAACCGCAGCCCCAGACCAGACCCTCGGCACTTCGTTCCTTTAAAGCAAAGATGCATCTGGCCCCTCCTCTGGGCAGAGCCCTGCACTTGTCCCTGAGAAAGCTAAGCGCCAAGGACACCAGCAGGCTCTGCGTACTGACCACTGAGGGGCGCCCACCTCTGAGCTCGGCCATGGCTCTGCCCCAGGCCCGTCCCCAGCACGTAGCCCACGCTGCCCCCACTCTGAGCCGCACTCCCCCAGCACCCTGAGGCCTTTGCAGTCGCCGTTCCCTCTGCCTGGCACTCCCTGCCCTGCTGTCTCCAGCGCCCCTGGGCCCTCAGGAGTCGGCACGAGCCACAGCCCTGCCCTGTACCCGGCACATGTCACCATCCGTGCGCCCCAGGAGGGCCTGCTCACCAGCCCGCCATCCACCTCCTCCGACACCCGAGCTCCACGCGGCAGGAACTGGTCTGTTCGCTGCTGCGTCTGAAGTTGAGAGCCCAGGCCGAGACCAGTAAAGACCCAGCAAACGCCGCCGAATGATGGATGAGTAAAGGACTTCTGTAAAATGACTTTGGGTCAGAGGGACACACAGCCAAGCTACCCCCAGCCGGGCCCAGCGGGGCAGCCCCAGAGCTCTGAGCTCCACTGGGGCAGGGACCCGGGCTGGGGCGGCAGCAGGGCCCTCTCCCACCTTTAAGGGGCCGGTCAGCTGCCCCCTGCAGCCTGTGGGACCCCTTCTCTGATTCAGCACAGAGACTGATGGCGAGGTCTGCGCCCCACGTGCCAGGAAGCGGCCGAGGCCCCTTGCGGGCTCCTGGGTAGAGGGTCCTAGGGCCGGCACCCCTTCGTGCCTCACTAAAGGGTTTCTCCGTCCACCTCGTGTGACCCTCACAGTGGACCGCCGGAGATCAGGGAGGTAGGTGACCATGCGGCCGGCGGGAGCCCCAGCCACTCTGAGAGGGCAGTGTGGAGCCCACCCAGGACAGCAGGGTCTGGGGCACGGCCCAGGCCGCTCCTGCGCCCCCAGCTCGGGCCCGGGGTGGGCAGTGGTTTCTACCCGAGCCCCCTCTGCTGCACTGAGCGGCCGCTGGATGGCGAGGGTGCCCACCTGCACCCACATCCTACCTCCGTCACACCGGCTCTGGTCCCACAAGGACAGCGGGGGAGGGCAGGTTGCCCTCTGGGCTCTGATTCCGGCCACTTTGGCCGACAGAGCCAATCACAGGACAGGAGGGCCCTTGGGCGGAGGCCTGGGCCTCCCGGCAGGAGCTGCGGCCGGGTGGGTGTCTTGTGCACTGGCCCCTGGGACGGGGGGTGGGAGGAGCCTGGCCCTGGCCTCCTCCGCCTGCCTCTCCCTCCTGTGGGCTCTTCTCATGTGAGAAGAAAGTGACTGAGGACCGAGGTCAGCCTCCCATTTAAGACTTGGCTGTCCTTTGGAAACACACTCGCGGCCTGGGAGGTGGGTGGTGTGGGCTCCCAGGCTGCCCGGCCCTCGGCCGCCCTCCCCACGCAGGAGACTGTGGTCCCTTGTGCTTTCCCCCAGGAGACCCGACTGCTGCTCCTGTGAGACAGGGGCTCGGAGGAGGCACCTGCTTCCCTCTGGGGCATCGACTGCCGTCTGCCCCCGACGGGCCTCTTTATTGCGAAGGGGATCTCTGCAGCCAGCCTCATCCCTTTTGCATCCTCAGAGCTCTGTCCTGGGAGGGATGCACGTGGAGGGTCGCAGGGAACATGACAGTCCTGGGATGGGGAGGTCCGCGGGCCCGGCGTCCAGAGCTGGGCTCAGCTGTCAGCAGGACACACACTGCAGGAGCTCCTGGTCAGCCTCTGCCTGCCCTGGCCCAGCCGAACACACCTGCAGAACCTGAGTCCCTCTGAGCGCTCAGGACCAGGTAAGGAGCCGCGTCTGCCAGGCCCCTGCCCCAGAGAACTGTCGGGCGCCCCATGCCAGGTGAGCAGAGTGTGGGCAGGGCTGGGACTTGAACCCAGCTCTGCCGCCTGAGACTGCGTCAGTCTTAGCACAGGTGGAGCTGAGGGGGTGTGTGCCTGTGTTCCCGTGTCCGAGCACGTGCCTGTGTGCGCCCATTCCCGCAACAATGGGCAGCGAGCCAGCCAGGGCTGTCAGTAGCGGGGTGTGTGTCTTGACTGGCGCCCGTGTGAAGGGCAGCGTGTCTGTGGTATGGGGTTTACCCTTGTGTCAGAGCCGTGTTTGTCCATGTGTTTCTGTGCAGGTGGCGTGTGTACGGGGACGTCTGAGTGTCTCTCTGGGGCACGGGCACCGCCGTCTCTGTGTCTTCGTCTGCCTGGGGGTGTGGTGTCCACGTGAATGCCTGCTCTGCTCGGGGGCCTGTGGGCTGGGCGCGGAGGGTGCAGGCACCTGTGAGTGAATCTAAGTCTGGGGGACGGTGTGTGGCTCTTGCGCTCGTGTCGGGTTTGGGGAGCACGTGTGTTGACTGGCACATCGTGGTGCAAGACGGGGACCTTGTGGTTTGTCCCCATGCATCTGTGTGATGAGAACTCAGGCCCGCCTCCCACCCCATCAAAGAAGTGGCCCTTCTGCTCCATCTTTCAGACTGAGAAACAGGGGCTGGGTGAGTACAGATCTTTGTTCCAAGTCCCACAGCCGGTCAGTGGCAGATCAGGGCAGACATGGTTGTCAGGAGCCATAGTGGGAGAGTGGAGAGAGAGGGGCCCGGGGTAGTTTTGTCCAGGCCCTGGCCACACCGGGGGCCGACACCACGCCACCGAGGTCTGACCAGGCTACCTCTTCTGCCTGGAGTCACTGCCGCCCCTGTGGCCACCAGGCACCTCAGGGTCTGTAGCAGGTGAGCTCAGCCAGGGTCCTGCCATGACCCCGCGGGACAGCTGAGAGACCAGAGGCACGGGGAGGGCAGCTGTCCTGTCCAAGACTCAGGTGGCCGGGGGAGGGCAGGGTTTGAACCCGAACTGCCCGTCCCAGAGCCCACACCCTGGAGCTCGGGGCCCTACTACCTCCTAAAGTCTTTGCAGGATGAAAACGGGGGGTTCCTGCCTCCTGGAGCAGACACGAAACAAGGGCAGAGATACGAGACCGGGGTTTCTGTTCTCCAGATACATCCTGCACACGTGATCCAGCCTGTTCTAGCAGGGGGCCAGGGCTGGCGGCGGCTTCTCCCCTGTTACAAGAAATTGTCTTCACAGGCTTGAAAGGACCAGATCCTAAAGACAGAAGTCAGCACCCCCTCCCGCTCCTCACTGGGCAGCTGGGTCTCGACTGGGTGTTACTTCAACGTCAAGTGTGTGGACCCACTCAGGGCCCCGTTCTGAGTCCCATACAGTGCAGACAAAAAGCTAAAACCCCAGCCACACTACAAATGAGTGGACTGACTTTTTTTTTTGACCGCGCCATGTGGCACGTGGGATCTTAGTTCCCCAACCAGGGATTGAACCCGCGACCCAGTGGAAGCACGGAGTCCTAACCACTGGACAACCAGGGAAGTCCCTGGACTGACTTTTAAATGGGTTTTGGAGACCTGGAAGCTCACTAGGATGTCTGAAGGGCCCGTTCTTGGGACGGAGGGACAGGCTGAAGTGGGGCAGTGGGTAGGGGGCCAACAGGAGGGAAGAGACCCGGCTGCCCAGCGAGGAGCGGGAGGGGGAGCTGACTTCTGTCTTTAGGATCTGGTCCTTTCAAGCCTGTGAAGACAATTTTGTGACAGGGGAGAAGCCGCCGCCAGCCCTGGCCCCTCGCAGCCCCTTGACTATCACTTGGGGTGGGGGCTGAGATGCGCACAGGGAGGCCCCGCCCGCAGAACCTCCCTGCAGAGCCATGGCCGCAGGACGAGGCTCAGAACTGGGCGGGAGCTGGCATGGGGCCGGGCAGCTGAGGGCTGGATCCTGAGGGCCGTGGAGGGGACTCAGCTTCTGGGGTCACAGTTTGCTCCTCCAGGGCTGCGAGGGGACCCAGGGTGGGAGGACTTGGATTCCTGGGTCCTGCTGACTCCTCGGGAGCCTGCTGAGTGCCGCGGGTAACCCTGGGGTACACTTAGCAGGGCTGCCATCGCGTGTACAGGGTGGTGGGGACCTGCCACTTACCTGGGAAGACAGCAGGAGCCTGGCTCCAGGCCTGGCCCCTCCCACTCTGCCCCGGCTCACGTGCCCACTGTCCCTGACCTCGGTGACCTGGGCCATGGGCCCCACCAGTCCCCATGAAGCCTGTTTGCGGGTTGCCAGGTCGGGCCTCTCAGGTGTCCTCCTGGTGCCCTGCTAGCCTTCCCCACGACACACAGCATTCGTCTACCATCTGCGACCAGGCTGGGCTGGCCGCCCCAGAGCAGACAGGGCCCACGTCTGCCCAGCTCCCACCCAGCACCCGGTGGGAAACTCGTGGTGCCATGGGCCAGGCCCTGGGCAGCACTGGGGGACGCAGACAAGGGTCAGGTCCCCTCCTCGTGGGGGGCTCGGCTGACACAACCTCGAGGGAGGCGCAGCGCCTAACCCGCCACCTCTGCCCCCAGGTCACGTCTGCAGGGGCCAACCACTCGGAGGTGACTGAGTTCATCCCGGTGGGTCTCCCGGGCTCCCTGGGCCTGCACGTGTGCCTGCTGGTGGTGCCCCTGCTGGCCTACCTGCTGCCCGTCACCGAGAGCCTGCTCGCCGTCGCCGTGATCCACGCCAGCCCCGCACTGCACAAGCCCGTGTACGGCTTCCTCAGCAACTATCCTTCCTGGAGGTGCGGTACATCTCCGTCACGGTGCCCAAGATGCCGCTCAGCCTGGCGGCGCCCGAGTTCCGCCGCATCTCCTTCGCGGGCTGCATGGTGCAGCTGTACTTCTTCCTGGCACTGGCCTGCTCAGGGTGCGTGCTCCTAGGCGTCATGGCCTACGACCGCCACGTGGCCATCTGCAGCCCGCGGCGCTACCCAGCCATCGTGAGCCCCGGCCTCTGCAGCCTCCTGGCCGCTGGCCCCTGGCTCTCGGGCTTCACCACCTCCGTGGGGAAGGTCTTCTTCATCTCGCGCCTGGGCTACTGCGGCCCCAACGTCGTGAACCACTTCTTCTGTGACGTGTCCCCCCTGCTGAGCCTGGCGTGCTCCGACATGTCCCTGGCGGAGCTCGTGGACTTCCTCCTGGCACTGCTCATCCCGCTGGGGCCACTGCCGCTCACCGTCTCCTCCTACACCGCCATCATCAGCGCACCCCATCCGCCGCCAGCTGGCACGAGGCCTTCTCCACCTGTGCCTCGCACCTGGCCGTGGTGGTCGTCTTCTACTCGGCCTCCCTCTTCATCTACACCCGGTCTCGCGCCATCTACTCCTTCAACCTCCACAAGCTGGTGCCCGTGGTCTACAGTGCTCACGCCTCTGCTCAACCCCATCATCTGCTGCCCGCGGAACCAGGAGGTCAAGGAGGCCCTGCACACGGTGGTGCAGAGGGCGGCCCAGACCCCACCAACACGGTGACCCTGCAAACCCACAGCCTGCCTGGGGAGGGGCTGCACCCTGGGAATGAGGGTGACTCAGACAAGACCCAGCTCCCTGGGGCCCAGGACAACCACAAGTCGAGAGTCCTCAGAGCATGAAAGTGCAGACTTTGAACTTGGAGTCACAGGATTCTAAACAACCAGCACCACCATGTGTCTGGAAGAAGTAAAAACCAACAAAAATCCCTCCTGGAGGAAGATAACATCAGAGTAATGCCAATCATTCCTTCAAATATTGCTTCAAATATCATCTTCAGCACAAAATCAAAGGTAAGAAGGCACGTGAAGAAATGAAAGATGGTGAGCAACAGCCAGCATTGGACTTAGGAAAAACTCGAAAAAACAAAACCCAAGGAGGTGAAACAAGTAGAAGTGGGAGGACACAGTAGACTGAACAGCCATCAACTTGACCTAATTGACACTTAGAGGACACTCCACAAGACACAGAAGAATACATGCTTTTCAAGTGCACATGGAACACTTACCGAGATAGACCCTTATTCTAGGCCATAAAACAAGTCTCAAATTTAAAAGAATTGAAAGTAATACAATGTATGTTTCTGATCATAATAGAATTAAAATAGAAACCAATAAAAGAATAAGATATCTGGGAAATCTCCAAATACTTGGAAACAGTACACTTCTAAATAACCTGTTAGTTAAATAAGAAATCAAGAGAAATAAGAAAATGTTTTTAATGAATATAAAAACACAACATATCAAAAATTGTGGGATTCTCCTAAAGCAGTACCTAGAGGGAAATTCAAAGCATCAAACACCTATGTTAGAAAAGAAGAAAGACCTTAAATCAATGATATCAGCTTCCATATTAAGAAACTAGAAATATAATAATAAACTAAGCACAAAAATAAGCAGAATAAAGGAAATAATAAAGATCAGAGCAGAAATCAGTGAAATAGAACACAGAAAAAAAAGAGAGAAAATCAATGAAACCAAAAGCTGGTTCTTTGAGAGTATCAATAAAATTGATGATACAGGGATTTGCCACTTGTACAGACATTCAGGATCGACTGGCACAGACCTTAAAGGAGATTCCTGAGATTCCTGAGGGGGCTCTCTTCTGCCCCGCCAGCTCTGGCTGCTGTGCTTCTCCCCTGGTCCTGATCAAGAGCACCTGTGTGGACCTGGAGAGGTGCTGTTGGTCTCAGGTTACTCTCAGCGAAGACCTGCTAAAGCAGACACATGAACACCTTTCAGGTAACTGCTGATTCTAAAAATATTTTCAATCTTACAGCCCACCATTCTTTCCTTCACCACCTATGTTTGTTTTCTATGCTGAGCAACAAATCACCACAAACTTAGTGGCTCAAAACAACACACATTTGTTATCTCATGGTCTCTGTGGGCCACTGGCCTAGGCACAGCTGAGCTGGGTCCTGCTCAGGGCCCCCAAGCTGCAGTCAGGTGGGCTGAGTTCTCATCTGAGGCTTGACCAGGGCCGGACACTCAGGCAGAATTTGTCTCCCTGCAGCTGTGGGACTGAGGTCCCATTTTCTTTCTGGCTGCTCTCGGTTCCGAGAGGCCACCACAGTCCCCTGCCCTGGGGCCTTCCCACAGGCCTCCTCACAATGGCGGCTTGCTTCTTCAGGACCAGCAGGGTCAAGCTCGGACAGCGTCTTACATGACGTACTGTGGTTACAGGAGGGACAGCCCCTCACCTTTGCATGTTTACTGGTTCCCATCCACTCTCAGGTGCTTTCTGTTGTCCTCAAAATATTAGTAAAAATGGCCTGGAGATGAGCTGGGTTCACTCAACACCCTAAAGCTCCTTTGCCCAGACAGCTGTTGGCCAAATTTATACCTAAGCCCTTCCTTCCACTGCTTAACCTCATAAAATTCCCTTTTCAAAAAATATTTATGGGACTTCCCTGGTGGCACAGTGGTTAAGAATCCACCTGCCAATGCAGGGGACACAGGTTTGAGCCCTGGTCCGGGAAGATCCCACATGCCATGGAGCAACAAAGCCCATGCGCCACAACTACTGACCCTGCGCTCTAGGGCCCGCATGCCACAACTACTGAGCCCATGCACCTAGAGCCCGTGCTCTACAACAAGAGAAGCCAATGCAATGAGAAGCCTGTGCACTGCAATGAAGAGTAGCCCCCACTCACTGCAACTAGAGAAAGCCTACATGCAGCAATGAAGACCCAATGCAGCCAAAAATTAATTAATTAATTTTTTAAAAATCTTTATTCAAATTACAGAGGAGGGGAATATAAGGTGAATTTTAACAAAAGTAAACCTTGTTTATTGATAATGATGAAGCTGATGTTACCAGGAAGAAATTTCATACCATATAAGTGCAGGGTGTAATGTTTTTCCTTAAAATGTCGACTTTAAAGAACGTTCCTTGCAATACAGGCAACTAAGTCCAGACTTTATTTCTGACCATGGAGTAATTCCTGAGAAGTACTTGGAGTATATGACTCAAATAGACAGGGACTGTGTCTCCTACTGCTGTATTTACACCTAGTACGGTGCACCTAGGACAGAGCCAGGCTTCATTAAACACTTGTCAACTAGCTGGACAATAAAGACCATGCTCTGGGGGGAGGGGAAGGTCCCTACCCACTCCCAGGAATTGTGCAGCACGGGAACACAAGGCCACCCCCGGCCCCATCACCACACCACTGTCTCATTCTTCAAAATTTAGGTGCAAACACACTATTGTTAGCTATAAGCACAATGTGTTCAGCAGAGCTCCAGAACTTACCTTGCATGACAGAAACTTTATACCCATTGAAACACAACTCCCGTTTCCCCTCCCCCCAGAGCCTGGCAACCTCCATCCTGCTCTGTTTCTATGAGTTTGACTCCTGTTGATGCCTCATATACGTGGAGTCATGCAGTATTTGTCCTTCTGTGCCTGGCTTATTTCACGGAGCATAATGTCTTCCAGGTTCATCCATATTGTCACATATAGCAGGATTTCCTTCTTTTTTAAGGCTGAATAATATTCCATTGTATGCACAGCAAAGAAAACTATCAACTAAATGAAAAGACAACCCAGTGAATGGGAGAAAAATATTTGCAAATGATATTAACCACTTTGGAAAACAGTATGGAGTTTCCTCAAAAAAATTAAAATTAGAACTACCATATGATTCAGAAATTCCACTCCTAAGTACATAGCCAAAGAAAGTGAAAACACCAATTCTAAAAAATACACACACCCCAATGTTCATAGCAGCATTATTTACAATAGCCTAGACATGGAAGCAACCTAAATGTCCATCGACAGATGAATGGATAAAGAAAATGTGGTACATATATACAATGGAATATTACTCAACCATAAAAAAGAATGAAATAATGCCATTTGCAGCAACAGGGATGGACCTAGAGATTATCATACTAAGTGAAGTAAGTTAGGCAGAGAAAGACAAATATCATATGTTATCACTTATATGTAGAATCTAAAAAAATGATACAAACGAACTTATTTACAAAACAGAAATAGACTCACAGACATAGAGAATAAACTTATAGTTACCAAAGGGGAAACGGGGCAGAGGGATAAATTAAGAGTTTGGGATTAACAGATACACACTACTATATATAAAATAGATAAACAACAAGGACCTACTGTATAGCACAGGGAACTATATTCAATATCTTGTAATAACCTATAATGGGAAAGAATCTGAAAAGGAATATATATATATAAAGGAGCTGTTACAGTGGAGGATTACTGGACTGAATGTCAATATTATGACATAGTATGAGTGTGTTTCATGTTTGGTAATTGCAATCATTGTTGCTTTTGTTGTGGTCATCCATGTACAATGCTTGGTGTCAGTCTATTTATCTCTTGTAAAAATAAAATACAGTGTGTATGTGTGAGTGGAAAAAAAGAAAGAAAATGCAGAAAAGGATACAGAGAATCTGCTCTAAACTCCATTCGTTTATGACTCACATAATATGAAATTGAATAAGCAAAGGAAAATGATGGAGACAATAAAAAGATCGGTGATGGCCAAGGTTGAAAGAGAGGGATGAATAGGTGGCACACAGAGGATTTTTAGAGCAGTGACAATATTCTGTGTGATACTATAATCATGGATACGTGTCATTATATATCTGTCTAAACCGTAGAATGTACACCAGCAACAGTGAACTGTTAACTATGGTCTGTGGGTGATTATGAAGTATCAATGTA
The DNA here is from genome assembly GCF_965194805.1 of Balaenoptera borealis. Lineage (NCBI taxonomy): Eukaryota > Metazoa > Chordata > Mammalia > Artiodactyla > Balaenopteridae > Balaenoptera > Balaenoptera borealis. The sequence goes on along the minus strand of NC_138874.1, from coordinate 117,991,111 downwards.
GGTTCATTAATTATAACAAATGTACCATCTTGGTGGGTGATGTTGATAATGGGAGAGGGTAGGTACATACGGGGGCAGGAGGCAAATGAGAAATCTCTATAGCTTCCCTTCATTTTAATGTGAACCTAAAACTCCTTTAAATATGTCTTTTTTAATACATAGAACATATATGCAGCATTGTTCAAATCTCTGAAGTGACAAAAAGTGGAAAAAAATAGTATTCAAGAGGAACATAGAAAAAAATCATGTAAACACACACAATAAATTTGAAGTCATCTGTATTTTCTGCACAAAAAAAAAAAAAAAAAAAAAAAAAAAGTGCCAGAGCAGGATTTGCACTCCTGCATCAAGGAAAAGGTTACCCAAATAAGCTACTCCTGTCTCCTCCAGATCCCTACATCATTTCATTAAGGATGGCCAGACTGGAGAGACGATGAGGACTGGAGGCCGAACAAGACCTGCATTCAAGTCCCAGCTCTGCTCTTAATTCCTTAGTTACTTCTCCAGGGGGAGGGGTGATTAGGTGTGCCCAGTCCCGAACCCTAAAGGAGTCAGTCAGTCCCCTTCCCTGGCTGTCACCACACCCAGAGTTACTTTATTCCCAACCCTCCACCCTTCCACCTCCACAACACCCCCCATCCTACAAATTCACTAATGCAACTGAAGCTCACAGGCGCCACCTCGAGGCTTCAGAATAGCACAGTCACCTCCAGAATCTGATCACCGAAGAACCTGCAGCTACACTGCCCCTGCATGTGACACCAGCAACTTTGTGAGATGTAAAGTCAGCAGACATGCAGTAGGTTATTAAGCGTTCCTTCAAAGTGTTGCTAAGCTCACTGCCAAAGAGTAAGCATTCAAGTTCCAACTTCAGACACAAACTATGTCCAGAACCATCTCCTTCCCCAAGATAACTGAGGCACTGGCATGGGGCTGGGGTTCACCTTCCTAGGAAGTGCCCCTTGGGGAGATCCCGCGTGGCCTTTCTTACACTGCTCACCACTTGGAACGATTCTAATCATCAGAGATCTTTTAATAGCAGTTAACATGAAAAGGAAAAGCATCAATCCTTGATTCCAGAAGGTTCCATATACCCCCTATACAAATGTGACTACCACCATCCCTGCAAATTTTGAATACCTCATTCCAAGGGATGTGGAATAGAACCTAAGTCTCATTAGCTTCAAGGCCCTTGCTTTTTCCATGGAACCTCCTGGCATATGACCACTGAGGATTTTAAATAACCACTTCAGAAAGAGGCCCCTGATAGAGACATACCCACATGGACCTAGCACTATCAAATGACACATTCAAACTACGGCCATGACCTGCACCTCAAACAGCATGAGGACATGTAAATGTACGGAAGGTTTTCAATTCTTTTAATACATAAAATGGCAAAGGAAATTATTTTTCAGAATATACACATTAAATAGAACATTTTCAAGCAAAAAAAAAAAGAGTTTGGGATTAACAGATACACACTACTATATATAAAATAGATAAACAACAAGGACCTACTGTATAGCACAGGGAATTATATTCAATATCTTGTAATAACCTATAATGGGAAAGAATCTGAAAAGGAATATATATATGTATGTATATGTATGTATAACTGAATCACTTTGTTGTACACCTGAAACATAAATCAACTATACTTCACCTGAAAGAAAGCACAACGTGGTCCCCCCATTGTGGTGCCCCCTCCACCACAGGGACTTTGCATCCTGCCCGCGGCCTCACAGCGGCCAGGCTGAGTCCTTTCATTCGTGTGTGAGGAGGCGGACAGAGGCTCAGACTCTGGGTCTGCGGTGTGCTTGCCATGTGTCCATGAGCCTCTTCGGCCAAGTGGGTTCTACCCCTGCTTTGTGCTGCCAAGAGAGCACAAGTTCCCATGGCGCTACGGGGTGGGCATGGTGGTCACACCCACTGTGCGGATGGGGACTGAGCACAGGATCTCAGAGCCACCGGGAGGAGGAGCCAGACGCCACCCCAGCTTTTGGCAAAGGCGGTGTTGCCTCAAGTGGTCCCGCTGAGCAGTGCCTGCCCAGTGGCATAAGGCACAAGCAGCTCACAGCAGCACTGCAGCCCCACCCGACATATCTTCTGCTTTGAGAGGATGTTAGCCAACCACATGCATTTCAAATGGAAAGGCTGGGGGAGCGTGTTGGAGACACGCCTTGTCCACCATCTCCAAGGTGACACTGAGCCCCGGGCAACGCTGAGCATCGGCAGGACCATCCGAGGGCCATCCGAGGGCCACTGGGAATAAACGGGTGGCCACAGAAGCTGTATTCTGCTCTCCTGCATCCCAGATCAAGGGAGATTTGACTTATATCTCAATGGCAAACAAGCAAGAAGAAATGCCCACTTCCTTAGTCATCAGGAAGATGCAAGTTGAAGCCACAATGTGACACATACCCTCTGGATGGCCAAAATGAAGACAGACAGCACTAAGTGCTGGAGAGCCCGACAGACACGCCTATACTCCTGAAGGGACTGGGCAGGGCGGCACTCACTGGGGAAGACTGTTATCTGTAAAGACGGACACACAGCAACCTGGGGCCCAGAAATGCCACTCCTGGATACATACCCAACAGAACTTCCCAAAGACAGTATGAGAATTATTGGAGCAGCATAATTTATAATAACCAAAATACAGAGACAACCCTCAATGGTTGAGTGGATGAGCCGTGGTCTATTCATGCAGTGGAGGACGACCAGCAGTGAGGGTCAGTGAACACGACCACACGCAGCACCACGGCAGAACCTCACACACGTGACGTCGAGGGAAAATGCCACGCACAAAAGAGCACATTCTGCGTGATTCCATTTATACAAAAATAAAAAACAGGTAAAGTGAATCTGCTAAGTAGTCAAGATCGTGGCCGCCCTCGGGGACCCCCAGGGGGAGGAGGCGTTGGGATCTGGGGCTCCAGCCACGTCGGGTTCTTGGTCAGGTGCATGCAGTTTATGAAACTTCATCAAATTATACACCTAAGATTTGGCCACTTTTCTATGTGTATTTTACACTTTGATAAGAAGTTTACACACCCGATGTCATGTACAACATGGTGACTATAGTTAATAACACTGCATTGTATATTTGGAAGTTGCTAAGAGAGTAGATCTTAAAAGTTCTCATCACAAGAAAAAAAAATTCTTCAACTCTGTGTGGTGATGGATATTAACCAGACTTACCGTGGTGACCACGTCACTGCATAGAAAAGTGTCAGATCATTATGTGGCACACGTCAAACTAATACCATGTTACGTGTTCATTGTATCTCAATATCAACTAATTAATTAAAATGCGAAAGACTCCCAAAGTTTTGTGTTGTGACATATTGGCTTGTAAAAAATAGCCTACTAGAAATTTGTTGAAGTTTACACGCCAAAAGAATAAAAGCATTTAAGCCCTTTGAAATATAGATAGTGAGAGAAAGCAGGAACGTCAATACACTACAAATGACTTGGATGTGTTCGGGTTACAGCTGGAAGAAATGTGATTTGCACACACTGGTGTCACCGTGTCTTCATCCCGGGTGCGCCCTGGGGCAGCCTGCAGACCCGCCAGAACTCGGAGAGGCAGCAAGACTCTGCCAGAAAATTCCACAGGAACCAGGAGAGCAGGTGGCTGCCGAGGCTGAGACACTCCCCACGCCTCGGCCCCGTGGCCTGGGAGCCCAGGAGGACGAGGAGACCTGGTCCAGGTTTCTGTTCAACCTTCCCCTCCCGCAGACACCCCCACTCTCAGGAGGCGCATCGCCGGATACGCAATTGCTTGTTTGAAATTAATTGCCTCCTCCGAACTGGACCCTGGAGGGATGTGATATCGTTATTAATTGGGACGGCCCTCACCATCCTCAGGGTGACACGCCAGAGCGTCGCCGGGGCCTAACGAGCCCGAACCTGCTGACCCCGGGCTCTCAGCCCCCAGCAGCCCCACCTGCCTCCCTTTTAATTATGCCCCAGGGAAGGCAGCACCTCTACGCCCAGCTCTAAAGACTTCTCCCATCAATATGGGCTGGAATTTTCATCAACTGTGAGTTGATTGGGTACCAAGGGGATTACAAAGGATTCCCCAGTTGCCTGGAGAACACAAACTTTTCTCAGAAACAGAATTCAGAATAAAGACATTCCCTCAGGTGGAGCAGGTCAGGGAAGAGGCAACGGATGAGCAGACATTCCGAGCACAGCGGCACGAGCTGCTGAGCGGGGCTGGGGACAGCCTGCCCTCGGCGCTCAGCCCTTGACTGGGACGCCGCTGCCACCCTGCTGCCCAGAGATGCCTGTGGACATGCTCTGGACACACATCTACAGAAGCTGCGGAAGCAAGGCATGAAAATCCACCATGGGCAGAGACCCAGCCGTGGCCAGGGCCCTGCTGCCAGCAAGGGGCTGGTGCCTCCTGGCCCAGCAGGTGTCCCCTCAGCAGGTGTCTCTGGCCCAGCAGGTGTCCCCTCAGCAGCTGTCTCCTGGCCCAGCAGGTGTGTCCCAGCTCAGCAGGTGTGTCCTCAGCAGGTGTGTCTTGGCCAGTAACCAGCTGGGGAGAAAGCTGTAGCTGAGTTCCTGCCTGTGGGCTTGAAGCCGCTTACTCCAAATCCCTCTGAGGGTGAGCACAGGAGTTCCATGTCTGTAGATGTTTCCCCCCTGCCCCCGGCCCCAGAGGAATTACTGCAATAGTCCAAAAGTCTCAAACATCTCACCCTCAACCCAGGGTGCAGGGTGTCTGGGACGCACCACGGAGTCCTCATCCAAGGGCCACTCTCACCTGATGCAAGGTCACTCCTCTTGTTCCCAAAGCGCCAAGGCTGCCCTCGTTCCTGGGCATTTCCATCAGACGTGATGCTGTCCTCGTAGGTTTCTCCACTGCCCCTCCAGCTTCACCACTTCCTGGCGCCTTGATGGTATCAATGTGCTCTCCCCACTCACCTTCTCACAAGCCCCAGCCCCACCACCTCACCAAAGCCACTCTGTCTCTGTCGTGTGACGTGTGACCGCTGCCCCCCCGCCTGGCCAGGCTGAGGATGGGCAGCGCCGGCCACAGCACCTCCTCCTCCTTGCCCTGCTCATCCCCTCCCTGGGGGCTGCTGCCCCCGGCCTCCTGGGCTGGTGTCGCCTCGTGATCCCAGCCTCTTAGAATCAGGTCCCAGGCCTGTCATCCAAGGTCTCTTTTCTCTCCACACCCCTCCTTTGGGGTGTCAGTCAGTCCCATGGTTTTCACTGTGACATCCTCAAATGCCCCTAAAGTGCCCCTAAAGTCCAGAGCCGTGTCCAGCTGCTCCCTCTCCACCTCCACTCAGATCACTCAGACGTCTCCTGACCTCTTGCACTTAATGTGTCCAACATGGAATTCCTGAAATACCCCCAAACCTGCTCTATCCCCAGCTGTTTCCTTCTCTATAAATGGAGCCCATCCTTCTAGTTGCTCAAAATCCACATCACCCTTGGCTCTTCTTTCTCTCTCACATCCCACAGTCGGCCCAGCAGCAGTCTTGTTGGATCTACTTTCAGAAAATATCCAGAACCTGGTGGCTTCTCCCTCCATTGCCGCCATCCTGCCCTGTCCACCATTACTGCTCAATTGGATTACTGCAACAGCCTCCACCATTCAAGTGTCTTCTCAGTGCAGCTGCCGGAGGGAGATAGATAGATAGATCACATCACCCCTCCACTCACAGCCTCCACAGTCTCCCATTCCACTCAGAGCACAGCTAAAGCCTCACCACAACCTACAGCGTCTCACATAACCTGGGTCCCCTCTGACCCCATCTCCTCCCGCTGGCCCCCTCAGTCCCAGACACAGGCTTCAGACACAGGCTTCACAGTTGTTCCCCAAACACCCTGGAAATACTCCTACCCTGTGTGGAGGTGCAAAGGGGAGAGGGGAAGGAGTCAAAAAGAAATGGAAAGAAGAAGAGGAGGGAATGATTGGCTGGGTGGATGGATGGACAGATGGATGGTGGATGGATGGATGGATGGACAGATGGATGGATGGATGGATGGACAGATGGATGGATGGATAATGGGATGGATGGTGGATGGGTAGATGGATGGATGGATGATTGGGCTGGTGGGTGGGTGGATGTCAGTACTGATGGATGGGACATGGATAAGTGCCACCGACCTCTGCCCTCAAGGAGCTCACAGTCTGGGGGAATCGACAGTGACAGATAAATAGTATGGCATCTTCTTGCCAGGAAGACACACTGTGTGTTGCTGCCCACCCAATAGGTGCTTGGGATAGAGTCAGGAGTCACCCAAAATTGCTTAGGGGATGGGGGATCTTAACCACAGGCTCAGAGATGGCCATCTGGACCAGATGGTCCAAACTGAAACCAAGTCCAGACACAGCCAGGTACACAAGCCAAAGGGTCCAGTTCAAGACCTAAGTCACCAACTTGCACTTGGGGGGAGAGTGTGCCTCAAAAGCCAGTGGAGTCCTGCAGCCACAGGCTATCCACTGGAGAAGCAGCAGACAGGTCATGACCATGAGTGACCCTGAGGCTCTGTGGGGGCCTCCGGTGCCCCAGGAATGGACATGGGGCTCCTGGGAGCACAGGGTGTGGAGGCAACCCAAGAGCTGAGGTTTAAAAAAGAATGTGGAGTCAGTAGAAGAGGGAAGGGTGTTCCCGAGAGTAGGAACAGCATGCTGAGGGCACAGAGAAATGAGGAAACACAGGCCACGAGGGGCCATGACTGGGGGCAACTGCATCATGGTACAAGTGCATGCTGGTGTGGCCAAGGTGATGAGAGATACTCAGGACCACCCACCAGCCCCCAGACAGCAACTAGAGAGTGTCCCCACCATCAGGTCTCCTCCCCATCTCTGCAGCCACCATCTCATCACATCCCTATCTCTTCCTACCTCATTCTACAAGGCCAGCATCACCCTAATACCAAAACCAGACAAAGACATTACAAGAAAGGAAAACTACAAGTCAATCTCTCTTGTGAACATAGATGCAAAAATCATAAACAAAATATTAGCAAAGCAAATTCAACAATGTGTTTTTAAAAAACTGTACACCACAGCCAAATAGGATTTATTCCAGGTATGCAAGGCAGGACATCTGAAAACCAACTAATGTAATCTATCTATAAAGCCTAAAGAAGAAAAATCATATTATATCAATAGATGTAAAAAAAAAAGCATTTGACAAAATCCAACACCCGTTCATGATTTACAAAACTGTCTCAGCAAACTAGGAATGGAGGGGCACCTCCTCAACTTGATAAATAACATCTACAAAAAAACCTACAGTTAATGTCATACTAATTGTGAAAAACTAAATGCCTTCCATCCTGAGACTGGAAAAAACACAAAAATGTCCCATCTTACCACTTATATTCAACATCATACAGGAAGTCCTAGCTAAAGTAGTAAGACAAGAAAAGGAAATAAAAGTATATTGATTGGGAAGAAAGAAATAAAATGCTTTTTCTCAAATGAAATGATTGTCTATGTAGAAAAAAAATTTTTTAAGACAATAAAACTTCTGTAACTAATAATTACAGCAAGGTTGCAGGATACAAGGTTAATATACAAGATCAATTGCTTTTATATATGCCTATGTAACAGCAATAAACAATTAGAATTTGAAACAAAAAACAATACCATTTACATAAGCACAAAAAATGAAATACTTAGGTATAAATATAACATTATATGTACAAGAACTACATGAGGGAAAACCAGAAAACTCTGATGAGTGAAGTCAAAGAAAAGATCTAAATAAATGGAGAGATAGTCTATGCTCATGGATAGGAAGACTCAAACTGTTAAGATGTCAATTCTCTCAGTTTCATTTATAAATTCAGTGTAGTTCTAATCAAAACCTCAGCGAGTTAATTTGTAGATATCAACAAACTGATTCTAAGGTTTAGCATCATAATAGTAAAGACAACAAAGTTGGAGGACTGACACTAGCCAACTTCAAGATTAACTGTAAGGCTTCAGTAATCAAGACAGTGTGGTATTATTGGTAAAGAAGAGACAAATAGATCAATGGAACAGAATAGAGAGCCCAGAAATAGATCCACGTAAATGTAGTCAACTGCTCTTTGATACGGGGGCAAAGGAAATACAGTGGAGCAAAGATAACCTCTTCAACAAATGGTCCTGGAACAACTGGACCTCCACATGCAAAAAATAAAAAATAATAAAAAAAGAATCTAGATAGTGGCCTTACACCTCTCACCAAAAAATTAATTCAGAATAGATCTCAGAACTAAATGTAAAATGCAAAACTATAAAACTTCCAGATGGTAACAAGAGAAAATCAAGGTGACCTTGGGTTTGGTGGTACCTTTCTAAGATACAACACCAAAAGCACAATCCATGAAATAAGAAGGTGATATGTCAGACTTTACTAAAACTAAAAGTTTCTGCTCTGCAAAAGACACAGCTAAGAAAATGAAAAGACAAGCTACAAACTAAAAAATGTTTGCAAAACATATATCTGACAAAGGACTTGTATCCAAAATACACAAAGAACACTTAAACTTCAACAGTAAGAAAACAACTCAATTTTAAAATGGGCAAGAGATCTGAACAGACACCAAAGATGTTACATAGATGGCAAGTCAGCATATGAAAAGATGCTTATTAAGGACTGCAAATTAAATCAACCACGAGGTACCACTACACACCGAGTAGAATGCCTAAAATCCAAAACATTGCCAGTGCCAAATGCTGGTGAGGATGTGGCGCAACAGGAACCCTCATTCACTGCTGGTGGGAAAGCAAAATGGTACAGGCACAAAAGACATGGACAAAACGTAAATGCATATTGCTTAGGGAAAGAAGCCAATCTGAAAAGGCTATACACTGTATGATTCCAACTATATGACGTTTTGGAAAAGATAAAACTATAGACTACAAATAATAAATGCTGGAGACGAAGTGGAGAAAAGGGAACCCTCTGACACTGTTGGTGGGAATGCAAATTGGTGCAGCCACTATGGAGAACAGTACGGAGACTCCTTTAAAAAGTAAAAATAGAGCTACCATATGATCCAGCAATCCCACTCCTGGGCAAATATCCAAAAAAGACGAAAATTCTAATTCGAAAAGATACATGCACCGCGATGTTCATAGCAGCACTATTTACAATAGCCAAGCCATGGAAGCAACCTAAATGTCCATCAACAGATGATTGGATAAAGAAGATGTGTTATCTATATCTATATATGGATATATACACATATATATGTATATATATATAATGGAATATTACTCAGCCATAAAAAAAGAATGAAACAATGCCATTTGCAGCAACATGGATAGACCTAGAGATTATCATTCTAAGTAAAGTAAGTCAGAAAGAGAAAGACAAATATCATATGATGTCACTTATATGTAGAATCTAAAAAAAAAAAAAAACTACAAATAAACTTATTTACAAAACAGACTCACAGACATAGGAAATAAACTTATGGTTACCAAGGGGGAAAGAGGCCTCTTGCCACCTGGAGTCCTTATTCTAGACTCCTTGTGGGAGGGTGTCCTTATTCTAGACTCAAGAAGCCTGGGAAAGGACAGTGTCAAGTTTTCACAAATGAAACTACGTATGGCTCGATTTTTAGCATTTTCATCCAACAGAACAGATTGAGTCCTAGTGAAGCATTCCTGCCGCTGTGCGCGGTAAAGCCCCCGCACCCGACGCAGGACGACCACCTCCGAGGCAGCCGCAGGGAGCCCTGGCCGGGCCGCTGGGAAGCCAGGCGCCCGAAACGTGGGATCGCAAGCAGCTGTGTCACCGGCGCCCCCTCCCGGCCGGCAGCTGGAGGTCGCTGGGTGGGCGCCGGGGCTGGGGGAGGAGGCTCGAGGGGAGCCGCGCTCAGTTCCTCGGCGCCGCCCCCCTGTCTCGGAACCCGAGGGGGGGCCTCGACCCCACGGGCACGAGGCCAGAGCCCAGAACCCGCGGCCGCGGCGAGGCAGACGGGACCGGCCGGTCAAGGGCTCCTGGTCCAGCTGCTGGACGGTGCCCGGGAGCCACGGCCCCCGAGGCGGTGTTCCGCCCGCCCCCTGCCGCTGCCCCCGCCCCCTGCACACCCCGCACACGCACCGCCCACTCGTGGGCACAGCACACGCACTCACTGCCTGGGCCGGCCCTCTGCCTCTGGAGCGCTCACCCGATTCCTGACGGACTTGGGGTCCCTTGGTGTGACCATTTCACGGTGTGACGGCCCTGCTCACACCGGAGTCTGGACACAGATCAGGAAGGAGCTCAGGATTCCCGCCCAAGTCCCGTTTTGCTTTTCCGGGGCACCTTTAAAATAACCGCTCGGAGTTGAGCCGCAAGGGAGGGGCCTCCGCCCCAACCGCCTTCTAACAGGTGCCGGGGGCCTGCTCTGTCTCCTGCTCCCTGGTGACCTGGACGGAGGACGGCCCTCTCCCCGCTCACTGCCCCTCATTCTGCGGTCTGTAAGCAATAAACCCTGTGCCTCTACTTCCTTTGTGTGAGGTATTGAAGCTGCGCCTTCATCAAAAAGGCACAGGGTTTCCCTTCCCCAAGGTGGGGGCTCGGATGCTGGGGGAGCCACCTGCCAACCCCGTGTGCTTGTGCGTCCTCAGCCAGCAGGTCATAATCTGCACACTCTTAACACACCAGCCACGGCCTCGACACACTCGGCTGTGCCCCCGTCCCCAGCCCCACAGTGTAGCCAGGGCAGCTGTCCTTAATCAGAGCCCAACAAAATGGCCCGTGTTCCAGCCACGTCCACAGACATCTGCTCGGACCGAGAGCCATGCAGTGGGCATTTAGACAAAAGCAAACCTCCAGAGGAGAATCTGCAGCAGTGCAGAAAAGGCCAGCGCCCCCGCCAGGTCCCAGGAGTGGGTCCACCATGGGCCGAGTCCTGGCAGGACAGTGCCCCCCACCCCGGCCATGACGCTGTCTCCTGAGGGTCAGAGCGTTCCTTGCAGCTGTCCCCTGGACCCCAGGTGGGCACAGACCCCTGCAGCCCGCAGGGAGCACGGTACTGCATGCAGGGGCTGCCTGTGGTGTTGGGTCCTGACCCTGGGGAATTGGGGCTATTTTCTCCCGTTTTTCTCAGCCCTGACTCCAGATAAGCCTCTCGTTTAGAAAAGTGTTGAAGATGACCACTGAGAGTTTGAAAGAAAGGTAGAAGACACCTTGGCAAGCCCTGCCTTGACTGGGGCTCTAAGAATCCTGCAGCTCTGAATTTCTGAACCCGTGGACGGCTACTCCCATGCCCTGGAGGTGATGACAGCTCGCCTGCTTCCCCACGTGTGTGCGTGTGTATGTGCGTGGGTGTGTATGTGCCTGCAAGTGTGTGGGCCCATGGTGAGGACACCCAGAGCCTGCGGAATCCTCCCTGTCTTGCAAGGGTCCCCTGAGACTCAGAAGACGGGACTAAATGGGGGTCCTACCGTGAGCCCACCATGGGGGAGGGGTGGGGGAAGCCTCCCCGCAGGTCAGCTTGTGGGGACGCGGGTGTGGGGTCACTCACCTGGGGTCTGAGCAGGCTCCAGGACACACCCCCCTTGAAGCCACCTGGAGACCAGGAGACTGAGCACGGGACACCGAGGACCCTCCAGGTGAGGCCACGCCCCCGGGTGGGGAGCTGCGTCTGGCCGGCTGACCCTGCCTGCCTGTGAAGGTCCCCTATTGGCTGAGCCACTTGCTTTCCGCTGCCCCCTCCTCTGGAGACATGCCAAGAGGAATAGGGGTCACAGGCTGCTCTGGGTCCCCAGGGAGCAGCCAAAACATTCATGCTGCCCTTGCACGTCCATGGCGGTGGCCAGGGGGTGGATCTCGGCTGCTGGGGAAGGTGCCCTGATCCACCACCAACACTGGATCCGAGTGCTGCCCTCGGCCCACTGCCTGGGCCCCAAATCTGCAAGACTGCTCTGCCCATGCACCCCTGACTCTGGTCACTCAGGGTGACCCGCACTGGCCCAGCCCAGTGCCAACCAGCCCCAGCCTTGAAGGAAGGAAGCCAGCGGCTCCCCGGCCGTTGTCCTGCTCCTCAGGCTGCCATCCTCGACTCAAACTGTGGCCACAGACACCTGTCATCCCACCTCTTCCAGGGCAACATCTCCCCTGAGCCCGGCTGGCCGTCGGCTGAAGTGCTGGCCAGGAGCCCAGACACAAGGCTGCTGGCACTCCAGCTCACAGCCCAGGCAGCAAATGCACCTGATTCAGGACCCCCGGCTGCCCACCCACCAACGGTGAGAGCAGGAGGGAGAGTCCCGAGCCCAGCCCTCTCGCACTCGGGTTACTTCTGCCCTCCATCCGGCCTCCCTGGGGCTCAGGCCTGCAAGGACCCTCTTGCCAATTATGCAGCTGGCAAGAGCCTGGCCCTGGGAGCTGGGGAGGGGCCCGAGGGTGATCCCAGGCAGCACCCAGCGTCCTGAGGGGCCCCTCCTGCCCTTGGGCTCCATCTGGCAGCCGCTTCTCACCCGCAGCCAACTGCGTCTGCTGCAGGACCCAGCCCCTCGCAGAGCACACTGGACACTGGATGCTCTTGGCAGGTGCTCCGTGCCTCAGTTTCCCCTCTTTAAACGGGCGATGACACCCCACAGGTTGGTAGGCAAACCACAGACAGCTCCCACCCCCACCACTGCCCAAGCCTTCCAGGAATAACTGCTCCAGCAAGAGCCCAGCTGGTGGCTGTTTCCTGCCTGATCCCCTTAGGTGGGGATCCCTTAGGGGCTGCTCCCTTAGCTGGGGACCCCCATCCCAGAATGAACAAAAGAAAGCTGTGACTGGAAGGAGGAGCAGCGGTCAGCCAGGCGGGAGGACCCACCGCCTGGGCTCCGGAGCACACGTGTGCGGTGCACCTCGGCTACATGGTGTCGGGCACACGGCCACCACGGACGGGGCTGCGCGCTGGTGGTCACGCGAGGCTTAGGCCTCGGTGGCAAGGATGCAGCTGCCATGGGCAGGGGTCCTGGGAGGTGGCGGGAGTGTGCCCCCACCCCCAGCCTGTTCCCCCGTCAGCACTTGGCAGGTGGGCATCAGCCAGAGTGGGTCCTGATGGGGCCCTGGGGACAACGGGCGCCTTGGCAGCCGGGATGTGCACTGACCACCGACCCCCACAGCCACGCTCGGCCTCAAGTGTCACACTGCCCTGGGGACTCCAGCACCACCACGGGGCCACCACCACACAGGCCCCTAATTGGGAGCTCATTAAAAGTTGGTGGCAGGTCTCCCCGGGGTGGGAGCGTGGCCTTGTCAACTGGTGCCCACGCAGTGCTGCCACTTGTCTGGGAAAACACGAGGGCCACTTTCTGTTTGCTTCAATAAACTCTATTTTCCCAAATCTACTAACACTCTAGGAATTTGGAAGGTGCAGAAAGAAGGCTTTTCAACGCACAGATGAGTGTGAAGATGCGGCGTGTCACGTGTGCCCACCTGTCCACTTTTAGGGCTCACGTCACAGACACACAGCTGAGTCCTTGTTCCTTTTTTTGTTAATTGAGGTATATGGTTGACAAACAGGAAAGCTGTGCATGTTTAATGTACACATCTTGATGAGTCTGAAGATACCTGTCCATCCGTGAAACCATCACCATAAACTTCTCCGCTGCCTCTAAAAGTCCCCCCTCCTCTTTGTGTGATGAGAGCGTGTGACGTAAGACCCACCCTCTTACGTAGCGTCTTCCGCCAGGCACGGTCCACGACTTCGCAAGCTCACTGAAGTTACTTCCCTCAACTGCTCCAGGTCTAACAACTGGATCTCCCATTCCTCCTATTATAACTAAAGCCCTTGCAAACATACGTTGAGCAAAAGCTTTTTTCTGTATTTCTGATAATTTCCTTATGATAAAGAAGGGCAGTTCAAATCCGTAATTTCCCCCTGACAAGACCACTCAGGAGGTGACAAGGCCCAGAGGGTTGTTCTCAGAAAGGCCGACTCGGATGCTGAGCTGGGTACCCGAGGTCCTCTGCAGGCCTGGCCCCCCTGTGGTCCGAGGACCAGCCCCTTCTCCGTGATGGGGATCCTGGTCTCTCCCAGCCGCCCCTGCCCCAGGAGTGAACGTAGGAAGTGTGGAAGATGTGGAGGACCCATAAGCGTAGGGTTTTCATTCTAGTGACCTGTAATAATGGGGGGGGGGGAGTTAAGGAAGAGTGGCCAGAGGGAGAGTGTGCAGACACTCCTTTGTGGGGGGTAGGCGCCTGCCAATACAAGAGCGGCTTTGGTGGGAGCCCTGGAGTGGGGGGCAGGGAGGGTCCTGGAGCAGCCTTGAGGTGGGGGCGGGAGGGGCAGCCGCCCGAGGCTCTGCCACCCCGCGTTCACCAGGGAAGGGAGGGGGCAGCTCCTCTGGGCTAGATGCAGACCCCGGGGCGCCAGAGCCACCCGATGACATCCTGCAGATGCAGAAGGGGTCCACAGGGGAGCCTGGGAAGACCAGGAAAGGGCCGGAGGGTCGCACCCCACTGCCAGGCCCCAAAGCAAGCACAAAGCTGGCTCCCAGGGCCCCCACCCCGCCCCACACGCCCCACTTCCCTCTGGCGCCCTGAGTTGAGGAACAGGAAATCGGATCATGCATGAGTTTCCTGTGGCTGCGGAAGAAACTACCCCAACCTAGTGGCCTACAGCAACAAAAAGTACTTCTGTGTCATAACTGGTATTTTGCAATTCCATACTACTTCATGGTCATTAGTTCCATTTTTCAAAGTGATACATAACTATATGCTCTTTTTAGGGAATTTGAACCACACAGAAATATATAAAGAGTGAAAGTCCCGCTATACCGCCCCCCAGAAGTTACCCTTTGGTGAGAAACTTGCTCAACATTTTCCATGGATGTGTTTTGTTTTAACACCGAGGTGCTCACATCATCCTAGGCCATGCTTCCAGCCCTGCCCACCGACTTGCCTCTGTCCACATCCCCACCCAGGGGAGTGCCTCTCCACCAGGATCCCATCGGCGGGTGTTTGGGCCGCTTCCAATTTGTCTGATTGCAAACGTGATATTCTGTATGTGTCTCCTGTGAAGCCACGTGTGACAAGGATTCCTGGGTCAAAAATAATGATGCCACCACCTGCCCTTTGAAAGTTTCTGCAACACAGCATTTCTTTCCATTGGTGACATCTTGATAAAGTGCCTCAAGAAAACCACATATCTGTCATTCCCATTATGCCCTCCTGTTCTCACTGTCAGATCCACAGTCCTTCTCTTAAAGGAGTAACTGCTGGGTGTGCAGCAGGAGGGCAAAGCCAGACACAGCGGGATTGGGGCCACAGGAGAGGGTGATGGTTATATGTAATAGCTGTGCCCACGTCCTGGAAATGCTCAAGAGTAGATAAAACTGGAAAGTGGCTATTAAAAAGATGCCAGAAATATTGTTGTGCCTATTGAACATATTCCCAGATACATGAACTTTATTTTTTTTTAATATTTATTTATTTGGCTGTGCCAGCTCTTAGTTGTGGCAATGCGGTATCGTTTAGTTGCAGCATGCGAACTTAGTTGCGGCCTGTGGGATCTAGTTCCCTGACCAGGAATCGAACCCAGGCCCCCTGCGTTGGGAGTGCAGAGTCTTAGCCACTGGACCACCACTTCCTCCATGGAAATGGAGAGTCCCTGAACATTCCCTGAAGTATGCAAAATAGGGGGAACCACGTGATATAAGTTTTAAACCCAAAGGGTGCTGAAACCATATGTAACTTGTTTTTAAATGTGTCTTTTAGGTTATTAGTCATTAAGAATATTGATCACTAGAGTAACTGATATGAATCTAGTGTGAGCAAATCTATCCAGATTAGTATGTTTGTGTATGCATGTGCTTCAGCTTTGGTTTAGTTTTAGGGAAATTCATTTTAAGTGAAGTAATTTACAGTGCAGACCTGCCTGTGTGTTTGTAAGACTGTCTGTCAATAACTGTGTCTCGTCCAGCCCGTCCCTGACTGTGCAGATGGTGTCCGTGTGTCATGACTGTGTTTCCACGTCTGTACTTGAGTCTCGGGGTCAGATGTGTGAGTGTTTGTGTGTGACAGAGAGTGTGGTGTGCATACCTTAAAGAATCAGTTCTCCCGTGATCTGCCCTCCTCCTGGCAACCCAGGGCCCTGCCAGGAAAATCCTCTGTGGTCTGGGGGGTGACGCTGTCCAGGGTGCTGGAGGCTCTGATAGCCAGTGCAGACAGAGCACCTCCCAGCCCGCCTTCAGGGCCCCCCATATCTCCCCCAGGGCCCAGGACGGCCAGGCTTCCATCTCGCCCCAGGGCACACCTGGGCTCCTGTGACCTGGCTCACACCTGGGAACCCAGGACCATGGTCGTCCCACACCCCACTTACTCCTCAGTTTCTGAGATTGGTTCTGGCAGAACCAAACTCTGGTCCAGCCCACCTTACTCTGCTGATCTTCTGCCTGAGAACCTCAAAGAGTCTGAACCTCACTCTGTGACCTCCAGCTGCCTGAAGCCCGACGTCTCCCTCGAGATGCTTTGTGGCTGAACGAGCAACGGCTGGAGGTGAGGAGACCGGGCTTCTTCCAGGCTGGGTGGTCCTGGGCTTCCCTTCCCCAAGCCCAGCCTCTCCCCTGCGTCTTCCAGGTAGGGACGGGGAGGAAGGGACAGAGGGAGAAGGGCAGGAGGGAGGCCCATCGCCTTTGTGAACAACGGGGAATTGAAGACAAAACCTAGGGTCAGGCAGGCTCCAGCTGGTGGAGAAGATGGTGAAGAATGTCACTGAGAAACCTGAGCCTGGAAAATCACAACTTTTACAAAGAAGTGAAAGACTCAAGACAAAAACTGATTAGAATTAGTACTAAAGATATGCCTGGGCGTAAAGGGCATCCACTTCTTAAACACTTGCTCAGAAGTACAATTTTACAATGGAACTTGGGAAACACAGTCAACCATTTAGAGAATGCTGACACAGAAGAGAAGCAGCTGAGCAGATAGCAGAGAACAGAAAGCACTGTTCAAATATTGGAAAATTGATGTGGGGTGAGTGCCTACTTCAAACTATTCACAGTAATAAACTCCAGATATAAAATTTTGTGAAAGATGGAAGTCTTTGAAAATGAAAACACAACATAGAAGAAGCAGTGTGCCTAAAGGGAAATATATAGGTATAAACACCTACAGTTTTAAAAGAAGAAAAATCTCAAACCAATAAAATTAAAACACAGTAAGGAACCAGAAGAAGAAGAGCAAACCTAACTCAAAGCCAGTGAAAAGGAGAAAATAATGAAACTCGAGTAGACACGTGAAATAGAGAACAGAAAACAATAGAGAGAATCAACAAAACCAAAAGTTGGTTCTTTGAGAAGATCAACAAAGTTGACAAACCTTTAGCTACACTGACTAAGGGAAAAAGAGAGATGCAACTAACTCAACCAGAAATGAAAGTGGGGACATCACTCCTGATCTTACAGAAATAAACAAGGGAGTACTATGAACAGTGGTATGCCAGATTAGAGGACCTAGATGAGAGGAACAATTTCCTAGACACACAAGTGCAAACACTGACCCAAGAAGAAATAGAAAATCTGAACAGACCTACAATAAGTAAAGAAATTGAATCAGTAATTCAATTCCTCCCAGCAGAGAAAAGCCCAGGACCAGATAGATGGCTTCACTAATTCTACCAGACAACTAAAGAAGAATCAACATCAATCCTTCTCAAAATCTTCCAAAAAACAGAAGGGGGGACACTTCCTAATGTGTTCTATGAGGCCAGCATGACCTGATAAGAAGGTCAGACAAAAACACACCACAAGAAAACAACACACTAACACCTACAAATACAGATGCAAAATCCTCAACAAAATACACAAGAACAAATCCAATAGCATATTAAAAGGTTATACACCATGACCAGCAGGATTTATCCCAGAAACGCAAGGGTGATTCAACATACAAAAATCAATATTTACACCACATCAATAGAATGTAAGGACACATAATCTACTCAACACAGGAAAACCATCTGACAAAATTCACCATCTTTTCATGATAAAAAATACTCAGGAAACTAGGTATAGAAAAGAACTTCGTCAACATGATAAAGAGCACTTATGAAAAACCAACGGTTGACAGCATCATTGATGGTAAAACACTGCTAAGAGCAGGGCAAGGTGAGGATGCTGGCCTTCACACTGCAGTTCAGCACTGTGCTGTAAGCTCCAGCCAGAGTAAAATGGCAAGGAAATAAAGCACCCAACTTGGAAGGAAGAACTAAAAGTACCTCTGTTCCCAGATGGCATGATCCTTTATTAGAAAACCCCAAAGAATCTATACCCAAAAACTTACTAGGATTAATAAATGAATTCAGCAAAGTTTCAGAATACAAAATCAACACACAGAATCAGCTGTGTTTCTGAAATAGCAATGAACAATTCAAAATGGAAAATAAGAAAACAATTGCATTTATGATAGCATCCAAAAGAATAAAATATCTAGAAATAAATTTAACCAAGGAGGCGAAAGAAGACTGTACACTGAAGACTACAAAACAGTGTGGAAAAAAATTAATGAAAGCATAAATAAGAGGAAAGACATCCCATGCTCATGGATTAGATGACTTAATATTGTTAACATGGCAATACTACTCCAAATGATCTACTGACTCAATGCAATCCCTATCAAAATTCTAATGGCCTTTTTTGCAAAACCGGAAAATCTGGTTCTCAAACTAATACGGAATAGCCCCGAATAGCCAAAACAGTCTTGAAAAAGAACAAAGTCTTATGACTCACACTTCCTGATTTCAAACCTTACAAAGCTATAGTAGCCAAAACAGTGTGGGCTTGCATAAGGATAGATGTATAGACCAACAGAATAGACTTGATAGTCAAGAAGTAAACCCATACATCTATGGTCAGTCGATTTTTGACAAGGGTACCAAGACCATTCAATGGGAAAAGAATAGTCTCTTCAACAAATGGGATCTCCATCTTCAGAAGAATGGAGTCGGACCCCCACCTCTCACAAGATATAAAAATTAACTCAAAATGGATCAACAATGAAAATATGTGTTAAAACCATAAAACTCTTAAAAGAAAACATGTGAGTAAATCTTTATGACCTTGGATTTGGCAAAGGATTCTTAGATAAAACACCAAAAGTAAGAGCAACAAAAGAAAAAAAAATAGATGAATTGGAATTCATAAAAATCAAAAACTTTTGTGCATCAAAGAACACTATCAAGAAAGTGAAAACAGTCCCTCCCATCAGGAAGCTTGCACAAGCCTCTTAGATAGCCTCATCTACCAGAGGGCAGACAGCAGAAACAACAAGAACTACAATCCTTCAGCCTGTGGAATGAAAACCACATTCACAGAAAGATAGACAAAATGAAAAGGCAGAGGACTATGTACCAGATGAAGGAAAAAGATAAAACCCCAGAAAAATAACTAAATGAAGTGGAGATAGGCAACCTTCCAGAAAAAGAATTCAGAATAATGACAGTGAAGATGATCCAGGACCTCAGAAAAAGAATGGAGGCAAAGACCGAGAAGATGCAAGAAATGTTTAACAAAGACCTAGAAGAATTAAAGAACAAACAGAGATGAACAATACAATAATTGAAATGAAAAGTACACTAGAAGGAATCAATAGCAGAATAACTGAGGCAGAAGAACGATAAGTGACTTGGTGGAATTCACTGCCGCAGAATAGAATAAAGAAAAAAGAATGAAAAGAAATGAAGACAGCCTAAGAGACCTCTGGGACAACATTAAACGCACCAACATTTGCATTACAGGGGTCCAAGAAGGAGAAAAGAGAGAGAAAGGACCCAAGAAAATATTGGGAGAGATTATAGTCAAAAAATTCCCTAACATGGGAAAGGAAACAGCCACCCAAGTCCAGGAAGCACAGAGAGTCCCAGGCAGGATAAACCCAAAGAGAAACACACTGAGACACATAGTAATCAAATTGATAAAAATTAAAGACAAAGAAAAATTATTAAAAGCAACAAGGGAAAAACAAGAAATAACATACAAGGGAACTCCCATAAGGTTAACAGCTGATTTCTCAGCAGACACTCTACAAGCCAGAAGGGAGTGGCATGATATATTTAAAGTGATGAAAGGGAAGAATCTACAACCAAGATTACTCTACCCGGCAAGGATCTCATTCAGATTCGACAGAGAAACCAGAAGTTTCATAGACAAGCAAAAGCTAAGAGAATTCAGCACCACCAAACCAGCTCTACAATGAATGCTAAAAAGAACTTCTCTAAGTGGGAAACACAAGAGAAGGAAAGGACCTACAAAAACAAACCCAAAAGCAGCCACATAGCACAGGGAGATCAGCTCAGTGCTTTGTGACCACCTAGAGGGGTGGGACAGGGAGAGTGGGAGGGAGACGCAAGAGGGAGGAGATATGGGGATATATGTATATGTATAGCTGATTCACTTTGTTATATAGCACTAACTAACACACCATTGTAAAGCAATTATACTCCAATAAAGATGTTTAAAAAAAAAAAAGGATAAAATACCTAGGAATAAACCTACCTAAGGAGACAAAGACCTGTACTCAGAAAACTATAAGACACTGATGAAAGAAATCAAAGATGACAGAAACAGATGGAGAGATATACCATGTTCTTGGATTGGAAGAATCAATATTGTGAAAATGACTATACTACCCAAAGCAAGCTACAGATTCAATGCAATCCCTATCAAATCACCAATGGCATTTTTTACAGAACTGGAACAAAAAATCTTAAAATTTGTATGGAGACAAAAAAGACCCTGAATAGCCAAAGCAATTTTGAGGGAAAAAAAATGGAGCTGGAGGAATCAGACTCCCTGACTTCAGACTATACTACAAAACTATAGTAATCAAGGCAATATGGTACTGGCACAAAAACAGAAATATAGATCAATGGAACAGGATAGAAAGCCCAAAGATAAACCCATGCTCCTATGGTCAACTAATCTATGACAAAGGAGACAAGGATATACAATGGAGAAAAGACAGTCTCTTCAATAAGCAGTGCTGGGAAAACTGGACAGCTACATGTAAAAGAATGAAATTAGAACACTCCCTAACACCATACACAAAAATAAACTCAAAATGGATTAAAGACCTAAATGTAAGGCCAGACACTATCAAACTCTTAGAGGAAAACATAGGCAGAACACTCTATGACATAAATCACAGCAAGATCCTTTTTGACCCACCTCCTAGAGAAATGGAAATAAAAACAAAAATAAACAAAAGCTTAAAAGCTTTTGCACAGCAAAGGAAACCATAAACAAGACCAAAAGACAACCCTCAGAATGGGAGAAAATATTTGCAAATGAAGCAACTGACAAAGGATTAATCTCCAAAATTTACAAGCAGCTCATGCAGCTCAACATCAAAAAAACAAACAACCCAATCCAAAAATGGGCAGAAGACCTAAATAGACATTTCTCCAAAGAAGATATACAGATTGCCAACAAACATGAACGAATGCTCAACATCTTTAATCATTAGAGAAATGCAAATCAAAACTACAATGAGATATCACCTCACACCGGTCAGAATGGCCATCATCAAAAAATCTAGAAACAATAAATGCTGGAGAGGGTGTGGAGAAAAGGGAACATTCTTGCAGTGTTGGTGGGAATGTAAATTGATACAGCCACTATGGAGAACAGTATGGAGTTTCCTTAAAAAACTAAAAA
This sequence comes from Balaenoptera borealis, assembly GCF_965194805.1. Lineage (NCBI taxonomy): Eukaryota > Metazoa > Chordata > Mammalia > Artiodactyla > Balaenopteridae > Balaenoptera > Balaenoptera borealis. The sequence goes on along the minus strand of NC_138874.1, from coordinate 117,969,501 downwards.
TAGAACTACCAAACAACCCAGCAATCCCACTACTGGGCATATACCCTGAGAAAACCATAATTCAAAAAGAGTCATGTACCAAAATGTTCATTGCAGCTCTATTTACAATAGCCAGGACATGGAAGCAACCTAAGTGTCCATCAACAGATGAATGGATAAAGAAGATGTGGCACATATATACAGTGGAATATTACTCAGCCAGAAAAAGAAACGAAATTGACTTATTTGTAGTGAGGTGGATGGACCTAGAGTCTGTCATACAGAGTGAAGTAAGTCAGAAAGAGAAAAACAAATACTGTATGCTAACACATATATATGGAATCTAAGAAAGAAAAAAAAAAGGTCATGAAGAACCTAGGGGCAAGACGGGAATAAAGACACAGACCTACTAGAGAATAGACTTGAGGATATGGGGAGGGGGAAGGGTAAGCTGGGACAAAGTGAGAGAGTGGCATGGACATATATACACCACCAAACGTAAAATAGATAGCTAGTGGGAAGCAGCCGCATAGCATAGGGAGATCAGCTCGGTGCTTTGTGACCACCTAGAGGGTGGGATAGGGAGGGTGGAAGGGAGGAAGATGCAAGAGGGGAGAGATATGGGAACATATGTATATGTATAACTGATTCACTTTGTTATAAAGCAGAAACTAACACACCATTGTAAAGCAATTATACTCCAATAAAGATGTTAAAAAAAAAAAAAAGAATTACCATACGAGCCAGCAATCCCACTACTGGGCATATACCCAGAGAAAACCATAACTCAAAAAGACACATGTGCCCCAATGTTCATTGCAGCACAATTTACAATAGCCAGGTCATGGAAGCAACCTAAATGTCCATCAACAGATGATTGGATAAACAAGATGTGGCACATATATACAGTAGAATATTACTCAACCATAAAAAGAAACGAAACTGAGTTATTTGTAGTGAGGTGGATGGACTTAGAGCCTGTCATACAGAGTGAAGTAAGTCAGAAAGAGAAAAACAAATACCGTATGCTAACACATATATATGGAATATTAAAAAAAAAAAATGGTTCTGAAGAACCTAGGGGCAGGACAGGAATAAAGACGCAGATGTAGAGAATAGACTTGAGGACATGGGGAGGGGGAAGGGTAAACTGGGACGAAGTGAGAGAGTGGCATAGACTTATAAATACTACCAAGTGTAAAATAAATAGCTAGTGGGAAGCAGCCACATAGCACAGGGAGATCAGCTCGGTCCTTTGTGACCACCTAGAGGGGTGGGATAGGGAGGGTGGGAGGGAGACGCAAGAGGGAGGACATATGGGGATATATGTATATGTATAGCTGATTCACTTTGTTATAAAGCAGAAACTAACACACCATTGTAAAGCAATTATACTCCAATAAAGTTGTTAAAAAAAAAACTAAGGAAATCCAACTAAAGTATGGACTTTAGTTGATAATAATGTATCAATATTGGTTCATGAATTGTAACAAACGTACCCCACACTAATGTAAGATATTAGCATTAGGGGAAATTGGGTATGGGGTGTATGGGAACTGTCTGTACTAAATTTGCAACTTTTCTGTAAATCTAAAACTGTTCTAAAATAACTGAAAAATTAAGAACTTCTGTTCATCAAAAGACATCTTAAAGGAACTGAGAAAAGCTATAAACTGGGGAAAGATATTTGCAAAACATGGTAAAAATTTAAAAACACTAATGAAGTGAATCAAAGATGAACCAAAAAATGAAGAGATAGACGATGTTCATGGATTGGAAGATTCAGTATTGTAAAGATGTTCATTCTCCCCAAACTGATCTAGATTCAATGCAATTCCAGTAAAAATTACAACAGAATTTTTTTCATGGAAATCAAGTAGCTGAATCTAAAATTTATGGAAAAGCTAAGGAACTAAAAGAGTCAAAGCTACTGTGAAGAACAAGAACAGTCAGAGCACTCACACCAGCTGGTTTCAAGCCTATAAAGCTGTCGTAATCAAGGCAGTGCAGTATCAGAGAGAGGACAAACTTAGAGACAAATGGAACAGAACAGAATCCAGAAATAGACCCATGAACACAGATCACTTACCAATACAGGCCCATATTCTAGAGCATAAAATAAATCTCAAACTCTAAAAGATTCAAAATTATGCAAAGTATGCTCTCTGATTACAATGAAATTAAAATACCTGGAGAAATATCTCCAGAAAATCTCCAAATATTTGGAAATTAAATAACACTCTTCCAGACAACCATGGTCTATCTATATAATGGAACGGGCACAGACACCCTGGACATACCTCAAAAACATGCTGACAGAAGCCAGAGACAAAAGAGGGGATATTGGGTGGTTCCGTTTCTCTTACATTCTAGAAAAAAACAGAATTAATCTATGAAGAAAAGAATCAGAACAGTGGTTGCCTCGAAGTGGGGGATTAAGGGTTAACTGGGAAGGGGCATGCTTCTGGCATGAAGGAAGTTTGTATCTTGATGAGGTGCAGGTTCCATGCATGTGTGCATTCGTCAAAACTCATCAAACTTAACACTTAAGGTCTGTGCACTTCTCTGTGTAAATTACACCTCAATAAAGAAATTTAGAAAAGGATATGAAGAGAACTCCTGCAAATCAATAAGTAAAAGGTGGCACCATGGAGAGAAACTGGCAAAAGACACACACACACACACACACAGAGGCATCTCACAGAAGCAGAAACACTAACTGACACTAACCGTATCAAGAGAAGCAGGGAAAGACAATTCACAGTGAGATGCTATTTTTACCCTCTAAATTGGCAAATATTAGGAAATCCACCACACCATCTGTTGGAGAGGATGTAGTTCAATGGTAGGAGTGTAATCACTACAGCCACTTTGAGGAAAGAACTTGGCATTTTCTTGCAGTTGCATGTGAAGTTCAGCCCCAACACTCGCATTCGTAGGGGTAGCTGCAAGAGAAACACTGGCACCCAGCGCTCAGGAGCTGTGCACAAAGAACAAATTCACGAATCATGAGGCAGACACGATAGAATGTTACTGCACAGGTGTCAGAATGAATGCAGTACAGCTACCAAAAAGAGTAAGAATCTTAGCAACAAAAAAAGCAAGACCCAGAAGACAGCATGTAGCATGACACCCTTTGTTATGACGTTTGAATACGAGCAAAACTAAGCAGTGTGTTATCTATAATTAAAATGCTTTAGGCAGCAGGGGAACCCCTGCGAGTGGCCCCTCTGAGAGGGAAGGAGGGGTGGCAGAGGGGAGGAACTAAGGTCACTTATTAGCCACTGTGTAGGTCTTGAGTGGAGAGCAGGTTTACAAGAGTCCCTTACCTTATTTTATACAAACGAATAAATAAATGCTCTGCATGGAGAGGAAATAAAACGAATGCTCTCGGGTAGCAGCCCCTCCCCTTTGGACCTCAGGGAAGGGCCTTGGGACTGGGAGTTGGTCTCAGGCGTCACCAGGGCCAGGGCACCTGGAGGGCAGGTAACAGGCCAGCCTCTATGTCCCGTGAGGAAGGCGGGACGTCCCCCCCCCCTTACATCATATCCCTCCTCACAGTCCCGCCATGGACCCTGAGAGTCCCGCTGCGGTGAGAATTCGCAGTTAGCGTCCTCCAGAAGACAGGGCTGGGAGGCAAGGCCTCTAATGAGCCCCGTAAAAGCCACCTGCGCCCTGAGGCAGCAGGACCCAGTGAGATGCGGCACTTCCCCTAGACCCTCCCTGGAGACCCTCTGCGAGGGGAGGGGTAGGGTGGGTTGGCAGTGACCTTGGTCTTGAGGCAAAGGGCCTGGGGCTGCTACGAGGGCAGCACCTTCCGGGTGCCCCCAACACCTGCCACCAAGTTGCACGGCATAGACAGCAGGGCATGGGCTCCTGGAGCCCCCAGCCCTGTTGCCCTGTGTCCAAGCTGGCCCACCAACCCCGGTTCTGCAGCCCCTTCTCAGGCCCAGCCTCTTCTGCCGCATCGCTGATGGGTCTCACATCGCCAGGGATTGGGGCACAGTCCTCAGTGCCCTCTGCACCCCCCACCAGCTCTGAGCCCTCCTGCAGCCCCTCCCCACGGGGCTGGGCACCGGGCGCTATCAGTGGGGGTCTCCGAGGCCCTTCGCGGTAAGCCAGGAGCAGCCGCCAGCTCAGCCCCGGCGCAGGGAAGGTAAATGTAGGAGGAACCGGCTGAGGGTCGCCCAAGAAGTACACCTGCCGGCAGGAAACACCCTCCACCTCCAGCGCGCCCCCTGGTCCTGCTGGACAGACCCCGACCTCGCAGAGTGGGGGAGGGGCTGGAGAGGAGCTGAGGCCCCGGGAGCCCCTCGCCCACCAGTGGGGAGCACTCCCCGGCTCCGCCCCCGCCCGCCACACCTCCCTGCCGCTCGCCCATCTTCAGACACCCGACTCCTGGGCGTCCTGGCACAAAAGTCCCCAACTGCGCGGCCCTTGAAAGGCTCTGAGTGGACCGAGTCCACCATCCCCCAAAGGCCACTTTGATGTTCAGAAAACACAGGATAAAGACCTCAGGCCGGTTCAAAGAGAGTCATGTGGGGACACCAAAAGTGGGGATGAACCCTCCCACCCCACCCCCAGCCCTGCAAACCCCTGGCCCAGGTTTTGCTCACCCCTGGGAAGCCGGCTGGCCATCTGATGGAAGTGGTGTCCTTCCTGAGGCGTGAGTGGCCCTGGCCAGAGAGCAGCATGGAGCAGCCGTCCCTGGGGGCCCACGTGGAGGAGGCCAGGGAAGTGCCCAGACGCACAGCCTAAGATGGCACACCAGGCAGGCAGAATGGGTCTTCTTTCCTGCTATGTGCACACATACACCTGCGTGTGAGTGTGTGTGCATGTACGAGTGCACCTGTGTGTGTGTGTGTGCACGGGCACACGCACTCCCACGCCTGTCTGTGTACCTGGTGCTCGCACAGGGAACAGTACGCACCTGAGAGCATCCACATGAGTGTGGAGGTAAGAGGTGTATCTGCGCGCACTGGTGTGCAGGCGCCGAGGCCCCCTTGCCAGGTGTTAGCTCGGGGCGAGGTGCGTGCTGGGCTGAGAGGGGCTCAGCGCTGCAGCAGCTTTGAGAAGGGTTACAGCACCCCCATGCAGCTCTCACGACCCGGCCCCCTGCCCAGCACACATCACACCTGCATCTCTCCGCTGTTCAGGGTACTCAGAAGTGACGCCCCTGCCAGGGAGGGCTATGAGAAACTCCACCAACTCCACTGAGACTTTGGTGACAGATGTCATCCTGCTGGGCTTCCCTGAGCTGTGCCACCTTCAGGGGCTGCTGCTCGGGTCATTCTTCGCGATCTACATGGTGACTGTCCTGGAGAACCTGGTCATCATGGTGACCATCAGAGCCAGCCGTCCACTGCACACACCCATGTACTACTTCCTGGCCAACCTGTCGGTGCTGGAGACCCTCTACACCTCGGTCACCATCCCCAAGCTGCTGGCCGGCCTCCTGGTCTCGCGAGGACCATCTCCTTCTCAGGCTGCCTCACCAGCTGTTCCTCTTCCTCTCCCTTGACTCCTCTGAGTGCTTGCTCCTGGCCACCATGGCCTGTGACCGGTACCTGGCCATCTGTCACCTGCTGCACTAGCCGGCCATCATGGACTCGAGGCTCTGCTGAGTCTGGCCCTCAGCGCCTGGCTGGGTGGCTTCCTGATCTCCTTTGTGTCCACGGCTCTCACCTCCTGCCTCAGGCTCTGAGGCCCCAATGTCCTCAACAACTTCTTCTGTGACATCTCACCCCTGCTGCAGCTCTGCTGCTCCGGCACCGTCACCATCGAAGTGCTGGACTTCGTGGCAGCCCTGGCTGTGCTCGTGGCCTTCCTGCCCGTGATCGTGGTCTCCTATGCCCACATCATAGCCACGGTGCTGAGCACCCCAGGAGGGGCCGGCCGCCAGAAGGCCTTCTCCACCTGTGCTTCCCACCTGGCGCTGGTGGCCATCTTCTACACCACCACCATCTTCATGTACGCCTGGCCTCACGCCATCAGCTCCTTCAACTTCAACAAGCTGGTGTCCATGGTCTACTTGGTTGTGACCCCACGGCTCAGCCCCGTCATCTACTGCCTGCAGAACCACGACATCAGGGAGACCCTGGCCAACTCCACCAGGCCCCTGGCCCCTCCTAGCGCCAGCTGCAGGGGGAGGAACTTCAAATCCGTCCCCTGTCATCTGCTCACAGCCACCAGGCCACAGCAGGGAGGCCATGGCTCTCTCCCACTAGCGCAGCCAGCAAGCTCCTCTCTTCCCCCCTCACCCTGAGACGGGAGCACAGTGGGAGCCGCCGAAACTCCAAAGGCTCCAGCTGCCTCTCACAGGGAGCTTCAGCACCCGATCAGGGGACAGGTCCTCAGCCCAAGACGGGCTCACTGAGCTCCCAGGAAGGCCCCCCTCCACCGTCACCTGTAGCCTGGTCAGTGTCTGGCTTTCCTCCACTCCCGGAAGCTTTCAAGATCTTGTTGCTGTGTTTGGTGTCCAGGGTATGCTTTTTTTTTTTTTTTTTGTAGTTACGCTTGGAGTTTATCATGCTTCTAGAATTCAAGACTTGCTTTCTCTCATCAGTTTTGGAAAGTTATCAGCCATTATCTCCTTAAACACTGCATCTGCCTCATTCTTCCTTCCTCTCCTGTTGGTTTCAAAAGTGCATGTATGTTGGAATGCACAGCTTTGCATAACCAATACAGGCAGGCATTTAAAGGCGTCGTCACCTCCACAAAACTTGTAGCTAACCCGGTGAGGACCCACCCTTTGTGATGAACCCCCTGCTGCAGGCTCCATTCCTCATCTCCCTGGGCTTGCTTCTCGCCGGCCCAGCAGCTCCTGCACGCATCCTCTCGAAGGCTCTCCCGGCTCGGTAGCGTTTCCTGGGATAACTGCGATGAGGGGAAGGACCCTGCGGTGATCAACAGCCTGACTGTGGAAACTGACCCCACTGTCATTCCCGGGAACATGACCATCAGTGCTGAGGTCAGGACCACTGTGGACCTCAAAGATCCTCTGAAGGTGGTATTAACTCTGGAGAAGGAAGTGGCTGGCTTTTGGGTCAAAGTCCCACATGTGGAGCAACGTGGTAGCTGCACCTACAAGAACTTCTGTAATGTGCTTGAAGTGCTAACTCCCCTTGAGAATCCCTGACCAGAACCCCTGCACACCTATAGGCTTCCCTGAAACTGTCCCTTCAAAGAAGGCACCTACTCACTGCCCAAGTCTGACTTCTTCCTGCCTGACCTGGAGTTGCCCAGCTGGCTCAGCAGTGGGAACTACCGGCCGGAGATCATCCTAAGCAGCAAGGGGAAGCGTCTGGGCTGTGTTGAAATCTCCGCCTCCCTAAAGGGCAAATAAGTGGCACTTGCCACAGCAGAATGAAGGGGGTGTGAGGAAGGCATCCTCTTCCTCTGTCTTACGTTGGCCAAGGCCAGATTCTACTCTCTGTCCTTTCTCGAGCCCCTTTCTACAATGATGACACTACCCCACTGAAAGTCATTTTATGCCACCTACAGAATTTTTAGGCGTGGGCCAGCAGCCCTAACCTAAGGGCGGATGAGCCTGGTGGTTTTTGACAGCCCAGGACATCTACTGGGCCGGCCACGGCATTTTCCTCCTCACCCCCATGGCTTTCTCCCTAAGAACTCAACTCATTTTCTAAACAGTCAAGGAAGGGGGCTAACACGTTTTATGACCCCCCATTCAGACTGACCTAGTCTTGGTCTCCTGAAGTACCTTTATGATTTTTCTCATTGATTTTGTGTGTGTGTCACTGACCTAAAAGCAGAGTGAGAGTACTAACAGTTTTCATTTTACTCCCACCCCTCTTACAATGAAGGGTCTGAAGGAGTCGATCTCAGTCTGTTCCTCCATTAACTTCTATGATTTAGTGTTCTTTTCTAGACTTGCCCAGTTAACAGTGGGGCACAGTGTATCCTGGAGAGGCAGGGCATGTGATGGGAGAGATATGTGAGAATGCTCTATGTGTTTAAGATAGTCTGCGAACTCAGGTGCCTGCAGGGCAAAGCACAAGACATCAGTAAATGATGAGGGCCACGAGGAACATGCCGTTTCCGGGCACATCTTCCATTTTTTCCTTCGTATAACATAACCGATCCGGGGCAGCTGCTGCCCAGTCTCAAGCTGGGGGTATAATCAGGGATGAGGGGACTGGGGTGAGTTGGAAAGGGCACATCTGGTCCATAGGGACAGCTGCTATCTAGCTATAGCCAGTAAATACCACAGGAGAATGTGGGCCCACCATTACAAAATACTCTCAATTTTTTTTTCCCTCGAGAAGCCAGAAATCCAGACTTTTATATGAAATCAATTTTTAAATATCAGCAACCAATTATTTTTTTAAATACTGAGCAGGCAGAAGGGGCCAAACAGACTTGTCACTGGGGAAATCTGGCTGGCTCATGGGTGGCCAGTTGGTGGCCTGGGATGTAAGAACATGCATGCCTTGTCCTTTTAACCTTGAGACAACTCCTCCAGCACTGTTTCTCCCTCCATTGGGCAAAATCCGTAGTGCCTGACCCTAGAAGGCTCCTCCGGTGCTTGGGGAGTAGAGGCGGCCTCACAGCTGTGAACTTGGGGATCACGAGGCTGCCTGCCCTGGCCCTGGAGCTCTGTCAGGGTGAGTGGGGCAGAGGCTGAAGGGGTGGGCCCGCCAGCAGCCACTCTGTGGAGCAGGGGTCCAGCGAAGAGAGGTAGACTCATGTCAGGTGCCTGGGTTTGTTCACTATCCTGTCCTCTCATGACAACTTAATCACCCGTGACCAGCCCCATGTTCTGGGCTCACATGAAGGCTGGAATGGTAATAAATCTTTTTAACTTGAAAAAAAGAAAAAAAGTGCGTGTATGTTGGACCTTTCATAGGGTCCCCCATGACCCCCTGCAGCCTGTTCTGCACGCTCTGTCTTTTTTCCCTCTGGTCTTCAGAAGAAGACCTTCCAGGTTACTAATGCTTTCTATCTATCTAATCTGTTTTCTAATGTGTTTTTTTAGTTCTAGAATGTCCATCTGGCTCCTCTCACAGTTTTCCCATTCTCTATCAAATTCTCAAACTTGTTTGATTCCTATGCACATGTACAAGCTCCTACCTGGTCTGTCAGTGATGCCCTTCTTCTCTTGTATTGATCTCTCTCTCTGTTCTGCCAAGACTGGATTCTTTTATCACCATGGCTTCTGCAACATCTTAATATCTGGCACAGTGAATCCCTCTTCTTTGAGCTGCTTTTTCAAAATTAGTTATATTTGACCTTTATTTTTCTGTATGGACTTTAGAAACCCTTGGGTTCTGTATTAGTTTGCTTGGGCTGCTGTAACAAAGCACCACAGACTGGACGGCTTATATGCCAGAAATTCATTTTCTCACAATTCTGGAGGCTGGAAGTCTGAGATAAGGTGTCACCAGGGCTGGTTTCATGGGGGCCACTGTCCTTGGCTTGTAATCAGCCATCTGCCCCCTGCATCCTCACGTGGTCATCCCTGGGTGCATGTCGGTGACCTGATCTCTTCTTATAAGGACACCAGTCATATTGGGTCAGGACCACCCTGATGACCTCATTTTACCTTAATCACCTCTGTAAAGACCCATCTCCAAATACAGTCACATTCTCAGGTGCTGGGGACAGGAATGAATGGTGGGGACACAATTCAGTCAATAACAAGTTCCTTTAAAAACTCTGCAGAGATTCTTATTGGAATTTCACCAAGTTTATGGGTTAACTGTGGAGAAGGGTCACTCAAGGTATCAACTTGTGCTGTCCTTGTTTCTCCCCCGTTTATGCAGGTCTTCTTTTATGTTCCTTAATGACTTTTCTTTTTTGCCACAGAGATCCTTTGCATTGTGGGAGGTTATTTATGGAGTTGGTTGTTACTGTGCATGGCATTTTATTTTATATTTTCGGGGTTTTTTTCTTTCTTTCTTTCTTTTTTTAGAGAACCACTGTTAATTTTTTCTTCTTCATTTTTTTTTTTTGGCTGCACCGTGTGGCTTGTGGGATCTTAGTTCCCCGACCAGGGACGATGGGACCCAGTCCCTCCTTCAGCAGTGAAAGCACGCAGTCCGAACCATTGGACCACCAGGGAATTCCCTATTTTATATTTTCTAGCTATTTCTTGTTCTGGTAGAGAAATTCTATTTTATCAACCCTAAGACGCACACATGGCTGCAGTCACAGAATATCCAGGTAGCAATCGCTTGAACCAACAGGGATAAGCGGTCAGGCCATGGGCAGTACAGGGCCAACAGAGCAGCAACCCTGAGTGTCCAGGACCCAGGACGCTCCTCCCCATCTTCCACCCACCCACTAGCCTTGGCGTCCAGCCTGCAGTCTTCAGATGGCAGCAGCAACTCCCAGCACCAAGTCCACAGTCCAAGCTGGAGGAAGGGGAGGGGAAGAGCATGCCCTCTTTTGGGGGAGCAAAACCCCCCCGGGCACCCTCAGAGCACACCCTGTTGCAGGCTTCATCGGCTCTGCCTCGTCGTTGGCTCCCCAGCTGCAGGGGGCGGTAAGCAGTCGAATTGCAGAGCCTGTGGCTTCTCCAGTGCATGGCTGTCTCCTGGTCGCAGGCCGGACTTCACTCTGATCAACAGAAGTGGGGAGAGTAGGAAGCTTTTCTTGTTCATATTTTTTAAGGGAACACATTTAAAGGTTCTCCATTAAGTATGATGTCTGCTGAGGGTTTTTTTGAAATACAGCCTTAATCGAGTTAAAAAATTCATTTCAACGACTAGTTTTCTTGGCATTTTTCCCCACCAATGAGTGTTGATGGAAATCAAACACTTGACAATGGCGATCATATTACAGTATGTAAATGTACCAAATCAACACGTTGGACACCTTAAATTTACAACATGTTACATGTCATATATATTTCAATTTAAAAAACTAAAAAAAATAACATTTAAAAATTAAGAAATGGCTCTCTTTTGCTCGGGCCCGTGGCATGTCTTCATCCTGCCAGGAAGCTCCGTAGCCACTGACAAGACCAGAAGTGGCCTGATAAACAGTACAAGAAAGCACAGCCCAGAGGGCCAGCCCTTATGGAGGCGCTTCTCATGCAAAGGGAACTGTGCTCGAAAACGTAGGGGTTGAAGCCAAACAGCCAAATTCTGCCATAGGGAAGTGTGTCAGGGTTCAGTTAATGAAGAATGGCCAAAAAATCACAGCCTTTGTACCCAGTGATGGTTGTTTGAACTTTATTGAGGAAAATGATGACGTTCTGGTCGCTGGATTTGGTCGCAAATCTTTTGGCCTTAACGCAAAGGTTAGAAGAAAGGACCAAGATCATAAGTTTTGATGGTGACGGCACGATAGTAATACATTTTCACATGCAAAAAACACCCCAAAAAACAAAAAAAAAAAATTAAGGAATGAAATGCTTTGTCTTCTCCTGAGAAAATAGTGAGCGTTCTTCTCCCTTGGTGCAGCAGTGAGTAAAGTACGTCCGCGTACTCGACAATGTTGAAACCACCTGGACCCGAGTGGTGCTGACCTGCTTTTGATGTACTGTTGGGCTCAGTGGCTAATATTTTATTTAGATTTTTCATGTTGATATTTAAACATAAAATAGTCTAAATATTTTTCTGTGCTTCCCTTATATATTTTAAGAGAAAAGGTTTAGGGTCTCATAAAAGGGTTAATTAAGCCTCAACCCGTGGCTCTTCTTACGTGGTGCCCTTGGTTCTCCTTCTCTCTCCTCCGAACAACTATCTCTCAGACTCAGAGCCCAAAACTGTGCCCTTTCTCTCATATTTGCCATCTGTTTGCTGTTCATCCGGAGAAATTTCCTTAACTTTATAATTCAATTCTCCTGGTTGCTTTTCAGAGGTTCTTTCTTAGCCTCGACCTTTGTCACAGCATCCTGTTCTTATATAAATAGTATCCCCCTCAGCTTTTCTGAGCCTATGAATTGGAGTATTTTTTGTTTGTTTCTTAGGTTTTCTTCTAATTCCTCAAACTTCTTGAGCCTTCTTTTTTTCCCCCATTTCTTTACCTTGGTCTTTCTCTGTTGTGTTGCAGACTTTCTGTCTTCGAATGCCTGATAAACGCTGTTTGCTGTTCATACTTTAAAACGAAGCGGTGGGAAGGCTGCCTGGACGTTCCCTGTGGTCGGCGGACCCTTGACAATGAGGCGGCAGGGACAGGCCATCGGGCTGGGGACCCTCTAAGTGCAGGTGACGGAAAGCACTCATCCAGAGAAGGTCCACGGCGTCAGCCGTGGCGCTGCCTGACCCGGGAGGTCGAGGGGGCACAGGGCCCGCCTCTCTTGCCCTCGGGCTCCATGCGAAGGCTCCACGCGGGTGACGGGTCCTCGCATGCAACGGCTCCAGGCTCAGCCTCCCGCGGAAGGAGAGCGGCCTCTCTCAGCAGCTCAGAGCACGGCCAGGAGCCCTACACTGGGAAGCAGGTCCACGTGGCCAGGAAGAGCCACAGGGCATGCCACATCCCCTCACCAGACCAGGGGAGGGGGCAGTCACAGTCAGACCCCCGTGGGCCGAGCATAAGAGAGGGCTGGCTCTCCAGGGCACACACATGGATGCTTTGACCGGAACAGGGAAAGGACGCTGAGAGGCCAAAGCGGCAGCTGTCCCCAGCAGGCCCCACGCCGCGCCGGGGCTTCCAGGTGCTTCCTGACCCCGTCAGAGAAACGCCCTTGTTTCCTTGGGGTGAGCAACATGCTGGGGGCCGTTCTGCGCGTAGGACCGGGGTGGGGGGGCTCGACCAGAGAATGCAAACCTTGGACGAACCCCCATTGCCGTCCCCACCCCTCCCGCCATCCGTCACCACAGCAGCCCGATCCCTGAGGCTGGGTGGGAGGCTCTCTCCTCTGCCGCTGCCCCTCTGGCCCAGGTGGCATTTGAAACCCACAGGCCCTGAGATTGCCCAGGAGAACGTGTGGAGCGGCGGTGCTGAGACTCCAGGGACCACGAGGGTCTGATGGAAGCTGAGAGATCGAATCCCATAACAACCCTCTGAAGTTCAGGAGGTCCCTGTGCCCACCCTCGACACCATCAAGAGGGCCTGGTGTCCCCAGGTGGTGTGGCCGGGGTGAAGGCCTAGAGTCAGTGGGTGGAGGGGAGAGACTCCAGAGGACAAACCAACCGTGGAAAGCAAGACAGCACCATTTCAGACGTGGTCCCAGAGTCCAATCCGGCCGGGACTGGGGAGGACCGCTGGCTTGAGCAGTCGGGTTACCGGTGGCGGGGCTACCTGAGGACCCCGAACAGTGGGCACTGAAGGGCGGGAGGAGGGGGGCCCACGAGGCACTGAAGGGCGGGAGGAGGGGGGCCCTCTGGGACTCGGACACCATGGGGCCCTGGAGAGCCGTCCTCCCCTCTCTGTGCACCGCGGTCAGGAGCTCAGGGTCCGACGTCGCGTTCTGTGGTCCCTGTGTCTGGGACACACCCACCCCGGGAAGGATGGAAATGAGGAACGGGAGAGGGTGGGGTGGGAGAGGTTAGGGTTTGGGGCGGGTGGGGTGGGATGGAGTGTGGGAAGGTGGCGGTGTGCGCACCGGGTGCTGAAGACAGCGGGGCAGAAGGTCCTGTCGACAGATAGGACGGGGTGGCGGGGAGGGGGGACGGGGGCCGCTAGGACGGGGTGCTGGGCAGCGAGAGGGGCTGCGCCTCCGAGCGCCTGCCTTTATCTCCTCCCTTCCGTCTCCCGGGGGATGCGCCTCCGCGTCTGCCCACCCCCAAGCCTAGGGCGGAGGCCTCACGCAAAAGCCAGGCTCCGCGGTCGGCGCTTGGCGCTCGGCGCCCCGTGCAGTCTCCGCCGCAGCTCCTTCCTTCCCGCTCGGCAGCGGTCCCTGGAGCGGCCGCCGCGGTTCCGAGCGAGGCCCGTGGCTGGTAAGGCCGGGCGGCGGAATGTGGGCGCGCACCGGGAGGCTGGGGCTGGCGCCCGCCGGGCTAGAAATGAAGACGCAGCGAGGGGTCGACAGGGCCCGGGCGGAGGGTGGAGCCGCCGGCAGGTGGTCGCGTCTCGGTGCCCCGGCCCAGCAGCTGAGCCAGGCGGTGGGTGAGGGGTGGAGCGCGAGGCAGAAGCGGGCGGGAGGCGACCCTAAGCTGGGTCCGGGCCTGCGGCGGTGGGGCGGGGTCCGCACAGTGTGACCAGCCCGCGAGGCCCGAACCGGCTCTGGCCCCGCGCAGCCCCGGAAGGGGCTGGGAGGGCCGGGCCGAGTCTCACCGTTGGTCCCTTCTCCAGACCCCGATCTGCTTCCTTGGGTGGCCTCCGGTCCTGCCGAGCCCTGGAGGCCTGAGTCGGCCCTTCCAGAGCAGCCCAGAATACGGAGCCCCCTTCCCAGGCCTGAGCGCCCCCCGCCACCGGAGGATGCTCAGCACCGCCCATCCTTTGCCCCCACTCCACCGCCCCCCAAGCACAGAATAACCCGCAGGTGCAGAACCCTCTCACCCCCTCCCGCCCCTTCCCAGTTACTGAGCAAGAGCCCACGCCCTCCCCAGGCCTGAGTCCCTAATCCTCCGGCATTAAAACCCCCTCCTCTCAGCCCACGCCAGCCTGGGCGGGTAGTGCTCCAAGGTGCTGGGGCCCCATGTACCACCAAATGCTGAGCCCCTGTCCCCAGGCCCCGGGCGCCCTGGGCCTCGCGGAAGCTGAGGTCCCTTCCTCCGTCCTCCCGCAGGTTTCGCTCCACGAAGATGAACTGGACTGCCGCCGCGTGCTGGGCTCTGCTGCTAGCGGCCACCTTCCTCTGCGACAGCGGCGCAGCCAAGGGCGGCCGTGGCGGGGCTCGCGGCAGCGCCCGGGGCGGGCTGCGCGGGGGCGCGCGCGGGGCCTCGAGGGTGCGCGTGAGGCCTGCGCCCCGCTACACCGGCTCCTCGCTGCGCGTGGCCGCGGGAGCGGCGGCAGGGGCAGCGGCGGGGGCAGCTGCGGGCCTGGCGGCGGGCTCGAGCTGGAGGAGGGCCGCGGGGCCCTGGGAGCATGGCCCGGAGGACGACGAGGACGGCGCACCCGGCGGCAACGGAACGAACCGAAGCGTCTACAGCTACCGGGCGTGGACTTCGGGCGCGGGGCCCACGGGCGACCCTCACCTCTGCCTGCTGCTGGGCGGCGCCCTGGGCGCCCTGGGGCTGCTGCGGCCCTAGGCCGGGCTGGGCTCGGGGGCCAGATCTGCCCCCAGCCCGCGCCCGCCCCGCGGGCCATGGCAGAGGCTGCCCAGCACTGAGCGCCCCTTGCCTCCACTGCCCAAGGCCTCTGAGCCCAGAGGAGCTGCGTGGCCAACTCCCGACAGTCCAGCAGCCTCTCCTCCTGTGACCCAGAGGCACCTCCTGTTCCCCCTCCTGCCTGATCCCCTCCCCAGCCTCCGCACCTCCCACCCTACCAGGGGCCCAGTGGCCCACCAGCTCCAGGATGCCCTGCCTGCCACTTGGAGGTGAGGGTCCTCCCCAGCCAGGAAGGCAGGTGTCCTGAGGCTCCTGCACCGTCCTGGCCAGCTGACCCCCACTCCACAAGCTGTTCAGGCCACTCGAGCTCCCCTGACCCCACCTGGACACTTGAGCGGTGTGGACAGTGCCGACCACCAGGCAGAGAGGTGGGCCCTCAGGCTGGGCTGGCTCTCCCACAGCCCTGAGGACGTGGTGGCCTCGCCCCCAGAAACAGCCCCAGTGGACCAAAGGCCTTGAGGATTCGGGGGAGAGGAGAGGTTTCCCTCGCAGGCTGCAGTGTGCTGCCTGCCTGTCCAGAAAGGAAGGGGGCCACATCTGTGGATTAGTGAGCCCAGACGTGGCCCCGTAGTTCTCCAGATGGCTCCCAGGATACCCTCGCCCACAGGAACTGCCCACGCCTTGCCCCTGCCCTCGGGCCCAGGGCCCGTGTCCCCCTCTGGGCAGACGCTTTGCGAGACCCGCCGCCAGGGGCTCCCTTAAAGCCACTTTGCTCTGACTTGAAACAAGTCACATAACTCTTCTTGGACCTATTTTGGAAGAAAAAAAAAATGTTTTAACTTCAAGAGCGTTCCATTCGCTCTGAGCTCCAGGTCCACGTTCCGGGATAAGAGCCCCGCCTGCACTCGGGGACGGCAGCTGTGGCAGGCAGCCCCTCGGAAGCTGAGGGCGAGGTGGACCGGAGGAGCCGGGGCTCCAGTCAGACCCACGGCCGGCATGGCCACAAGGCAGGGCCCAGCACCGAGCAAGTACCACCAGATGTGAGGGCACCTGTCCAGCAGAAGAAAGCCCAGGAGAAGCTGAGCTTCTGCCACACCCCGAGGGCTGTCACAACGAGGCCAGAGCGGCCTCTGAAGAAACCACAGGGCGCGTCCTGACAAGGGTTTGCCGCTGGCACCCAACACCCGCGCGGAAGGCCAGCCTTTCCTCTCTCAGGTGCCTTTCCCTCAAGCCGCCAGCCTGGTCCGCTGGCCATGAGCTCAGCCTGGGGCCCCAGCTCTTTCACATGTCCTCTGGCTTGGATGGCCTCTTGTCCCTCAGAAGGAAGGCTCCGGGGCCTGGCTTCCGGCTCAGGCTCTCCTGCACTCAGCAGGGGCCTCCCCGGCAGGGCTACCTCCACAATCTGCCCTCGCCCGCCCCTGGGCTGCAGGGCCTTTGGGCTCACCTGATGGACGCCAGTGCCAAGACCAGCATCTCCCAGGAGCCGTGCCACCTCTGCTCTCCCACAGCTGGCACTCGGCTCTGATTACAGTGAAGGTCTCCAGATTATCCGTGGGACCTGGACCAAGCACTTTCCTCCAAAGACCCAGGCGCTCTGCTGCAGGACGCAGCTCCCTGCAGCCTCCTGTGTCCACACTGCCAGCTTTCTTGGGTGCGGCGCCCAGATGCCCTCCGTCCTCCCAGACGAAGCTCGATGCTCCCAAAGACCAACAGGTCGTGGCCAAGCCCTGGCCGGGGCCTCAGAGGCAGCGTGACCGTTTGAAAATCTTGAACAGGGGGACCCATCAGGGCTGGAACTGGTTGACTCAGTTCTCCCTGATGGGCCCGGCCAGGCTGTGCTCAGCCTCAGAGACCCACCCGGACCTGGACCGTGGCAGGCCCGGACCTTCACGTGCCTCTGCAGCATGAGCCGCCAGCGCACTCGGGACGTGATGGAAACGCCACTCTCGTCAAGCTGTTCCACGCACCAGCCCGACCCCAGGGGCATCTGGCGTCTGGCACAGCCGCGAGTCTCTGAATGCTTCCCACCCCTACGGGTCAGGGTTCCGGCAGGAGGCCGGTGGGTGTCTCCGGAGACTTGGCAGGTGTGCTGGGTGTGGGGCAGCCACACGGGGCGGCAGGCCCTAGAGGGGCGCCTACGGGAAGGCGGCCGCGCCACCACCGGCCACAGAAGGGCCGCGGCTGCTGACCAGGTGCAGCCTGCCCCACCCCCACTGCCCTGCCCCCTCCCACCCCCCCGGCCTCTCCAGAGCGCAAGCTGGTGGTCATGTTCCTGCACCCCTTCCGGTGCGATCACAACAATGCTGGGCACCGCCTCCGGGAAAAAGTCCTGCTGTCTCATTAGCTGGAAGGTGCTCGGAGGCGGTGGGGAGGCCCGGGGTCTCCGCTGACCACACCGGCCTGTGTGCGGCTGGGCTGTGAGCAGAGCGGCCCCGGCCACCGAGGGGACAGGTGGTCCTTGGGTTCTGCCACGGCTACTTGGGACCTCTTGTCCGCGTGTGTGCACGTTTTAGTAGTGAAATAAACACTCTGCTGCCAATGAGACTGTTTCTTATTGCAGGACCCAGGACTCCGTGTCGGGAATCTTACACAAGAGCCTTGGGTACTAAGTGGTTCACGTTCCGTTTTTCCTTGGTGAGGGGCCCAAGGGGCTGCACAGGTGCACAACGAAAGGGCCAACCACAGAAGTAGGCCTTTTAATTTTAAGATTACAGTTTACACTTTCAACTCCTTCTGAGAAAACACCAGCTTCTCCTCAAGAGAATATTTAAGAGATACTGAACATGAGTGAGTTTCCTCCCCAGGCCAGGCACCCAGGGACGTCCACTGCCCTGATGTCCACACCCAGGCTCAGTCCCCTGTAACCAGGGGCTGGGCTGTGGAGCGGCAGGAGGGCACGGCCTCCTCCCTAGAGCAGAGACCGGGGAGTATACAGTAACCCACAAGGAGCCTGTGGCCAGGGGACTCCTGGGCGTCCACCCCCTGGCCGTGGAGCCAAGGGCAGGGGCGCGAGACCCTCCTGCTGGACTAGCTCAGCTAGGGGGGCCCTGCAGGAGGTCCTGGTCCAGCATCACGGGGCCCAGCACCCCGCTGCGGAAGGCCCGCAGGAAGTCTCGGGCGGCCGCAGGGTAGTTGGGCTGGACAACGTTGACGTCACCTGGGGAAGCAGGAGGCCCAGTAAGGATGCAGCCCCACTCGGGAGCTCTAGCCCACCCGCCTCAGGCCCGTTCAGGTGGGCGCCTGCGCTGCACATTCGGGAAGCTGGAGCCTCCAGAAGCCACGGGAAGAGGGGTGGGCCGCCCCGCACACCCTGCCCTGAGCCCGGACCGAGAGCCCCTCCCCCCAGAAGCTCCGCCCCGGGCCCCACCCCCCGAGCCCGGCCTGGGGCCGCCAGGTCTCACCAGTGCCCGTCAGCACCTTCACCTTCTGGGTCTTCCTCAGCTTCACGGCCACATGCTTTAGCACGCTGGCGATGTCGTCGCAGGCCTCACCCAGGCCGTAGTGCTGCACGTACCTGCACATAGGGCGACAGTCAGCAGCTCCACCAATGACCCCTCGTGGGTGCGGGTGACCGCCATGCGGACCTGGGGGCCTCACCGACACCTGCCTTCCGCGTGGCCACGACCAGCTGCCCGAGACCCGCTCCCCCACTGGGGCCCTGGGCGCGGCGGCCAGAATGGCTGCAGCTCCCAGCGGTGTCATCCCCTGGCCCTGAGCTGGCCCGGGTCCCACGATGGCAGCCCGGCCACCGGCACACAGTTTGCTGCCGAGGCTGCATTGGTGCCTCCAGGCGGCTGGCCGGAGACGGACGGCGGTTTTCCCCACTGACACGTGCTCTGGGCCTGGGGGGAAGAGCCAGCACGGGACGGGCGCGGCGCATCAGAGGCTGAGCGGCCAAAGGAGACCAGTGTCTTCCACGGACACGTGCCTCCCTGAGCCCCGGGGCCAGGACCCCTGGACCAGCACCTGCGCTGGCCCCTCCCCCTCACCGCCTGCCGGGCAGGCAGGGCTGGGATGTGAACTGCAGCTGCAGAGTGGGGTAGGCCGGACGGGCCTCAGGCCTCGCGCCGGGACCCCACGTGAGCATCGGAGCCGGTCTCGGGGACGACAATCCTGAGGAATGCGCGTCCAAAATCAAACCTCCCAGAGCAGCAGCTGCATGGGCCCCTCTGTCCCCAAGAGACCGAAGGCAAGGAAGACTCCCACCCACACACACCCAAGACCTGCCACCCGCAGGAAGTCGGCTGTCACACTTCCCAGAAACACCGAGGACAGTGGAGGTCCAAACTGAATGCCTCGAACATCAAGCAAAACATGACATTTCAAATTCTACTTCCAGGACTTCCCTGGCAGTCCAGGGGTTAAGACTCCGTGCTTCCAGTGCAGGGGGCACGGGTTCAATCCCTGACTGGGGAACCAAGATCCCACATGCTTAGTCACGTGCAGCCAAAAAAAACCAAAAACCAAAAAACAAAAAAAAACACATATGTCAAATTCCACTTCCATGCAAATGGGGTAACAGGGACTGGGTCTACTCGCCATCTGAAATAACAAAAAAGGAAGAAACAACCAAAAATTCACAAAACAATGGTTTTCAAGGCACCAGACATCAGGCCACGAAGAGTATAGCTATGGGAAGGAGGAGTGCAGGGAGGGGCCCCGGAGAGCCCGGAGTGGAGAGACAGCGCTGGGGACCAGGGCAGCTGCCGGCTGCAGGCGAGTCAGACAGGGCAGAGCTGCCCAGGGAGAGGACTCGGGAAACTGGCAGAGAGCCACCCTCAGATGGTCAGCAGAGAACGTTCCCCAAGGCCAGAGGCCAGGAAGAGCCACCCAGGAGGGCAGGAGGGGAGCAGCCAGCCTCCTCAGAGCCAGGAACAGACGGAAACCCCAAGATCCACAGGGCCTGGGGAGGGGGCGGAGCACCCTGGGAACTGTTCCAGGCCCACCTGATAAACCATAAAAGGAAGACCCGAAAGGACCAAACTGTTTCCAAATAACGGTCCCAGAACAGGAATATAAGATACCTGTCACCAAGAAGGTCAGATTCACGTGCCTGCCCCCCATCAAAAGCTGTCAGGCACACATAGGCAGGAAATCAGAGCCATTACAAGGAGAAGACCAACCACCTGAAACTGCCCCAGATGTCAGAATTCACAAAGACATTGAATCGGTTATTAGAACTGTGTTCCCTGTGGTTACAAAGTTAAGAAAACACACAGAAGACAGTAAAAAAAAATGATCCAAATCGAGTATCTCGAGGAAAGCACTATGAAACACACACTCAGGGGATTATAAAGCAGATCAGATTCTGCAGAAGAGAGGGTGAGGGAACTGGAGACCCAGCACTGCTGAGCCGGCGGCACCTGCGGCCAGTGCCTGGGTAGTGGAGCCCTGGGAGAGAAGAATGGCCAGAAATCATCCGAATGTGATACAAACTACACAACCACAGATGCAAGAACTCAAGGAACTAAAAGCACAAGAAACATGAAGAAAACTACACCAGGGCCCAGCATCATAAATTGCTCAAAAACTTGATAAAGAGAAATCTTAACAGCAGCCAGAGGGTCATGTATACAGAGAACAAAGACAGACAGACAGCAGATTTCTCATCAGAAACAACAGCCGCTCTGCGGGACTGAGGAAATCCGTCCATCTAGAATTCTACACGCAGGGCAAACGCCCTTCAAAAACTAAGGTGAAATGAATACATCTTCGGACAAACAGCAACCTGCATCACCAACAGCGTCACAGGAAATCCTCGGACAGGAAGATGGCCCCAGAGGGAGGGCAGGTCAACGCACAGACAAGGAGCCGTGACTGGTGAGGCTCAGAGTAAACTGCCAAGATCGAGTCTTCACTTTACATCTGTGTATAGACAAAGCTCGGCAGCATGTCTGCTACATAAAAGCAAAACGTGTGACAAGACCGGCCCAGAGGTGAGGATGAGGAGAGTGGAAAGGCCCTCACACCACACTCGGCATTAACACCACCAAAAAGTGCCCTGCAAACCCTAAAGCGGCCTCCGCCAAAGTTACAGGTAACAAGCTGACAAAGGGGAATCATAAAACAGGCCAGAGAGAGAGAGGAAAAAAAGAACAAAGAATAGTTGGGACAAACGGCAAGATGACAGATGTAAACCTAACACCAGTGATCACATCAGATGTAAATGGTCTAAATGCCTAAAATAAAAGCAGAAACGGTCAGACTGGGTAAAAAGCAAGGCCCAACTATAAGCAGCCGATAAACACATTTTACAAGTAAAGACACACAAGCTCAAAGTAAAGCGACAGGAAAGATGAGCACACAGAGACTCTCTTGAAGGATAAAGGGGGTCACGTCCTCAAACCACCAGGAGAACCCAATGACCTCCTGAAGGTTTCCGCCCCCGACAACGGAGCCTGGAAACTCATGAAGCAGCTGCTGCCAGGACAGCGGGGAAGAGAGCAGCCCAGGCGGTGGTGGGAGGGCCCGTCTCCCCACGGGCAGCACAAACAGGAAGAGAGTCAGGAACATGGAAACAAGGAAGGAACAGGGACCGAACAGCAATCAACCAACAGCAATCAAGACAGAAAGAGAACAGAGAAAGTCACGAAACCAAAAGCTGGTTCTTTGGGGAAGTCAATAACCTGTGACTGATGTCCTCAAGGTGATAAAGCAGCAGTCCCCAACCTTTCTGGCACCAGGGACCGGTTTCGTGGAAGACAGTTTTTCCACAGATGGGGAGGGGGGGAGATGGGATGGCTCAGGCGGTAATGCGAGCGGTGGAGAGCGGTGGGGAGCAGCAGATGAAGCTTCACTCACTCACGCGCCGCCCCCTCCCGCTGTGTGGCCCGGTTCCTAACAGGCCACAGACCGGTACCGGGTCCCCTGGGGGCTGGGGACCGCTGTGATAAAGGACAGCTCTGGGGCCCCACGGGACACCGGCACTCACACCGTCCTCAGAGGTGAGAACAAACCGACCAGGTGTCTGCACAATGAAACCTCCTGGTGGTGACCAGTGTTAGAACACGGATGAATCCCGAGACGACGGGGCTGAGCAGGGAGTCCGCACCATGTGGCTCCACTCGTGAGATTCTAGAAGGTGATGGGAAGCAGATGGGGCAGGAAGGGGTGGGGAGGAGGGGCTACAAAGCAGCATAAGAATTGGGGGGGTTTTCTGGACTGTGGAACGGTTTCACACGTCTATCAAACTGTACACTTTAAATGACTGCAGACTGTCTGTCTACAGTTCTTTAACGGTGCTGTTTTTTCAGTCACATTTGGCTGGGATGGGAGAGGAAGGGCTGCCTTCCCACACTCACCCCAAGAGCTGGCGCCTGTTGAGGGTGTAGAGAAGGTAGTCAGCCAGGGTCTCCTCGCCCACCAGGTGGTCCAGCACGGTGCCTGGGAACAGGCAGCAAGGGTGAGCGCACACACGTGCCGCTGAGGAGGCCAAGCCGTGGCCTGACCTGCCCTCACCAGCCCCGCCCCGCCTGTCAAACGGGAGGAGGGCGCCCCCTCCAGGGCAGGCCAGGAGGGCTGGTGGGGTCAGAGGGTGCGGAGTGTGTCACCTGTGAGCCAGGACCACACACGCTGCCCGAGACGTCCTTCACCACAGCTCTGGACATCTCTGCGGCAGCCAGGCCAAGGCTGGCACAAGGCGCCCAGCCTGGGGGCCTGGGGGTCTGGGGGCCAGTTGCGGGGGGCTGGCTCACCACACAAGGCCAGCTTCAGGCCCGTCTCCACGCTCTGGATCCGAGGAGCCAGCACCCCGGGGGTGTCCAGCAGGAACATCAGCGGCCGCTCACACACCTGTGGGCACAGAGGGTGGTCGGCCCGCCGCTCGAGAAGCCTCAAACAGCCCCTCCCGCCAGGCCCTCTGCTGGGTCCCAGAGGCTTGAGGAGGCCCCAGAACCTGCCCGCCAGTGTCGTCACTGCCACCAGCTCTCAGCTACCCCACAGGATGCCACGCCCACGTGATGTGGAGAATGAGTAAGAGCAGGAGCCCAGCAGCTGCCTTCCTCCCAGGAGGACGCGCTCCGCCCTGACCCTGTGTGCCCTCGGGCAGGTTTCCTCATCTGTGAGATGCGGTGGCACCTGTGCCCTCCCCAGGCTTGGTGTGAGGACCCAGGCAGCGCTTGGCGGACAGAGCAGAGGGAAGGGGCGGTGGAGGCCCGGTGGCCGAGGGCCCCTACCTGAATCCTGGACATCACAGCTCTGGTGATCCCAGGCTCGCCGCCCACCCTGGTGGCTTTTCCTGCAGGATAAAAGAGGGTGTCAGTGTCTATTAAACACACAGGCAGGTAAGCTACAGAATGAGCAACGACACACGTGGAGACCTGGAGGGCCCCTAACACCAGGAGAGAACTGCCTCCCGGCACTGGGAGCGGCCCAGCACCTGCTGAGCGACGGCCTTGACATCTGGACCGGAGCTGCCCGCCGCCATCAGCTTCCCCCCTGCAAGACTGGGTCCCAAGCATCTGCCCCCGCACTGCCCAGCACAGCCTGTCGGTGGGGCCACTCCTGACCAAGAGGCCGCCTCTGCTCTGAACACTGGCTGCCCTGGGGCCCAGCAGACTCTGCACCCTCTGCTGAATCAACACAAGAGCAAAGGGACACATGCATCCGTCGGCACACGGATGGATAAACGAAATGTAGTCCGTCCACACCACAGAGTATTATTCAGCCCGAAAAAGGAAGGAAATTATGAATCACGCTACAACATGGATGGACCCTGTAGAGTTAGGCTCCGTGAAATAAGCCTGACACAGGTCAAATCCTGTGATTCCAGTTATGTGGCACCGGAGCCGTCAAATCCACACGACACAAAGTAGACCAGAGGTTCCCAGGAGCTCAGGAGGGTGGTTACCATTAATGTCTAGAGTTTCCGCTTGAGATGATGGAAAAATCTGGAAATAGATGGTGTGATGGTTGCACAGCACTTAATGTACTTAATGCCAATGATGTTTTTTTTTTGTTTTTTTGTTTGTTTTTTTAATTAATTTATTTATGGCTGTGTTGGATCCTCGTTTCTGTGAGAGGGCTTTCTCTAGTTGCGGCAAGCGGGGACCACTCTTCATCGCAGTGCGCGGGCCTCTCACTATCGCGGCCTCTCTTGTGGTGGAGCACAGGCTCCAGACGCGCAGGCTCAGTAGTTGTGGCTCACGGGCCCAGTTGCTCCGCAGAATGTGGGATCCTCCCAGACCAGGGCTTGAACCCGTGTCCCCCGCATTGGCAGGCAGATTCTCAACCACTGCGCCACCAGGGAAGCCCCCAATGATGTTTTTTAAAGCCACAACTAAAGAAAAATAAACAAAACAACAGCTGACTATAACAGCTCTCCAGTTGGCAGTGAAACAGCCTGAGATGACGGTCTAGCACTGTTCGGTCTTTGAGGTGGTTCCCGAAGGACACGCTCGTGAAGACTTGGTCTCAAAAGTTAAGAGGCATGGGACAAGGACACGGGCCTGGGGCTCCTCCTCCCCAGGTCCCGGCCTGACGTCTCACCCCACATATCCTACCCACCTTGAGCACAGTGGGTCAGAGACAGATAAATAAAAGGACAAGATCACCAACGTTTAGAAGTCATCGCATATATTAAACACTATAATTAAGCATTTAATTTGGAAGAGAGAAAGCGAATGAAATATAAAATGTATAAGGGAATGACTGTGTCTCACCAGCTGACTGCATGCCAGGCTGTCAGCTGGGTCCTCCCGGTGGAAAAAGACCCCCTGACGAGCTGGGGTCTCAGGCTCTGAAGTGTCGTCCCAGCACGAGAACCAGCGCCTGCCCCGGGGAACTACCTTTCCTGAGGTGCTGCCTCCGCAGAGAGTTGATGAGCGACGACTTGCCCACGTTGGGGACCCCAATCACCATGATGCAGTACTCCAGGTTCTGCAGGCGCAAGAGCAGGGATCAGGGGCCCACCCAGACCCCCCAGACCCACACACGCCCAGGCCAGCTTAACAGGAAGGACAGTCGCTGCACCGGCCCTGCCCACCCAGCTGCTGAGACCCGGAGGACAGGGGGCTCCCCAGCAGGAGGGACACCCCACAGCTGGCACTGGCCCACCACCAACCTCTCCTCGGTGATAGCGGTAGCTGCTCCCAACCAACTCCGTGACCATCGGGACTATCTGCAAGGAACAAGACCACAGGCACTTTCCTGGGGGAACTGGCCACCCTTAGCTTCTGGAGGTGGACACTCCAGCGTCCAGCACCGGACAGCTCGGGTCCGAACACGTCAAGATTCAGGCTGCGCTACGGCAGGCGGGGGTGGGGGTCGCCTGTGCCCCACCTCGTCCCTCCACCAGGAACCAGCAGGACAGACCCCGTGGGGTGACGGCTGTGACTGCCAGCACCTGCTAACAAGATGCACGTCAGCCGGTGAAATTCTCAAATACAACTGGGAAAACAGGCACTAGACCCTCCACGGGCTCTTCCACCTTATGACCCCGGAACGTGTCTCGCAGCCTGACTCTGCTCCTTCCCACCGTCAGCCCGTCCAGGCCCACGCTGCCCTCGGCAGCGGGAGACGAGCGGGCCCAGAACCCGAGCAATTACGAGTCATCTCCAACACTCTGCTTCTTACGGAAGCACAAAATAATTCGTGGCGTTTCTTTAACGTATTTAAGCAGAAGCATTAGAGCACAAAACAGAAAAAAAACCCACCTGCTTGATATTTTCATCCTTCACACAGTTGGTAAAAATGACATTTTTTAGGCCTTCTCCTTCTAAGTGTTGTATAATTTTCTGAAAGAGACAAGACGTTTCCATTTTAAACACTAAATGGAGACATGGGCGGTGTCATACGCTAAAGTCCAAGATCTGCTCGCCAGCCCAGGGCCATGGCGGCCGGGGACTCAGGGAGGAGGCTGGGCCCACCGGGCAGCACGGGGCGGGGCAACGCAGCACCAGGGACAGGCTGCCTGACGAGACGTCCAAGGAGGGCAGCCTGGCCCCGGGGTGGCCCTGGGCGGCTGGCTCCATGTGAGGACACAGGGAGAGGAGGCCAAACCAGGTTATTCCAAGTCGCTCCCAGCACTGGAACTGTCACACTGGAATTGCTGGTTTAGTCACGCCTTCACTCCCGCTCCTCCTAACGAGCTTCCGCACTACGAGCTCCACTTAAACTAAGGTTTGAACCCAATCCGATTACAAAGTACAAGGAATACTTTAAAAGCCCCAAAGTAAACTAAGGTTAATATGAACTTACTGGCCGTAACATGAAGCAAAATCAGCGTATGACTCATATTTTTAAAACCAGTATTGCACTGTTTGATCAGCTACTGATTTACATAAAGGAACAAAAAAATCATTCAGTAATTCAGTTAGTTTTACTCATTTATTTTATTTGTTATGAGGACGCAGATTAAGGTCAGGCCATCACAAAGACACATGTGAAGCTGCGCTTCAAGTGTCCAAATTTGCACGGGACACTGCCACCCACTCCACAGAGGCAGACACGGAGGGGCCACCCTGGGGGCGTCTCCTCTCCTCTCCTCCCCAAGCCCTTGGCCGCAGCACCTGAGAGGAGGGGCAAACACTCCAGCCGCCTCCTGCAGGTGAGACCCCCCCACCCCCGTGTCCCCTTGTCAGGCCACCTAACGTGCCCATCACGCCACAAAAATTAGCATTTTGGAGCAGGAGCAATTGATGGATGATAAGACCCAAGTCTCAACTAAGAAAAGCAACTGAAACCTTGTGATCACAAGTAACTACAACTGCCCGTGCAGTGAAACCCATGGGGTTCTGTTGTCAGAGTGGAGCGCGGTCGGCGGGAGGGACCTCAGTGAGCACAGCCCGCACGGCAGGGGCAGGGTCCTGATGCGCAATGTCTCCCACTCCGGTTCTCAATGGACGAAGAACCCTGTGGCTTCAGCACTTGCATTTCCCTGGAAACCGGGTGCTACAGGCCTGTGGCAGGGGTTTAAATAACTCAAGGTACCACAGCCAACTAAGAAACCGGGAACATGTTCTTGCTGCTGCGAAAGGAAAAGCTCCACAAAAGAAAAAAACTGGCTTGATTTCAAGATTCTGACACCTACTCTTCACAAAGGATTTGATAACAGCAAGAAAAGCAGAGAAGAACACTTCACAAGTAACATTTCCTGAATCTTCACGTTTCTCTCACTCAGGGACAAGGGGAAACATCCCCCGGCCCGGTCACTGTATCCCCGTCCGGCAGGGCTCAGGGAAACCCCCTAGCTGCTTTGGGCCTCCCACCTTCCAGCTTCCAGATCACTCGGTGGGCAGCAGGCAGCCCACAGGTCAGCCAGGGGTCTGGGGGGCCGTGGGGCTGGCCAGCGAGGACACCAGGGGCAAACGCAGCCACCAGGAGGCCTCCAGGCCAGCGCTGTCCAGGGGACGGACGGCCACTCACCTCATGAGGCAACAGAAACGTTAGCAAATGAAAGTGAAATAAAACGTGGACGTCGGCCTCACAGCGGCAACCACGACCCACGTGCTCCCAGCCTCGCGGGGCCAGCGGCCACCACGTGGGGCGCTCGGCTCCGGCCGCTCCTCCAGGCCACCTGCCATAGGAGGCGCACGCTTCGATCACTTGGGTCATGAATTAGACAAAGGGTAGTTTGCTACAGCCGGCGGGCCCGGGCGGACCGACACCGTGTCCGCCAGTGACCCGGTCCGACTCAGGGGCCCTCACGCCGAAGGCCCTGCAGGGCATTACCTGCTGCTCCTTCAGATCCGCCAGGTCCGTCTTGTTGAGGACGAGCAAGTGCGGCTTAAGCCCAAGGGTCTCCTGAAACAGAGGGTTTCGGCCTGAAAGTGGGATGTGGCAAAATTAAGGGAAAATTCCTTCAAAGCTTTACCAGCCAATTAATGTACTTTGCCTTGTCTTGTTACGCAGACTGGACCCACCTTCGAAAGGAAACCTTCAGAAGGGACAGAGCGGAGGAAGCCCGGTCTGGGAGCAAGCGAGCTGGGGCCAGCCCAGCCTCCCAGCCTCCCAGCCTCCCGCCGAGACCAACCCCCAGTCTTGCCTGCCCCGCCAGTGCCACAGAGCCGCTGCAGGCCCCTCGCCACTCCCTGTGGACAAGAGCCGGAGCACAGACAGGGCGGTGGCTCTCACGTGACTTCTCAAACAGGAACAACGGTGGCAAAAACAAAAACCAAAGCTCGCTGGAAGGTTTTACGACTAGACCATTGTTCAGTTGCCAAAATGATCTGGTGGCTCAAAAAAAGTACCTCCCACAGGGTCCTAACTAGTATATGTCAGACCACCGCCGCCACCCACCGCCGCCACCCTCTGGAGTTCCCACAGAGACCTCCAGTGAACCTGCCTCCTTACTGCCAGGGGCAGGCCCTTCTGCCCTCAGCCAGGGGCCCTTGGTGCTGTCAAGTGCCACCTCCTGTGACACGGACCCAGCAGGAGGGAGGTCTGTCTGTGTCTTCATCTCGTGAGCACTCGGCCCCTACCTGGTGCTTGTCTACTACGAGGCCAAGGCCTCAACGTGCCCTGGGTCTAGGCACCCAGTCCAGTGCTGTGTCCTCACCCACACAACAAAGGGACTTTCCGTAAACAGCCCTCTTCCCTCAGAGGTTAACCAAGCCTGGGCTAATTCACAACGCTGAGAGCCTCCAGACTCCCTCACGGTGCCGACCCGGAGGAGAAATCAGAACGTCTAGAGACTGAAAGGAGCAGAGGTGGCCGCTCATCACAGCACGCGGAGCAGTAAGGGCAGGTTTCGTTGTTTTTCAATAATCAGACATATAATTGCCAGTAAGCCCTTTTGACTGGCATAAGCCCTTCTGACTGGCATGAGGTATTGTACGAACTGGTACATTTAGCCTACAGTAGAGAAATTCCCACAGGCCTTTGCAACAGAGAAAACAGTCCCTCGCCCTCCACCCTAGAGATGGAATGACTCTCAAGCCAACACCTTCGCTGTACAAGAAGAATCTAAACACAGCTCAAATAAGTACAACGAAAGCAGGCTCTGAAAAGTATACTCATCACTGAGCGAGATGGTTACATCTTGCCAATCCACGCCTCAAGTATAGCAAGAAAAGTCTGGTTGGCAGGAACGTTTTAATGGAGGTTTCATATCCCACCTGGACTGGGTTGGAGGGCCTGGGCGTGCCAGGCAGAGGTCTGAGAGAAACGATGCCACCTGCATATCAAAGGGGAGCTTTCCGGGCCCCACACTAGAGATTCTGATTCACTGGCCTGGAAAGGGGCCCAGATATCGGTATTTTCAAAAGCCTCCTGGGGGAATTCTCGCGCATAACGAGGACTGAGAACCACTGCTTCAAATGCCAATAATTATGACAGGTGACGCTGCTGACCACCGTGGTGCTGACTGGACCAGAGCAGGGGCCAGAGGAGGTAGACGGAAACAAGGTAACAAGCCAGGAGTGCCTCCTGCTGTTGTGAGCACTGCCTGACTCAGGAGGGTCTCCCCTGCACTACAGTTCTGCACCCAATGCCAGTGGGGTTGGGGGGCGTCCCTCACCACCAAGCAATTCTCCACCACCACCAGGCGGGTGTCCTACTATTCAACTCAATTCTGCCACTACCTACCTGGAGATAACATCAGACCCCACAGGTTAAGGGCTCAGGACTGCTACCACCCCCCACTGATTCAGACACCAATTGCAAGTCGAGGTTGTCACCTGGTGACAACCAACAGGCTGTCTGACCAACGGGCTATGGAAAGAGGGTTCCCACGACCCCCTCCTTGGGTTCTAGCAATATTAGTCTGCTAGACTGGCTCAAGGAATTAAGAGAAACATTTTACTTACTAGATCAGACTTATTATAAGAAGACATAACTCTGGAATAGCCAGATGGAAGACATGTATAGGGCGAGGGATGGGGAAGGGACCCAGAGCTTCCATTCCCTCTATATGCCACTATGCCTGCATCTCCACACACTCACCAACCCAGAAGCTGTCCCCAGCCCACCCCTCAACCTTTTGGGTTTTTACAGCGGCTTCATTACACAGGCAGGACAGAATGAACCATTGGCCTTGGGTGACTGAACTCAATCTCCAGCCCCTCTCCTTTCCGTAAGGTCAGAGGTAGGACTGAAAGTTCTAAGGCTCCCATGTCAAGGTTGGTTCCCCCAGCAACCCGCTCCCCACCTTAGGTGACTTAGGGTCTTTTCCAAAATCACCTCATTAACATAACAAAAGACACCTTAACAAGCACCTCACTTAGGAAATTCCAAGACTTTCAGGAGCTCTGTGCCAGAACCAGGACAAAGACCAAATATGTATTGCTTATTATAAGTCACAATGTCACAACCACCAAAGGATATCCGGGCATCATGGACCTCGATGATACAGTCCACCAGCTTTAGGCTGCTCTGCATCTTCTTCAGCCCTGGAAAACAGAAGAAGGACGCTTAAGGGAAGAAAGGGGTCCATGGCCTTTTAAGAGAGGTAGAAGATTTAAGTTGAACTGTCAAGAATGACACACCATCATAAACAACCTAAAATGAACACATCTGAGTGCAGTGCTCTATTAAACAGTAGCTGTGTCTCCTTCAAATTCAACCCTGGTGGCTAAGGAGAGAAAAGCTCAGGTCCCTGCCTGAGGGACACCTGCACATCATAGGGTGAGGTCAGAGCCCATCCGTCTACACCACTTCCACAAGTGGGCGACTCTAGGTGGAATATTTAACCTCTATGGGTCTTGATCTATAAAGCAGAGAAACACTGACTAACTCACTCATGGGGCCCTCAATACTGTGTGATGACGATGGTGTAGGTACCAACCTCAGCCACTCACCCTGGACGACGCACACACAAGGCACTGAACTCACCCCGAACTAGGAACACCACACACAACAAAAGCAGCAATGCTCCTCTTCCTGCAGCTCAGCAGTGACACCGCCCCTCAGCCTCCCCTCCCACAGCCAAGCCCTGTCATTTACGCACATCCTCAGACATCTCACCTCACCCCACATGCCGCCCCCCGAGGGCGCCCCGTCCCTCCTGAGCACCGACGCGCGGAGAACCCGTCACCGAGCCCGGCAGAGCAGGCGCCCAAG
Source organism: Balaenoptera borealis (assembly GCF_965194805.1). Classification (NCBI taxonomy): domain Eukaryota; kingdom Metazoa; phylum Chordata; class Mammalia; order Artiodactyla; family Balaenopteridae; genus Balaenoptera; species Balaenoptera borealis. The sequence continues at coordinate 117,938,404 of NC_138874.1, read as the reverse complement.
GGGGCGGGAGCAGGGGGAGCGTGGCAATCCGTCACACGGGGAAGGGCTGGACCCGTCCTACATGTCTTTTTGGGGCCAAACGTTGACAAATAAACAGTAAGAAACTCCCAGAGAGGTTTAGGCAGAAGACAGCAAACTCGATCTACGTCTCAAAGGTTTTGAGGTGACTGAATAGCTGAATACAACTTGGAAAGTGCTTTCCTACCCCTACTTCATCTAGTCTCCAAAGTAACGTCAGGAATTTATCTTTTCCAAAGCAGATGCATAAACTGAGGCTTCGGGAGCCGAGTGGCAGAAGGGCCTTGCGACCCCCGCCCTCTCCGCTCGCGGGGGACCCGAGAAGAGCCGGGTAAACAGCGCGGCCCCGTCGCGTCCCGCCGGACCTCACCCTTGGCCATGTGGCCCGGGAACCAGCGCGCCACGTCGCGACCGTCTAGGGGGAAGCTCTCCCGCCAGGCGGCCCGGGCGGCGCCGCACAGCGCGCGCGCGGTGAGCCTCATGGCGCCGCGTCCCGAGCGTCGCGCAGCGCCGCGGACCGCTCCATCAACGGACTTTTCCGCCGGGCCCGCGACCCGCACAAGGGTTCCGACGCTCCAAGCTTCCGCAGCGCGGCCCGCGCGTGCGCGCACAACTCTGCCTCTAGCGGCGGACCCCGCGAGGGGGCGGGGGGCTCGAGGGCGGGGCTGTGGGAGGGGCTATGAACCAAGGGCGTGGCTCCGAGCCAGGGGCGGACCCACGCAGTCCCGGGAGTTATCGGGGTCCAGAGTTTAGTAATTCATTAAATTAAAAAATCCTGGTTCTTCCTAAGCGTATCCTGAGCATAAGTAACAAAATCTAGCAGTTCGCTTTCAGTTTGGTCCCTTTTTACAAACTTGGTCAAAATTTTTCAGATATTTAAAATTTAACTTACAAGTGTAACATCCTTTTCTAAGTACTCTGCATTTTAATGTAACAAACCAACCCTTTGCAAAAACTGACTGCAGTTCTGCTAAATTAAGCCTATTAGTACAAAGAGCCTCAAAATTCCCTTCACTGTTCCAATACTCTGTATAAATGTAGTCAGATTTTAACTTTTTTTTTTTTTTTTGGCCACGCCGCATGGCTTGCAGGATCTGAGTTGTGCAACCAGGGGTTGAACCTGGGTCATGGCAGTGGAAGCCCAGAGTCCTAACCACTAGGCCACCAGATTTTAACTTTATATCGCAAGTCTGAGCAACTACTCACTGCACTTTCGAGTTACAAGAGTATGACGCTAATGGAATTTTTTTTTTTTTTTTTTTGGTCTGCGTTGGGTCCTCGTTGCTGTGTGCAGGCTTTCTCTAGTTGCGGCTAGCGGGGGCTACTCTTCATTGTGGTGCACGGGCCTCTCATTGCGGTGGCTTCTCTTGTTGTGGAGCACGGGCTCTAGGCGTGTGGGCTTCAGTAGTTGTGGCACATGGGCTCAGTAGTTGTGGCTCGCGGGCTCTAGAGCACAGGCTCAATAGTTGTGGCACACAGGCTCAGCTGCTCTGTGACATGTGGGATCTTCCCGGACCAGGGCTCAAACCCACGTCCCCAGCATTGGCAGGCCGATTCTTAACAACTGCGCCACCAGGGAAGCCCTAATGGAATTTTTTAAACAAGCTCCTAAAACTCCAAAGGTGCTCAGATTCTCAGCACAAAGATATCATTACTGTCATCTTGATGGCCTTAAACCTCCTAATACTCAGGGCTAATGGTTCCTGGGGCTAAGACAAGCCCTCCAGGTGGCTGACTGAGACCACCTGGGCCTCCTGACAGGCCTCCCAGCACCCCTCCTGAGCCAGCCCAGACAGCCTGAGTCCTGCACCCAGACTCATGAAACCTGAGACGTCAACAACACAGAACTCTGTGCCTGATGCACGCTGTGTTCTTCCATGGCCCTAGGACCAAAGAACGAAAATAAAAACCTTCCTGAAGCCCAGATTTCTCTCACAGCTGTCTGACAGGCAGGTGCCCCAAGTGAGACAACTCCAGGGACACAAAGCAGTGGACACACAGACAGACCTCTGGGGGCAGAGGGAAGGTCCCTGGGAGGGCAATTTGACCCAAGATGAGAAGTCGATGAGAAGGTGCCAGGCTGGAGGGCGGAGGGCGTGTCTGGCACCACGGTGCAGAGCCTGGCCACTTGGGGCTGAAGAGAAGCCCAGAGGCAGTTCTCCAGGCATGATATGCTTCTCCAGGGAGCCAGGGCCCCAACCCGAAGCAGCCCAAGGTCTGAGGAGGGTCAGCAGCCACTGACCTCGAGGTGGGTGCCAGGCCGGTGGGTGCCAGGCCAGTGGGCCCCATGCCTGCCACATGGAGTCCCGGCCTCTGCAGCTCCTGCGCCTCCCTCCCTCCACAGGCTAGCCTCCAGCTGCACCGCCTCCGCGGGACGGTCCGGGAAAGATGCCCAAGCTCTGCCGTGGCAGCCGTGAGACTGGCCATTGCCATCCTCACCTGAGGCCTCTGTCCTTTCCTCAGCTGTGAGATGGGGGCCGTGCAGCCCATTCCCTGGGACTCTGAGGATGCAGCGAGGGAAGATGGGAGAAGCTGAGCACAGCACCCAGGCCCCCTACACGCTCCCCACATTTATCCCATCACTGCCCAGGATACCCTGACACGCTCACCCCAGCGCCGCCCAGGGCACCCACTCCTCTGCACCCTTCAGGCCTCACTGTACACCTCCTCCAGAAAGCCCTGGGCCCTCGGGTCAGAACAGGGCGCCCCCTCCCCCGCGCACTCCTTTCTCACACTCCCTGGCCCTCGCCCAGACCGTAGGGCAGCCAGTGCCTGAACAATGGGGAGGTCCACTGGCTCTGCTGCCACCAGCAACGAGAATTCAGGGACCCGTGAACACACCCACGGTCCAGGGTGGCCGGGGTAGGCGGGCCACGTGCTGGGGGCACAGGGCCCTGCAGTGACCGGAGCCCGGGGCACGACGAGGGCAGAGCAACCCACGCTGCAGCTCCGAGGCGTAAGGACAACTCTGGACAAAGGACGCTTTTACACACTTTATGTTCTTCCAACCGCATCAGCGGCATCCCGCATCTCCCTTCTCCAGGAAGACTTCGCGCTCAGCTCAAGCTCAGCCCTGGCCGGACTCCGGCAACTTGGGAAAGGAGGGAGCTGACCCCAGTGACATTAACATCCCAAATCCCAAGCCTGACTGAACCTTGCCCATCAAAGGAAAGGGTGGGGCCAGCCTCCTGGGGACCCGGGAACCCGGGGAGCAGAGCCGAGCTCAGAGCCGGGCTCAGGCCGCTGTGCCTGCGAATCCCACAGAGCAATGAGCCGGTCAGCCTCCCTCCAGCCGGACAGCAGAGCCCCGTGCGTGGTGGAGTAAAACGTCCGGTGTGTGGCTTCCCCTGCAAACAGGACCTGGAGCTGCAAAGAAGGCTGGGCTTAGGGTAGGTGCCAGGGGTCAGCCACAAGCCCCACACGCTCCTCCCCAAACACAGAGCGAAAAACCAAAAAGACGGAAATCAGCAGGAAAAAGATAAGAAAATTCAAGGGCCAACTCAGAAGCCCACCATCCAACCAGAAATCCAGAAAAAGAAAAAGGAAAAAACAAAACATGATGAGATAATTGAAGAGCATCCCAGACGAGTGAATATGCGCCAGAGTGCAGCGTCGCTGGGCTCGGAGTGGGCCCGTGAGGGTGGGGTTTCTTGCTCGTTCAGGCTTCCTCAGAGATTTGAAAACCAGGTGACACAGGGAAGAAAGGCATCAGAACGGCCTCAGGCTTCCAGCAGCAACACTGGAGAACGTCTTCAAAACCCTAAGGGACGTGGCTCTCCAACTGGCATTTACACCCAACGTGAGGCTTTCACACGGCTGTGAATCCTTGGACACTCCTCCCGTAGGAAGTGCGGTCTGTGCCCCGCCCCTTGAGTCTGGGCGGGCTCCTGACCACTTTGTCCAGCAGGTGTGGCAGGAGTGGTGCTTCCTGGCTTCCCAGCTCCGTCACTGGAGCAATGCAGCTGCCCCTCCCCGGAAGGCCTGCGCTGGAGCCCCAGGCGGCCACAAGGCAGCGTGACAGCCACCGCTCTGTGAGGAAGCCCAAGCCACATGGAGAGGCCTGGGGCGGGTGCTCCAGCCAGCGTCCCAGCCATGCTCAGGGCAGACGTGAGAGAAGCAGCCTCAGATGACCCCAGCCCCAGCCCTGAGTCACCCCAAGCCCGTCATCTTCCCAGCTGAGACCCCAGATGTCATGGGGCAGAAACAACCGTCCCACGGTGCCCACCTACAGAACCCATCGGCCCAGAGAAGTGGTTGTTTCCACCGCTGGAAAAGAAACCAAGGCACCCTCGCCAGCTCAGGTGTGGAGAGTGCCCACAGCAAACAGGATGTGTGAACAGTGAGTAGCAGTCTTAGCAAAATTACTGCATCACACCTTGGAGGGTGGGGAGAGGTCTGAGGGCTGGGTGGGCAGATGAGTGCAAGAAAGCTAAAACTTTATGTGCCATGGTCAGAATTCAATCAGTAATTCTTAAAACTGAAAAATCAAAGAGCACTTAGAGGGACTTCCCTGGCGGTCCGGTGGTTAAGACTCCGCGCTTCCAGTGCAGGTGGCACAGGTTCGATCCCTGGTCGGGGAACTAAGATCCCACGTGCCTCGAGGCGTGGCCAAAGAAAAAAAAGGCACTTAGAAAACTGAACACAGAATGTTGGATGATGTGGAGCAATTATTGTGAATTTTTAAGTGTGATAACAGCGCTGTGTCCTTGATCTTTTAGAGACGCAACACTAAAATATCTGCAAATAAAATGACATCACCTGTGGGACATGCCTAGTAACAGGCATGGGTGAGGCCGGGGCAGTGAGACACCAGGAACAGACAGCTGTGAAGCTGGAGACAGGAACCCAAAGGTTCTGCCAACCTTTGTAACATTTAAAGTTTTACACAATTAGATGTTTTGTAAACAGTGGTAGCACTATAATGGAAAAGAACCTGAGAAAAAATATGTGTGTGTGTGTGTGTGTGTATCTGACTCACTTTGCTGTACACCTGAAACTAACACAACATTGTAAATCAACTATACTTCGATTTTATAAAATGGCTTTAAAACAGTGGTAGCATAAGCCTGTTATTTAGAGATCAGAATCAGCCTGAAGAACAGTCTGGGAAGGGGCAACGGCATGCCCCCAACCAGAATGCTGTATTTTGTTTTTATTTTAATTTGTTAGCCAGCACCATAGAATCCTCTGACGCTTTAAGCCACATGTATGTATAATTCTGATCAAAATAACACATTTTAAAATTACTGTTAGTTTCAAAAAGAAAATGGACTCTGAGTCTCGGGGTCCCAGCCCCCCACTTGATCGCACCCAGCAGCCCTGGCCTTCGTGGGGCCTGTCCCGGGCCCTGGGCCTTCAGCGGGACCCCGGTGCCCTCGCCAGGCAGCTGCGTCCTACCTGGGCACCCCTGCCGTCCGCAGGGAGGGGCTGGGCCAGCAGGTCCAGGTCGTCCCCGGAGCTGCCCACGGCCACGTAGCTGTAGGAGCCCCGGGTGTACGGGGCACTGTGCCAGCGGGACCTCAGCACACTCCTGGGCGCGGGGAGCCGGGGGTTCCCTAGATCAAGAGACACTCGCATTAACAAGGAGCCTCTGGGACTTCCCTGGTGGCGCAGTGGTTAAGAATCCGCCTGCCAATGCAGGGGACACGGGTTCGAGCCCTGGTCTGGGAAGATCCCACATGCCGCGAGCAACTAAGCCCGCGTGCCACAACTAATGAGCCCGCGTGCCACAACTAATGAGCCCGCGTACCACAACTACTGAAGCCCACGTGCCTAGAGCCCGTGCTCCGCATCAAGAGAAGCCACTGCAATGAGAAGCCCGCGCACCGCAATGAAGAGTAGTCCCCGCTCGCCGCAACTAGAGAAAGCCTGTGTGCAGCAACGAAGACCCAATGCAGCCAAAAGTAAATTAATTGATTAATTTTAAAAAAACAAACAAACAAAAAAAAAAAAAACAAGGAGCCTCTCACCTTCAGGACTTAGCAGCTGAAAGTGAGAGACGCCGCCCGGGAGAAAACCAAGGCCCAGAGGGTGTTAGTAAGGGGCTGCCCTCAGGAGGCCCTGGAAGCAGAGCCCCCGACAGGCACCGCCGCCTTTCCCAAGCCTCAGCGTCTTGTCTGTGAAGCTCTGATTAGGGACAACTGCGTTCATCTTGGTGGCAGATTTTAGAAAAGAGAAGTGGGAAGTGTCCCTCAAAGATAAGAGCTCTTAGTGACGCACTAACGGGAAGGACAGTCCCCGGACACTCAGGGCTGAACCCAGTTCCTCTCTGGTGAGAGGCTTGGTTCCTGTCAGAGCCCAGCCACCAGGGCAGGAGGCGGCATGGCCCCTGCAGTCAGTACCTGTCACCCTGCGGAGCACCTGTGTCAGAGACAGGAGCACGTCCTCGTCCGACAGCGTCTCCATGAACTCAGACTCGAGCCCCGCAATGAAGCCGCAGAGCACCTGGCTGGTCCTGCGGGAGAGAAGCAGCGCTGGGACCGGACCCGCGACACCCAGACGGCCTCCACCAGGGCCAGTGGCTCCGCCAGTGTGGCCGCGAACTCCCAGGGCCCCTCGACACGGGGTCTGCAAGGTCAGAGCTCTCGGGGCACTAAGACGGTTCCTTCTGTCTCCACCACTGAGCGCCGGTGGGGACGGCCACCGCCAGCGCAGTCGGGGACTCAACAGAACCTATGACAGAGCCGGTGGCTTCCCTGCCGCCCACGCGCACTGGGAAACGCCCCACCACTGCAGTGTCCCGTGAGGCAGCGAGTCACTAACTGTATCAAGTCCTGACCCTCGGGTGCGTGTCTTTCTAATACCCCGTGTGACGGGCCGGAGGGGACGGGGCACACCATGCGGACCCTGGCTCGGCTACCGGGGCATTCGGGCCTGGGTATCTGGCAGACACTTTCTCGTAAATGAGCAAAGTGTGTCTCTTACAAGGAAAACAACTTCTAGTATTTATTGCACGTTCCAGGTCCCAAGAGATGCTGACAAGCTGCACACAGTGGGTCTCCATCTGTCCCTGCAAGGGGTGGGCCCAGGGTGTCTGTCTCACCATTTTAGGTGCCCTCGGGATCCCTACCCATTCAAACCCTCCAGAAACAACGCACAGAGAATCGACATCGCGCTGGACCCCATGCAGAGCTCACACCAGGCTTTCCCGGAGAAACCCGGGAAGAGCACGTACCCGAAGGAGGGCAGGACCCAAAAGCCGATAAGCTTCTTGAACCAGGCATCTTGCAACTTGGGGACAGCGTCCTCCAGGGGCGACGTGTCCCTCCACACCACCTGGATGTGCTGGCAGTCTGGCTGCCAGAAAGGCTCCTCAAACTCCAGGAAGATTTTATTGTTGGTCCCAAAGCCGATTTTCCTGATCGCTTCCGCCTTCTCGGTGGGCAGTGGCGGCTCAAAGAAGGTGTCCAGACGTTCTTTAAGAAAACCTGGAATTCATAAGTAGACTCGGTTTACACCACGTCAATCGCTTAAACCAGAACTGACAGCCACGGGAAGGCACCCTGACCCCGTCACAGGAGTCAGAGAAAGAGGCGTCTGGGACCCACACCGGCTGGCCATCGGGAATCCTGGCCGGCACCTCAGTGGAGGGACACAACAGGCCCCATGAACACCTGGCCAGGCAGGAACGGGTCGCATGGCCCCCAGACTCCTCTGTGGGGACAGTTCTCCCTCCTGAGCCTTCTGCCTCTCAGTCTGCCCAGGGTTAGCCTGGAGGGGCAGCGAGACATACCGGCTTTACCCAGAAGCCACCTGAAAATTAAGCAGGTTCAGCCCAAAGTCAAACCGCGAAGAGATGAAACATTCGCAGCACGAGCCAACCTCGCAGGTCTGCAAGAAAAGGACGAACAACCCCACAGGAAACAAGGCACCAGCCGTGAGCATCCACGGAGGGGACCGTCCCTCCACGGCCGCCCTCTCGGTGCAGAGCTTCAACTCAGTAGTCCCTGCTACTGGAATTGATCCTACACATATGTGCCCACGAGTGTTTTTAAACACACATGTGTACAACACTGTGTGCAACAGAACAAGTGAAAACCATCTAAATTTGCATCAATATCAAGTAACGACACCTACATACGAGAAAACACAGTGTGGCTGTAAAGAACAAACGGGACAGGTGCCTGGCCCCCTGTGAACAGCAACCGCACAGCCGTAGTGACGCACCTCCTGACTGCAGCAGCTTCAGTGACCACACGCCACAGCTGTGCATGAACAAGGCCGTCCATGTAAAAGAAAAAACACCGTGAGAGACCTGTCTGTGCTGATTCGGAAACGAAGGAGCGGCAGGACACTGTGCTAACATGTCTGGCGTGATTCCATCGCGGGAAAAAGGAGCCGGGCACTGAGCAAGCTTGTCCATACCCAACTCTCTGCGAGGCGACAGGCGGGACATGCGGACACCGCCCTTGGGGTGGGGATGGGGGTGGGGGCGGCTGGGGGGAGATTCTTGCCCTTCATCTTCCATCCACTCTGGCACCTGCTAGCTTTGTGAACTTGGGCAATTAAGTGACTTATCTCTGTTCGCATTTGTCAAATGGGGATGGGGCAGATGTGTCCCCGGCTGCCGCAGGAGTAAATGAGATGAGCAGGCACGGACTTGCGTTCAACCATCTCCACCTTTTACCCAACTGCCGCTCCTACTCCAAGACTTGCGTCTAAAGCATCAGATCTGGAATTAAATAGGATTATACGCACGACTCCTTCCTCGATTACCACCGGGACCTAAACTTGAGACCCGGCTTTCACGCCCTCTCCACCGCTAAGGAAGTAGTTTGGTGAACCTCCCAACCTTTCCATAAATTACCTCCAAAAGGAGAAAGACACTTGCTGCCCTGCGTTTTCTCTTCCTGTGAAACTTTATTCCAAAGCACTCGACTGCTACAAAGCACAACCGAGTAACTCTATCCCAAACTCAGAATGAAAACGTGAGCTTAGCAGCCAACAAACACCCCAGAGCCAATGAGGGTGAAGAAAGCCAGAGGCCAGGGGCCCCTGGGATGGGAACTGGAGGGGCTTTACCTAATGGCACGGTGACGACCACGTGATGCGCTGGGAAGCAGCTTCCATCCTCACATTCCACCAGCACCGGAAACGTCTCCCCAGGAGCGGAAGCTTCCTCGAAGGACCCATTCCAGTGAATGGTCTTCACTGGCTTGTTAAAAACCATCACGTCCTTGGGCAAGGAGGCCATGATGCGGTCTGTGAGTCCTTGGTAGCCCCTGGGAGAGACAGAGGTGTCCCGTGGTTAGGACCAGGCCCTGGAGGTGAGTCTCTGAAACAAGCCCTCCAAGCTCACACCAGATCAAGGAGCTGCAAGGGGCTGTGGTCTTGGCCTGGGGGCCTGGCTCAGCCAGGGAGGAAAGCAGGGAGGGAGGGGGTCTCATGGGAGGATTAAATGAGCAAAGGGATGCAAAGCTCCCCAGGTAATGGTGGAGAGCAGGTCCCTCCTCACCAAGCCCAGGGCTCTTGTTCTGGGCATCTGCCTGGTCCCAGTGCCCTCCCTGTGCAGGGCAGTCCTGGAGAGTTTTGTGAGTGCCCCATGGGGGAACGGCCACACCGACACAGAGGAGGGCCTGTCTGCCCATCTCTGAGGTCGAAGCCCCCGCACAGTGCTTACAAGCAGAAGGCCTCCTAAACGTGGGAGGAACAAAGCATTACAAGATGCATTTCCTTCTTTTAATCACTTGTTTTTGAGAACAATTCTTTTCTTTTTCATAAGTGAGCAAAACTAGGGAAATAAATGACCAATCTCCCTAAAACAGGGAAGACAAACAGCCCCGTCTCTCCCACCCATCCCCTGCCTGCCAGAGGCCTGAGGTACGGGTAGGGACCCCTGGGGTGCATGGAGGGTACTTGGGGTGCATGGGGGGACCCCTGGGAGGCACGGAGGGGTCTGGGTACATGGAGGACTGCCTGGGTGGGTGGGGCACACACATACCCAGGAAAGGTGCAGTCCAACCCTGGCAGCACAGTGTACTCCCCGAAAGGTGCGAGGGCCACCAGGTCCATGCTGTGGGTGCCACTCACACAGCACTCCACGTTGAACAAGTTGTTCAGGATGGCCAGCTTGAGCCTCTTGGTCTCCTCCTCCTCCGTCCAGCCGGCCATGTGCTGGCGGATCTCCTTCTTGAGGTACTCCCCGACGCTGGGTGCGGGGGTCTCAGCCGCGTGCAGGAACTCCCTGGTCTGGTCTATGAGACTGTAGAACAGTCTGGCCATCTCCGCCACCAGCTCAAGGCTCACACTGCCCCCGGAGCTGGCATAGGACACAGAGGGCAGGCCCACGTGACCCCCGGTCTCGATCAGCTGGTTCTCCTCCGACAATGCCTTCTCCCCCAGCAGCCCGTACTTGGCAGCCAGCTGGAAGACGGGGTTGCCCTGCGAGGGCCCATGGATCCAGTGAGCGCCCACCTCCACCACACCACCTGGGAGGGAGCAGGAGAGGCCACCTTGAGGCTCCCTCCCCTGGGCCCTTCTTCTGTACACCGAGCCCCGCCCTTCCCATGTATGCTCTGAAAATCAGCCAGAGGCCCGCACGGTCCCTGAGGACCACAGACTCTCCCGGCAGGGCCCATCAGACCTAGTTTAAGGGGAACACCCGGGAGGGGCGACCTGGAGGCTGGAGGGGGAGCTCCCTGCGGGGCCAGAACCGGGGGCAACTGTGCAGAGCCACGGGTTCCCCACGCACGGCAGGGACCGGCCCTGCTCATGCGGGCAGCTGAGTTTCGGGGACCAGTGAACTTCGGTTAATTAACTGAAGCAGTGCGAGGATTCACTCAAGGGGCCAGATAAGGGTTCCGGGTCGCTTAACCCCGGACGCAGGCCGAGCCAGGACACGACAGAGCTCTGGCGGCACGGATTGGGCTCTGGGAAGGGGTTCCGCGAAGGAGTTCCGGGAAGGAGTTCCGGGAGGGCTGTTACCGAAGCTGCGCTCCGAGCGGATGCGGCCACCGGCGCGGGCCGTGGCCTCCAGAACCCGCAGGTGCGGGAAGGCCGGGTGGCAGCAGAGCCTCTGCGCCGCGCCCAGCCCCGCGATGCCGCCGCCCACCACCAGCACCCGCGGGCCGCGGCCCGGGGTCTCCGCCTGACGGCCACTCGACTGCATCGCGCCGTCCCGGGCAGTTCCCGCGCGTCCCCGCCGCTCGGAGGCTCGGAAAGCCGGGAAGAGACACGAAGTTGGCCCGGGACGCGGGGCGGGGCCGGAGTTTGAAGGGGGCTCGGGGCGCGGGGCGGGGCAGAAGGCGGGGCCAGAGGTGGACGGGGGCTTGGGGCTTGGGGCGGGGCCGCGGGGCGGGGCGGGGCCGCGGGGCGGGGCGGGGCCGCGGGGCGGGGCAGGGGCGCGGGGCGGGGCCGCGGGGCGGGGCCGGAGGTGGATGGGGGCGCGGGTTGGGGCCAGAGGAGGAAGGGGGCCCGGGGCGGGGCGGAAGGCGGGACCGGAGGTGGAGCAAGGGGCGTGAGGCAAGGCCGTCCCCCGCGTCGGCCCCCCTTGGCTCCGCGCACCCCTCTGGGTTGGGCCTGGGGCTGCCCCACGCCCTAGGATGGTGGCGGAGGGCCGCCGGGGAGGGCGACGGCGAGTGCGGAAGGGTCCGTGAGTATCCCCCGGTGCCGGTGTGGGCAAGCGTCCCCACCGAGGGAGAATCGGGGCGGCCGGCTGGCCAGTCGGGTTGTGTCCCCTTCCTAAGGAGACGTGGGGACGGCGACCAGAAGGCGGAGGAGGCGCCTCCTTCTAGCTTCAGACGCGGAGGCGAGCGCCGTCACCTCCCGACCCGGTGGAGCGCGTGGACGGTGAGTGCTGAGATGTCAGGGCGGGACGGGGAGAAAGCCTCCAGGCGACGACACTTTTGTGTGTGTGTGTGTGTGTGTGTGTGTGTGTGTGTGTGTATACACAGTCACAAGTCTACAAACACAGGATGCAACACACATAAAGTACAAAGTTCAAGATAAACAGTAAAGGGAGAAACAAGTCTTACGTCCCTCCCTCCCCCTCCGGCCCCAGGAGAGGAAGACATATTCAAGTCTGCAGGCATTTCTGGAGAATTCCTCTAGTTCCGGCAGGTCTCCCGTACTGCCTTGCAGGTATTAGAAAGCTCCTGCCTTCTGCTAAAAGGGTCCTCAGGCTTCCCTGTAAACCCAGTTAGGGCACATCATTCCTTCTCAGCCACGCTTGGGTCCTGCTGCTCCAAACCACGGCGCACCCGTGCCTCCGTGGACTTTCCGTGGCCACCTGTTCCCTGTGGGGTGAGGGTAGTCAGGGAGGGGAATTAGCTCCAGGCTGGGCAGGTAGTCTTTCGGTTTGGGGTGTTCCTCCTTCTCCAGGAGGAGCCCTTCTCTCTCCCTGTGTTGCCCTCCTCAGCCATATATTCTTGTTCTTGGATTCACTTTCCTGTTTTGGTGAAGCTGAAAAGAGGTGTCTGGGAGATCATTTTTTTAAAGATATTGCAAAGCTGAAAATGTCTTCATTTTGCCCTCATACTTGATTTGTAGTTTGGCTGGACATAGAATTCTAGGTCAGAATCCTCTTCCTTCAAACTCTGAAGGCATTGCTCCCTTTCTCCTCCCTCCTAGGAGTGTTGTGAAGAAATCCACAGCCATTCTAATTTCTAATCCTTGACAAGCAGTGGGGACATTTTCCTCCCTGGAAGTTTTTAAGATCTTCTCCTGAAGTTTCACAACGTGGTGCTTCCATGTGCCTCGATTGTTACTTACTGTGTTGGGCTCTCAAAGGGCCCTCAGTCTAGAAACTCCTGTCCTTCAATCCTGGTAAATGATGTCATTGATTATTTCACTAATCAATTGTTTCTACTGATGACTCATCCCTAAGCAAACTCTTGAGGGTTTACTCTTACCTCTTCCTAAAGTCCTTAATTTAGGCTGTCAGACTTTGAGCCTGGCCCTTGAATGCTCACATGTGTTCTCTCCTGCTTTCCATCTTTATGTTTGTGCTCTCCTTTTGTTAGGTAGTTAGACATTAGCAGCAAGAAGGTGACAGTGGCGAGAAAGACAAGCAGAAGCAATCGAGTCACACCCAACCATCTGGAGACCCTCCCTGACATTAGCAGCAAGAAGGTGACAGTGGTGAGAAAGACCAGAAGGAGCAATCAAGTCACACCCAACCATCTGGGGACTCTCCCCTGACCCCACCCAGAACAGTGGAAACTATGGTCATATGGTGGGCAGCTTATCCTGTTAAAGAGGGGCACAGTAACACAAGGGAACTTCCCTGGGCTGCGCATGCCCAGACCAGACAGATGTATAACCTATAGTAAACCCAAACTCATTATACCATCATTATAATAAAATCTATGTATGGTTTTGCCCCCCGCCCCCGTGGGCGTTTCTTAGCGATTGAAGGATGAGAGCCTGCGCAGCAGTAAACTTGTTACATAGCTCGGGACTGTCGATCAAATAATGATCCCCTGTCACTCGCCCCCGCCTCCCTGCAAAATGCTCCTTAAAAGCACCCTTAAGCCTGTATGGAAATGCTGCTTTCAATTCACAGAAACAGCCCACTCTCTCTCTCTCTGAGAGTGTACCTTTGCTTTGATAAACTTTGCTTTGGTCTTGCTTCACTTCGCTGAAACAGCCCGCTCTCAGAAACAGCCCGCTTTCTCTCTCTCTCTCTTTCTCTCTCTCTCTCTCCTTCTCTGAGAGTGTACCTATGCTTAAATAAACTCTGCTTTATGCTTAAGCTTAAAGCTGTAGTTTGCTAGTCTTTGCTTACTATCGCGGAACCAAGATTGCTGGTCCATTGACCAGCAATTGCTTCCGTTGACCTCCTCGGTTGGAGCTATTTTGTTATAAGGCACGTCAACCCGGTGACACTCTGTGTGATTTCTTCCATTGAGGCTTTCGTTTCTGCTGTCATAGTGTTCATTTCCAGGAGCCCTTTCTTCTGTACAAATGTTTCTTTTTAGAAAGGGGAGGGTCTCTTTTTGCCTCATCTTCCAGGGGGATGGTCCTCACTGGTCTGCAGACGCGAAGTGCTATGCTCCTGCTCAGTCGCTGTGCTCTGGGTTCTTCTTCCTGTTTCTTTTGGCTCTGTCTTCCAGGAAGAAGCTCTCTGAGAGGTCAGGTTATGTGTGTCTGCTGGTGACGAGGAATGGTAGGCCAGATGGCTGTTTGTGAGTGGGGCTCGTCAGATTTGAGCTTGATTCTGGGGAGGCTGTTATTTGGGGAACCTCCATCCATATCCCTAGGTCTTTCCTCTTGGGTTGGTCATGCTCCCTGGGAAGAGTCTTCCAGTCTCCTGCCTGGAGCATATAGACCTGGCTGCCAATATTTTGGGAGCCAAAGATGGACAGGAGTGGGGAGGGTCAGCTTACTGGATGCAGTAGACCCACCTCCAACTGTGCCTGCTGTCCCCTTCCTGGAATCCCTGTTTGCAGAGAACAGCCTCCCAGGATGCTGCCAGTCACCCCGTGCCACTTCCTGGAATGTGAAAAGGGGTTTAGGAATCTAACTGCTTCTTAAGCAATAAGGCAGTACCTATGCAAATAATCAAGCTGTGAAGACTCACCCCTGAGTAGCAGGGACAGAATCCCAGCCCTCATGGAGCTCAGTGAGTGGAGACAGAAAATAGTCGCATAAATATGTGATCGTTTCTCCAATGAAATGTGCATGCAAGGGATGCCTGCCCTTTAAAAGAAAGGCTTGGGGAGAGGTGTTGCCATGGACCTGAAGCAGTCTCTGAAAACTCTCCCATTGTGCCCAGACTGCAGGCTGACCGGCTCCTGATCCTGAGCAGTTTCGGTGGCTGGTCTTGCCACCAAGCAGGTCAAGGCGCCCGCGGCATGACTGCTAGTAATGGCCCGCTGCCCGGGGAACGGCCGCGGCGGAGGGTGGCTCGCGTGCTGCTTGCTGGGCCCGTGGCCCTGGGCTGTTCACTCTCCACTCCCCACCCCCGCACCCCCCAACCCGCGGAGCACCCCCTGCCCATCCCCCGTCTCTGAGTCCCGCCTCCCCAAGCTCCTCCGCGTCCCCGCACCCCTCCCCCACCGCGGCCCGCGAGAGATGGCTGGTGACCACCCCCCCACCCCGCCCCGCGCGCTTCACGCTGGTCGCGGTCCCCCCCCCCCCAAGGAAAGAGCCAGGATGAAGTGCCCCGCTCGCAGCGTGCCCGTCCCAGGCGGGGGCTCACCTCGTCCGGTCCCCGCAGGGCAGGAGAGGCACGAAGCCCGGCAGGGAGCCTGAGAGTCGCGCCTTCGGCGACGGCAGTGACCACTGGACCCAGAGGCGGCGCGGGGTCAGCAGCGCCAACTCCTGGCTAAAGCGCTGGGCCTGGGACCAGCCATAACGCTGAGCCAGACACTGGCCTTGTCGCTCAGCCTGACATCCCGCGACTGATGAGGAAACGCCAGGCGACCTGGTAATTCCAGTGAAACAGCCCATCTGCCTGCAGCCACCCTGACCCGGTGTCCCTGTTTGCAGGGGGAAACTTTACGCCCCATCCTGCCGCCTGAAGCAAAGTCCCCAGCTCAGTGTAGCTCCCTCCTGCGAGGTTCCCCCAAGGGTCAGCTAAGCTGAAGCCCAGCAGGGTCACTGGGCTGCTGCCAACGTCCCAGTGGTCTGGTCTACCCTGGGAACACTTCAGCCTGCAGACTTTGGGTCCCAGCTCCACAGACAAACACACCACTGGTCTCTGGGTCCCTCACAGGTATGCCCACAGGGAGGTCCCTGGTGTAACCCCTGAAATCAAGCTACTGGTGCAGCCTCGTGGGGCTGTGAGAAACACATCTGTGTGCTCGTCCTGCAGTGCAGGAGACCTCCTTGCTGGGCCTGGGCCACTCCGGGCACACTGGGGCCTCTCTCTGGGCTGCCAGCGGGGCCCAATGGCTGCCGCCACATTCTCAGGTTGCAGCCCCACTGTCCTCGTCCCATCAGCTGACTCTGTCACCTTTGAAACTACCCTGTGTCCTGTGTTTGGCTTTCCCATCCCTTCACAGTTGCCACTGGCCATGCAGCAAGGGCCCTAGTCAAGGCCCTAGTCAAAGGCGAGCAGGGGCTACTCTTCGTTGCGGTGTGCAGGCTTCTCATTGTGGTGGCTTATCTTGTTGAGGAGCACGGGCCCTAGGCGCATGGGCTTCAGTAGTTGTGGCACGCGGGCTCAGTAGTTGTGGCGCATGGGCTTAGTTGCTCCGCGGCATGTGGGATCTTCCTGGACCAGGGCTCGAACCCATGTCCCCTGCATTGGCAGGCGGATTCTTACCCACTGTGCCACGGTATTGCCAGGAGGTGGGACAGCCTCAAAGATTTCCACTCCGCCCTTCTCACCTCCTCCCTCCTCTCTGCCAGCCAACCTTTCCCTAGTAAAGGTCAGGATGATAAGGGATTACGTAGGCCTGTTTAGAAAGTTCGAGATTCTGCTCTGACCATCCCTCAGTGGGAATGGCCAAAACGGGGTCTGGGGGCTTAAACTTAATTCTAGCTCAGCCCCCTGGAGCCTCTTGTTGATTGGCAGGACTCTACACCACGAAGGCAGGGACCACGTGGCTGAGTGCCCTCATGGTGGCCATCGCAGGCCAAGGTGTAAAAATGCCCTGATCCCACTCACACCTGACCTCACCTGGATGGAAGGCCTGGGTGATCGGAAGAAAGGCAAAGTCACAGAAATGTGACGCACTGACTTTATGGCCAGGGATACAGGGCAGCGCTCTGACTCTGGGGGAGGGAGCACCTTAGACCCCAGGAGTTGTGGGGCGCGGGGTGGGCCAGGCATTCTGCTTTGTGTCCCCTCTGTGTAGTACCGCTTGAATCCAACAGCGGGGACAGCCGGCGCTCTGACCTGCAGCTGGTCCGTCATCACCATCCCACATGCTCATGCGGCTGTGGGCAGGTGCTGGACTCTCCTGCTGGGCCTCAGGCCACCAGCAGCAGCTCCAACACACACACACCTCATTTCAGTCGCACTGCTACAAAGTCTTGGGCTTCTCCTGATGCCCAAGGGCCACCTATGGCAATAGAAGCTGCAACTACCCAGTGACATCACCTGTGGTACCCAGTGACATCACCTGTGGTTTAACCAAATCAGGCAGTTCATTTCTATAAACAGCTTTATTGATTAGAATTCACACGCCATACACTTCACCCATTTAAAGTGTACAATTCATTGGTTTACAATATATTTTCAGAGTTGTGCAACCAACACCACATCAAGTTTAGAACATTTTCATCACCCCATAAAGAAACCCCCTACCCTTTAGCAGTACCCACTACCCCCTTCTGCAGGCCCTGGCAACCACTAATCTACTTTCTGCCTCTATGGATTTGCCTATTCTGGACATTTCATATAAATAGAATCATGCACTGTGTGATCTTTTGGGTCTGGCTTCTTCCAGCATCACGTTTTCAAGGTTCATACGTGTTGTAGCACATATCAGTACACTTCACTGCTTTTTATTGCCAAATAATATTCCATTGTATATTCTCATAAATTCTAATGTATCCACTGTATTGAGCTATCACATTTTGTTTATCCATTCATGAGTTGGTGGGCATTTGGGTGTTTTCTCACTTCTTGGCTATTAAGAATAATGCTGCTATAAACAATCATGTACAAGTTTTTGTGTAGACACATTTTCACTTCTCTTGGGCATATACCTAGGAGTGGAATTGCTGGGTCATATGGTTACTCTATGTTTAACCTTTTGAAGAACTGCCAGACTTTCCAAAGTGACTGCATCATTTTACATTCCCACCGGCACTGTATGAGGGTTCCAATTTCTCCACGTCCTCACAACATTTACCTATCTTTTTTGACTATAGCCATCCTAGTAGGTGTGAAGTGGTATCTCATGATACAGCTGATTTGCGTTTCCCTAGTGACTAACAATGTTGAGCATCTTTTTGTGTGCTTATCAGCCATTTGTATATCTTCATTGTAGAAATGTCCGTTCATCCTCTGCTCATTTTCTAATTGTCTTTTTATTACTGAGTTTGTGAAAATTAATAAAGGGAAACCTCATTTAAAATGGAGTTGGGAGGCCAGCAGAGGGAGCTCTCAGGCAGGTACCTTTTTTTATTTTTATTTTTATTTTATTTATTTTTGGCTGCGTTGGGTCTTCGCTGGTGTGCGTGGGTTTTCTCTAGTTGCGGCGAGCAGGGGCTACTCTTCGTTGCGGTGCACGGGCTTCTCATTGCGGTGGCTTCCCTTGTTGTGGAGCACGGGCTTCAGTAGTTGTGGCACACGGGCTCAGCAGTTGTGGCGCATGGGCATAGTTGCTCCGCAGCATGTGGGATCTTCCCGGACCAGGGCTCGAACCCGTGTCCCCTGCATCGGCAGGCAGATTCTTAACCACTGCGCCACCAGGGAAGCCCAGGCAGGTACCTCTTGACTGTCAATTACAGACCTAAGGAGAAGGATCACCAACAGGAAAGAGATTCACTGCATCTCTTACAGGAAAATGACGGCCCCAGCTGCCAGGCCAACGAGAACCTGTCATCACCCTGAACTCTCATTTTCCTCCAATTGACTTTTCTTCAAAACAACCCCTCCCAACTTCCTCCCTTTTCTCTATAGAGAAAAATGGTAAAATAACTGGCTGTTTTATTTTTTAGGTTAGCAAGTTGAAAGTATTCTTTATATATTCTAGACACAAGACCCTTATCAGATCTATGATTTGCAAGATTTTTTTCTCTCATTCTGTGGGGTGGCTTTTCACTTTCTTCAATGTATCCTCTGAAACACAAAAGTTTTTAATTTTGGTGAAGTCCAATTTATATATTTTTTTCTTTTGTCACTTGTGCTTTCGTCCCTAAATTACTTCATGAAGGATAGCAGCCACCTGACCTCAACACCAGCCCTGGGGGGTTAGGAAAAAACTTCCTTTACGTTGGAGCCATTTCCCTTTGGGTACCTGTCACAGTACTGCAGCCCATACTAAGACAGAGGCTCCTTTGGTAAAGAGTTTTGGTAATCTGTTTCTCTTTGCATGAAAATGTCTTTAGTCTATCCTCAGCCCTGAAATAAAGTTTTGCTAAGTAGTCAATTCTGATTTGGATTTTATTATTTACCTGAAAATATCCGTTTTGCTCTTCATTTGTAGATGACTTCTTTCTTTTTTTTTTTTTTTTGGCCACCCCACGCAGCTTGTGGGATCTTAGTTCCCTGATCAAGGATGGAACCCCGGGCCCCAGCAGTGAAAGCATCCTAACCACTGGACCTCCAGGGAATTCCCATGTAGGTGATCTTTTTATCTCCACCCTTGAATTTGCAGAACTTGGGCACGAATACAAACGGAGGCCAATAATATGAGCCTAAACATTTGAAATTTATAAATCAAAGTAATTTAAATAAATGATTTCACTGTTAAAGTTTAATTACATCTTATTTTATACAAATAAAACTATTCACAGTCTAGTGTTCAATAGATACCAAGTTACCAGTGTAAAGAGTGTTATGCTGCACTCGTGTTATATCTAGACCTATAAATACATACATTTCAGAGTGATATGAATTGTTTAATGTTGCAAAATGTTCCTCAGCCACCTCGTGCAGCTGCTATGAATAATACTGCACACACTTCATGAGCACCGGGACCACGAAATGGGACAGGAAGAGAAATAAGAAGGTAGATGTTTGCCACAGTGCTTAGCAATGAAAAAATCAGTTACGTGATGCCTCTAAAAGGAACCATTTTGTTAATAACTTATCTTTTCCTTGTCTAAGCACTTACTTCTGCCTCTCAACTCCTTCCCACACTGCTTAGCAGTATTATCTCTGATTTCTCCGTGCTATTGAAACCAAGGCCCCCTAAAACCGAGTTCCCTTACTGAGTTCATGATTCATCTCTCCACCCAAAACTTTATTCCCTTTTTTGTTCCCTCTGACCTCAATCCTGTGCTAACTGAACACTAATCAACCAGAGTCAGGTGACTAAGATGGCTGCTGTCGCTAATGTACTAAAATTGCCTTGTAGACATCATGGTTAATGTACAAACTCAGGTTGTTTCTCCAGGGCAAGATGAGCTCACAGACCCCCCCAGCCATGGACTGCCTGGCCTGAGAATGTAAACCAGAGACAGCCTGACTCCTGAAACTAGATTCAGAAATGTCACAGAAATGTCACAAAACGATGACGAATCCCAGCCTCTTTCTTTGTTCCCCATTTTAAAAAATCCCCTAACTCAAAGACCAAGTTGGTCGGAGGCTTATCTGAGCTGGTCTGAGTGGATCTGAGGCTTGTCTCCCACTCCTTTGCTTGGTGTCCTATAAACACCCGCTGTCAAGAGTCTGGCTTTCTGCGCGGATTACAACTGCACGTTGCCCTGAGGGCTGACTTCAGGTCACAGGTGTATCCGCCCAGCTCTAGCGAGCTCCAGTCTACCCGTCCTCAGCACGTTTGGCTTTCCATGCCCCACAGCCACTGCCTCCAGCTGCGAGTCCGCGACCCAGCTGTGGCTCGAGGCGCAGTCACCCGGGTGCGGGGACGACCCGCTTGCCCCGCACCCAGACACACGCCGTTTTCCGGAAACGGCGGGAAGAGCCAAAGGCCAAGGGCACTGCCCGGGCCTAAAGAACAGAGGCGGCGCAGGCCGGCGGACAGCTCCGCCAGGAGCCCGGCGGGCCAGCACCCCGGGCCTGCGCACTCGAGAGGCCTCCCGGCGGTCCCTCCCGACCACGAGGGCGTCCCGGCCGGCCCCGAGCGGTCACACCCCGGGCTCGGGCTGCGGCGCGCGGTCCCCGCGTGTTTCCACCCCCACGGCTCGGCCGGCCCGGAGGGTTTGCTCTCAGGTCTTCAGGGCTACTTCCTACGACTTGGGGTCCGCCAAAGGCGGCGCGGACCAGGGGACGGACCTGCACCTGAACCTCCACCCCTCGTCCCCGCCCCGGCCCCTCCTCCTGGACACCGGTCCCCCTCCCCCCGCACCCTGACCCCTGTCCCCATACCCTGACCTTCGCTCCTAAACCTTAGGCCCGTCGCCCGACCACTTCCGCCGCCCGGCTGATCTCGCGAGACCTGCGAGGTCTCGCGATGCTTGCCCGTAGGCGGGGCGGGCCCTGACTGGCGCGGCCGGGGGGCGGCTCCGCGGGAGGGGGGGCGGCCAGAGCGACGTGTCGTCACGCAAGAGCCATGGCCGCCCTGCGCGCCCTGCAGCCCAGCGTCCGCGCCCTGCTGGGCACTTGGCCCGGCTGCCCCGCGCCGCGCTCCTTCGCCTCGAGTGAGTGCGGGGCCGAGGGGGGCGGGCCCGCGGTGGGGGTCCTCCGGGCCCTCATCCCTGGGCCGGACCCCTCCCAGCACCTGCTGCCTGAGCTCGCGGAGCCCTGGGGTCACTACGGTCTCAACTCCGGGGACTCGGGACGGAGTGCCAAGACCTCTGGCCATTTCAGCTTTCGGTGTGAAAGTCCTCAGACTTTAAGAGAACGTGCGGTTAGCGCCTCTGCAATTGGAAAGGGTCGCACGTGCTGTCCTGCAGTGCCTCCTGCCCAGGCCTCCCCATGTCCACTGCTTCTCCCCGGGTGTGTCCTTCAGGTTCTGCCCCACCCCAGCCAGCGGGGCGCCCCTCCCCCTCTCTCCTGAGCGCACTCGCCACCCCCCCCGCATTTTGCAGGAACTCTTGGCCATGTCGATGTCGCTGGGAAAGAATCTCTGCGGCCTCTTCCTTCACCTGTGTGTCCACTTGACCTAGCTACCAAGTCGTGTGGGTTTTACCTGAGTTCTCTTGGACCACCCGCTTCTGCGTCCTGGCCTGTACCCAGCCATCATTCCTGGTCTTGTATGCGACAGGCATGCTGCCTTTACACGTGTGGTTTCAGTCACTTCCCCACAAGCGCATGGATAGGTACCGTGATCCCTGATTCCCCATTCAAGGAAGCCGCCACCTTGGCTAACCTTCTTCTCCAGGTCACTGCTGGCCCCAGCTCTGAGCGGGCTGCCCCCCCCCCCCAGGCCCTGGCAGTTGCCCTTTGCCTGTGTGCCTCCCACCAGACTGTCCACCCAGCAGGGCTGGAACTCTGTTCTGTTTGCAGCTTAATTGCCCTCACCTAGTTGGCGTTTGTTTAAAGAAGGCGTTTCCTCATCCCTTGTTTCTACAGGATCCCAGGCTGTCTCTAGTGCGCGTTCTGGGAAGCGCCGACCAAGGCATTCAGGAGAAGGAAGGCTGCTCTTCATTGCTGGGTTTTTTTTAACTTAAGGAAGTGTTTCAGCATCCGCAAAAGCAGAGAGCACTGTAAAAGCCACCCATGCAGCCGCAAACTGCATGATGCAGCCACCAGGGACTGAGCAGGGGCCCTCAGGGGTCCTGTCAGGGTCACTCTGTCCACTGACGGGTGCATCTCCCCGGTTTGGTGCCTCCGTGAGCGGAAATCCCCTTTTCCCCCTCCCCCCAGGCGCAGCCTTTGAATACATCATCACAGCCAAGAAGGGGAAGAACAGCAACGTGGGGTTGGTCCAGCTGAACCGCCCCAAGGCACTCAACGCGCTCTGCGATGGCCTGATCGAGGAGCTCAACCAGGCGCTGCAGGCCTTCGAGGAGGACCCGGCTGTGGGGGCCATCGTCCTCACGGGCGGGGAGAAGGCGTTTGCAGGTGAGGTGGGCAGTGTGGTGGCAGGCTGCCCAGGTGTGCGGTTGCACCTGTGGCGTGAGGCAGGCAGCCTTACACCTCCGTGAATGCATCAGGAAGATTCTGCGACTTGGGGGTTTATTTACGTAAAGCGGACCAAACCCCAGGCTGCTTGGAGGGCCCCCTCTGATGTTTAATGTTGAGTGTGCTCCGCCAGCAAAACCAGTCTGTTCAGGGGCAGTCACGTCTCGGGTGCGAGTGACTAGTGAGTGAGCCCCGCGTCTTCTGAGTCCCCCTCCGCTCTGTTTCCTGTCCGCATCCCTCTGCCTCACCTCCATCAGCTCGTATCACAGCGTGTTGCACTGTCCCCCCTGCCCAGCTGTGTGTCCACGTGGCCGTCCCCTGCAACCCTTGGTGCCTGCTGGCGGGGCACACTCAGTAGCTACCTGTTGGTGTGCGGTCTCTGCTCTGGTAACTGGGACCTCATTTCCACCCCAGCTGGAGCCGACATCAAGGAAATGCAGAATCTAACGTTCCAGGACTGTTACTCCAGCAAGTTCTTGAGCCACTGGGACCGACTCACCTGGGTCAAGAAGCCAGTCATAGCTGCTGTCAACGGCTACGCCGTGAGTGTCCGCCCATGCCCCCTCCTTGCACTCAGAACACCTGAAGGAATTGTACTGTGTGTGTGCAGCAGAACTGATTTTTATCTGGGGGAGACCTGAGTCTCGTTCCCAGGCTCGCAGGCCTTTTCTGAGCAGTGATGCTGAAGAGCCAAGAACTGTAGAGGGAGGACGTGTTTCAGCATCTGCTGTGTCAGTGGGGATTCAGCTGCTGGGCTTCGGATGCCTTTGTTAGTAAAGTCCCCCCAGTCCTGAGGCTCCGCGGGAGTGCTCTTCCCCCACTGCAACGTTCAGGGCACGCGTGTTGGCTCTCTGTGCAGTTTTGATGACTTTCCAACCTGCACTGCCCTGTAAACTAACCTCTTTCACTACTGTTGAAAGCTCTGCGTCCCCTGTTTGGTCCATCGGGGTCTCCTATAGGTGCCTGGACAGCTCAGAGGTGCTGGGACTGGTTGTGGCCTGTAGAGAAGCCAGGAGGGCGTTTGAACTCACAATTCCTTAGTAAAGCTCCCTTGGGGTGAGCGGGTCAGCGGGCAGAGTTTATGGCTGTCGGTTCTCCCCCTCCTGGCTGCCTTCGAGCCCCCACGGCAGAGAGTGGAGTGGTCACGACAGACACTGTAGGACCTGCAAAGCCACAAGCATTTGCTGTCTGGTCCTTTACAGAAAGTTTGCTGACATCAACTGTGTAGGTAGTTTGTGGGAACAGTTAACTAACTTTGCATCTCTGTGTTAATCTTTGCTGTACCCTAGACTGTGTTTCACTTCAATAGAAAATTCAAATAAGCAAATAGAGTGATTTTTGACTGGGTTCCTCCGTGGTACCTCGTGTTGTCTTGCAGCTCGGTGGTGGCTGTGAACTTGCTATGATGTGTGACATCATTTATGCTGGAGAGAAAGCCCAGTTTGGGCAGCCAGAGATCCTCATAGGAACCATCCCAGGTAAAGACTGATGGTAGCTTTGGCATCGGTTCTTCAAGTCATCGTCCACAATCTGCCCACGTCTTGGGGGCATTTGGGCTGTTCCAGTGTCAGACAAAAGCACGTGGGGCTGTCGTGTGAGCCTGGATGGTGGCTTCCTGTCTGCACACTAAGGTTACGTGGGCACAGCAGCGCTGAGAGCAGCCTGGGGGCCTCGGAGCTGTGCCGGCTCCTCTGGAGTGGCCGCGTCCCTTGCCCGACACGAATAGGAAAGGCTGGCCGCACGGTGCATTCTAACCGCAGTGAGTCTTGCTCATGAGCCACATCTGCGCTGGATCTTTATCGGTCAGCAGCTCAGAGAAAAGAACACAGGGACCACGGGCCAACACTGAGAGCTCACGTATCGGTGGCCAGAGCGAGTCCCGTGGGCTCACCCAGGTTCAGAGCAGGGAATCAGGTCCCCCGTGGGCAGGGCGACAGGAACAGTGGGCCAACAGTGACGCCTCTGCCCCTCGGTCCACCTGACGAGGACTCCGGGCTGTGTCCCCACAGGGTCTCTGCCCTGGGTGTAGAGCCTGGAGCCCAGGGCCTCTCCCGAGCCAGCTGGGCTGGGCAGGGAGCAGCCGTGGGGTCAGGAGAGGGTGTCTGGGGTCAGCTGAGGGTGACCACCAGGGTCTTCCCATCCCAGTGCCTGAGGTCTCCACTGCATTGAGGCAGTGTCCGAGTCTGCTGGACTGTGGGTGCCCCCCTCAGGTGGCTCCTTGGCTCGCTCTGGCAGCCCTGGGGTTCACCATGGGCGGATGACCGGGCAGACCACTCTCTTTCCAGCTGGAGGCCATGGAGTGAGCAGGAGGGGGCGGGCAGCGGGGCCCGGGGAGGCGGGAGCCCGGAAGAGAGGGGCACGTTCAGAGCCCTGGGATGGGGGGGCCTTGCGTCATCCCACACCTGGAGCGGAGCAAGCTGTGCTCAGAGGCCGCCCCCAGCTGCCCTCTGGGTTGGGTTGGGTCAGGGTCTGGGGCCCTGGGCCGCGAGCTCCGTGTGTCCGTCCATAGTCTGACTCCTGCATGAGAGGTACTGGTGCAGGGGACCCAGGGCACCAGGCGGGGGGGGCCCGAGTGTGGAAAGGAGCCTCCCCTGTGGAGTCTCGGGCCTCCCCCGGCTTCCCCACCTGCTGGACGCCTGGGTTCTGCCCACCCACCCCACCCAAGGGGCCCATCTTCAGCCCCGGGGCACTTGGGGACAGCACGTCTGTGCACCCTGGCCGCAGAGCCAGCCGCGCCCAGCAGCCCTCTGCCCCGCAGGTGCAGGGGGCACCCAGAGACTGACCCGTGCCGTCGGAAAGTCACTGGCCATGGAGATGGTCCTCACTGGTGACCGGATCTCAGCCCAGGAGGCCAAGCAAGCAGGTACGGGCCACAGCCGCCCGTGGAGCTGCCCCCTCAGGAAGCTGAGTGGAGGGGGGAGGGCTGCGTCCAGGGGCTCCCACCGGTGATCAGCAGAGAGCTTTCCCGTGTCCTGGGATCCCAGGAGACTCACTGCCTTTGTTTTCTTATTTGAAATACCACATGCTCAAAGGAGCGACTGAGGCATGCATGCAGGTTAAAGAGCAATAGTGAAACCGCCCCGCTTCCCAGAGCCAGCGTGAGCAACAGGGTCTCCGAGACCCTCCGCAGGCATGCCCTCTCCTGGACCCGCAGTGACCTGTGACTGTAAGAGCCCAGTGACCGCAGCAGCCAAGGATGGCGGCCCTACCACGGGGCACCGTGGACCTTTCCTGTGTCCCTGCTGCCTTGTCGGCACCCAGAGGCCTGTGCTGTGGCTTAGAGAACGAGAACCAGCTGTTTCCACGTGTTGTTTACCTTTTTGTGTTTTAGGTCTTGTAAGCAAAATTTTTCCTGTTGAGACACTGGTGGAAGAAGCTGTAAAGTGTGCAGAAAAAATTGCCAGCAACTCTAAAATTGTAACAGCGATGGCCAAAGAATCAGTGAATGCAGGTAGGGAGGAGAGTGGAGAAGGCCGCACAGTAGTTGTGAGGCTTGACAATTTGGGGTCAGGATTATGCATCTTAACCGGTCTGGACAAAAATTGTTAGGGTTCTTGGTATTTCGATTTTGGCTCTTCGTAGACTTCTAGTTTCTAGTTGCTCGCTCACAAACTCTGTTGAAATGGCCTGAGCTCCCCTTGGAAGCAGGACCCGAGAACAGGGCCAGCCTGGGGAACAGGTGGCAGGGGGCTGGCACTGGCGTGCAGGGGAAGCCCGGGAAGGGTCGCCTGGGGAACCTGGGAGGAAGAGGCTCCTCTCGGCCAGCAGCTCCGCCCATCTGTCGGGATGAGCTGGGGGCAGAGAGCGTGTCCCGGCTGTCGCTGTGGACTGGGCGTCCTCTCTCTGCCGGCGGGGCAGCTCTGACCGGCCCTCCTCAGAATCGCTTGACTGTTAACATGGCGATTTGTTCTCAGCGTTGGAGTGAGGCTGTCCCTTTGCTCCATGTTGCCTGTCAAGAGGACGGTGAGCTGGGACAGCCGTGTGTGCCCGCGGCGAGCCGCTCTGCCCCCCGTCTCTGCTCACCGGCCTCCCGGGCCCCCGGCCTCGGCCAAAGCGTTCACACAGGCACGAGCGTGTGGGGCAATGCAGCAGGGGAGGGGACGTGCCGCAAGGCCCAAGGCACCTGTCACCTTGGCTGGGCGCTGGCCGCGGGGACCCAGCTACAGGTGCCGCCAAGGAAACACTTCCGCGAGCCTCGCACCTGAATCACCTCCACTGCAAAGATGGCCCGGGACTCACTCTGTTCTGCACAGAGTTCTGTTTTCTGGGTGTTGTCCTTAATTATTTGTCGTGCTTTTTGAGTTCAGTGTCGTGGGCTTCCTCAGCCCTCTCATGACTGGACAGAGTTTGCCGTCCCATCTTCCATCCAGGTCCCCGTGCAGGACACTGGGAGGCCGGGAGCAGTATTCACTGGGCGTCTCGGCTGGGATGGTGCATTTGAGCAGGGAGGCTGTACTTTAAACGTCGGTGAAGTCAAAGTCCACATCAGTCCCCGAGGGTGTTTCCTGTCTCCACAAAAAAGTTCTGCGTTCCCACATCTGGCATCTCAGCTCCTAACTTCAGGGTTTTCTTTTTCAGCTTTTGAAATGACATTAACAGAGGGCATTAAGTTGGAGAAGAAACTCTTCTATTCAACTTTTGCTACCGTAAGTAAGCCTCATGCACGTGGAGAATCACACACGGTCCAGCCATAGACGCTCCTGGCATTTCCTTATAGGTTTTATCACTAAATACTATTTCTCTTTGGTCAGAACTCTTAGCTTCCCCTGTAGCTGGAGCACATGTGTTCTATCACTGAGCATTGATTTTTTTTCAAGTAAGTACAGTGTGTGGAAGTTCAAAAGTACAGAAACCTACACAGGGTTATTTCCTGTTGCAAAAGATCTTACAAATTGCACCCTTAAACAGCAACTCCTGTATTTAAAATGCAATCCATTTACTCATAATTTTCCTAGATTGTTCCAGTTACTTGGAATGGGGCTCGAATGTATTATAATACTGAAATCTGAAGCCTTGGAGCATTATTTTCTAGGATATCTGCCAGTAACTCAAACGAAATCATCCTCTTAGTAGTCATTAAAACTGATCTTTTATTATCAGAAAGTCATATCTAGGTGTTTTATAAAAGAACGATTAAAAATGGCTTTAGCTCTTGAGGAAGTGCGGGTGCGTGTGTGCACATGTGTGTGATTGCATGCATGTGTGCATATGTGCACACAGCGGAAGGTATGCAGAGGTAGAGCTTGGTTTCTCGTGTCCTGCTTCCTGACCCTCAGGACACCGCTGACCTAGAGCACGACTAAATCCAGGTCATGATTTGGTGAATGACCCAAGTACATGCCTCTGAGGTTCTCTGTAGATGGGAGTTTATTCGACTCATAGGTTAGTGGTTCCTGAATGACCATCACAAAGGCGGGGCGGGGGTGTTTAGTGGAAAAATACCCATTCCCAAGCCGGCCCTGGGAATTGGGATCATTCACAGTTTTCGAGGGGATCCCGCCGCAGGACCCGGTGAGTGGACGGCCGAGGGCAGGGAGGAGCCCGGCAGGCAGTGAGCAGCCCTGACACAGGCAAAGCCTCGCACCCGGACTCCATGCAGAGTGACCATCCACCTCTGCCTTTCCCCTTCTCTCGCCAGGAAGACCGGAAAGAAGGGATGTCCGCGTTCGTGGAGAAGAGAAAGGCCAACTTCAAAGACCAGTGAGAGCTGGCTGCCTCAGCCCCTCGAGTTAAAGAGGAAAATCACGGCCTGGCAGCTTCACAAGCAAATAAACCCTTCGCTTTCAAACGCAGTGTCAGTGACACACAGCTTCTCTCCAGCTGTGAGGGGCCCTGGGGGGCTGTGTGGGCTCTTGCCCCACCGAGTAGCAGGTGGCCTTCACCCGGCTCTCACGAGGACCCCCAGCTTGGTCGCGGTATCGTTTGCAGCCGGTGGACGTGGCCGCTCAGGGGGATGGCCTCGCTGCTGGGCCTTTAAAGAGATGTGCTCTTCACTAAATGACAAACTTCAGGTCACATCATGTCTTTCTTTTAGTTACCGCTAGATTTGAATGTTCTGTCACTTTTTCAAAACTTTTGTTTGTCATTCTCAGTAACAACATTCAAACAGAACAAGGTTCTTAAAGTAAGGCACCCACATCCCACTCCGAGGGCGACCACTGTTCACAGGTTCGTGGCTTTCAAGATGTCTTTCTGTGCCCACGTGCGTGAACACATGCTCCCGTGTGAAATTCAGTTTTCTTTGTACAAAAATGGTTCTGCGTGTACACGTTTCTGCAGGGTGCACCGATCACCTTCTGCTTCTGTCACACAAGTGCACCCTATTCTTTTGTTTGACTAGCATTTTTCTTCATTTTACCCATTTTTAAATGTACATTTTAGCAGCATTCAGTGTATTCACAGTGTTCTTCATCTCCAGACTGTTTCATCACCCCAGACAGAAACCTTACGCCTTCAACACTAACTCCCTACTCCAGCCCCAAGCCCTGGGGACCTCTATTCCACTTTCTTTCTGTCGCTGGATTTAATATAATATTTCCAGGGTCCATCAGGTTGTAGCACTAACAGTTTCATTTCGTTTCATGGCTGAATACTGTTCCTACTAGCATTCTTTTCAGTGGCCTTGAAATATTTCATGACGTGTGTATGTTGTGATCTGCTTATTCGCGTGGTGTTGATTGTTTAGACCGTGTCCAGGTTCTTGTTTCAGAGCCGTCGTGGCGACGGTGCAGCGAACGTTCCCTGCACAAATCCTTGCATTTCAGCTCGAGTGCGTCTGGAAGGGAGGGCTGCACTGAGGGGCTGGGCTACTGGGGGCCGAGGCTCCCAGATGGTGTGAGGACTGCTCGTGTCGGAACACCTGGGGCGTCGGTTTAAAATGCATGTTCCCAGACCTGGCGCAGGATTAGTGCCCTTTGCTGTGGGAGGACGTAGAGTTTACACACCAAGGTTCCTCTGGTGGCCTCATCCCTGGGAGGGCCAGCTGCGTCCCCCGGGTCACCGTGCAGTGTCAGGCACCTCGCAGGACCCTGGGTGAATGAGTGACCGAGGTATCGGGAAACACCTCTGCCCCGACCAGACGTCTGCCGTTTAATCCGCAGGTCACAGCCCAGCTCGGAACTCTAAACCCTCCATTTTACACCAGCTTCTTGAGCAGGTGTCCAGGGGGAGAGTCGTATGAGTCCTGGAGCACGGGATGAAGGCCCTTGTCCCCCTGCTGCCTGGGAGGGCTGCACGGGTGAAGGGGGCAGTCGCTGGCCTGGGTCAGGGCCCCCCAGCCTCAGAATGTCCTCAGACTCTCCAAGGTGAGGCCAAAACAGCTGCACCTCTGGGAGCGGACGCCAGCACCATGAGGATCCCCCTGGCTCTTGGTGCGGTGCCCACGGCAACGCAGCTGCAGGTGAACAGACGGCCAGGTGAGGGGTGAGCTCTGCTGGCTTCGTTGTGCCCCCACCCCCACCCCATCAGTCTTGCTGTGCAGAGAGAGTCTCACCTGTCGGGCATGATGGGTGCCGCTCAGAACCCAGGGCAGAGCTCTGCCTAAGCAAGGGCTCCACGGTGAGACGTGCACCTGCCTGTCCTGGGAATGGGGCCTCAGAGCCCTCCTCCGGGAGCCGCCACCCGGCGAAGGCCTGAGCACGTGGTACAGGCGTTTCCTCCACCTTGTCCTGCAGCCAGACATGGGCAGGTAGCCTGTTGACCAGCCTGCCCAGCGGAGGTTTCTTCATGTGGGATTGCAGTCGTGGCCTTGGGCAGGGCTGGGCCCAGAGTGTGTACCCTCCCCCTACCCAGGACCCATGCTGAACACCCAAGAGAGACCCACCTGCATCTGAGGAAGAGCTGAGATGGCTGGTGGAGCTCTGGCCGCCCAGCACCTTTGATGACTCGCCCTTATGCTCTGGTCATATTTGCACAGCTGGGGGCGGGGGCCCAAAAAGAATTGCTCTGCTGATGGTCTGCCCGGGGGGATTACCTCTGCAGTCTCCTCCCAGGCCCTGTCATTCTGCTGTGTGTGCCGTGGTCAGGAGTTTGAGAAGGGCGCAGTGGTTCTATTACGTGACAAGACCCTCCCCAGACAGCAGACACTGAGTTCTGATGGAGTCGCCCTTGAACGGTGGGCAAGGGAGTAGGTACAAGGGGACCCTGAGATCAGGCTTTCCCCTGGGGTCAGGAAGGCCGGGCCCAGCCGGGCGGTCTTCATGGCAGGAGAGGTGGGAACCCCATTTATTAAAGCTGTGTAACCGGGGTTTGCACTAGTGACATACCATCTAGAATGAACAAGCAGAGGTATGTGCAGGAGAAAACCTTAAAGTTGAGAAAGTCCGTGCATTAGTTTAATTTTTCACACGCGTTGGGCGGTGACCTTCATAATTGATTCCGAGCAACGGAGCCCCGAGTGCTGGGAGGCCAGTTGTGAGGGGCCCGTCCGAGACTCGCGGGTACCCTTGTCTCAGCGGCTCAGCCGGAAGCCGAGAAAGGGCTCGACATGGAACCTGCACATGAGAGTGTGTGTGTCTCAAAGGTCTGTACCCACAGGGTCATTTGGGTTCCAGAGCGTGGCAGGGACGGGGCCCCACCCCCGGGCCCAGGGAACAGGATCTTGTCTTCAGGCTGTGTGGTGGCCCCGGGCTTGGGGGAGACTGGGGACCGTGCAGTGGTGTGACTGTGTGCTTTGCTGTGGGTGACGGGGTTGAAGACGAACCCCAGCGGGACTTCGAGGACCGCAAGCCCCAGGGAGCCCTCCACTCCCTCTTGAGTTAATTGACCTCCGGCCCCATATTGTTTTGGGGTTATGATTTGTTTTTGAAGCTGAGACCTTTCATTCTCATCTCTCTGTATAAAATTGGCTTTTCCCTCTTATATTCCTACCAAAGAGATAAGCTTCAGGGAATGTTGACTTCAAGTCTCTCCACTCAGGTTTTGGAGTAGAAACGGCTCACACTGGGTGGGATTGACCACTGTGGGCGGCCTGAGTGTGCGCCCTGCTCACCACCTCCCTGGGCAGCTTCCTTGACCAGCGAGGCTCCCCAGGGCCGGGCAGTGGACGTGGGTTGTCTGTTGACTTCAGGTTCTCTGCCATCTTTCACGTACAGAACTTCCGCAGGAGCTGCCAGGCCTCCGGGCATGTCACCGCAGGGCTGAGGGTCCATTTGGGAATGAGGTGGGAGGGGGCGGGCTCCGAGGGGAGAGAGCCTGGCCTGTCCCGGCTCCGGGTTGGGCTGTTTCCTGCGGCACAGGCAGCAGTAAGTACTCGGGTGGCTGGCAGGCAAACCGGGCAGCCCTGTAAGGAGGGCCAGAGCGTGGAGGCCTGAGAGCCAGCTGGCCTGAGCGAGACCCCGTTTGCAGGCTGGGCAGTGGAGTTAGGTTTTGGGTTCTTAAGTGGTGGTATGATCGGGCCGGTGCAGGCAGGGGCATCTGCACTGGGGTCTGCACTCAAGCCTGCATGTGTGGAGCGGGGTAGAGAGAGAGCAGACACAGGGTTGAAGGCCAAGGGCAGTGTCAGCAGGGCTTTTGGTGACATCTCGGCAGGGCACAGGAGCCACCTGCATTAGTCAGCTACCGCTGCATAATAAATTATCCCTAAACTTGGTGGCTTTAAGGAGCAACCATCAGTTCTCCTTTCTCAGTTTGTATGGGTGAGGAATCCAGACAGGCCACCATGGGTCAGCTTGTCTCCGCTGCACAAAGCCTGGGGCCTCAGCTGGAGCCCCGCCTGAGCACTCGCTCCCTGGCCTGGTGGTTGATGGAGCATCACTGGGTGAGCTGTGGGCCACACGCCCCCTGGAGGGCTCACCACGTTCATTCCCTCGGCTTCCTGCCAGTACTGTGTCTGCGTTCCCAGTGTCAGAAGTTCATAAAAAACAGAAGTAAAACCAACAAAGTGCTTAGGTAGAGATGAGTAAAAGTGTGCTGTGCACACACCAGACAGTTTGCAAACCAGGAGCGCTCAAACCAAAACATGGAAGGAGGCTGGGAGGATGTTGTTACAAAGCGGCGTACATAGCGTGAGGGCAGTGATTCTTACAGCGATTGGTTACAAGATTCGAAGTTTCTTAAATGAAAGAGAGTTGGCTAGTGGTTACCTCATGCCAATTGGGGGAACTATTTAAGTTTTGCTTATGATTTTCAGAGGCATAAGCAAGAACTGTCCCAGGTCAAGTTGACCTTTCTTGTCCTGCAAAATAAGCTAAATTAAATTGTGCTTGTCTAACTGGTTTTGTCTCCTCGGGGGATTTTTCTCGGTTGCATTTGATTTTAACACCAGGGCACGTGTTCTGAAGAGAGAATCAGGAGGAAGCCATACTGCCTTTTTTTTTTTTTTTTTTTTTTGGGCTGTGGTGGGTCTTCGTTGCTGTGCGCGGGCTTTCTCTAGTTGTGGCGAGCGGGGGCTACTCTTCATTGCGGTGCCTGGGCTTCTCATTGCAGCTGCTTCTCTTGTTGCGGAGCACAGGCTCTAGGCGGGCGGGCTTAGTTGCTCCACGGCATGTGGGATCTTCCTGGACCAGGGCTCGAACCCGTGTCCCCTGCATTGGCAGGAGGATTCGTAACCACTGTGCCACCAGGGAAGTCCCACCATACTGCCTTTTATGACCTGCCCCCAGAAGCCAGGCAGCAGCATGTCCAGCATTCTATTGGAGGCAGTTACAAAGGTCTACCTGGT
The DNA here is from genome assembly GCF_965194805.1 of Balaenoptera borealis. Taxonomy (NCBI): domain Eukaryota; kingdom Metazoa; phylum Chordata; class Mammalia; order Artiodactyla; family Balaenopteridae; genus Balaenoptera; species Balaenoptera borealis. The sequence goes on along the minus strand of NC_138874.1, from coordinate 117,905,141 downwards.
TCAAGGAAGGGGACAAACCCACCTCAGGGGAGGCACACCACTCACTGTGGCGTGTCAGATACAACATGGCGGCGGTGCTGCCATTTTGGAAAAACACAATCATACCTGTCGACTGAAATAAATGCATAACCTAAAAATTGAGAATTATGCTTTATTCGGCGGACTTGCTGAGGACTTAAGCCCAGGATACAGCCTCTCAGCTCTCAGGGACTGTTCCGAAGAGGTAAGGGAGTGTAAGCAGACAGGGCAGGGGGTCCCTGGAGACAGAGAACCAGGAATGGCTTTCTGGACATACGAGAACCCGTTTTGGCCTATGCCATTTTGTGATCTGAGCCTGGCCCCCGTGCTTGCCCTTGAACAGGTCTCAGTAATCAGTGATGTTAAGCGAACAGAGGAACACAGGGACAGAGAAAAGGCAGTGATAAAGCAGAGTCCTAGTTCCTCCTCAAGGGATAAACATAATAATATACCTTGAGTTGTGCAGGAACTAAGGTCCCTACCCAGGTGGAGGGTGGAATGGTGATGTTGACCATCCTGACTTAAATCAACGAAGACTTGACTCTGCCGACCTGACCTTTGCCCCAATTTTATGCTAAATTCTCTGCTCAAGCCCCTTCCTGAATATGCATGTGCCCTTAGCTTAAAACTTCCCCAGTTTTGCTGGTGGGGAGACACTGCTTTGGGAAAGATCCCCGGTGTTCTCCTTACTTGCTGTGATAAATTCTTCCTTCTCCCGATCTTTATTGGCTTGGTTGTGTCTTTCGGCTCAACACCTACCGAGCGGTGAAGCCAGTTTTCGGGTAACAGGAGGAGCCAGTATGTACAGGAGTTTTTGCAAACAAAACAAGACAAAAAAACAGGTAGTCTGAACAGCAAAAGATTACTGCTAATTAAAGAAAACCAGACATCTCAAGTTAATGAATTTAGTGCTTTCCTATGTATGGGAAGATGCAAGATGTATGGGCTCCTTGAAATCATTCCTTTTATATGCACCTCAGCTGGCCAGCTGAAGGTGATCTCTCCCCCCCAAAATCAAGACACCTAGTGTTGGGGGGCGTGGGGGGGGGATGGGGGGTCCTGTGGAGCCCAGGCTGCTGGGGCCCCTACGGGCAGTCAGAGCACTGCTTCCCTGGGCAGGGGTGTGGCACCCTAGCCAGGTACCTGAGGGGTCTCAGCAGGCTGACGCCTGGAAGACAGCGTAGGGGTGCTCTCAGCACACCGTCTTGGCCCGGAGCTCACACCCACCTGCCCTCAGGGTCCTTCCAGTGTGAACAGTGTTGGGTGAAGGAGTAAGTCCTCCCCGTGCCGCCACCCAGCCCTCCCCACCCCAGGCCACCACGGACCCTGCGGGCTGGAGGGGGTGGAGGACGAGTCCCCAAGGCCTGGGGGCCGAATGGGGGCTGGAGAGGAGGCCTTCACGCACGTAGGGCGCTGGGGAGCTCCAACACAAACACACGCGGGTGCCCGGGTCCTGGACCTGGCGGGGAAAGCGAGGCCTCGAAAGGCAGCGCCTGCGGGGCTGGGCTGGGGTCGACCCCGCCCCGAGGCGGCCCACGCAACCCCAAGTCCTCTGCACTCCGCTCGGGACCCTCCTTTCAGGCCACGCCCATCGCCCACCGGGCCCCGCCCCTATATGCCACCCGCCCCCTCTGGCCCCTCGCCTCCCCTCCAGGATCCGCCCCACACGCGGCCCCGCCCTCCCCGGCCCCACCCCTCGTAGCCGCCCCGCCCTCTCAGGCCCAGCCAGCATGGTGGTGCTGAAGGGCGTCCCCGCGCTGCTGTCCCCCGAGCTACGCCCTGGCGCGGATGGGGCACGGAGATGAGATCGGTGAGCGCGGCGAGGGCAGAGCTTCGGGGAGATCCACCCCCCGGGGGCAGAAGTCGGGCGGGGCCCCTGGTCCTGGGTGGGGCCATTGCTTTGGCCGCCCTCGCTCCCTTAAGGAAACTGAGGCCTGCCTGGGCGGTCACGAAGACGATGGCCCTTGGTCCGAGAGGGGCTGTGTCCGGCACATCCGGTTCCTCCCCCAGCCCGGGTGTGCGGGGCCACGGGCGGCCAAGTCCACGCCCCGCCTCAGGCCCTGTGTGCCGCTCCTACTCCAGTCCCCTCCCCACACGGCCCCCAAGGGGCCACCACCGCCTGCGCCTGGGCTGTCCCCTAACGTTTGCAGCGGTTTCTCTTTTCCTGAGGCTGTGGGCCTGGACCGGGCTGCGTGGCCGGACGCTGGGGGGGACTCCGGGCAGCCTTCGGGTGACACCTGCAGTTCCTCCTACGTCTGGGGCTCCCTCGCCTCCCCTCTCTCGGACGGGAAGGGAGGGGCAGTGGGCGTGTCCTAACGCGTCTGACCGGCGACCCTGGGTCTGCGCCCAAGCCCGCGGCGGGCTGCGCGGACCCACCGCGGATGTCTAACCGTGCTGGCTGCTCAGTTCTTGCGGACATGAACTTCCCCACCGCCTCGATCTGCAGGTGTGGCCCAGAGGAGATCCGTGCCGACTGTGAGCCCCACCTTCTGCAGGCCGGGGTGGGGAGGGTGGGCTGTCATCCGGCCTCTGGGCTGCCCAGGTGCTGCAGCTCTGCTCCTGCCCCCACCAATTCCTCAATAACCCACAAGTGACCCAGGAAATCTCAGTGCCAGGACCCTCAAGATTCTCCCTGCAGCCCCCAGCCCCCAGAAGTGAGCCTGGGCCTCCTGCTCCATCTCACACACCACTTGGTGTCTTCTTACAAATGGGGAAACTAAGACCTGGCACCTTCTTGGCTGGCTGAGCAGTGGTTCCTGGCCCAGGTCAGGTGTTCAGCCTTTACTCTGCTCTAGAATCCCAGCACTCGTGACCTGGCCCCAAAGGTTCCAGGTGTCCGCACACTCCGTCTCTTAAGACCCTCTCATCCCCACAGGGGCCAGTGGGAGGTGAGGCTGGGAGAGGCCTGGAGCCAGGTCCAGAGAGGGGTTAGCAGTCCTGAGGGTAACGGGGGCCGTGGGCTGGGCTCGGGCTGTGCCTGGACGCCCCCACCCCCAGCAACGTTGTGAGGCAGGAACACGACTCTCCCTGCAGAGTTCAGGCCACTGAAGGCACAGAGATATGAAATGTGGGGTAAACGCAGCCCCCTGGACAGGGCGCTCCCGACCTGGTGGCCCCGGCTTCCACCCCTGCTCAGGGAGCTGAGCCCACTGTGCCTCAGTTTACACCTTGGGCCAGGTAACCCGAGGTGCTCTCCTCCCTTTCCGCAGGGTGGGCCATGGAAAGGCCCAAATGGTGGAAGAGAAGGAGGGCATAAGTAAATCGCGGTGCAGCCCCCAGAAGTGACACACACACCCTGGCAAACAAGCAGTTAGCATTCAGCGTCCAATATACAGAAAAGTCTAACCTTGTTGAAACGAGGGAAAAAAGGCAGAAGGAAATGCACTCCGACAGTAGCAGGGTTTCCTTTGCGTAGTAAGATTACAGCCGGTTCTTCTTCTTCGTGGGCTTCTGTATTTCCTGGTTTTGTACAATGAGCACGCATTAGTTTAATAATCAGAAACCAACTTTCGGGAGAGCAGGGGCCCTTGGAGCCAAGTGGGGCAGGTCTGGGGGCGGCCTGGGGCAAGAGGGGCCTCCTTCCAGACCCCACTGTCCTCGTCACAAGGAGGTCATCTCCAGGGCCTTCTGGGTTCAAGAGGTGGCCCAGGTGCCCCTCCTGGTGGACGAGTGTTTGAGGGTCACCACCAACAACCCGTGTGGTAGAGTGAAGGGGGATGGGCAGGGCCAAGACAGTGACAGGTGCCGTGGCCAGGGCGGGGAGACACCAATGTGACCTCAATAAGTGTCACCCCACGGGCAGCAGGTGGCCGGGTGGGAGAGGGCGGCGTCTGAGGCCGGCACTCTGCCCTCAGGCCTGGGCATCCCTCAGCGCCTGGGGGCTGTGCTGCAGCTGCTACCACTGGACAGCTACGCGGAGGGGCCGGTGAGGCTGCTCTGGGCCTCAGTTTACCCTTTGCAGGAACTCAGGGGGACCACTTGCCTTGGGTAGGGGGGAGGACCCGTGTCCCCAAACACCCCTGAGCCTGATCAGAGGAGCCCTGAACTGTCACCCAACAAGGGGTCCTGGAGGCACCCCGGGCAGGGGTCAGTGGGCCACAGAGCAGACCCCCTCTGTCTCCAGGCTGTGGCCATGGAGCTGGTGCCCAGCGACATGGAGAGGGGCCTGCAGACCCCAGTGTGGACAAGCTACCAGCCCATCCTCTCCAGGGCCGGTTGTGCGGTGAGCCTGAGACCCCCACCAAGAAAGGGGTCAGGGATCCTCTGTGCCTCCTTGGGGTCCCGAGAGAAGTGAAAGACGGGCCCCCCCGAACCCTGCACCATGGTCGTGCGGGCTCCTACCCGGGGGTATGGCCACCCCTTGCCCCGGCCTCCCTGCTCCCTTCCAGGACCCTGACCTATCTCTGCCTGGGGGTCCTCACCCACCCCAGCCTGTCCGAGCGGAGCCAGGGGAAAACGGGGAACCCCTGGCCCCCGTCTGTGGTCAGAGGCCTGGCCCGATGCTGCCTGTCACCCCCCACCCTTCAAGGGGCCGGGCCTGTCCTCCCGGGACCACCCACCAGCAGGTCTTGGGCAGGACCTTCCTGAAGAGAGGACCCGGGGTTCCTGTCCTTGACAGCAGCCCCACCCCGACCCCCAGGGCAGCTCAGATTCAAGGGCCCCAGGCAGGTGGCCACCACAGCCCCTGTGCCCCTATCCGCCCAGCCCTCGCAGGTCAGGAGCCCAGCATCCTGGGGACCCCAGCCTGGAGAATCGGCTGATGCCCCACTGGGCCTGGGGCCCTCAATGGTCCCCCCTTGCCTTCCAGAGCCCCCTGGCCACGATAGAGAGATTTGAGTTTTATAAGCGGACCAGAAAGGCTTTTGCTGTTGTGACAACTGGGTGAGCTCTGGCTGGACCCGCTGGGTCCACTGGGTCCTCCTGGGTCTGGCTGGGTCCGGCTGCATCTGGGCCGAGCCTGGGGCCCTACCCCTTCCCACTGCAGAGCCCTCCCCACCCTCTGCTCAGCCCCTGCCCCGGTGGAGACTAGATGCCCCACGGGGAATGGGAGAGCCGAGGGATTTGCTGAAAGTGCGCAGGGTGGGTGGCAGAGCAGGGCTCTGGGCACCGCAGTCCCCTCCATCCCAGCTCGGCTCTCAGCCTGCTCCTCATGCAGGGAGGCGGCCCTCTACGGAAACCTCATCCTCAAGAAGGGGGTGCTGGCCCCCGATGCCCTGTTCCAGGCCTGTTGAAGACCACCCGCCCAGAGAGGGATCTGGAACCCTGAGCCTGATGCCGCCACCAGCAGGCGTGTCCAGCGGCAGATGAACTGGCCTGGCCCTGCCTGGCAGCGCTCAGAGCTCACCCAGCCAGGGGCTCCAGGGGCCCAGCGGGTCCTGGGTGGGCCTCTGCTGACCAGGGCTGGCGTTACCCCAGTTCAGAAAAATGATGGAAAAGTGTAGTGACTTGCCAACATACAGTCCAAAGGTTTAAACAGGAGCTCCGTCTTCACTCACAAAGGCCTGTTTGGTGCTGAGTGCAGCGGCGGCGGTGGGCTCCCTGGAGGGCAGACCCCACCCACTCTCGGTGAACCCTCAGGTGGGAAGTAAGGCCTCCCTCCTCCCGATAGGTTTGGGTCACCTGACTTGGCAAGTCCCTGGGTTTGGGATGAGAGTTCACACAGGTCGAGAGGCTCGCGTGGGGAGATCGCACAGAGGGCCCGGGCAGGGGCCTGGGTGATGCAGCACACGGCAGGGGCCTGGAGGTGGGTGCATCAGCTACCCAGGCAGCCCTGAGTGGGCTGCAGTCACTAAGGTGGCCCTTGAAGAGGGGGCCAGGGCTGTTCCTTCAGCCCCACAGGCAGGAGGGCAGGTGGCAGAGGCTGGTCTGGAGCCTCCGGGGGCTGACCACACCGTCAGCTGGGGTGGGGGGCGCTGGGCCCTGTGCCTGTGTTCCCTCGCTCTGGTGGTTGAGCGCCTACTGAATACGCATGAGCCCGAGTGGGCCTGGGGATGGCCGGGGCGGCAGGTAGAGGACAGGAGGACGCGAGGCTCCCAGGCAAAGGGGGCCTGCGAGGTTGCGACGGCTTCCCAGCACGTTCTCAAACTGGGTCTCCCGGGGTGGGCGGGGTTCCCACTGGCCATTGCACAGGATCCCTCCCTGAGGGCCCTCTCCCTGCTCCTCCAGACCTTCTCACAGCACGTGGGCGTGGGAGCTGGGATGACCAGGGATCCCCAGGGCTCAGGGGAGGCTCCCATGGTCAGGACCAGGGGCTGGTGGGCCTGGAAGGCAGACAGGTCCACTGGGCGGAGGTCTGGGGCTCAGCCTGGGGAAGGGACCACGTTCTGGGCCCGCCACTGCCAGGGCTAATCTCTGATCCCTGACCCCACGGCCAGCCACTTCCAGCGACACACGGGCCTCTCCTGAAACAGCTTTATCAAGGTTGAATTGACACGCAGTAAGTAAGCTGTTCACGTTTAAAGCATTCAGTTAAATTCGTTTGGGTGTTGGACCAGCACCTCCATCCCCCCCCCTTCCCTGCCCCCACTGGTCCGCCCCCCTCCCTGCTGGTCAGTGTGCATTTTGCAGAACTCCGTGTAGGTGGAAGGCCGTGCATGCCGTCTGCGTGCTCGCGGTGGGGTGGGGTGTAGAGCGGGAGTTTGCTGCACGCACTGCTGTGTTCCATCCAGGCAGCTCTTGGGGGGCGCTGGGTTGCTTTCAGCTCTTGGCTATTGCAGATAAGCTTGCCGCACAAGTCCGCATGGACACGAGCCTTCATTTCTGGAGTAAACACCTCTGGTCAAGGCTCGGCCGTAGGGCGTGTGTATGTGTGACTTTGTAAGAAACTCCCAAACCGTTTCCAAAGCAGCTGAGCTGGTTTACATCCCCAGCCCTGGGAATGTGCATTCCAACCCCTGGTCCTCATCCTGGCTGCTGGTCTCTCCCGTGAGCCGCTCCAAGGGGACTGTAGTGGTGAGTTCTCTGAGCGTTAATGATGTTGAACATCTTCTCATGGGTGTGTGTGCCTTCTATTTTCTTTGGTGACATGAATGGTCAATCTCTTGCCCACTTTGGCACTGGGGCGTTTAATGATTCCGGTCACCAGTTCCACTGTGTGTGGGGGGGGGTGGGGGGGGGTGGGGGGGGCTCCCCCCTCCGCCAGGCAGCCCCTCAGCACCAGCCGGTGTCCTGCAGTCCGCTTGGTTCTGACACCCCCTGCCCGGGGACGCGTCAGATCCCGCAGGTTCAGGGCTCAGTCCCACAGGACTGCCCCCCACGATACCCCCACTCCAGATGCCAGTCCCAAGTCCAGGTGGGCACCTGGGCTTCTGACCGACCGGCTGTAGATAGAGGGTTCCCATGACCCCTCCTCAGGCTCAGTTAGTTTTCTAGAGCGGCTCACAGAACTCAGGGAAACATTCACTCCCTAGATCACCGCTTATCCTAAAAGGATAGGACTCAGGACCAGCCAGGTGGACGAGGTACGGGGAGGGGCTTCCGCGCCCTCTCCAGCACCCCTCTCCCCGCACCTCCACGTGCTCACCAGCCCGAAGCTCTCCAGACCCATCCTTCTGGGTTTCTGTGGAGGCTTCACTACACAGGCTGTTTGATTCAGTCGCTGGCCACTGGCGATTGATCCAACCCCCAGCCCCTCTCCCCGCCCTGAGGTCTGGGCGTGGGGCTGGAGGTTCCAACCCTCAATTCCTGGTCGGTTCCCTGCAACTGGCCCCATCCTTAGGGACCTTCCCAGAGTCACCTCAGTCACACAGCAAAGGACAACTTTATCACGCCCCTCACTCAGGAAATTCCGAGGGTTTTAGGAGCTCTGTGCCAGGATCAGGGATGAAGATCACGCACATTTCTGACTATAAGTCACAGTGTCACAGTACTTTTCACTTAGTCCACTTGCTGGGGAGCCCCAGTGCCCACCAGAAGGGCCTTGGGTTCAACCAAATGCTCAGACTCAGGGAAGAGCATAGACCACCCTTGCCAGCCGTCCACTGAGGAAGAACGTCCCACAGGTGCAGTGGGTCACAGCTGCTCTGTGGCTCAGGGCAGCTCAGGTGTGTGGGGATGAGGGTCGCTGGGCACCGCCTGGCCAAGAGCCTGCGCCCCCAGACGCAGGTGCAGCGTCCAGGGTCCCCGGCAGGACCACTGCATCAGGGAAGCCAGGGCTGCGGCTCCCAGGAATGACCTCAGTTGCCTCGTTCCCTGCCTGGATGCCTCACCCACCAGCGTCACTCTGCAGAAGCAGCGCTGCCTAGTGACACCGGGGGCGGGGCAGGCGGCCCGCGCGCCCAGGGCTGGGCACCCTCTGTAGAAGGGGGAGCAGTGGAGTGCGCCTGGGAGTGGGGCGCGGGGGCCACGGGGGCTGAGCCGGCCTGTGGCCTCTGCCAGTGTCTCCTGCTCACCCCCAAGTGCCCTGCTCCTGCTGGGTCTCCGGCTGTGCCCTCGGGGCAGCCAGTGCCCACTGGGGACCTGGCTCCAGCAGGGCTGGAGAGAGACTTGGCCACAAACACCACCCTGGGCTGCCCAGGGCCGTGGCCACCATCGACCTCGGGTCTGAGCAGGTCACTGCCGGGGCCTCGGTCTCCTCGTTGGTACTGGGGGCAACAGAGTGTCTGTCTGTGGGGCCACGAAGCCGGGAGGCATGCACGCCTCTGAGCAGCGCATCTGGGGGTGAGGATGCCATTTGAGGCCCCCAGGAGCTTGGGACTCGTGGGGTGACATAGGAGCTCTAGGGCACGTGAGGTCCCCAGGACAGACCCACGGTCTCTGGAGCAGCCGGGCGCCTCGTTCTGTCTTAGCCCCCAGCAGGCTCAGTCTGGGCGGCGGGGAAGTTTCAGGCCCCAAGTGCTTCCCTCTCGATGCCGGAGCACGATTGCCACACAGAAACCCCGCCTGCACTTGCACACACCCCAGCACACGTACAACTTGTGGAAAATTCCAGTGACCCTATACCTGCGTCTGCGACATCAGGCCTGCTGAGCCAGGCCGTGCCAGAGGACTGGTCACCTCAGAGAGCGCCAGCAACTGCCCAGAAAATGAGGACAGAAAGGCTGGGCCCAAGTCCAGCCCCAGTCACCTGTGCCCCTGCCTGCCCGTCCCCCCGAGCACCTGCCTGCTTGTCCCCCCGTCCCCCTGAGCAGTCAGCGACTGGGCTCCCTGTTTCCATTCTCCGGTCCTGTCCGCGGGGAGCCCGGAGAAGCTCCGTCCGCACCCCAGCACGTGAGGAGGCCTGGGGGAAGCAGATGGCTCCCAGAGCATGGGCGCTGGGTGCAGAAGCCAAGCGTCAGCCTGGGGCTGCCCGGGGGCCAGCCTGTGGCCCCCCCTTCTCCCAGACAGAGCAGACGGGGCCCACAATCACTGTTCTTGAAGACACATGTGGCCTCCGCCTCTTTGCAGGGTTTATTTTTTCCAGTTGAGGGGGGTCAAGGCTCCCAGGAGTCTTCCTTGGGGTGGTAGATGTGGTCTCGGTCCTCCTCTGGCCCTTGAAGCACTTGCTGAGGTGGCAGCACCTGAGCCCAGGGCCTTGCCTCCCCCTGGGCCTCCTCGGGCCAGTTGTGGTACAGGCTGTCATGGTCAGGCTCAGGGCCCCCCCTGGGGCTTGGGACACGGCCCAGGGTGTCCTTGGTCTCTGCCAGGGCCTCGGCACCTAGGGACAGACAGAGGGAAGTGTGGCCTCAGTTTCCCTCCCGAGGCTTTATTCGTCCACGTCAGCCCCTTGCGAGCTCCCTCCCCAGGGGGCAGCGCCTGCCCTGACCTGGCCGCTTCTCCCCGGTGGTGGCCAAGAGCTTTGGCGCCATGAACAGCCCCGTGAGCTGGCTGTCCTTCTCCGGAGGCTCCACCGCTCGGGCGCCCCAGGCCCTGTGGGCAAGAGCGTCCGGGTCAGGTCACCGTGCGCAGCGGGAGACCCCAGGACAGCACCCCTGCCCCGCCCCCAACCCAGACCCACGTGCCAGGCGTCCCCACGACGCCCCTCATGTGCGTGGGGCCCGGGAAGGTCCCCGAGGGTGAGGCCTTGAGAAGGCTCCGTGGGCTTGGCCGGGGCCCCTCCTGTGCAGAGGTCAGCGGAGCCCAGTCTGCGGGCGATGCCGCGTCCTCCCGCCTGGCCGGCCGTCTCACGTGGGTGCGGGAAGGGGGCACGGCTGGCTCAGTCCGCTGCCTCGGCCACCCCGGGCGGGAGCCACCCTGGAGGCTACAGGGGAGCAGGGGAGCTGGGCGGGGCAGGAGGGGGGGACTGGATCCTCCAGGCCCTGCGCTCTGCTCGGTCGCTCACGGATCTCAGGGGCTCCGGTGCCTCCCCTCCCCAAAGCTGCTGGACAGGACCCCCCCTCCATCCACGAAGGCCCCCAGCTCAGGGAAGGCCCAAAGGGGGCACAGCGGGGGAAGGCGCGAGAGGCTGCCGGGGGCACTCACTCCTCTGTGCCCTGCTCAGCCCCGACTTTGCCTTTGGTCTGGACGAGGACCTGGGAGAGAGAGGTCGCAGGTGAGGCACAGTACGGTCCTCCAAGGGTCCTCCTCTGGGGACTGGCTGGAGGCCGTGTGGTTTCTGGGGAGACTTGGGGACAGCATGGGGTCTATACTTGCACCACCTGTCCCCTGGTGGCCTGAGGAAGGGGGGCCAGCTCCTCTGCCCGTACTTCCTTGCGGGGCCAGTGGGGACAGGGGAGCAAATGAAACGGGTGACCCAGCCCAGTGACCAGTGCCCGGCAGCTGTGGGACAGCTGTGCCGGTCTTCCTGTGTCTCCCCCTTCACCTGGCACTCCCGGGGAGTAGGGCTGAGTGGCCCGGACCCAGGGCTGGTGAAGAACACGGCCCCAGCACGGTCCTGGCCCCTGGGCAGCCCGGCACGTGGAGGTGCCCTGGGCTTCGCAGCACAGGTGAGTGTCATCAGGCCCCCTCCTCCACCTGGCTCACCTGGGGTCGTCGAGACCTGTCCATCAGACCCCGCAGAGGGGCCGCTCCCCTCCTCCTGAGGGTCCCCCAGTGCCCACGGGCCTGCCCGGTGCGCAGGACCTGCAGTCCCATGGGTGCCACGCCTTCCCTGCCCTAGGCCGGCCGGTGCCTTTCTCCACCCGCTGCTGGTGGGGCTGAGGGCGGAAGCCGAGGGGTGACTGGGCGAGGAGCCGCACATACCTGGGGGCTCCATGCTGAGCCCGCCTCCAGCAGAAACGCAGCCCCCAGGCTGGTGATCAGGAGGAGCCTGGGGGACCAGGGGGGAGAGTGAGAGAGGGCGAGGCTCCGCCTCTGCCCCGCGACCTCCAGACATGATGCCTGGCGTGGCCGGCGATGGTCCAGCCAGGGCGGCCAAGGGCCGGGTGGTGATCAGGTCCACAGGTGGTTTGCTGTCCCCCACGTCGTAGAGCAGGCCACGCAGGCACAGAGATGGGGCCTCCACAGGCCCACACCTGCTCCCAGGCCCTCGGACCCCACCCTGCAGGCCCGGGTTACCGCGTGGATCTGGTGGTCCCAGCGTTGCCTCTGGCTCCGCAGCCTGTGCCGGCCGCACCGTCACGGCCTGGCGCAGTGGGGCTGTGGCACTGATGGGGCACGGGCTTGGGGCTCAGCTGGCAGGCACTCAAGCCCGCGGCACCCCTGAGGCTGTGCCCGTGGCTCCTCAGAGGCAGGTGGCACTCCGCTCTGTCCCAGAGCCGTGGGTGGACGCCGGGGCCGTTACCTGGGCGGGAAGCCCAGGAGGGGCGGGAAAGATGGGGTGCTCCGCCTGGGCACGTCCAGCCTGACCTCAGGGAGGTCGAGGACCCAGCCCAAGCAGGGGGTCCGAGGAGCAATGGCCGAAGGCAGGAGATGTGGAGGAATACACAGGACAGAAGGTGACCAAGGGACTCAGCAGTGAGGAGGCCTCACCCAAGACAAGCCGGGTCGGGAGAGCAGAGGATGGCCGGGGCTGACTGCAGCGGGGACGCGTGGTGTGGGGTTAGGGTGCCCGCGTGTGCCTGTGCGTGTGCATTGCCGTGTGTGTGGTGTGGGTGTGCGTAGCGTGCGCGTGTGTGGTGTGCATGTGCCCGGTGTCTTTTGCGTTATTAAAATACAAGACAACAGGCCCCCAGGGAGTTGCTGAGTTGAGCTTTCATCACCAAACTGAGACCTCAGTACAGGGTGGGGTGGGGTGGGTGGGCGCAGGCCCTCCCCTCCCCTCCCCTCCCCGGGATGGAATCCTGAGCCAGACAATCCGGAACCGCCAGGCGGCACTCGCGGCCCTGCCTTCCCCTGAAGGAAGGTGACCCGACCACAACCAGCGCCCCTCGCTTACAGGAACTTCCTTGTTCACCGCCCCGCCACCACCCGGCCTGTAGAAGTCTTTCACTCTGTACAGCTCCCTGGGGCTCCTTTCTATCTGCTAGATTGGATGCCGCCCGATTTGAATTGAGTTTTGCTTAAATAAACTCGGAATGTTTGACACGCCCCAGTGCATCTATCTCTGGGCAGCGGCAGCCCGTGGGCAGGAAGGTTTCTGCGCCGCAGCTGGGCGGGGCCGGGAGCACGTGGCTGGGGGAGGGGGAGGGGCGGCCCATCAAGGCTTTCTGCCTGATGCCCCGATTCCAGCCCCACAAAGACCTTCGCTCCTCCGGGTTACTCAGCACTTTGGGGTGGAGGTTCCCCTGCACTCCAAGGGGGCAAAGGGCGGGGGCCTGCCCTGGACTGCAGGGCACCGGCCCAGTCTGGTCAGCTACCCTGCCTCTCCTGGGCACCGACCCTAGACAGAGGCTCTGGACACCAAGAGGTCCCCACGTCACTGATCAGCCCGCCTCTGGTCCACGCTGGGGTCCCTAGGAGAACCCCCCAGGACAGGAGGGCCGGGGAGAGCTCTGGCTTAGAGGGGGAGGGGCCCCCCACCCCTGCCACAGGTGGAGGGGGAGGAGGGAGACCCCCTCAGGGGAAATGGCCTCTGACCTCAGGGTCCTGGAGGAGCCCCAGTGCTTCCCCGGGCCTCACACCCCAGCTCCCGGGGTGACGACCCCTTGGGCTCCAGCTGCCCCGCCCACATCGCCCCCCAGCCTCCAGCCCCGTCTCAGCGTCTTGACCCCCACTTTCATTTCGTCAGTGACAGACCTGCCTTCTTTGGCCCTGGTGGCTCCCACCCGCTTCCAGGGGCTCCCGGGTGACTCTCCACAGGGTCAAGGGACCCCAAGGGACAGTGCTGTCTCTCAGGAGCCACAGGGGTGGCCTTTGGAGCGGGAGCCCAGGGGCCACAATCATTCTGGAGGACGCGGGAGGGAGAGCTGTGTCCCCAAGCCGCTAACACCCGGGAGGAGACGGCGCTCCTGGGGACCAGCCAGGCACTGGTTTGCAGACAGAGCCCCAACCCCCACCTGAAACCGGGCTGGGCTGGGGACCCAGGTGCCCCAGGGGCTGGCCCCTGTGTCCAGGGCTCCTGGACCCAAGTGACCACACAGCAAAGCTGTGAGTGGGGTGTTTGGGTGGGGACCCGGCTTTACAGGCGCTGGGCATTACCTCCTCATGCTGGGGTCCCCTCCTCAGCGTAGACGGCGCTCTGGGGGACCTGCAGCTGCAGACCCAGCTCGCCAGCGGCCCAGGGATCCAGACGTCTGGTCCTCCTCCTCCCCGCCCTCTCTCGAGGTTTTATGGCCCCCGTGTGGGCGTGTCTGGACAGAGGTCGGGGCCAGGGATCCTGCCTGGGCTGCCGATGTGACTGAGTGCACCGGGCCGGCCCCCACTCCACCTGTCTGTCACATGCATGACCCTCCCCAGGACCTGACTTCTGCCCGCTCCAGCCACCTGACGCAGCCCTACCTGCCCCCACCTCTCCACACGCTGGAACTCGCACAGCCTCCGCCCCACCCAGGCCCTGGGCTCTGTCACCCGGGGGCATGGGACCCCAAGCGGGGCTGACTGCTTGGATGGAAGCCGGAGGGCGACCCAGCCCACCCTTCCCGCTGGGTCCTCAGCCGCAGCTGCTGGACTCCTCCGAAATATCACAGGTTCCCCAAACTTTTTAATGATCCAGTACCGAACCCAAGCAACATCTGACTCTCTATTCAATATTTTCATACGATTAGCATATATAATAGCTTTTACAGTAAAAACACCCCTCTACGTGTTACACCTCTGACTGCAGGGCGGGTGTAGGAAGCCCCAGACGCGGGGATCTACGGTTCCTGCAGCCGCAGCACTCAAACTCCCAAACCCCTTAAAGCCACAGAGCAGATCCAATCCTTACATCATCCTAATGAGGAATAATTATAACAGCTCAACCCACGTGCGCCAAACAGACGGAAAGTCACTCACCGCTGCTCCTCCACGGGCCACAATGGCAGCGTAGCTGCTCTTACACGGACACCTTGATGTCGCAGGGGCTTAGAACTGCTCATGGCCTCACATCATCTATACTATTTTGCTTGGCACATTCAAATCACAAACGTATTCACAGCTGTACCATAATTTTAGCCCATGGCCTAAACATTTCTTCCACTAATGGCAATGTCGACTATTAGCAAGGCTTACAAACATAGCCCTGCCCCCAACCATCAGCTTAATTAGAGAATTATTTGTAGTAGTGACACCAAGTCCCCCTAAAACCGAGTTCCCTTACTGAGTTCATGATTCATCTCTCCACCCAAAACTTTATTCCCTTTCTTGTTCCCTCTGACCTCAATCCTGTGCTAACTGAACACTAATCAACCAGAGTCAGGTGACTAAGATGGCTGCTGTTGATAACATCGCTAATGTACTAAAGTTGCCTTGTAGACATCATGGTTAATGTACAAACTCAGGTTGTTTCTCCAGGGCAAGATGAGCTCACAGACCCCCCCCCCCCAGCCATGGACCGCCTGGCCTGAGAATGTAAACCAGAGACAGCCTGACTCCTGAAACGAGATTCAGAAATGTCACAGAAATGTCACAAAACGATGATGAATCCCAGCCTCTTTCTTTGTTCCCCATTTTAAAAACTCCCCTAACTCAAAGACCAAGTTGGTCGGAGGCTTATCTGAGCTGGTCTGAGTGGATCTGAGGCTTGTCTCTCGTGCCCTTGTTTAAAGCCTGCAAATAAACCCTTTCTTTGCTGCAAACGCCTGCTGTCCAGAGTTGCTTTCTGCTCCGAGGGGACAAGCGCCCTTGCTCGGGTGCAGTAACGCCACCGTTCTCAGGATCCAGCATCACCATCAGCCTGATAGGGGTCAATACATTCACCACTGCCTCAGAGCACATACCCCTCTCAAGTCAACTAGGCCTCGTAGTACTAACTACCGACAGCAGAAACCCTGACTAGCACGCCTCCATGCCTTCACACGTGCGTTCTTCAAAGCCACGCTCTGTATATGCTCCAAAGCTATTATTCACAGCCTACGGCAAACACGTATAGGCCCAGTTAAATTACATTTGCTCTCCTTCCTCGTTACACTTAAGTAAAACCCTATGTAATGTCCACGGGTAATCTCCATCATAACCAGAACACCAATAAGCAGTGACCAACCCGTAACAATCACCAGTCAAACACCGTAACTATACCACACAGCCGTTCCTGTAGCTTCCTCACTAAAAAGTCGGAATCTCCTGTAGCATAAATTATTCAATTCCCATCCCATTAAACTTAAACACAATCCCTGCTCCTCATCTTTTTAAGCAAAAGGATCACTGCAAGCCCCATTATCAACCCCAAAAGAAATAGCCCTAAGACAGTTTTGTTAGACACACAAACCTCAGGCTGCTGCTCCGTAGGCACAGCTGTTGTATAACCAAAAACTAACAACAGTCCCCCTAAATAAACTTAAAAACCATTAAGCTCAAAGATGACCCACCAAAACTTATTACAATACCACAACCAATTCAACCACTCAACAATCAACCCAAGCCCACCATAAGTAAGTGAAGCTTTTGAAGGAAAACCTTCAAAACTAACTACCAAAATGTACTTAAAATAAATACAACGTATGTCATGATTATTCTTATGTGGAATGTAACCATGGCCAATGCCATGAAAATCATCGTCTTTCAACTATATAAACACTAATGACCGGGGCTTCTCTGGTGGCACAGTGGGTAAGAATCTGCCTGCCAGTGCAGGCGACATGGGTTCGAGCCCTGCTCCAGGAAGATCCCACATGCCACGGAGCAACTAAGCCCGTGCGCCACAACAACTGAGCCTGCGTGCTACAACTACGGAAGCCCGCGTGCCTAGAGCTTGTGCTCCGCAGCAAGAGAAGCCACCGCAATGAGAAGCCTGCACACCGCAATGAAGAGTAGCCCCCGCTCGCCACAACTAAAGCCCACGCACAGCAACAAAGACCCAATGAAGCCAAAAATAAATAAATAAATAAATTTATTTTAAAAACCCCACTAATGACCAACATTAGAAAAACCTACCCATTAATCAAAACTGTTAACGATTCATTTATTGATCTACCAGCTCCATCAAATATCTCATCATGATGAAATTTGGTTCCCTGCTTGCCATTTGTTTAATTTTACATATCTTAACAGGGTTATTCCTAGCAATACATTATCATGTATCATGTATCAATAACTGCCTTCTTGTCCATAGCCCATATCTACCAAGATGGAGACTATGGATGAATTATCCGATACTTAATGGAAATGGAGCTTCCATATTCTTTGTTTGCTTATTTACCCATGTTGGGAGAGGTCTATATTATGGATCTTACACCTTCCTAGAAACATGAAACACTGGAATCATCCTGCTGTTTAAAGTAATAGCCACAGCATTTACAGGTTACGTCTTATCATGAGGCTAAATAGCTTTTTTTTTTTTAATAAATTTATTTATTTATTTATTTATTTTTGGCTGTGTTGGGTCTTCGTTGCTGTCACGGACTTTCTCTAGTTGCGGTGAGTTACATTACATTACAAATCTCCTTCCAGCAATTCCTTACATTGGCACTAACCTAGTCAAATGCAGCTGAGGAGGATTCTCAGTGGATAAAGCCACCCTTTCCCCTGTTCTTCACCTTCCACTTTATCCTCCCATTCATTGATTACTGCAGCTTTAGTAGCTCTTCACCCATTACTCCTCATGAAACAGGCTCTAATAATCCAACAAGGATCTCATCTGATATGAACAAAATCCCGTTTCATCCACACTACACAATTAAAGATATCTGGTATGCCTTGTTCCTATTTCTAATCTCACTAATGCTGGTACTAGTCTCATCTGAACTTCTAGGGGACCCAGACCATTATACTCCTCCTAACCCCCTCAACACAGCCCCCCACATTAAGCCAGAATGATACTCCTTATTTGCAAACACAATTGTATGATCCATTCACAACAAACAGGAAGCATACTGTCCTTCATCTTCTCAATCCTATTTTTATCAATTGTCCCAATACTTCATACAACAAAACAACGATGTATAACATTCCGACCCCTTAGCCAATGTTTATCTGAGTACTTGTAGGGCACCTACTGACACTAATATGAAACAGAGGACAACCCTTTGATCACCCATTTATTGTCACTGGACACATAGGATCTAGTCTGTATTTTTTTCTAATTCTGGTCCTTGTACCACTAACAAGTATCATTGAAAATAACGTCCTAAGAGGAAGGGTCTTTGTCGTTTATCTATTACCCTGGCAGAGAGAGATCAGTGCCACACACCACAAGGAAACAGTCCTCAGATTTAGTCCAGGAAATTGCTAAACAGCTAACCACTACCCTCAGGGGAAAATATCATAATCCATAGTTGTTTCAAAATATAATCTAAGACATCTAGTTTTTTTGGTTAATAGACTTTTTTTTTAAAATATTTATTTATCTATTTGTCTGTGTCAGGTCTTAGTTGCGGCACCTGGGATATTTGTTGCAGCACGTGGGATCTGCCGTTGTGGCGCGCGGGCTCTAGAGCGCCCAGACCTAGTTGCCCCACGGCATGTGGGAACTTAGTTCTCCAATCAGGGATCAAACCCATGTCACCTGCCTTGGAAGGCAGATTCTTAACCACTGGGCCACCAGGGAAGTCCCCTGATAGACTTTATTTTTAAGCAATTTCAGGGTTAGAGAAAAATTAAGCAGAAAATCAGAGTTCCCATAATACCCTCTCCCATCCCCATTTCCCCTCCTATTAGCTGACATTGGTTAGTATATTTGTTACAAATGATGAGCCAATTAAAACATGTATTTTTCAACCAAAAATTACAAGACAGGCAAAGAAACAGGAAAAGTGTGACCAATATGCCAGAGAAAAGCAGGTAATAGAAACTGTTCTTAGTGGACCCAGGTATTGGACTTAGAGAACAAAAAATTAATGGAAGCCATGTGTAGAGTTAAAGGAAAATATGATGAAAGTGATTTAAATAAATAAATCTCAATAAACAACATTTTTAAAAGAATCAAATGGAAATTCTGGAATTGAAAAACAATAACTAAAATAAAAAATTTACTAGAGGGCTTAATAGAAGACATATTTAAGTATATACTTTTTTTTTTTTTTTTTTTTTATTTATTTATGGCTGTACTGGGTCTTCGTTTCTGTGCGAGGGCTTTCTCTAGTTGTGGCAAGTGGGGACCACTCTTCATCACAGTGCGCGGGCCTCTCACTATCGCGGCCTCTCTTGTTGCGGAGCACAGGCTCCAGACGCGCAGGCTCAGTAATTGTGGCTCACGGGCCCAGTTGCTCCGCGGCATGTGGGATCTTCCCAGACCAGGGCTCGAACCCGTGTCCCCTGCATTGGCAGGCAGATTCTCAACCACTGCACCACCAGGGAAGCCCTATACCTTTAAGTTAGATCAACGCTTAAAGACATAAATAGAAATTATCCAACCTGAAGGAAGAGGAAAAAAAGAAAAATGAAAAGCATCACAAGGACTTCCCTGGTGGCCCAGAGGCCTGTGAGACAACAACACACACATGCATACACACCACACACACACACCACACACGTGCACACACACAGGCACACACCATACACCCACATACATGGAGTCCCAGAAGTAGAGGAAAGAGAGGGACAGAAAAAATATTTCAATAAATAATGGCAAAAACCATTCCAAATTTGATGAAAAGCATTTATCTACAGACCCCAATAAGCTCAATGAGCCCCAAATAGGATAAAAACAAAGATGTATCACAGTTAAACTTTATTTTTTTTAATTAATTTATTTTATTTATTTATTTTTGGCTGTGTTGGGTCTTCGTTGCTGCGTGCCGAGTTTCTCTAGTTGCGGCCAGCGGGGGCTACTCTTCGATGCTGTGCGCAAGCTTCTCATTGCGGTGGCTTCTCTTTGTTGCTGAGCACAGGCTCTAGGCGCGCGGGCTTCAGTAGTTGTGGCTCGAGGGCTCTAGAGCACGGGCTCAGTAGTTGTGGCACATGGGCTAAGTTGCTCAGTGGCATGTGGGATCTTCCCAGACCAGGGCTCGAAACCGCGTCCCCTGCATTGGCAGGCGGATTCTTAACCACTGTGCCACCAGGGAAGCCCACAGTTAAACTTTAAAACCCAAAGATAAAGAGGAAATCTTGAAAGTAGCAAGAGAAAAACTACTCCTTCTGCGCAGAGAACCAGCAACACGATTAAAGCTGACTTCTTATCAGAAACACCGTAGGCCTGCAGACAATGCTTGAGAAGGAATAACAGCAAAAATAACCGTTCACAACCTGTAGAGGAGGTGAGAGCACCTCCTGACTCCAAAGGTAGACAAAGACATTACAGGGGAAAGAAAGCTATATACAGACCAGCATTCCTCCTGAACATTGACACAAAAATCCTTAATAAAAAATACCAGCGAGGTCTTCCCTGGTGGCGCAGTGGTTGGGAGTCCGCCTGCCAATGCAGGGGACAAGGGTTCAAGCCCTGGTCTGGGAGGTTCCCGCGTGCCGCAGAGCCCCTGCGCCACAACTACTGAGCCTGCGCTCTGGAGCCCGCGGGCCACAGTTACGGGGGCCGCGTGCCTGGAGCCCGTGCTCCACAACAAGAAAAGCCACCGCAATGAGAAGCCCACGCACCGCAATGAAGAGTAGCCCCTGCTCGCTGCAACTAGAGAAAGCACGCACGCAGCAAGGAAGACCCAGCGCGGCCAAAAATAAATAAATAAATAAAATTTTAAAAATCATATTAAAAAACTATTAATGAGATTTAAAAAATACCAGCGAAATCCAGCAACACATAAAAAAGAATTTATCCCAGGAATGCAATGTTGGTTTAATATTCAAAAAGATAATTAATGTACTATACTATATAGATAACATGAAAGACAAAGAAATGATCATTTTAATAGACACAAAAAGAATCTGCAATTCTTTTTCAGGAAGCCAATATGCATTGATGATTTAAAAAAAAAAACTTTCAAAAAAGTAGAAGTAGAAGGGAACTTTCTAAACCTGGTAAAAGGGCACGTACAGAAAAACCTACAGTGGTGATAATATTCAGTAGTGAAAGACCACCAACTCTCACCTTCAGATGGGGAGGGGACTTCACCGTCCACACTCACCCTGCTGTTCAACATTGTGCTGGAGAGTCCAGCCTGCACAACAAGGCAGGACAAAGAAAAAATCATGCTTGAATTGGAATGGAAAAATAGCTGTCTTTATTTACAGATGATAGGATCCCATACTTAGAGTTTAGTAAGATCTCAGGATATAAGATCAATATACAAAAATCAATTGTTTTTGTATACTAGAAATGAACAGCTTGAAATGAAATTAGGAAGAATTTTTCATTCATAGTAGTATTGAAAGTAATAAAATACTTAGGAATAAATTTAACAAAAGAAGCACAAGACTTGGGCTGAGGAAGATCACAGGTCTAAATAAATGGAGAGATATTCTTTCTTCACGTATTAGAAGACTCAAGTCTTCGTCAAGATGGTGATTCTCCCAGAATTAATCTATAGATTTGATGCAATTCCTATCAAATTTCTAGCAGAACTCTGTAGAAATAGGCAAGTTGATCCTAAAGTTTATATGAAAATGCGAAGGACTCAGAAGAGCTAAAATAATTTCTAAAAGGACAAAATTAGAACAGATACACTACGCCACTTCAAAACTTGCTACAAAGCCCCACTGGTAAAAGATATACTGTAGGCATAAGGATTGAGACACACATCAGTGAAACAGAATTAAGCGTCCAGAAATAAACCCACATATGTATGGACAACTGGCTTTTGACAAAGATGTCAAGACAACTTAACATGAAAAGATTAGTGATTTTAACAAAAGGTGCTGAAACAACTGGATATCCATATGCAAAAAATAATAATAACTTAGACCTATAACTTACATCGTACACACAAGCTACCTCAAAATGCATCATAGGCTTAAACGTAAAAGTTAAAATTACAAAACCACTGGAAGAAAAAATGAGAAAATATTCATGGCCTTGGGTCAGTTCTTAACACAACACCAAAAGCACATAAAAGACACATAAAAGAGAAAATTGATTCCTTGGACTTCATCAAAACTACAGACTTTTGCACTTCAAAAGAGACTATCAAGAAAGTGAAAAGACAAGTCACAGACTGGGGGAGACCATTTGCAAATCTTCTACCTGCTGAAGGACTTGTATCCAGAATATATGAAGAGTTTTAACAACTCAGTAACGACAAGACAAACAACCCAACTGAAAGATGTTCAGAACGTTTAAACAAACATTTCACCAAAGATATACAGGTGGCTAAGAAACCCACGAAGAGATGTATAGTTAAGGATGGAATAAAATGTATGTTTTTAAGACAAGACAAGAAAATTTAAGCAGACCATACTCCCTGCCCTGGGCCCTCCTCAAGAGCAAGAATGTCTGCCTCACCAAAAAGATCATTTTTTTTTTCCTCCTTCCTTCTTTTCCTAGTTCTGTTAGGGTCGTGGTGACCTGCACTCGATTCATACATGTAGAGCTGGAGTGTGTATTTTCGGTGAACTTTACATAAAATGTCAGGGTCATTTTGATGAATAATCCTTTGTCTTGAAAATGTATAGAGCTGTGCCTTCAACTTCTAGCAAGCTGAACAGTCCTCAGAGTTTTCTGAGTTATAATCCTCAGGTTGCCTTGAATAAAATTCTCTATTTCTTCTTTAGATGGACTACTGATTAATTTTTGTTGACATTAGCATCATTAGTTATTAGGGATGCAGATTCAAACCACAGTGAGATATCACTCATCCTACTAGTGGGTATGAGGTCAGCGTTATGAGCAGAATTGTTTCCTCCCAAAATTCATACGTAGAAGCCCAAACCCTCAGGACCTCAGCATGTGACAGGATGTGGAAATATGGTCTTTAAAGAGATAATTAAGTTAAAATGAAGTCATATGGGTGGCCTTAATCCATTCTGACTAGTGTCGTTATAAGAAAAGGAGATTAGGGACTTTCCTGGTGGCGCAGTGGTTAAGAATCCGCCTGCCAATGCAGGGGACATGGGTTCGAGCCCTCGTCGGGGAAGATCCCACATGCTGCAGAGCAGCTAACCCTGTGCTCCACAACTACTGAGCCTGTGCTCTAGAGCCCACGAGTCACAACTACTGAAGCCCACGTGCCTAGAGCCCGTGCTCCGCAGCGAAGAGTAGCCCCCGCTTGCCACAACTAGAGAAAGCCCGCACGCAGCAACAAAGACCCAACACAGCCAATAATGAATTATTTATTTATTTAATTATTTTTAAAAAGCTTAAAAAAAAAAAGGAAAAGGAGATTAGGACACAGATACACACAGAGGAAAGGCCATCTGAAGACACAGGGAGAAGCCGGCCTCTATAAGGCAAGGAGAGGGGCCCAGAGGAAACCAACCCTGCCGACACCTTGATGTCTGACTTCCAACCTCCAGAATCACAAGGAAATAATTCCTGTTGTTTAAGCCACCCGGTCTGTGGTACTTAGTTATGGCAGCCCTAGCGAGCGAATACAGACGGCTGCAGTAAAAAGGAGAGACAGTAACACGCGTCCAGGGCGAGGGCAGGTGGGGGTGAAGCCAAGCCCCTCTGCACCGCTGGTGGGAATGTGAAATGCTGCAGCCACTTTGGAAAAAAGTTAAGACATTTTCTTTAAAAACTACGTGTAAACTACCATACGACCCAGCAATTCCACTCCTAGGTACCTGCCCAAGAGAAATGAAAGCCCTGTGTCCACACAAACACTAGTCCAAGAACGTTGGCAGCAACGCTGTCAACAGTAGACACACCTGGGACAAACAGTCCAGAGCCTGGCGACTGAATAGATCAAACGGGACACATCCGCACCACGGGGCACTAGTCAACAGCAAAAAGGCGTGACACAGCCGCGCCATCGCTCCTCTGCCAGCTGTGAGCCCAGGTGTGGAGCCCCGACCCTGCTGGGCTGAGCCCCGGGGTCCTGAGACCACGGCCCCCGCTCACCTGCTCGCTCGGACCACGCGACTGCGCGGCGGCTGCTCTATGCCCGGCGCTGTGCAGGCCCTGGGCCACAGCGGCTACCGGGAGCCACGGGCTTGTCCTCGGAAAGCGGACAGTCGGGGCTTTGGACGCAGAGACGCGAGGAGGAGGCCCTCTGGGCGGGTGGGGGCCCAACCCAGCTGTGCCTGAACCAAGCGGCCCAAAGGGGGCAAGAGGGCAAGTCTGCGCGCCCGACAACGTGGTGCCTAGGAGCCTGGACATCCCTGGGGGAGGATGCTGGCCAGGGTGTCCGTCCCCTCCCCCGCTCCCCCCCCCCCCGCCTGCAGTGCGGTGGTGTGAGTGTGTGAGGTGTATGTATATGTGTGTGCAGCGTGTGAATGGTGTGTGTGTGAGATGTGTGCCGTGGGTGGATGTGGTGTGCGTGTCTAAGCCAGTGACAGGTGGAGGGGGGGCAGCGCAGCTCCTACGGGCACGCGTGGGAGGGGGGCAGCGGCGGCAGACGCAGTGCTCCCCTCCTCCAGCCTGCATCTCCCTGGCAACAAGGGCAGCCTCGGTCTGGGGCTCGGCCCCTCCCCCGCCGCGCCCCAGCTGAGAAGCGTCTGGAACCGCATCCTTCCTCCGCATCCTTGTCCTGCGACCGCATCCTGCTGCAGCTGCCCGTTGGAGCCGCCTGTGAGCCATTTCCACATTTGTCCTTGCGGAGCGGGGCTGGGGGGAGGGTGTGCGCGTGCGTTGCGCGGGTGTGCGTGGTGGGTGTGCGGGGGTCGCAGGTGTACTGGTGTGTGTGCACGGATGTGCGAGGGGCGTGTGCAGGGGTGGGAGAGTGGCGGGCGGGGGGAACTGCGGCTGACCCGTTGGTGGCCGGCCGGGCAGGGGTCCTCCCCGGGGGTCTCTGCTGACCCGAGCGCAGGAGGTTGTCCTCAGGCCCCCCCGAGGGGCGGCTCGGGTGGGGGCGGGACTGCTGGACATCAGCTCCCCCCGTCCCGTGGTGACTGCAGCCCCCTCCCCGCGAGCCAGCTCCACCTCTGCAGGTCTGAGAGAGCCAGTGGGAGCTGGGCGTCCCGAGGTGGGGAAGGGGTGCCAGTTCCAGGACTGGTTCAGCGCTACCTGAGGGAGTGGGGGAGGCAGAAGGGGCTTCCGACGGACCAGATCACGAAGCGCTGCCGGCAACGGCACGGTGGTGGCGGAGGGGAGTGAGGCTGCGTGGCAGGCGGGACGTGGCCAAGAAGCGGGGAGCGGGCATTTGTCCAGAACCGCCTGCCGCGGGCTCTCGGTGCGGAGCCACAGGTGGCTGGTACTTGGGACGCTGAGGCGGGGGGCAGACCTGCGCCTCCCCCACCTGCCCCGCTCGCCTGGGCCTCTCAGGGCTGGGCTGGCGCCTGCAGTCCAGCTGCCCTTGAACCGGCAGTCAAACCCCCCATCGGCCTGCAGGGCAACGGGTGGGAGCGCACCTGGGTGGGCGTTGCGGCTGGGCCTGGAAGGGGCGGCGCGGGGGCGGGGGCCTCGCGGGGTTCGGCAAAGCGCGCAGGCCCCCCGCGCTCCGTTGTCACACGCACGCCCGATGCGCACAGGACGCTCGTGCCCGCCCGCACATGCAGGCGCCGGTGCGTACCTCCTAGTGACGCAGCATCGCAGGGTGGCGTATGTGTGAAAGCGAGTCTGTGACGCGACCTGCAGCCGCGCTTCCTGAAGGCTTTCAGCTGAGGGTCCGTGCCCTCCCGTCCAGCCACGCATCGCAGCCTCAGCGCCGCCTCACTGCTCAACCTGTGCCCCCTCCCCAGGCCTCGTAGAGGAGACGTACACCGCCCCACACCCCAGCCCAGCAGCCTGCGGCGAGCGGGGAGCAGCTGATCCGCTGTCGAAGGCACAATTACAGCGCAGGGTGGAGGGAGGGGGCCGGCGGGAGGAGTAGGGAAGACCCCTCCCATTCCACGGAGCTATGTGTCTGTCGTGTGAATGAGCCCAGCCTGCCTGCCCAGAGGGTCTGCATGACTCAGGCAGGGAAAGGAATTTTGCGGGGGGGGGGGGGGGTTGCCAGATGCAGCCCAGCCCCTACCCCAGCATTCTGCCTGGAGCAAGGCGCCTGGAGCCAGACGCAGAGGGTCCGTTGGGCCCCCAGGTCTTCTTTTCTTCAAGAAGACGTGTCATTGCCTGCCTGTCTCTGTTGCCATGGAAACCCAAGATGATGTAACGTGGACGTCATGCAGAGGCAGAGGAGTTGGAGCTTACGTTTGGCTTAAAGGGAACCCAGAGGCGGAGCTCGTATGGGTAGGGGCCTCCTGCGGGGGAGGAGGGGGAGACCTCGGCCTTCCGCCTTCCAGGGCGCGCGGCCACCAAGCTGAGATTGACAGGTTTGCGGGGGTGGGGGCTGCGCCCCCTCTGCCCCTCCCGGCTCCTGTCTGTAAACCGCAGGTTGGGTTTGAGAGTCGCGGGGCGTCTGCTGCGTGAAGGCCCCCAGGTCCCTGCCCCTGGATGGCACCCTCTCCAACCCCTCGCCAAGCTCCCCTCAAGGCCGGGGCGCTTGCTGTCCCCACCTCGCACAGCCCTCCCCTGCAGTCCCCGGTCGTTCCCCCCGCCCCCTCTGCGGCCCCCTCTCGGCGGCGGCTTTCATCTCTATTTTCTTCTTCGCACTGGATCGCCCGACCTTTTTTTATTTATATGTTGATGGCTCCTTGCCCATCTCTGCCTCGTGGAGCGTGGACGTCATATAAGCGCTGTACGAGCGGAGAATGACAGATGACCCGCCCGTCTGGGGCAGGTGCCCAGGTACCCGGACGTCATCCACCGGCCCGAGCCCCGGCCAGGCCTCGACCCGCCTCAGGAAGAGCACACCGCCCCAGCCTGGGGTGGGTGGGGAGTGGGGACGCTTTGCCGGTCTGTACGGCCCGGGCAAGGCGCGCACATCCAGGGAAGGGCGCCGGCTCAAGACCCTAAGGGAACCCTCCTCCGCGGGCGCCTGGGGAGTGAGTCCACGATGAGGCGGCCCCTCTCCCAGCCTGGGCCGGGGGCTTCCTGCCCTCCCCACAGTGGCCGCCCCGAGCCTCCCTGCCCAGCGCCTCCCACACGTCCTGCAGGTCTGTCTGGCTCTGCCGCTGGCAGGGGCTCCCCCTCTGCGTTCCCACCTGGCCTGCCCGCACCGGAACCCACAGCAGGGCCTGGCTGCCGGGGTTTGAGTGAGGGCCTGGCAAGCACCGGCGGTGGTGGAGCTGATGCCCAGAAGGGAGCAACTAAGCCCATGTGCCGCAACTACTGAGCCCATGTGCCGCAACTACTGAGCCCATGTGCCACAACTACTGAAGCCCGCGTGCCTAGAGCCTGTACTCCACAACAAGAGAAGCCACCGCAACGGGAAGCCCATGCACTGCAATGAGAATAGCCCCCGCTCGTTGCAACTAGAGAAAGCCCGCGTGCAGCAACAAAGACCCAATGCAGCCAAAAATAAATAAAATAAAATAAAATAAATAAATTTATTTTAAAAATACATAACTATTGATATATTTTTTAAAAATTCACACAAAAAATTCACCTTGGAATTTTGATTGGGATTTATTGATTTTATAGCTACACTTTGAAGGGAAATGACGTTTTTAAACATGGAAACTTCCAAAATCCATGACCATATCTTTCTGCATTTATTTAAGGAATTTAGGAGTTATTTGGTCTCAGTCAATAATGTCTTTTTTAAAAAAATATTTATTTATTTAGGCTGCACAGGGTCTTAGTTGTGGCATGCAGGCTTCTTAGTTGTGGCAGACATGCGGGATCTAGTTCCCTAACCAGGGATCAAACCTGGGTCCCCTGCATTGGGAGCATGGAGCCTTACCCATGGGACCACCAGGGAAGTCCCAGTCAATAATGTCTTGACAGAAGTTTTCTCTGTTTTTCCACAGGGAGGTCCTTCTAATCTCTTCTTAGACCTGCTCCTGAGCATTGGATATTTCTGATACTGTTTAAGTAGAATCTCTCAACAAATTATGTTTTAATTTTTTGTCACTGATACGTAGAAACAGGATTGATTCCTGAATACCTTAAACCCATCAACTCTGCTGAACTCACTTTCCAATCCATATAATTTATATGCAGATTCTTTTAGATTTTCTACACACACAAGATGCTTTCTCTGTGAATAATGAGAGTCTTACCTAATCTCATCCAGGCTTTGTACCTCTTACTTCTTTTTCCTGCCCTATGACTTGGCTAGGACCTCTATAAATCACCATCATTTATAGAACTGATAATAAAGGGCCTTGTATCTCCCTCCCTTTTTTTTTTTTTTTGGCTGTGCCGCGCAGCTTGTGCGATCTTAGTTCCCAGACCAGGGATTGAACTGGGCCCTCGACAGTGAAAGCGTGAAGTCCTAACCACTGGACCACCAGGGAATTCCAATAGATTTTTTAAAATAGTAAACAAATGTTGACTCTTACCAGATACTTTTTCAGCTACTATTGAAACTGATCAGATCATTTTTCTTCTTTATTCTGTTCACATGATGAAAATAATGATTGCTTTTCAGATGTGAAATTTCCAGAATACAGCCAGCCTTTTAATATCTTGCTGGATTCCACACGCTTGCACTTTATCTGGGGCCTTGGCACTGGTGTTGGTGGGCAGCATGGCCTGCGAGGTCTTCTGTCTCGTTGTCCTTGCCGAGTTCTGAGATAGAGGTCGTGCTGCCTTCACAAGCTGGGGTGTGCTCCCTTGTTCTTTCCTCTGGATGAGTTTTGTATGAAATTTGCATTATTTCCTCCTTAAGTGATTGGTAGAATCCAGGGGTGATTCTGCCTGGGCCTGGAGTTCTTTGTTGGAAGATTTTAACAACAGATTTAATTTCTTAGTGGACATGGGACCATTTCTTTCTCCTTTTGATTGACTGAGTATATTTTGTGGTTCTGTTTTTTCAGTTTCAAGTCATTTGCTGTGTTCCTTTTCTCTTATCGGTCAGCCTAGAAGTGAAACCATCTTGACCTCCCCCGGGAAGCTTTGCGCTCCTCCAAGCCATGCAGGTCCCTCCCCCCTCCTCCCTGCCCCCCACTCCTGTTCTTGTCGGGGCGTCCAGCTCCCCAGATGGTCCCGTCCACGTACACCATTACTGCCATGCTCTGTGCAGTTCGCTCTTGGATTCGTTCACCAGCATCCTCTTTCTGTAGCTCTTTGTTACTTCCTGCATCTCCAGTAGGGTTGCCAGATAAAACGTAGGACACCCAGTTAAATTTGAATTTCAGATAGACAATACTTTTTAGTATAAGTATGTCCCTGTATTGCATATTACATGGATATATCATAAAAAGCAAAAGCATCCGTTGCTTATCTGAAATTCAGATTTAACCTGGCGTACTGTACTTTTATTTGCTAAGTCTGGCCACCCTACTCTCCAGGCTTCTATCTGGGATTGTTTTCTGTTGGTTGCTGCCCTTAGAATGTCTCCTGGAGCAGGTGGGCCAGTGGAAGACTCTGCCAGGCAGTCCCAGTCAGAGGCACTATCGCCTGCACGGCTGTGGGGGCCAAAGGGAGTCCAGTGGGCAGGAAGGGACTAGAATCCTGTGGCTGGACTCACCCGGTTTGTCCTGGGGAGGTTGGCCTGGCCGCCCACGGCCCGACCCACCTCTGGCGTGAGGAGCATCAGGGCCAGCCTGGGGCCCTCTCACTCCAGAGCCAGCTGGTGTGGACATCCGTTCGGTGGCCAGTGACCCTGTGTCTGCCTCTGGACAGGACGAGGACTGCCATCCACCATGGTGAAGCTGAACTGCAGCTTCTCGGGGAAGACAGGCTCCGGGGACGCGGCTACCATGGACAGCGTCCCTCTCATCAGCCCCCTGGACGTCAGCCAGCTACAACCTGCGTTCTCCGACCAGGTGAGGGGCCTGGGCCGGCGTGGAGGCCTGTCTCATCTTGCCCTGGAAACACATGGGCGTTAGCGAGGTGGCTCTAGGTGTGGCCTCCTCTAAGGGGCAGCTGAGCGAGCGGAGGAAGGGCCAGGCTGAGGCTGCTGTGTGACCCGGTCGGCTCCCCCCGCCACCCAGAACTGCCCTTTCCTCATCTGCAACCAGGGTAAAACTGGCCACGGGTGGTGGTGAGGATTCACATGCTCTCACAGACAGTGCCCAGCTTGCCTGCTGTCCAGCAGGGGCTCAGCCGCAAAAACTACCCCCCTTCCTCTGCTGGGGGTGCTCTTTCTTGGACTGCGGCCTGAGATGAGGTCCTTGGGCAAGGGGTGGGTGGAGGGGGAGCTCTCAGGAGGAACCTGTCAGAAGCAGAGCTCAGCTCAGGCACAGCCCTGCCTGACCCCACCGGAGCTCTGGAGAGTGAATGGCACGGAGAGTTGTCCCAGCCTGAGGCCCCTGTCAGCCACTGACGAGGGCAGGGGGCACTTCCCAGCATTGCTCCCATGAGTCGAGGGCAGTTCTCCAGCGATCTGTGTGGGCTTCGACCATGCCTGCTACCGTTCTGGACCTGGTTCCCAAAGGGAAGGCTCAGTGGTGGGCTTCCTGGAGGAGGGGGCCAAGCTGTGGTGCCATCGAAGAGGAAGCTTCTGGCAGGGACAGCTAGTGTCCTCAGAGCTGAAGGCAACCAGCAGACATAGGGGCTCTTTCCATCATCTGGCCAGGCCCTGGGCTGGCACGGCTCTGGCCGACTTCCAGTGTCCCCTTCCCTTGGTGTCAGCTTGTAGCCACTAGAGCCCTGCCACTAGCACCCACACCACTGCGGGCAGCTGACCCCTGCCCCCTTTCCCTCCCAGCCCTCCTAGTTCAGGGTCCTCCTGCATTATTTCTTCCCACAGGTTGTCATTAAGACACAGACGGAATACCAGCTGTCCTCCGGGGACCAGCCGACAAAGTTCTCCGACCTGGAGGCCCAGAAGCTGGGCGGTGGCCACCCGGAGGATGCACGTGGCAGGGTAACCCAACCCTCCCCGCCAGTTCCATGGGGAGTCAGGGCAGGGGAGGTGGAGAGGCAGCTGCAAGCTATGGGAACCCAGGCTCTGGGCTGGGTGGGCCGGGGGGCCCTCGGTCAGGGTCCTGCTCTCAGTAGAGCTGGACAGGGAATCACCCCATGAGAGGTAGGGGTCGGGCCTGGGCAGCACCGGGCTCCTGCCAGCCTCCCCGCTGCTGCGGTAACATGGGGTGAGGGCAGCCGCCGCCCTCAGAGGCGCTCCTGGCGGGAGACGCAGTGCCTGTTCGCGCCCTGCGCCCTTTCCCAAGTGGGTCGTTTGTCTCTTCCTCGGTGACTGCGGGATTCCCGTATACGATGGAGACACACTTTTCCTGCTGTGTCTCTGACAAATGTGTTTTCCCTTCCTCTTCTAGCTCTTCAGCTTACTAATGGAGGCTTTTTGATAAGTTTTAGTGTACCATTTCTAAAGCCTTTCATTTCTCAGCAGTAACTCTGCCCCTTTCCCCTTTCCCCATCCTTTCTGAGAGGCCGGTGAGCCCTGGGCTGTGTGCGCGATGGGCGCCGGCCCTGAGGTTCGCGGCCCGGGCCCTGCGCAGCCTCACCCCCCCACCTCTCCTCTCCGCACCTGCCCACCCCCCAGATGCCCACAGGGCGGATGATCGCCTTCACCATGGCGCTCATGGGCTGCCTCCTGATCATGTACAAGGCCATCTGGTACGACCAGTTCAGCTGCCCCGATGGCTTCCTGCTTCGGGTAAGGCCGGTGGATTGGGCACCGGGGCTGGGAAGGGCAGTCGCGCCCTGCAGACAGAGTGCCAGGGAGGGTCCCAGGGGGTGTCCTGTGGAAGGACGGGGTGCCTCGCCTCCTCTCCCCCAAGCTACCCCCAGGAGGGTTGGTCTGGGGCGTTCTCAGCTCTGCGGGAACGTGACCTGCAAAGGCCCTCAAGCCCCGTCACCTCCCAGGTATATTCAAGTCCTATCTTTAGAAAAATTAAAAGAAATGGTGTTTTAGCGAGAGGTTTTCTCTTCCTGTAATTTAAAAAGTAAAGCGTAAGGAAGGAGGTCCAGGTGGAGGGAAGTCTCCCTCACTTGCATGTGGCATGTTTCTATGTCACAGGATGTTAAGGTTTTCTCTATGCTTGGAAAGTGTTTCTCATCCTTGTTTCTTTTCTCTCAGCTTTGCTTATGGTGACGTTTACCATTTTCAGTGTATTTTTTCAAGACTCTAAGTTTTCAGTAGATAAATCCTCCCCCTTTCCCCATGATTTCCTAGAGGGAAGCGCTCCCCCCACAGAGGCCACAAGCCCTCACTGTACTTCCAGGGGTGCACCGGGCTGCTACCGCCCCTCACTCACTGGGATCCCCTCGGGGGCCCGCGGGGTGGGGGCGGGCCGCGGGGCACTCGCCGAGCCCCCTCCCCTTCACTCGGGAGGAGGCCACGGCCACCGGTGCGTTCCGAGAAGGGCTGGCTCTCTGGGGAGCCTCCAGTTCTGAATTGGAGGCCGATCCCTGATGGCTTGAAATTACGGCAGAAATCAGTGTATTTAGGGGCACTGTCTACAGTATGACCGAACTGCTCAAAAGCAGAAGGGACGGGAAGGGACGGGAAGGCCCAGAGGTGACCGCCCGCCCGCGGGTGGCCCACGGACGCGGCTCCCGCATCGCGGCTGATGCCACTGAGAAAAAACGCACCCCACTTTGCACACCCGAGCCCAGGGGCGCAGCAACCACACCTCTCCCCCCCACCCCGCCCCTGACCGGCCCGCTTCCGCAGCACAAGATCTGCACCCCGCTGACCCTGGAGATGTACTACACCGAGCTGGACCCCGAGCACCACCGCAGCCTCCTGGCGGCCATCGGGGCCTACCCAGTGGGCCGCAAGCACGGCACGGAGACCCCGTGGCTGTCCGCGAGCTACCACGCCTTCAAGGAGGCGCCCAAGGCGCACAAGACGCCTGCCCGCGCGGCCATGGCGGCGGTCACCGAGCCCTCGCGGAAGCCCTCGGGGAAGCCCTCGGGGAAGCCCTCCGGGGAGGCCTCGGCGCCTGGCGAGAAGGAGGCGGCGCAGAAGGTGGAGGGGAGCGCGCCGCCCCCAGCCCCCCAGTGATGGCCTCCGGCCTCCTGGCCGCAGCCCGTCCGGGTAGGTGGGACCCTCCTCCCTATCCGCCGCCCCCCACCCCGGGGGGGCGGGTCGCCGGCCCGGTCTGCCGGAGGCGTACTCAGGGCTGCTGTCCGCCCTGGCGACCCCTGTGACCGCGTGAGGGTCTCGGGCAGGGAGCAGGGACGAGGGCGTGGGCAGGGCAGGATGGGGGATGGGGGGCGTGGGCAAGGCGCGGGGGTCGGGGACCGGAGTGTGGGCGGGGCGGGGTCGGGTGGACTGGAGGCGGGAGGGCGGAGTTCAGCCTCCGTTCTTCGCACGCAGGTGGGCGGGGTGGTCGTGCGCCCCCCCCCCAACTTGCCCGGCCTCACCCCTGCTCCCCTCTGTCTTCGCAGCGTCCCACGCCGGCACCTGTGACCGCCCTCGCCCCACGCTCCCCGCTCTGTGGTCGCCGTGGTCGCCGTGGTCGCGCCCCTGCTCCCAGGCACCCTCGCTGACGCCCCCCGCCCCGTGAGCCTCTGGCTCTGTCGCTTTTCTCTGAGTAAAGATTCACCTCCACCTGGATCTCGCGCTTCCCTGAGCATCCTCGGTTCTCCGGCCTTTTTCCTGACCCCCCAACCCCATTCGGGCGAGGGCCCGAATTCTGTCCCCCGTTGCCCAGCGTTTCTCAAGCTTTAAAGCTCAATTTAAAAGCATTTATTAACCTAGTAACCTTTGTATATGTCTTCACTTATTCTTTAATTAATACGCCATTAATTTATACATTTAATACATTGAATCTCTCTAAACTTTTAAAGACATTTCCCGGAAGTGACAAACTTCATTAATTAGATTCCCTGTGGGTCTCATACCCCAGGAGCCCCCTGAGCATCTAACAGCGCGGACCGCACCCGCCTGACACCGCGAGGTCGGAGTTAGTCAGAGCTTAAACTGAAATTCTCTCACCTCCTGGAAGTAAAACCCAGGATTGCTGAGATGAAATTTAAGCCATTTCAAGTTAAAATGAGCTGCCTGTGCTACATCCTCTTAAGACTTTCCCGGGTTTTCAGCAGCAAACAGGAACTGACGCTGCTCGCACCACTTCTGGGCGAACCTGAGCCAAGAGGGGCAGCGAGAGCAGGGCTCCACCCTCCCCGCGCCGTCTGCAGGGTCCCGCGGCCCACCTCGCCGCACCAGGACAGGCTCCTGGGATGGACCCGGGCCAAGAGGGCCGTGGGTTCTGGCCAGTGTCAGGGTGTGGGCTGGGTGGCCTGCCCGGCCCGCTGCAGTAGCCCCGGCCGCACAGTGTGGCCCGCAGAGGTAGCAGCTGTCCTGGGTGTTGAACTGGGGTGGGGGCTCCTGGCTTGTGTTTTGAGTGGACTCCCGTCAGAACCGGCCTCCAGAACCCGCCTGGCTGTGGCTGTGTCCCCGGGTGGGACGTCCCGCCTCAGGGTTCCTGCCATTCACCTAGCAGCTGGGGATCGGAGGGCGGGGTCCTCGGCCAGAGAAGAGAGTCAGCCGCAGCCCTGCCACGGGGGGCTGCACAGTCTCTTGGGGCCAGACCCCTGAAAACTCAGTTTCCTTGTCTGTAAAATGGGGACCCAGGCAAGCTGGCGCCTGTGGGGTTGCTGGGACAGGGCCCCTCTCACGAATGTGGGTTCCCTCGCTCTGGAACAAGGCTCTCTGTGCCCCTGGGGTCACCCAGGCTCCGCTGGGCAGCGCCAACATCAACCCGCTCCCAGGGTACCTTCTGCAACCCGCCCCACCAAGGGCATCCTGCTGAGGGACCCCTCCCCCCACTGCTGCCACCCTCATGGCCAACCCCGTCACCTGCGTGGACCCCTTGCAGCAACACGCAGCTCCGCCATCTCCTTGGCCAAAGTGACTCTCAACTACCCTGGACCCCAAGACCTGTGGAGACGCTTCTCAGCGAGGCGGTTAGGACCTGCCCTCACACTCCGTCCCAGCTGGGCCTGGTGCCCCCCGGCCCCGCCCAGGTCTCCCCTCTAGGGAGGACCTCTGGGGAGAGCGCCTGGCTCATGGCCTCGACCCAGTGCTCAGGACGTGCAGAGCAGGTACAGGACAGCCCTCTGCTGTCAGGACCCCCACCCTGTCCCTTTGGGGGAGGATCCTGGCGAGGGCAGCTCCGGCCCATCCCCACTGTCCATGGTAAGGCTCACCTGACCCACAGGGCAGAGCCCAGCCAGGTGGAGGGTCAGTGGAGGGGCCTAGGAAGTCTTGGGGATGTCAGGAGGTCCTAAAAGGCCCTGGAGGGTCGTATGGGGCCCTGGGGACAGTCCATTCAGAGCTTCAGGTCACCCCTGCTGAATCCAGGCCTGAGCTGGGACGGGGGTCACCAGGGTGTGGCAGCCTCATCCTGGAGGCCTTCCTCTCCTGTCTCATGGGAAACTGCGGGGCTGAAGGGGGTGCTGCTGCAGAGGCCCCGTGGGGTGGCTGCCGGCGGGTGGCGTGCCAGGACGCAGGGCCGGCCTCGGACAGCTGCGGGAGCACCTGGTGACCAGCAGCCTTGTGAGGGGGGTCCCAGCACTGGTTAGGGCCTCAGCCCCTCCCTGGGGCTCGCAGGCCCCAGCCCGCCTGAGGTCACCCCACTGAGAGCCAGTCCAGGACCCAGCAGAGGAGCTTCCTGGGGCGTCTGCAGGGAAGGCAGCAGGAGCCCTCACTGTTCCGAGGCTCCTTCGTGCGCACAGGTAGGCCTCCGCCTACATGTGGGCGTGTGCAGGTTACATGTGGGTACGTGTGCATACATGTGGGCATGTGCGGATACATGTGGGTGGGTGTGCATACATGTGGGCATGTGCGGATACATGTGGGTGCGTGCGCACGGCTAGGCCTCCGCCCCAGGTCCACGGAGCCTGCACCTGCACCCTCACCTGCCCGGGGTGGTGAGATGGGGGTTCGTACTGGGGCAGACAGAGGAGGTTGGGCACTCAGGGGCCTCTCCTCCTGCCTCCACCGTGAAAGCCCTGCTCCTGGGTGACCCCAACCACCGACCACTGGAGCGGGTGGCAAGGCCGAGGGGTCAGAGCAAGCAGTGTGACCCTGGGCAGCCCTGAGTCCAGGCTGCGGGGAGGTGGGCAGGCTTCCTGGCATTCTGGAGTGGCAGGCCTGGGTCCCACGGCCCTGGAGTGGGTGCTGGGGGCTGGCCAGCCTGGGGCCCCCCAGACCCAGGTCCCCGGCGGGCACTCTGGGGGGATCACTTCTCCAGGTCTAGTGCCGCCACTGCCTGGAGCTACCTGGCCCCAGTGCGGGGATCTGTGCCGTACTGCGGGTGGCCAGGCCCCGAGAGCTGGAGCAGGGCTGGCTGAGGCAGGGCCTGCCTGCCCCGGGCACAATCCAGAAGAGGCTTGGATTTCCCACAGCCCATGTTACAGATAATGGTCCCATAGAAAGGCTTGTTTAAACGTTTCCCCTTTCTTATTGCACAAATGTGCTATTTCATGACAAAAAAGTCCGGCCTTTTGAAGTGACAGACTGCCCTTGTTTTTGTCCGTCTGCCCATCTCTCAGCTGCACGGCTCGGTGCTACTGGGCAGGAATGCCAATGTCATCAGTGGTGTGCCCGAGGAGCCAAGGGGCCATGCATTTGCATACGTGTGGGTGTGTGGGCATACGTGTGGGTGCATGTGGGCATACATGTGGGCATGTGCGGATACATGTGGGTGCGTTCGCACAGGTAGGCCTCCGCCCCCGGTCCCAGGCGCTGCCTCCCAGGGCTCCCTGTGCTGCCCCCAGGAGTCTGGTCCCTAAAGGCTGCCCAGCTGCCCAGCTCTGCGCCCAGGGCTCCTGTGCTCTCTGGCACAGATGCATTCTGGGCACTGAGTGGACCCTCGGCCTGGGCAGGCGTGGCCAGTGTGGCCTGGGGTCGGCCTCTCTGTAACTGTGGGTGCCACCTGTGCAGTCCGAGAGCCAGTTTTGGCCTGGAGCAGGGGTGGATGGACCCATGCTGAGGCTCTGCTGGGGATGGAGGACCCAGTGGGGTCTGGGGGGGGAGGTTGCTGGAAGGCAGCAGGAGCCCCCACTGTTCCGAGGCTCCTTCTCCATGTGAGGCCCAGACGGTGCCCTTCCTTGGGCATCTCAGAGGCCAGGTGCTGGGACCCTCGGGGTGAGCCTTGCTGCTAAGCACCATCCCCTAGAACGTTCCGGCGCCCAAGCCACCCAGCAGGCTCTGGGGCTCACAGGACACTCCCCTCTTTGGCTGTGCCCATCACCACGTCCTGGCCATGCTGCTTCCCCATCAGCCCCCAACCCTTAAATTTGCAGGGGGGCCAGGCCCCACGGGCCACGGAGAGGCTGTGTCAGGGCCCACCTCTGGGGCCCCCGAGGTCCGGCTCCTGCCTGGCGCCTTTGCTCACGCTGCCCCCCTACCCAGAGCCTCCTCTTCTCTGTCTCTCACACTGCTGGTCAGTCTCCTCTGGAGCGGGAGCCTCTCTGTGCGATCCTGGCCCCAGGATGGCTGTGACCAGTACAGCCTCTGTGCCAGCCTCCAGCAAGACACTCGTGTTATGATTTCGTTCAATTAACCCTTGTTAAGTGGAGCACAGGGTGCTGGATGGTGAGCCAGGTTCAACAACAGACCACAAGAGACAATGAAACAGGCGAGTTTATTGCTCGCAGGGGAGGTCAGGCAGGCAGGCGGGACCAGAGCACGGGCTTGCATCAGGGGCCACGGGGGCAGTGCTTTGGGGTCCCTGGGCTGGGCCGGATTGGTCAATTCAAACCAAAAGAGTGGGGTTTTGGTCCACCCTGGGGGTCTCATCTAAGGGGCGCCAGGGGAAGGCAGGCCAGGGAGGGAGGGCGCTGTGGCTCACAGGGCTGCTGGGAAGGCCCCTCGGGAGCCTGCACTGGCCTGTGGCTCTGGGGCTGCTGTCCGCGGCCTGCACTTGCTGATTGCAAGGCTGCCGGCCAAACGAAGTGGCTCCGGGGCCACGATACCACACAGGATCTTAGCTAAGCTCTCGCCAGCACAGCACCTGGCCGCGGGCCGGGGCTCCCCGAGGAGGGCCAGGAACTTCTGCCAGCTGCTCATCTACAGATCGGTAAACTGAGGCCCAGGACAGAGCCCCAGGGCCACTATGCACCTCCAACGTCCTGCCCTGGTGCGTAGGGACCTCTGGGGACCCCAGCCAGAGTCCTGCTCCCCTGGGGGCACAGAGCGACGGGAGCCACTCCGCTCAGCCAGGACTCTCAGGTTGCCCGGCTATCCCCACACCCAGAACCAGTTCGCGCTCCAAGGCTGCTCTCTCGGGGATGAACAGCGTCAGCAGAAGCGGAGCCAGCCTGCAGGGGCAGCGCCGGTGGATGGACCGCCCCCTGCTCCAGGGGGCGTCGCTGCAGCCCCAAGCACGCCCTCCACCCGAAGGGGAAGGAGAAGCAGAAGCCACCAGGTCTGCAGTTAGGAGCTGGGGCGGAGCTGGAGGGGAGGCCACGGGCAGAAAGGGCGCCCGGTCTGCAGTCAGTCCTGCTCTGGTCTGGCAGG
Source organism: Balaenoptera borealis (assembly GCF_965194805.1). Classification (NCBI taxonomy): domain Eukaryota; kingdom Metazoa; phylum Chordata; class Mammalia; order Artiodactyla; family Balaenopteridae; genus Balaenoptera; species Balaenoptera borealis. The sequence goes on along the minus strand of NC_138874.1, from coordinate 117,867,384 downwards.
ACGCAGGGGCCTGAGGGCCGCCACGCTCGGCACAGGGGACCAAGGGGAGAGGCCTGCGTGCACCAGCCAGGGCTCAGCACAGCCCCGTCTGCAGGGCCCTCCAGCCGTCACACAGGTTTAACCCCGAGCCCCCCGAGTCTCTTCAGCTGCAGAGAGACGAACTGGCAGAAGCACAGGCCCAGCTCCACTTGGCCCGGGGCCCCCGCGGCGTCCTCGCAGTGGGGGCGGTGTGCGTGGGCCAGGCAGCAGGTGTAGCTGGGCGAGAACGGCAGCAGGGCCTCCTGGAACAGGGCCTCGCCCTCGGGGGCGCCCAGGAGGGCCCGCCTGCAGTCCCCCAGCAGCACGTACACGAAGCAGGGTCTGTTCCTGGTCTCGCAGCCCGTCAGCGCCGAGTGCGGTGCCCGCAGCAGGCTGGCCTCCCCAGCTCTGCGGACCAGCTCCCGCGTCTTCCTCTTGGAAGACCTTCGGAACCAGCACAGGGCGTTAACACTGAAGACCATGAGGACGGGGCAGAAAAATGCATTGGCGGTGATCAGGAGGAACCGCTGAGCTGGGTGGCGTTCCCTGAGCCCTAAAAGCAAGGGGAGGAACAGTGATGCCGAGGAGAGAAGAATCAGGACGATGCCAAGTGTGATCCTGCAGCCCCGGTACGGCAGGCAGGACGCGGGCGACCGAGCTCCGCTCACGGTGCCCGTGGCGTGCGTGTGCACCTCGGGGTCCTCCAGCACCTCCTTCAAGGGGTCCGGGACACCCAGGGTGCTGAAGGTGCCCACCTTCCACGAGGGCAGGTTGCCCCTGTTGACACAGTCCAGGGTCAGCAGGTGTCCCCGCTGTAGAGCGTGGGGGCCGAGCGCAGGGCCGGGGCGCGCCACACAGCGGCTGGGGAGGCACAGGAGCTGCGCCTCCTTCGGGTAGAAGCGGCCGTCCGCAGCCTCCAGGCAGGTCAGGCTGAGGTGCAGCGGGACCCGGCAGGCCCTCCGTACGACCGGGATGACCGGCTTCCCCTCCAGGCAGGAGCCCAAGAGGGACAGTCGGCCTCCAGCAGCCACCGCCGGCTCTGCACGAAGCCCCGGCTCTGCTGGATGCAGTCTGCCACGTTCTCCAGCGCGTTCCTGCCCGGCGTGGAGTCCCGCTCGTGCAGGCAGACCCTCAGCCCCGCGTGGTCCGCCTCCAAGGGACTGAGGAGCCCGCAGGTCCACGTGGCGTCCAAGCCGCTGTAACTCACAAACAAGTGGGACTTCTCGCTTGGCCTCAGTGGGGGGATGGCCAGGGCCACGCCTTCCTCCCTGGGACTGGAACCCATGGGCGCTGCCCCGAATCTGCCTCTGGTCCCTGCGGAGAAAACTGCCCTTAGGCTGAAAGAGACCAAGACAGACAGGCTGACTGTGCAGACAGACTACGGCCGACCATCAATAGAGGTGAAGCCGCAGTCACGACCAGCCGCTACCAGCCCGGGAAGCCGCAAACCACCCAAACCCACCAGGACATGGCCAACGACTGTCACTCTTCCCCCTTCCAACTCGGGACCCACCAGAGAGAGTCGCAACGCTCCCCTAACTAACCTCCAGGACCCAGCCTCCCAGGGCAGCCTGAGCCCCCTTCCCACTAGGAAGCCTCCTACTCCCCGCCCTGCCAAACCCCAGTGACCTGGACCCCACTCCAGCATGCCCTGGGCAACCAGCCTCTGCTGTGCCCACCTGGGGGTCTCTGGCGACGTCCACAGGACATCTAGCTCCAAAAGGGTTGGGGCTTACAGTGGCCACACCTTCTAGTCACCTGTGACTCATGTGTCAGTGGTCATGGGAGGTTGAATGTCTGTGTCCCCTCCCAGACTTCTTGTGTTGAGATCCTAACCCCCAAGGTGATGGTCTAAGGAGGCGGGGCCTTTGGGAAGCGACGAGGTCACCAGGTGGAACCCCCATGATGGGGTCAGTGTCCTTATAAAAAAGACCCCAGAGGGCTCCCCCAGCCCACAAGAGGACCCAGCGTCTAGGAGCCAGCAAGCGGGCCTCAGGGAACCACACCACGCAGCCCCTGGTCTGCGGGGCCTCCAGCCTCTGGAGCGGTGGGACGTGACCGTGTGTTGTGTAAGCACCTCCCGCGGTGTGGTGCGGTGCAGCTGAGTGGACTGGGCCGGGCCCCACCCCACAGCACGTCCAGGAAGGGCGGCCACGCTGTCCAGGGCACTAGACCTCCTCTGCTCTGCACACACCCTCCCGTCGAGATGCCGCTGCTCCAATTCAGTGAGCGGAGGGCTGAGCTTGAACTGCCCTTACTTGGGTCCGTCTGCTTGTCTCTAAGGGCACCACCTCCCCAGGACTCAATCGTGGGAGCTTTCGCACGTGCCCACGGCCAGCCGTGGTGACCCCAGCAAGCGGCCCTCCTGCTGGAGCCCTGCAAACCCGCAGACGTGAGGTGGGTTGTGACCTCCCTGCAGCCGGGGGCCCCCAGCTGAGACCCCTCCCCACCTGGGTGGGCAGGGTGGGGTCACGAGGGCTGGGCCAGCCCTGCAAGGCCCGTGTGGTCTAGCCAGCAGCTCCAGGAAACGGTCTCCCCACTCCCCCTTCCACAGGGACCCCTGACGCCGCCTGCCCTGCGGCAGGAAGGCACCACACCTTCCTGGCTAGCAAGCCCTTGTGCCGCGGCCGTCCCCTCCTGGAGGTGGCAGCTGAGCGTCAAGGCAGGAGGCTCTGAGGGACACGGTGGGAGAGCCTGGCGCTCAGGGTCGTGTCCCCCACCCGCCCCCCAGGTCCTCTCACCTGCACTCCCAAGTGGGGAAGGGCGCTCCCTCCACAGCGTCCAGGCGTCCAGGAGGCGGAGGCCACCGCCGTGCTGTCCTGGGCACCAGCGGTCTGAATATTGCACTCACGCTGCCCGCTCCTCACCCCAGTCCTCCGAGGAGGCCTGGGGGCAGCCGGGGATGCTCCCCCAGACAGAAGGAAGCCTTCAGCCAACACTTTCTGAAGGCATCTCTGCTAAAGCTAACAAACAGCGAGAAAATGAAAGAAGGGAGCAGATGAAGGAAGGAGGGGTTGAGGTGCTGGGAAGAGGCACGGGCTGGACCCGGACGCCTGGGAGGCAGGATGGCCAGGGTTCTCCCGAAATCCGTCTGATGGTGGTGCCAGGTGATCAGGGCGCCCTGGCGGAGCCCCGTGCTTTCCCGGGGCTGGGCCAGGCCCTCCGGCTGGAAGCAGTGACGGGAAGGGCTGGGGTGACCGCTTTCAGGGGGGCAGGCCTGGCGGGGTTCAGGGGTGGGAGTGCACCCTCGCTGCCCTGGGGCTGACTGCCCCTCCAAGGGGAGATCCCAGCTGCTGGGTGACCCTCCCCACACAGCCGCACTCTCCTCCAGTAACTTCCCCGGCCCCTGGGGCCCAGGGCAGCGGGCAGCCGCACCCTCCTGTGGCTTCCGGAAGCCCACCTGGCCCCTTCAGCAGTTCTGCTAAGTAACCCGGGCAGTGGCCATCGCTGTCCCTCAGGGCCCTGCCCCTCGATGACTCCCTCCCACCTGGGGAAGGTGGCCCTCAAAGGCTCCCATCAGGCCCATGTGATCACTTAAAAAATAGCTATTCAACCTCATACCTGATGAAGAAACACACGCTAAATCAGTGTGGCACTTACTCTTTTATTCCCATAAAACCACCAAATCCAGAACTGATGAAGTAGCCCAGTGCCGGTCAGCTGCGGTGGCCAGACCTGTCCCCTCTGATTTGGAACAGAACTGGTACTGTGTTCCAGGAGGCCTGGAGAGAGGGCTCTGCCCTTTGAGGACCAAATTCCGCAGGAGCTGTAACTGCGGCTGACTTGACTGTGCCTGGACTATGGGATCTCGAGGGACATACGTTTCCAGCATCGTCACCTTTCGAAGGATGAAAACGACTTTCACTACTTGTCCCTCCCTGGGGGTCCTGCTCCGCTCCGCCAACTCAGGTGGACTCTTCCAAAGCAAGGGGGACGGGCCACCTGAGGTGCCTGCGCCCAAGGTGGGGAGGGGTCGGTTTCCTCGTCAGCTGGCTAGCAGGCCGGAAGGAGCAGGGCAGGGGTGGGGACTCAGCCGCTCCGTTACCTGCGCAGAGGGTGGGGTCCCCGGGGCAGAACTCCCAGGCGCCCGGGGCGGGGGCAGTGTCCTTGGCCGGGGCAGTCCTCCAGGAAAGGTTGTGTGGGAGCCCCCTGATGCCCCAACACCCGCAGCTTCGGGGGCACCCAAGCCCCGGGGTCTGGGTGGGTCAATCTGCCAACCAAAGCCCACCTGGCTGCACAGCCCCACCGGGCTCTGGGCTGAAGCACGTGGAAACCCCAGCTTCCTCCACGCCCCCCCCCATACTTCCCCGCTTCCCCAGACCTCCCAGGCCTCTGCCCGGCTTTCACACTCACCAGGTCCACGGGGGTGGGGGTAGGGGTGAAGGATGGAGTGAGGGATGCGGGGTGGGGACGGGGTGAGGAGAGCGAGGCCGGAAGCTGACCACCGCCCCCCCTCGTCTTAACTCTGCTTGGCAGGTCACTGACCTCCGACTTCCAGCTTGGGGCCGGGTGGGGGGCATGGTCAGAGTATGTTGTAATCTGAAAAGAAACATCCACGCGACAGTTAAGGCCTGTAACAGCGAGGTCACCCTGGGGGCGGCCCCAGGCTTTGGGAGCTTGGGGGCCAGGCCACTTGTCCCTGCCGTCCTTGCCCACCTGGGACTGGCTCTGGATTCCTGGGGGCTCGCCTGGGACTCGGAGCCTCAGCCTGAGCCCAGTGCCCTCAGCCCACTCACAGCGCCCCCCCAGCCCGACCAGCCTCCCACGGTCACCCAGGAAGTGCCCAGTGGTCCTCAGGAGCTTGCCGGCAGGGACTCTGGGCTCCCCCAGTGCCTGCTTTGCCTCCGGTCTTTGGTGGGTTCCCTCGGAGGCCCAGGAGGGGCATCACCTCTGGGCCCCATGATGCAGGGGGTGGGGCTGGAGCTGCTGGTGCCCCCAGGCTCTCCCCAGCTCAGGTGCCCCCACCCCCGTGGCTCATCTTCAACTGCGTTCGTTGAAAACCTGCCTCTCAATAGCTTCAGTGCCATGAATAAAAATTTTGTTTTCTTTTAAAAAACAGCTGCATGTGGGTCTCAGGGTCCATGTCCCACCGGAGACACGTCCAACTGCTAATGGCCTTGGAGAGAAGACCCCCTCCCCAACAGTGCAGCGGAAGGTTCCTGGGAGGTGCCTGGAGTGGAAGTAAATTAATCGTGTACTCACGGACGAAACCAGCACCAGGCTCCGTCACAGGAGAAAAGGCCTCCAGGCCCCAGAACTGCCCGCTGAGCTTATCTGCTGGCTGGACCCTCAGCTGCTGGCTGGACTTAGGCCCGGATGGCCGCCTCAGGCTCTTTTTCCCTGAGAAGAACAGAAGCGGCTTCAGAGCAGGGGAAAGGACGTGGCCCAGGGGGCCCATCTGCTCTGAATGAAGGGGAGGGTCCAGGGCCGAGTGGGGGCTGGTGGGACACGGGGGCGGGGGGGGGGACATGCACCAGCCCTGTCCCAGTCAGCCCCCTCCTGACAGCCGCACCTGCCTGCCGGCCCACTCCCACCCAGAGGGAGGGCACCCCACTTTCTGCTCCTCCCTGCCTCTGGGGTCCCGGCTCTGGTGCTTTCTTGCTGCAGGACATTAGCAAGCACTGCTCCTCTGGAAGGCCCCTCTCCTCCCAGGCAGCACAGGGGCAGGCAGTTCAGGGCCTGTTGCCCTCCCAGCCAGGCCTAGCTCTGGGCCTCCCAAGAGGACTCCCAGGGCCACCGGCCTTGTGCACCCTGACCCCTGTGCCACCCCTTTGGGGCCACAGCCTCTCCCAGCCGGGCAGGTGGACAGGCCCGGTGCCCAGCTGTGGACTGCTTCTCAGCAAGGCTCAGGGCTGCAGGTGAGACAGGCTGGGACCTGGGACCGTTTGCGGCAGTGCTGCAGTGCCTGCACCTGGACACACGTCTCCTGGAGCAACAAAATACAAAGAAACCGCGTGGGACTGAAAAGAACTGCGTGCATGGCAGTTGGGACAAATTCTGGACAAAAGATACAGAGACCACAAAAACACAACTGCCACTTTTGAAGAGCCTGGAGCAAAAGCGGGGAGTCGGGAGCAAAAGCTGAGTACTGCACATGCCCCCTGCACACACCACCACCTAAGGGGTGGGCAAACCACCTAAGCCACACCTCCGGCCCGACCCCCTGGACACACCCCTACCCTCCCCCCACATAAGGAGCTCGCCCCCTCTCTTCCCCGCCCCGCCAGGGAGCGAGCAAGCAAGGGGGCCTGTTGTTTGTCCTCACTCCCCCTTGCTGCATCAGGGGCCCCAATACAGCCTTGCCTGAATTTCTTTTTTTTTTTTAATTATTTCTATTTTTGTTTAATTGATTTATTTTATTTATTTATTTTTGGGTGCATTGAGTCTTCGTTGCTGCACTCAGGCTTTCTCTAGTTGTGGCGAGCAGGGGTTACTCTTCGTTGCGGTGCGTGGGCTTCTCATTACTGTGGCTTCTCTTGTCGCAGAGCACGGGCTCTAGGTGTACGGGCTTCAGTAGTTGTGGCACACGGGCTCAGTAGTTGTGGCTCGCGGGCTGTAGAGCGCAGGCTCAGTAGTTGTGGCGCACGGGCTTAGTTGCTCTGCGGCATGTGGGATCTTCCCGGACCAGGGCTCGAACCCGTGTCCCCTGCATTGGCAGGCAGATTCTTAACCACTGTTCCAGAATTAGATCATTGTAATGGCTGCATAACTTTGTGAATACAATGAAAACCACTAAAGTGTATACTTTAAAATGGAAGATTTTGTGGTATGTGTATTATATCTCCATTTAAAAAACTAAGATGGCGTATGGGCAAGATAGAGTTAAAGGAAGCTCACTGGTAACCAGAGCACTCAAAACACAGCAACGGGGCCTGCAAGATCTGGACTCGCTTGGACGGCCCCAGTGGCAGTTCCACGTGACCACGGCTGTGACAAGATGCTGACCATGCAGGGAGGAACTGCTTCCTGCCGGAGCCCGGCGCGCTGGTGCCCTATGGGGCTTGGCGTGTTTCCTTAGAGCAGAGCCCAGAGGGCTCCCGCTTCAACCAGGCTGGGGTTGTATTCTGCTCTTACCCCACCCCCTCGACGTGGAAAAACAGGGAGTGGCCAACACCCCTGTCCCCTCTCCTGCTCCTTCCCGTCCTCGCGCCCTGCTTGACCACACCCCCTGAGGCCGGCCTTTGCTCTCCTGGGACGTGGGAGGGCTGCCCCCCTCTTTCCCTCGCATCAAGGCTGGACTGGATGACCTCGGCCCGCTGCTGTCTGAGCCTCTGAACGGTGTCTGGACAGCCACGGGTACTGCCTGGGGGGAGCGGGGCCTGCAGGCCTGCGGGGTCCCCATATCTGCTCTCCCCGAGCTCCCTTGGCCCCTTACCCTCCAAGCCCCTCAGTCCCAGAGCTCCGGCCACACCAAGCCTCCGTCCCCTCTGCCAGTCACGCTTTCCCTCTTTGCTTCCAGACCTCAGGTGGTGCCTCTGAGTCAGGCCCCCACGGAGTCGCACCCCTCCCCAGCAGCCCCCAGCACAGGCGCTGCATCTGGGCTCACTGGCCCCACCTGGCAGGGCTCCATGAGGTGGACACGGCGGGCATCTCTGTGTCCGGGCTGCCAAGCAGCAGACGTATTTGGGAAGAAGGAGGGAGGGGGGGGAGGGAGGGGGGAGGGGGGGAGGGAGGGGGGAGGGGGAGGGGGGAGGGAGGGGGAGGGGGAGGGAGGGGAGGGAGGGGGAGGGGGAGGGAGGGAGGAAGGAAGGGAGGGGGGAAGGGGGGAGGGGGGAAGGGGGGAGGGGGGAAGGAGGGAGGGAGGGGGGAGGGAGGGAGGGAGGAAGGGAGGGAGGGGGGAGGGAGGGAAGGGAGGGGGGAGGGAGGGGGGAGGGAGGGAAGGGAGGGGGGAGGGAGGGGGGAGGAAGGGAGGGAGGGAGGAAGGGAGGGGGGAGGGAGGGAAGGGAGGGGGGAGGGAGGGGGAGGGAGGGAAGGGAGGGGGGAGGGAGGGGGAGGAAGGGAGGGAGGGGGGAGGGAGGAAGGGAGGGAGGGAGGGAGGGAGGAAGGGAAGAAGGGAGGGAGGGGGGAAGGGAGGGAGGGAGGGAGGGAGGGAGGGAGAACCGAGCTCCACACATGTCACTCCACACGTGACGGGCCCCTCTGCCATTGGTCAGCTGTGTCCACACCTGGACCACGCCCACCCCCAGGTGCAGCTCCAGGCTCAGGGATCGGCCCCGGCCAGGGCCTGCCCCACGACCCCAGAAGGGGTCCTGGGCTTCAAAGGCCTCGAGGTGGGACGGCAGGAGAGCCCTGGGCCCTGCGAAGCCCACGCCCGGCGAGGGCAGGTGGAGAGGGGCCCCTGACCAGGGTCGGAGATGGTGCTGGGGGCCCGGCTCCCTGCTGACATGTGCCTGGAGCACAGAGAGCCTCGCGCAGGCCGGGCCCCTTCCAGACCCCAGAGGCAGGGAAGGCCCCCAACTCCGCACAGCAGGCTGCAGGGGGGCATGTGCCCCCCCAGGAGGAGCCCTACCTCCCATGTGCCAGACCCTGAGAGCCCTCGCTGCGGGCGGGCAGGCGGGCAGGCACTCACATCCTCTCTGTTTTCAAGGCCACAGCAGGACGCTGGCCCAGCCCCTCACCCATCTGGCATTTCCTGTTGGGCAGCCAGTGGCCAGTCCTCACGGTGTCAGCTTTCTACCAAGTTGGTGCGCTGAGGTCCTTTGGCATCTCGGGCGGGTGACAGGGCAGGAACACCACAGATCAAGGTGGAGTCTGGATGCCAGAGACAAAGGGCTAAGGCCTCGGTAGCCCTGTCTGGACCGAGCTGCTGGGGGCCGCAGCTCCTCTTGGGCAGAGCAGTTCCACGGAGGTGTCCACTGCAGACAGACTGAGAGCCCAGCCGGTCAGTGCCCTCTGTGAGGCCCAGTGTCCACTGCCCTGTGGTGGTCCTGCCTTCCCCGACGCCAGCCACAGGGGACACAGCCACTTCCTACGCAGCTGAACTCAGCCTGGGGCAGCACCCCCTTCCTCGGGACAGCACCCCTCAGGGACAGCCCCCCCAGGACAGCCCACCCCAGGGACAACACCTCCCAGGGACAGCCCCCCTCAGGGACAGCACTCCCAGGGACAACACACCCCAGGGACAGCCCACCCCAGGGACAACACACCCCAGGGACAGAACCCCTCAGGGACAGCACCCCCCAGGGACAGCCCCCCCCCAGGGACAGCCCCCCCCAGGGACAGCACCCCCCAGGGACAGCCCCCCCCAGGGACATCACTCCTCAGGGACAACACCCCCCAGGGACAGCCCACCCCAGGGACAACACACCCCAGGGACAGCCCCCCTCAGGGACAGCACCCCCCAGGGACAGCACCCCTCAGGGACAGCCCCCCCCAGGGACAGCACCCCCCAGGGACAACACACCCCTGGGACAGCCCACCCCAGGGACAGCCCCCCCCCCAGGGACAGCCCCCCTCAGGGACAGCCCCCCCAGGGACAGCACCCCCCAGGGACAACACCCCCCAGGGACAGCCCCCCTCAGGGACAGCACCCCCCAGGGACAGCCCCCCCCCGGGGGACAACACCTCCCAGGGACAGCCCCCCTCAGGGACAGCCCCCCCAGGGACAGCCCCCCCCCGGGGACAACACCTCCCAGGGACAGCCCCCCTCAGGGACAGCCCCCCCAGGGACAGCCCCCCCCCAGGGACAGCCCCACTCAGGGACAGCACCCCCCGAGGGACAGCCCCCCCCAGGGACAGCCCCCCTCAGGGACAGCACCCTCAGGGACAGCCTCTTCAACTCCTCAACCACCGTGCAGAGTTCCACCACCCCAGGCCACTGCCTTGCACCCCAGCCCATGTTTGGTCTGACCCCCACCATGTACCTCACTCTAAAGGTTGGGGCGACTCTGAAGTCTGGGGAAGCTGGGCCCTATCCCCACTCTGGCTCGGCTGGCCGGCCGTGTCCCCACAGCTCAGTGTCCCCAGAAGGGGGCGAGACCCCCGACTCCTGACCTGCAGCAAGACTGAGACCCCCCAGCCGCATGCCCGCCGTCCCGGCGAGAAAGGGACCGAACGCGGTGGCCCCTGGGCAGCCCAGAGCCGGAGGACCAGCCTGATACAGGCTGCAGCCCCCAGCAGCAGGGTGCATGGCCTTCCGACGGGAGCAGGGTTTGCAGGGGCGCGTGTCTGTGCACAGACAGGGCTGACCCCGAGCCTGGGGTGGACCCCGAGAGTCCAGCCACGCTGTGCTGCCGGCACCCAGCACTGTAAACCTCGCAGCCTTTGTAACGTTATTAATGTAACAGGCTACTGCCACAGATACTTTAAATAGATGTGCAGTAAATTGACTCTCACTTGAGCGAACGTGGACATTACAGGGTTGTCCACGTGGGCCGGTTGAGGCTGCGTCTACGGGGACATCTGGTAGCACCGGAGTGGCCACCGGGCGTTGGCGTCGCTGCACCCACAGCCCCTCCCGGCAGGCTCTGGAGCCCGGGCGGCTCCCCTAAAACAGCATGTCCAGTCTGAGCAGGGAAGGTCTCAGGGCCGGGGCAAGACACCACAGGGCCCCCAGCCCAGCCCTTCCAGGGGCCACTGCCAGCAGAGCCCCCAGCGGGGGAGGGACCTGACCCAGGACCCCAGGAGCCCCTGAGCCCTCCCCGTCTGAGGTCAGGAGGCCTCAGTGATGGTCTGCTGCACTCCAGACCCTGGGCCTGGTGGGAGCAGGCCGGGCCCGGTCACAAAGCGCCCCCCCCCACTGCTGCCCGGCCCTAACCTGGGGGAGGGGAGACTCCGTGGAAGGAAGGGCCTCACGGGGCGGGTCAGCGTCAGGGGCATGGTGAGAAGCAGCCAGGGGTGGCCAGGCAGCTGCCATGTGGCCCCTGAGGGAGGACAGAAGAGGGGTGGCGGGGTTGGCCCCCCACCGTACCCATGAGCACCCATGGAGACAGCTGTCAGCCGCCCACCAGCCCAGTGACCACCACAGCGGGCTGGGAGGGGCACGGGGTGTGAAGGGGCTCGGAGCAGGCCACCCCAAAATACGCCAAGGTGGCATATTGACTCTTTTGAATTAAAGTTACTTGAGAAACAGTCAGTAGGCAAAGGGCATTCTGACCCTCCTTTGTCTCCCTGAAAGCAGGAAACAAACTCCCACGAGAAACATCCCCACAGGCAGGGGAATGGAGGGCATTCTCTGGGCCGGAGACAGGGAACTCAAGGCCAAGTTGCTGTATAATCAAACTTTGTTACTTCTTCATTAATTTGCCACCCCAAGCAAAAATCCCTTTGTTTTGTCAAATCTTCACAAAGAATTGATTCTTTGTCTAAAAAGATATATAAACAGTCTGTTTTGATCACAGACTTAGGTCCATATGGAACCTCGCATGTACAAAATCAAATTTGTTTGTTTTTCTCCTGTTTATCTGCCTTATGCCTATTTGATTATTAGACCAGCCAAAAGAACCTAGAAGGGTAGAGGAACGTTTCTCTCCCCCAACAGGAGGCAGTGCCCGGGCAGCTGCCGATCACACCACCTCCAAGAGAGGCTGGGGCGCGGGTGTCCCTGGGGACGGGCACCTGCGTCCTCTACCCCGTGGCTTCCCGGGGGTCTGGACAGGGAGCAGGCACCCCAAGCCCAGCCTGCTCTGGGCGCCCTCTGCCTACAACAAATTCAACAAATCTGTTCACCAACAGATGTTCACGGAGCGCTTTCCAGATCCATTCATAGGACTCCCGCCGAGCACATGAATGTCCCCTGTGGCAGGGAGGTGGGGAAAAGGAGAGGCATCATTCCACTAGTGGTCTTAAGGGCTGGGAAGGACGGGTGTGGCCGCCAGGGCTGGTGGTCCGGGGAGACCTCGCTGGGAAGGGGACACGGGGCAGGCTGGGCCCATGACGGGGCCCAGGAGGTACTGTGGGGCTGTGGGGGAAGGGGAGCCCCTGGTTCTGGGTGTGGGCTTGGCATGTGAGGCAGGGGTGGTCCTGCTACCCAGGGGTGCTGCCACGGAGGTGGGGGAGCCGGGCACCTGAGAACCACAGTCCCAGCTGAGGGGGGCAAGCACCCGTGGGGGGCAAGGGTGACGGTCAGCACTCGGCCTGGCCACGGCTGTCCCGCACCTTCATCTGGTCAGCCTGAGGTTCACCCACCGAGGCCCGTGGCCAGGTAATGTCTCTGCATTCACGGTCCCAGATTTAGAAGAAGGCCCTCCTGGTCCGGTGCCTGGGACCCCTCACAAGGCAGAGGCTGCCACGAGACCCGAGGGCCACATCCTGAGGGGCACCTCCTGGGGGTCCTGTGTGGGGGCCACCAGGCTGAGCGCTCCTACCTACCCTGCACTGCAGGGTCCTCGGGCTCTGGGAGCTGCAGGTGTGCGGGCGGCTCTGTGTGTATCTGTGCGTGTGTGTCTCTGCGTGCACGAGGGTGCGTGGTGTGTGTGGAGGGGAAGCCCTGCCCAAGGGGCCTTCCCAGTGACCTGAAATGGTGTCTGTGACGCTCGGCTGAAGGAGAGGGAGAGGAAGGAGCAAGGCCCAGCAGAGGGGGGACAGGAGGTGGGAGACGGTGCTCCTGCAGGAGGGGACCGAGGCTTGTGTGTGGGCGCCATGGCAGGCGCCAGGCCCGGGGAGGGGGCTCCACTCCGCAGGGCACCTCAGAAGCCCCCCGCCCCCTGCCCAGCTCAGGGAGAGAAGAAGCAGGGGTAGCTTGGCCCGGGGTTCAGAGGCTGCAGGGAGGAGAGCAGGAAAGTGGGCAGGGGCGGAGCAGGGAGGGATTCCGACTGGCCTGGGGGCACCCTCATTCTTTGAGCTGACAACAGGCGGCCATCTCCTTGGCCGGGAGCAGACGCGCTCCCTGCGGAATTCTGGTGGGCTATAGGCCTGGGGCCCGGACCCCGCCCAGTACTGCCTGCACAGCTGGTCCCGGGTGCCACCCCCGCAGGGCCACACAGCCTGGATGTGCTCCTGGGCAAGGGACCTGGCCAGCAAGGACAGCGTCCCCTGTGCCTGTCTGTAGCCGCCCTGCCCAGGGGAAGGGGAGCAAGGTGGCGGGTGAGGATGGGACCCCACTAGGCTGAGGCCTGAGTCCGAGCAGCCAACTCTACCATTCTCTTCTCGCAGCCACACCTGTTAAGTCCTGCCCCACACCAGGGTGCCTCCAGGGACAGCCAGACCAGGCCTGCAGCCATCTCTGCCGACGGCAGTTCCCACCCCTCCCCTACCTTGAGCCACCAGCCGGTTCCTGTGACAAGCAGGACCCTTGCTTCCTGAGGCCTCAGGGCAGCGGGACCCCTCAGGGTCACCTCCCATGTTGACCCATCTCCTCCCTGCAGGGAAGCCAAACTTCCAGAGTGTGAACAAATACATTTATCTTTACATGCAACCTTCGCAGGTGTGGGGTGTAGGGGAATCCAGGGAACCCTCTAAAACACCTTTGCAATATCCTGTGTATCTAAAACTACCCCCCAAACAAACGTTTTGTATAAACATCACACTTCGCAGTTTACCAACAAACCAGTGCCATGTTTTGTCTTATACGGGAAGCTCAGGGGATGCACTTCGGACAAGTGGCCGCTGGGCTTGCACCTGCCTTGTGAACCGCCCACTCAGGCCTCGACCCGGGCCAGGAGGTGTCCAGCCCCGGGACAGTGGCGCCCGATCTCCAAGAGCCCCTGGGAACTAACCCCCAACCCCACACCCCAAGGCCTTAAAACCCCGTATGCAGTCTGGGGCTGGGGGGAGGCGGGGCGCGACCTGGGGAGGCGCGGCCTGGGACTGGGGGCGTGGCCTGCACTGGGGGCAGGGCCCCGAAGGGTTCTTCTCCAGAGTCATTTCCTGCTTCCCAAGGGCCACGGACGAGTCGGTCCCTCCCAGGGCTGCATTCCAGGGCCCGGCCACACCGGGCAGAAACCCCACAGGTGTTTGTTCAATGAATGAATGAGTGAATAAATGAAGTGATTTTACACCACACGTTCTGCGCCCCTGCATGAAGAGCTGATCTGTTCCAGGTGTAGAACAGACTTCCCAGGAACACGCCCAAACAGCAGGTGCCCCCCTCCAAGTCCCCACCCCCCATGTCTGCTGGCCAGGCCCTCACCCCTGAGGGCAGTTCTGGGGCTGGGGGGAACAGGAGCTGAACCCCAAGGACACTGCCCCCCCACTCCAGCCACCAGCTCGAGCTCCCAGGGGCAGGACCTATGGGGTCCTTCACACCCACCCGCTCCAGGTAGGCCCAGCACAATCTCTGAGGCCTGAGGTCCCATCCAGGACGATTGGGGTGGGGGGCTTGGCGGCACTGTGCCCTAAATTCTCCTAATTTTCTCTCCTTCCCCGTCTCATTCTTTCAAAAAACACTAAAAACAAAACAACCAGGAGGATCAGAGTCCTGGGAGAGTCCCTGGTCACCTTGGGGCCCCAGGCCGGCTGGCCACGCAAGGGCTGGCAGAGGCAAGCTGGGCCCCGCCCCCACGCGCTGGCCCAGAGAGGCGGGGCGGGGTTCCCCCCAACCCCCCGAGAGCGTAGGCCCCGCCCCCCGCGGCCACGGCCCCGCCCCCACGCGCCGGCTGCCCCGCTGGTTTTAATAAAGTTGAAAAGGAAAGGATGAAAAGGAGCTGAAACCTAGCGGCCGGACGGCAGCCCCGCGCGCGGGGTGGGAGCGCTCAGGGCGCCGCGACGCCGGCGGGGGCTTCAAAGGAGCAATTACCCCGGGCTGGCGGCGGGAGGTCGGGGAGGGGGAGGCGGGGAGGCCGGGAGGGGGGAGGAGAGGCCGGAGGCGGGGAGGACGGAGCCCCCAGAGGCTGCGCGGCGAGATGGGGAGGGGCACAGAGCGTGGCGGGGAGGCCAGCGGGAAAACGGGGCGTCTGGGGAGGGGGCGGGGAAGGGGGAGAGGGCCGGAGGACTGGGGGCCCGGCGCCCTCCACCCGGGACTGCCCGGCCTCCCCACGGAAGCGCGCGGGCGGGGCGCGCTGAGTGGCGCGGCCTTTGTGCGGGCGCTGCGAGCGCGACCCGCCCCGAGCCCGCTCCGCGGTGACGTCTCAAAGAGCCTTTGACGGGAGCCCCTGGCAGGAGGGCTCACCTGCAGAGACGCTCTATAGCGCCTTTGAAAGCGCAGCAGCTGCCGGGGGCTGTCGGCCGGGCACCTAGGGGGACAAAGAATGGCGGACCGGGCCCTTTGAATGGGAGGCCACTGGGAAACAGCAGGCATGTGCCAAGCCCGCAGACTGGGAAACAAAGTGCTCTTCATCGGTGACTCCGTGTTGATGGGGACCCTTACTCAGCCTCGGCACCCTCATGTGCATGACAAAGGGGCCGCGGGCCGCGAGGCCGACTGTCCCTGAGGGCGGCGCGCACTCGAGTGTGGCTGGTCCGACCCGGCCCCTCCGGCGCTTCTCCGGCCCCGACTCCTGGGCGCTTCTGCGGGAAGCCGGGGGTTGTGGCTCCAGCCCTCCCTTGGGAAACTTGCCACCGACCGGTCCCCTGCCCGGTGCCCGCCCTGGGCTCAGCACCCCGGTGTTTGCCGAAGCCAGAACTGCCTGTTCCGGAGTCATGAAGGAGAATTTGAGGCGGGGGTGCCCTCGTGGCCACAGCATCCCTGAGTCAGGGAGCCTGGTTTTCCTCAGCCGCTGCAGGAGCCAGGGACGAGCCGCCAAACCCAGAGGCCAGAGGGCAGAACTCTGGCTGGTCTGCAGCCTCGGGATCCGAGAGGGGCCTCCGCTCACAGCCTCCTCCTCCGGCAGCCTTACAGACTCAGAGGCGCAGGACCTTCGAGGACCTCCTCCGTCTCACGACAGCTCGGCGCCGGGTCCCTCCAGCCCCCGTCTGGTGGAGGAGGAGCAGGACTGGCTTGGGGGGCCCTCTGGGGAGAGGCAGGGCGGTGAAAATGCTCCTCACCGAAGCGCCCTCGCTGGGGATGCGAAGGAGCGCCCTGGGGAGGGGCACGTGCTCACCCCCCGGGGACCTGGGAACCAGCCTCAGAGGGCTGCCTGCGCCTGGCTCCGCCCCTCCTGGGCCGGTGGGCGCTCTTCAGAGTCCTGCGGCCGTGGTGGTGCGGAGGGCGTGGCTGCCTGCCTACCGGGGCTCAGCCCACCTCACAGCCAAGAACCTGGGAAGCATGATCCTTCTTTGGGTCTTGTGTGGGCACAGGCTGCTCAGCCCTGACCTGGCAGGGTGAGGAGGGCGTGCTCGTCTTGGGGGACCGAGGGTCACATGGCAGCAAGGGCCTGGGCCCTAGGAGCCTTCAGGCCTGCGACACCCCTCAGCTTTGCCTCAGCCCATTTTGAGCCCCGGCTGAGGGTCCTGCTGCGGCTCCAGACCCCCAGCAAGTCTCCCAACCCCTCAGAGCACAGGGAACCCTCAGCCCTGCACGGCTCCCCGGTGACCTGGACTCCTCGCCACCGGCTCTGGGCTGGATGAGCGCCTCCAGGATTTCACACGTGCCCCAGAGAAGGTCCAGTGCAGGGCTGAGGGGTGACAGCTTAACAGGGGCACACAGAATGGGAACCCCGCTCAGGCTTAGCAACCAAGGGAGTGAAGAACTATCCAGGTGCTAGTTCTGGTCAAGGCCCAGTCCTCGGTTGGCCCGACACACAGAGGCCCCGCGACAGCCGGGCACAAGCTGCACGCAGGTCACACGTGTGAGTCGGGGTCCGAGACCAGGATGGCCGCCGGGCGCCTGCGCCACCCCGGGGAAGGTGCTGCCCTTCATGGCAGCGTGGCAGCAGTGAGCTTCCCCCACGGTGAGCCTGTCACCCGTCCCATCTGGGGTCTGGGAGCACCGCGGTGTGCCGACCCTCATTCCCCCCTGACTGAAGCCCAGGGCCTAGACGCCCTCCTGCAGAGCCCGGCAGTCAGACCCACTGCCCAGGTGTCCACTCAGCTGCTGAGTCTTAAAGGAGCTTTCAGACCAGGATGAAATTAGATACTCGATTGTTAATTACCCTCTATAGGTTGTTTTCAAACATAACAAGCCTCGGGCCATGAATCGTCCACAAATGCACACAGGTCACACCGCCAGCCCTCTCTGATCAAGAGGAGGAATTCCACTGGCTCCCGTCAGGCCCTCATTGCCTGCCCACCCGCCTCCTGACTGCAGCTGCCCACCCACCCTGCTGGAGGAAGCTGTTAGGCGGGAATAGAGAGCTGCTGTAGCCCCTCTGATCGGAGCCTCTGAAGCTCCATGCCTGACCCTGCCCCCCACCACCACGTTTAGAACAAAACCCAGAGTCTCAACCACAGGTTTGATGACCTGAGGTCCTCTTTCCCTCCCCCGCAGTGCAGGCTCTCGGCCTCGCCTCTGTCCCCACAGCGCTCCTGGCCTTAGAGTCTCCTCTCAGATTTCACTCTGGGTTTCCTTGACCAGGCCACCTAATCGTCCCTCTCCTGTGTCATGTGGCATCGTGGCTGTAGGGCTGTAAGAGGATGCATTAAGAGTGCCCTGTGTGACCTCCCGGCCCTTCGCTGCCCCTTATTCCCTCCGTCTCCCTGGAGAGGTCCAGGAGCTGCCCAGTGGCCACTGGAGGGTGGACAGGACCCAAATGGTCTGAGGCCCCCGTTCCCCTTGACTGGGCACAGCTGGGCAGTGGGGGGCGTGCTGGGGGGATGCCCTTTCTGGGGCTGGCCCCTTTGGTCCTCACCACAAGTTGGCCTCCAACTTGGCCATTGTCAGGAATGGAGGCCATCAGCTCAGAGAAGACTTCCCAAGGCATGTACTTCCCGAGGCAGGGTCCATGTTCAGTGCGAACAAAAACGCCAGAGCACCCTTTAAGGTCCCCAGTAGCTCCCATCCAAGGTGCTGGGGAGGCCCCAGCTCTGGTTTACTTTGGCCCTGGACCCGGACCGGGCTAGCTGACTCTGCCTTCTGTGCGTGGCCTCGCCCAGGCCGAGGGGAGGCCACAGAGAGGCAGGCAAGGCCGGCACCTCCGCCTTTCAGCTTCTTACCTGTGCACGCAGGTCCTGGACACAGACCCCGAGGGGAGGGTCTCAGGGCCGGAGGGGGCCACTCCCCTGGCCTGTCCCCAGGACCAGGATCTGCCGAGGCCACTGTGTGTGGCCTTCCTCCTGCCCGCAGGGATCTGAAGCAGGATTAGGTGGGATTACAACCCCCAGAAGCCTCCCGCAGAGGCTCAGAGGATGAGCGGCCCACCCGTCCTGTTTGGGAGTGGTCCCTGCTGCACGGGGATCGGGGAGGGCGGAGGGCACTTTGGCAGGACCCCCACTTCAGTGGACAGCCAGGGGCACCCCTCCCACCTCAAGGCCCCGGGCAGCTGGAGTGGGCCCCATCGGCCCTGAAGGCCCAGGACAGGACGGCCCCCCTTCCCTCCCCTGAGCAGCAGATCTCAGTAGCCCCTGCTTCTCCCTAAGGCCACCTGCTGCCCTCTGTTGCTGGCGACCTGCCCTTCCCCGGTGCCTCTGTGCCTGGCTGACCGGAGGGGCTGTAAGGGCAGTGGGCAGGGGCTTTGATGACCATGACTGAAGGAATTCTTTGTAAGTTTGCTTCGGTTTATGTGGGGGAGACCGAACAGGAAACTGAGGCCCAGAGAGGTTAAGATACCAGGTCAGTGGCACGGCCCTTCAGCAGAGCCAAGACTAGAACCGGGCATGCGACTCCCAGTGCCCCTTCACCTCCCCTGACCCCCCCTTCCCACCCCCTCCAAGGCCCACCTGTAACTGGCACTCAGTACACGCCCCTTGTCCTCTGCCGTGGGTCAGCTCTGAGTGCCAGGAGTGTGGGGTGACCGGAGACGGCGCAGCACGGGGCCTGCAGGGTGGAGCTCAGGGTGGGTGGGGGTCTGAGATGTGGGCACCGTCTCCAACTCACGCCCACAGGCCTTGGCAGCTAGAACATTCCACCTGCCCCAAGTGCGAGGGGCTTGGCGGGCAGGTGGGTGGGTGGGCAGCTCCGAGCAGGGGCCCCCAGGCACCGCCCCCAACTCCAGGCTTCTTGCCGCCTGTGATGACACTCTGATACTGCTTGTTACTGGGGACAAAGGAGAACTTCCCTTGCTGTGGAGGGAGAAGGAAACAGAAAACCTCTTAAGGAAAGGAAAGGTACCCAAGTTAAGGCTGCTCTGGTTTTGAAACCACCAGGTTTTGAAAGTCCACGTACGAGCACCAAGGAGAATTCAACAAGGAGACCTCTCAGTCCCAGGCTGAGGGGTTTCTTTTCTCCCCATTTTGAGGGGTTGCACTCTGGTCCGCGTGTCTCACTACACAGGCCCACCCTGCTGACACCGGAGTGGCGGGAGGCCGGGGATGGGGAGGCGGGGGGAGCCCCTCAACACCGCTCACTGCCCTGAGACAGCCCCTCCCCTGGGATTTGCAGGCCTTCCTCAAACCACTTCCAGCTTCTCTGGGCTTCTGGAAACCACGGAATGAGGTTCTGGAATCAGGGTCTCGGCTCTGAATTCCAGGCCCAAGTAGAAAATGGCCCACAGGTCCTCGACCCTCGCTCGTGAAGATCCGAGTCGACTGCTCTTGGTGGCCCATCTGTGACGTGGCCCAGCATCCAGTCGCCCTGCAGCAGAGGGAGGGGTACCCCCTGAGCACAGCCCGCCACCCACCAGGGCTCAGCCCGGCCCCCTGAGGCCTGCAGCCCCACCCGCGTCATGAGGATGGACTGCGTTCCAGAACACGGTCTTTCAAGGCGTCCACAGAAGCTGGCCTTCAACAACCTCATAAAGATCTAACGCCGAACACTGGGTCAGCCTGAAAGATGGGAGAAAACGTCACAAAATGTCAGGCGCTCTCGGCAGGCTCAGAAATCGGTTGCACGTTCATGACCCTGCATCTCAGAGATGATTCAGACCTTCCCTGCCGTCCCCCCGGCACGCCCCCCGCGCCTGGGACGTTCAGCCGTGAACGCGGAGTTGGCCAAGAGACAGGCAAGGTCGAGCGTGATCCCTGGGGGCCTCTCGGGCAGGGCTGGCCCTGCTGCCCTCCTCTGGAAGGGGTGGGGGAGGGGTCGTGTCCCGAGCCCCCTGCATCGTCCTCCTGGCGTGGCGCCCGATGTGGGGAGGGGTCTGGTACTCGGTCCAAAAGCGGGGGAGGGCTCTGGAAATTGGGGGAGGCAGGAGAAACGCGTCTGCTGTTTTGTTTTTCAAGCCTTCTCACTCCTGGGGTCCCCGGCTGTATTCAGAGCCCCTCTGAGGCCTGGGCTGCTTGGGGTCTTCTCGGGAGGAGGCCCAGACCCGGCCTGTGGCCTCTGCCGGGGTGCACTGGGCCCTCCTGACAAAGGAAATCAGTTGTGGGTTCTCCCAGCAACTAAGCTGACTCCGCCACCCCTGAAGCGATTTTCACAGCCGGGGAGGTGCAACTGTGTTTTCCAGCTCATTACCCCGCAATGGCGATGGCACAAAGCGCGGTGGCGATGGCACAAAACACATCGGCTGCACAGAGCAGAGCACGGCAGCCGGAGGATTCCACAGGTCCCTGCCGCCTGGAGACTGGAGACCAGGCCGCCCGTTGTCCCCCAAATGCCCCACCTGTTTATTCAGGCCCTTAGAACACTCCTCCGCCTGGGGAGAGCCCTGCCTGGCTGGACGGTGCCAGGCCGTGATTAAAGGGGCCTGGCCAGGCGTTCAGAGGGGGGCCGCGCTCTGGGCCGTAGGGCCGGGCAGGGAGAAGGCCTTTGGGAGGGGAGCACGTGGCCCAGCTGAACAGGACCCTCTCTAACTTCCCGGGGGAGGGGCTGGGCCCAGGAGGATCCCTAGGATGGGGTTCGGGTCGGCGGCCTTCCCCACCCATGCAACAAGCCGGCGTCCCTCACCGGCACTTCTGTCCACAGTGCCCACGGCTCGTGAGAGGCCCCTTCCACAGTGGGACGGCTCACGGGGGGAAGAGCAAAAGGCTGCCTAGGGTGGGCCTGGGCAGCCCCCACCCGCCGCATCACTCCATCCCCACCCAGACCCGGGACCACCTGTCACCCAGGAGAGCAGGGGAGGGAGGGGAGGGGCCCCAAGCCAGTTCTTCCTGCAGCACCAAAAAAAGCAGTGAGGCCTTGAACCTCGCTTTTGCTTCCCTCCCCTTCCCAGGGGTGGGGGCTGCCTTGGGGGTCCCAGGCTGTCACCATCCCTCAGCCCAGGTGCCACGTGAACTTTTCCGTGGACTTCCCAGAGTCCTCGCAGTAGGCGGGCAGGTGACACGGAGACGAGATGGGCCCCAGGGTGTCCGCCCCTCCATGCTTCCCGAGTAGAGCCCTGACCCCAGCCACACCCCAGCCCCAGAACCTGCCCTCCCCTCCCAGCGCCCACTTTCCCCTCACTCCCTGCACTCGAGCCACACAGGACCTCCAGCTGCTCAGGGGCCTTTGCCTTTCCACCAGCCCCTCCTCGGTCAGAGGGTCCTGACAAAGGGTTCTCCCCTGAGACTCTGGGTGGGCCGTTTAACTCCCAAGAGAAGCAGATGCAGACCCACAGCAGTTTCACTGCTCTGAACCCTGGGGCCCCTCCCCCATGAGTCCCATGGCCTCTCAGGCCCCATGGGTCCTGGGGCCCCTCCTCTGAGCGCTGTGGCCCTGGCCTCTGCCCCCAATGTCTCTCTCTGTTCCAGCTTCCCCTTCCCTCCTCTCAAGTCAAGGCCTGTACGAGGCTGCCCACGACGCTTGACCCCCCAGGATGGACCCTCAGCCTGGGCGCAGGTGGGAGGGAGCACGTGCCTGGCTGGCCTCTGAGCGGTGCAGGTGAGAGCCAGATGCGGTCCCACCCAAGGAACTCAGCGCACGCACCCCAGGGTGGAGTTTCCCATGACCTCCAGTGACTCTGCAAAGCAGAGATGTTTGTAATAAATCCTTGTGCCAAAAACATGACACACCAAGCAAAACAAACATAAAATTACATCAAGGTCCGTTATAGCCAAATTGCTCAAAACCAATGATAAAGGCAAAATCTTCTCTCAGAGAGAGAAGACATCTTGTGTGCACGGGAGCAAAGATGAGGACGATAGCAGAGCTCTCGCTGGGAACAGTGCACGTGAGAAGACAGCGGAGCAATGTCTTCAAATACTAAAACCTGCCAACTTACAGTTGCACTACAAGAAAGATTTTAAAAAGCCCTTACACAGTAGGAAAGTGATACCAAATGGAAATATGAATGTACCAAAAAACCGAAGAGCACCAATAACTGCAACTACATGGAGGAATGGAAAAGGCTTTTTCTTGTTATTTAAATCTCCTTAAAAGGTAACTGACCGTTTAAACAGAATGTAGTGTGACGTTTATAACACGTAGTAGTAAAAGGTATGACAACCATAGCACAAGAGTCAGAAGGGAGAAATGGAGATACCAGACACTACTGTAAAGTTCTTATACTGTACACAAAGCAGGATGCTATCACTAGAGGTACGTTGCGGTAAACTGAAGATGTATACCGTCAACCCTAAAGTAGCAAAAAATAATAATAATAATAACAATAAAAGTTATAGCTAATAAGCCAACAAAGGAGATATGCTGGAATACTTTTTAAAATATTCAATTGATCCCAAAAAAAACAGAACAAAGAACAGATGGGAAGTTATAAAATAATTAGTAAGATGATAGATTTAAACGTAACCTATCAGGACTTCCCTGGTGGTGCAGTGATTAAGAATACGCCTGACAATGCAGGGGATATGGGTTCGATCCCTGGTCTGGGAAGATCCCACGTGCCGTGGAACAACTAAGCCCACACGCCACAGCTACTGAGCCTGCACTCTAGAGCCTGTGAGCCACAACTACTGAGCCCACGTGCTGCAGCTACTGAAGCCCATGCACCTAGAGCCCATGCTCCGCAACAGGAGAAGCTACTGCAATGAGAAGCCCACGCACCACAACAAAGAGTAACCTGTGCTCGCCACAACTAGAGAAAAGCCTGCATGTAGCAATGAAGACCCAAAACAGCCCCCCCAAAAAAATGTAATTAAGCTATAAAAAAATTAAAAATAAACCTAACCTATCAATAAGTACACCAAATGTAATTGGTCTAAATACCAAATTAAGAGTCAGAGGCTGTCAATGTGGATAAAAGAGCCAAACTCACATGCACAGAGCCTACACAAAGCACTCTTTAAAGATAAATACACAACTATGTTGAAAGTAAAAGCATGGAAAAGTGAAAACCATGCTAACACTAGTCAAAAAAAACCTGGAGTCTCTACACTAACATTAGATAAAGTTGACTTTAGAGCCAAGAAATTACAGAAATGAAGATCATTTCAAATTGATAAAAGCGTCAACTTGTCAAAAGCATGTAACAATCTTAAACATTTGTGGACCTAATAAGACAGCTTCAAAATAGGTGAAGTAAAAACTGGTAGAATCACAAAGAGAAATAGACAAACTCACAATTACCATTGAAGTTTTCAATACTCCTTTCTCTATAATTGACCGAACAAGTAGGCAGAAAATGAGCCTATAACCCTACAGTACCAAACAATAAATACAGTAGGTAGGTGCTTATCAACCAATTGACCCAATTGATATTTATTGACCACCCCACCCAGCAACAGAAGAATTCATATTCTTTTCAGGGACAACAGAAGACATTGACCAAGATAGACCATATTTGGGGCTGTAACACAAGTCTCAATAAATGTAAAAGGACACATGTCAAAGTGTGTTCTACCAAATGAATGTAAAATGAAAACCAATACAGAAACATCCCCAAAAAATCCTGAAATACTTGGAAACTTAGTAACACACTGAGTGACCCTGGGTGAAAGAAGAAATCAAAAGGGAATCACTATTTTGAACTAAGATTGAAAACATATCAAAATTGTAGGATGCACCAAAGCAGTACTTAGGGGAAAATTCATAGCACTGAGGGCTATATTAGAAAAGAAGAAAGGTTTAAAAGATCAATGACAGCTTCCACATTAAGAAACCTGAAAAAGTAGAGCAAACACAACCCAAACTAAGTAGAAGAAAGGAAACAACAAAGATCACAGTAGAAATCAATGAAATAGAAACCAGGAAACAATAAAGGCAATGAATCTGAGAGCTGGTTGCTAGATATCAGTGGCATTGGTAAGCCTCAGGCTGCCCAAAGAGCTGGCACCAGGGGACACTTGTGGGCTTCTTAGTTCACTTCCGAGGCATGGTCCTACGTGTCCAGCCTGCTCTAGAGCACAGGCCAGAAGCCCTGGGTCTAATTACTGTCCCGTCTGGGGCCTTGGAGCCGAGGGGCATCAAGCTTGGAGTGGCTGCTTGGTTCCTCCTGTTTCTAAAACCATCCTACACTCATTCCTGTCTTCTCCTGCATGGTGTCGTTCCCCCCCCCCCCATCTGCCGCCTGTTTTTCAAGCATCTCCAAAGAAAAGTTGTTAATCCTCAAAATAAAGTAAATATTTACAACTCAATAATTCCAAAATAGCATCCTCTCTGCGGAGCTTCATGGATTCTTCCAGCCGTCCTACACTCTGGCCCGCACCTGGGGCTGCACGGTGAGCCCTTCCTTAGGGCCCCACTGTTTCTGCACACGGTGGCTTCACTGGCCCACTTCTGTCCTGTGCCCACCGAGGCACCCAGCTCTGCCTGGTCTCTGCAGTCAGACGCCCAACAGCCAGTTCCCCCAGGAGAGAGCGACACCCCCACCGCACACAGGCAGTCTGACTCTCAGCTCTGCCAGCAGAGGCGACTTGAGCACATCCCACCTGGGGGCTTGGAGATGGGCTGGGCAGGCAGAGCGAGGGAGGCAGCAAGGAGGCTCCAGGATGCGCCGGGGGGCCTGGGCTCTGGGAGAGCTGGCACCAGAGCAAAGGTCCCAGGTGCCATGGAGCCCTGGCTCCCTGCTGCCTCTGACCCATGGAGAGCGCTAGGCCCACCACCCCAGGCAGAGCACGGACTTGACAGTCACTCAGGGCTGGGCCCACCCTGTCTGACCCCCACTGCCAAGTCGTCTGTCTCTCTGAGCCTGTTTCCTCTCCCACAAAAGCAGGGGTGATAAGAGGTGCCTCAGAGGGGAGACCAGCTCCCTACTGTTGCCGTAACAACTGACTGCAAACAGCCCAGATTTACTGCTGGACAGTTCTGGGGCCAGAAGCCCAAGTGGGTCTCCCTGGGCTAAATCAAGTGTCAGCGGCCTGCGCTGGTCGTGCTGGAGGCTCTGGGGGACCCCAGGCCTTGGAGGCCGCCCACCAAAGCCAGCTATGTCTAGCTCATTCCTTCCCACGCTGCCATGTCTCTGGGCCCTCGAGGACCCTCATGATTAGATTGGGTCTACCTGGATGCGCCAGGATGGTCCATCCCAAGGGCAGCTGATGAACAATCTCAATCCCGCCTTTGCCACGTACACTGACATATTGCCAGGTCCCAGGGACTAGGCTGAAGACCTCCTGGGGGGGTGGGTCATTCTGTACCGGACAAAACTATAGGCACCTATTGCTCTGGACAGAGGGGTCACTCAATAAAGATGCGCTTCTCCTCTGATTTCCCCCATCAGGAGGTTTGGCAAAGTTTCAAAGCCCTGGATGTAAAGAGTAAACGTGAAAGTAAATTGGCAGAGAAGATAGAGGTGAACAGGAGAAAAGAAGTGATGTGGGGAGGGACTTCCCTGGCGGTCCAGTGGTTAAGACTCCACGCTTCCACTGCAGGGGGCGCGGATTCAATCCCTTGTCAGGGAAATAAGATCCCACATGCTGCAAGGTGAGGCCAAAAAAAAAGACGTGGGGAGACACTATGAAGTGATGGGGTCGCAGGATGAGTCCCAGGGCCTTCTCTCCTCAGCTCCCACTTTCACCTGAGCCTTTCCCATCTCATGGGCCTCATCTGACTGGGAACAGGTCCTCTCCTGAGTGACGCCAAAGCATCCACCTGGGGAGGTAGACCTCACGTCCCACCTGGGGGACCTCACGTCCCACCCGCCTCTCCTTTAGCACACCCACTAGCTGCTGGAGCTCATGTCACCTAGTCCCCCTCTGGCCAGAGTCATGGGTAAAGTACCACTTGTGTTTGGAGCAATTTTCCAATAAGTTGAGAAGGAAAAATTCAAAGGCTCCAACACAGATGCCTTTGCGGAAGGGAGTGGCCCCGGCCTTTCAGGATGAATAGGAGGCTCTCTGGGGCCTCAGCAATGACAGCAATGACACAGAGGATGAGGCACAAATCGATGGTTTCTAACATGGTTTCCCCTGGAGATTACACTGTCTGGGAAGTGCGGCCCTTTGGAAGGGGCCCTGAGGAGTGGGTGGTCCCGCCCTGGAGCAAGACCCAGGAGATGGGCCAGTCATGGTCCCTTGTGTGCAAACTGCGCTACCACCGTGGAGACCGCATCCAGCACGGGATGGCCACCATCCACATACAGAAGGGGACAATCGCTTTCTTCAGTAACGTGGTATCGCCTTCAATCCTGCGGCACCCTCGGCGTGAGCTCGACGTGACCTCACCTCCGCAGCATCAAACCCTCCCCTCCACCAGGTTTTAAGAGGAGGGAGAGCATTGCTGTTTGAGTCCCGCCCAGTACCAAACTTGCCCGGATAAATCCTACAACACAAAATCCGTTCTCAAGAATCATCTCGCTACACTGACTCCACTGAGGAGGCCCCTCAGGGCTTCCAATCCCCCCGTGTCTGTCCTCGTCACTCATTTCTGGAAGCTAAGGATGTGTTCATTCCGCATGAATTCAGCACCAAAAGGAGGCACAGGAACACAGGAAATAAAAGTGTCTGGGCCTTTGCTTGACCTCCTGTCCCCTCACGGCTCAGAGCAAACGGCAGGAACAATGCCACTTGAACTGGGGACAGTGTCTGCCCCAGGGTGGATTGAGTGGGGGCAGTCTTTGGGGCTTTGCCGTCACTTCAGGGGCTCACCTGGGACGGGGGGGGTGGGCTCCTGTCCACACAACATGCCTGGCTGGCCTGCTCCTGGGCCGCTGGGAAGCCGGGTCCCTGCAGGCGTCTTCATCCCTCCTGGTGGCCAGAGACGGTGCCCAGGCTCCCCTACACACGGGGTCCAGGTTTCTGCGCCCAAAGCCCCCACGTTGACAGAAGTGGGATCCCTTCCTTCTCACCGCCACCATCCCCTGCCCCACCTCCCATCCCAGGGCCCAGCGGAGCTGGAGATGACACTGTGCTGGAGGCCTGTTTGTGCTCAGTGTTGGGGTCTGGGTTTTGATATCTAAGCCCAAGGGCTCTCCCCCAGCCCCACATCCTCCCTCCCTCCTTCCTCTACCCCCCCTGCTGGAGCCAGTGCCAGTCAGGGGCCTGGTCAGCACTGGCCCAGCCTTGCTGGGAACTAGAGACACCAGTCCAACACCCTCAGGGAGCCGGTCCTGAAGGTCGGCCCATGTGCCTGGCCCCATGGCCCCATCCCACCCCCAGGCTAACCAGGCCGCAGCCAGGCCCCCACTTCATCCACCCAGAGGCCACCTCCGGAGTGTCCTGAGTGGACATGGGGCAGGCGGAGGCAGCTGGCTGTCATCCTCATTAAAATTCTTTTTCAAACGCTCCTGTAAGTGGCCTGCTAAAGATAAACTATCAGGAGAGAGGCCTTCAAAGAAAGTGCTCTAATGATGCAATTATCTTCAATCAACTCAGAACATCTTTATTACATTAGAAAGGGGCAATCCATCTTGGAATGCAGAAAGAACTGATCTAGCCACAGACGCAGGCCTGGCCTGGAGGGGTCTGAGGGCCCCTTTCAGTCATGCTTCTAAATTTGCATGGAGAGAAACTTTCTAATTGAATTTCTCTAGCTGAACTGGATAAAGTGTCACCCAAAGCTAGATTTCATTAAACAACTTTGGTTTTTCAAAAATAAACATGTACGGATTTAGGCTGCTGTTTCCGTGTTCTGGGATATTAATCGGACATAAAGGCGTTACCTGCAAACCAATCTCATGATTTATTCTAAAACGCAGTCGGGGTTTCTTCCGTTCCGGGAGAGGCTGCAGAGCGGTGCCTCGTCTGCAGCACCCCAGAAGGTTTTTAAACCAAAGATTGGTTCAGTTTTGGAAAAATAATCCGAGTAAGTGCAAATCTCTGTCGGGCCTTGGCTCCACCTTCTACGAGCCGGGTCAGGGATCCCTCTCCGCCAGAGCCGCGGGGGCCCCGGGGACAGCCCGGCCCCGTCTGGCCGCGTCGGTCGGAAGCCCGCGCCGCGGGGCTTTTCCCAGGTCCCAGGTCCCGCGACTCCGGACGATTCGGCCGAGCAAGTGCGGAGCGGGAGAGGCTGACGGTGAATCCGACACCCAGCGACTGACCTCGCGCCCCGGCGGCCCGAGGCGCCCTGCCTGTGCCCCAAGCCCTGCGTCGCAGGCGGGTGAGAGGTCGGCCCCTCCGCCTTCTCCGCGGCTCCGGACCCTGCCCGGGGACCTTCGACGTGCCCCGCCGGCCGCTCCTGGGGCCAGGCCGTGGGACGCCAGGGAGAGCGCTCGGCAGCTACGGGTGCCTGAAAAGCCATTAAGGTCAGGGCACCTGAGGCCCGACCACAAGGCGACAGAAGCAGGGTCCTCAGTCCGGGCGCAGCGTCAGTCAAAAGCAGCCCCCAGGGTTCGGAGGGACGCCTGGGACACAGCAGGCACGCGCCGAGGGTTCAGGCTCCGGGCTGGGGGCAGCGGGAAGAGCAGCCGGCCAGCGACAGAGGGACGACACTACGGGAGGCGCCGGCGCCGCCTCTCATGGCGCCGAGCTCTCCGCGTCTCAGGGTCCGCGCGCGGTCCCGACCTGTGCCCGGACCGCGGCTCAACCAGGTCGCGCCCACTGTGGGCTCCTGCGAGTGGGGAGGCTGGGGCCAGCTCCTCGTGCTGCCCGGGTGTACCAGCCACCTCCCAACCGGGCCGCAGCGCTCCGGGAGAGGACAGCCGGGCTCTGGGAAACCGACAGGCGTGCGCCAGGCAGGCCGGGGCTGGGGCGCACGAGTCCCAGTCGGCCGTCCCGCCCTCCCGGGTCAGCGAAACCAATGGACGCCTGGGCCCACGCGGCAGCGACAGCGGCGATTGGAGAGCTGGGCATGAAAGGGGCGCCGCCTTTTTACAGGGCTCTGAGGGCGGGTCGCCGTGGAGCCCCCGCCAGCCCCGCGCCCGCCGGCCAGCGCATGGCCCCGGCGTCGCTCGGCATGAACCCTGCTGGGCTCAGGACGTGCAGCGGGGACCGTGCGGGGCCCGGCCCGTTGCCCTTCAGCGTCGAGTCGCTGCTGCAGGCAGAGCACTGGCTGGGCGCGGAGCCCGCGGAACCCCGGGAGGAGAGGCCGCGGGGCGCCGCGGAACCCGGGGCCTGGGTCCCGGCGGCCGCCCCCTTGTCCTCCCCACGTAAGTGCCCTGTCGCACGGTCCTGGGCTGCGAGAGGAGCCCGCCCGGCCCGGGGTCGGAGGACTAGGGCGGGAAGGACGCTGTCTCTCCTAACTTTGGAAAGTAACCAGCCACTAACGCGCCGGCCTGGGTGCAGAGAAAGAAACCAGCCCACAAGAGCCCACCCGACCCCTCCCGCGCGCGCGAACCCCACGGCGGCTCCCCGGTCCCACGCCAAACAGGCTTCTGCTCTACCCTGGGGCGGAGCCCGCAACCCAAGACCCGGGGCTTCTTGCCTCGGAGTCTGTCTGGCCGAGCACTCCCCGCGATCGTTGACTTCTGCTTGGCCTCTGCGCTCACCGCTCAGTTCTTGCGGCGGCTTCCCGCCCAAGTTTTTCGCTTCTCCAAGTGGGCAGAGTTCCCCTCCTCCCGAGGGACGCAGGGCCACCGATCTGGGGAGGAAAGCCCGAGTCCACAACGGCCCCCCTCTCCGCGCGCCGTGTCCCCGGTGCCTCGCTTCTATTACCCCGGAGGTTTGGGGGGATCTTGTCTCCACTGAGGCCCGCGGTCACGAAGCCGGGACACGCATCCGGAACCGTCCTTGGCGCGCACTGCTGGCGTTTGAGCGCCCGCTTTGTGCTCTTTCCCCCCAGGCGCCCCCAGCCCTTCACCCTGCGCCCTCAGGAAACACAAGAACAACCGCAAGCCGCGGACGCCCTTCACCACCGCGCAGCTGCTGGCGCTGGAGGGCAAGTTCCGCCAAAAGCAGTACCTGCCCATCGCGGAGCGCGCCGAGTTCTCCAGCAGCCTGAGCCTCTCCGAGACGCAGGTCAAGATCTGGTTTCAGAACCGCCGGGCCAAGGCCAAGCGACTGCAGGAGGCCGAGCTGGAGAAGCTGAAGCTGGCGGCCAAGCCGCTGCTGCCCTCGTTCGCCCTGCCCTTCCCGCTGGGCGCCCACCTTCACGGCTCCCCGGCCGTGTATGGCGGCGCGGCGCAGGTGCCGGGACTCCTCGCCGCGCCCGTGGCCGCCTACGGCATGTATTACCTGTCCTAGGGCTGCGAGGCCGTGTGCCCTGGGGGTCCGCTGGGGAGGAAGGGCCCGCGCGCGGCGGGGTGGGGGGTGTTGTGTTCCGCCACCGGGGCCGCCCCGTCCCAGGGTCGGAGACGGGTCCCCGCGAGCGAGCGGCGCCCCGGCCGGGTCCTTGCTCCTGGTGCGCGGCGGGCGTCTCGGGGTTCTCTTCTTGTCTCGTTTTTCAGGTTTTTGTTTTTGTTGTTGTTAATACTGTGTTAAAATGGATGCCGCAAGACTGTGAGTATCTTACGGATATTTAAAAACTGTTTTTAAAAAGTTATGTTAGTGCAAACTTGCCTGAAAGACAGTGAAAATAGTTTTATAGTGTCCTCGAAATGGACAAAATAGGGCTTTCCAATGTGTACAAAGCAGCCAATAAAGTATTCTGAGGTTTACTCTGTGGACCTGTCTCGGTAACCGCGGCGGCTCCGAAGAACTTAGTAGATTGTTTCTGGCTGCGGCGGCAGGAAACTGATTCGGAACAAAGAAACGACAGGAACAGTTTGGTGCCGGAATTGCTAAAGAGAAACTTACCAACTACTTTCACTAACTAGGTTTCTCAGCGTTGTGAGCGAGTGGAAACTTTCACGCTTATTGTAGGGAATTTTTCCCGCGTTCCTTTATTTATTTATTTATTTTACTAGAGAACGTCCGAGGCGAAGTGCTGTCTCTGTGGCATCATGTGCGCGAGGGTGTGTGTGGTGAGTGCGCGCGGGGCGTCCACGCGTGGGCCCCGCGGCCTCGGAACCGCGGACTCGGTGGAGCGCGGACCGCACCGCGGGCCTGGCGCCGTCGCTTGGCTTCCGCGGGGACGGAGCTGGAGCGGGACAGCGGTCGGCGTGGTCCGGCGGAAAGAGAAGGAATCGCAGCGCACCCGCCGCAGGACCGGCGGCGCCAGCGGCCAGCTACGTCCTACCGACTCGCCCGGATTGCCGGCGGCCGGGGACCTGCCGCTCAGCCTTCTGCTGCCTTTGACAACGTGCTGACATAACGTAGGAATCGGGCACCCAGGCGCCAAGCAAGAGGACGGTCCGACCCTCTCCCCTCTCCGAGGGTCTGCCCTGCCGCCCCCAATCCTCCGACTCAGGGCTGGGGCCGTGGCAGGCGATCTTGGGGTTAGCTCACCTCCCCTCCCTCACCCGCAGGGCTGGAGGGGTCACCTGGGTGGCAGACCGCCTCGGCCGCGTGGGCGTAGGGACACGCAGTGACCACGCGAGAGGCCAATTCCAGGCCCTTCTCTCCCTGTAATCACTGCAGGGCTGGGGTCCTGCCGCCTGCGAAGGGGAAGCACTGACTTTTACTGGGCAGGCAGCGGAGGTGCCGCTCCACGGGAAGCAAGGATATTACTGCATTAATTTGCATGTCCTAACCATCATTCTCCCTCGGTTTCCTGGAAAAATGCAAACTCAGGATGAATTTGAAAGAGAAACTAACGCAGTTCTTGAAGTGCAGCTGCTAAGAATGAAGGCCTGGTGATGGGAAGGGGGAGGAGGCCAGACGCGTCCATTCCCTCCTGGGTTGTGGGCCAGCGAATCCTGAACCTGTGCTGCTTAAGCTCAGAACCCAGCTCCAGTCACGATTTTCAAGGGGCCAGACCCGCCTGTGGTCTTGAAAGTGCCAGAGAAGGCAGGTGGGGGCCACTGCACCAAGGGAGCTGGACGAGGGGCCCAGGGGCCCTGAGAGCGACCACCCGCCTTCTGTGTGTGCCCAGGCACCTGCAGGAGCACATCTGCAACTTTTTAAGGCCCGTCAATACTTTGATCCTCTTCTCCACACCCCAGAGCGCTGGGCAGCCCGGGGCTGGCAGAGGAATCGGCTGCATCAACTTGCTACGGGTCTGCGTAACCAGTTCTGACCAAGACACCTCCCCAGGGCGCCTCTCCTCTCAGGACCCCACGGAGCCGCTCGACCATCCTTTGTCTGGCTCAGGGCTTGGCCCCCAGACCACTGGAGGGTGAGGGAGGCTCTGTGGAGGCCCAGAGCCCACCAGCTGGGTGCCCTTGCTGGGAAAGGCTGAAGCAAACTTCTCAAGACCAGGACTTTTCCGTTGTCCTAGACCAGGCTCCCAGCCAGGGCAGGAGCATTGTGGACCTCTACTGCCTGGCCACCTTCTCATAGACAACTCGGGCCCCTGAACGCCTTGGGCCAGGTCCTGGGGCCGGGGGACACTGCCGGCCATCTCCTCGGCCACTGTGTCTCCAAGGCCTTGAGGCTGCCCAAGCTGGCCTGAGCCAACGCGGGAGGATTCACCCATCAGGACCCTGCATGGAGGAGTCCGAACTCCAGAGTCCTGCTCCCCCCAACCCCGCTGGTTCCCAGCCACCTGCCTCATGCCCGGCTGCTGGATTTGGGGACAGCAGCCCTGCCCTTGGGAGACTACCTGGACAGGGGGACAGGAGAGCAGTTCAGGGCAGACCACGCCTCTCTGGAGGTGCAGGGGCCACCTGATCTGGGGACAAGGAGTGGGCCAAGTTATGCAAAGGTGTGGACTGTGGTGACCCCGGTAGTGCCAGAGTGGGGAAGGTGGGGCCATGGAGGACCCTAGACAGTGACCCACCCAGCAAGCCTGGGTCTCAGGAAGACTGCCCTGAAGCTCCCACGCCAGGGTCACCTCTGGTTCCTGGGTGGGGATCAGGCTGGACCCCAGGGTCCCTTCCTGTCACCCAGTCAGCTCTAGGGCCCCTGCTGGCCCCCGAACCAACCTTGCCTACTCTGTGTCTGGGGATGCTGCTCTTGGCCCACCCCAGGCATGGACCCCAGGCCACAGGTCTTGCGCCTGTGGACCGCTCAGAGGGTTGGGCCAGGTCAGTCCTGCTTCAGTACTTCTGGGGGAGGGACTCCCGCAATCTGACCATAGGTTTTGAACGATCATAAAGAAGCAGTTGCCGGGAGGGTAGAGGCCCTCTCATGGGACTCCTAAAAGTAAACACTGGCTGCTTCTTAAGCTGGGTTGTGGGGCTGTGGTATCTACTGTCCTTGCCAGGACGTGTGATTTATTTTATTTTATTTTTTATTTTTATAAATGTATTTATTTATTTATTATTTATTTTTGGCTGCATTGGGTCCTCGTTGCTGTGCGCGGCTTTCTCTAGTTGCGGCGAGCCGGGGCTACTCTTCGTTGCGGTGCGCAGGCTTCTCATTATGGTGGCCTCTCTTGTTGCGGAGCATGGGCTCTAGGCGCACGGGCTTCAGTAGTTGTGGCTCGCAGGCTCAGTAGTTGTGGCTCGCGGGCTCTAGAGCGCAGGCTCAGTAGTTGTGGCGCACGGGCTTAGTTGCTCTGCGGCATGTGGGATCTTCCCGGACCAGGGCTCGAGCCCATGTCCCCTGCATTGGCAGGCGGATTTTTAACCACTGCGCCACCAGGGAAGCCCAGACGTGTGATTTTACATTTGCTTTTGTGCGTTTAAAACATTTCATAACAAGAAAACACTACTTAGGCAGTACTTCCAACAGACTGTAAAGGTAAAATGATTGGCATGTTAAGAAAAATGCCATTTCTGCATCGCCAGAGATGTCATGCTTCATGGACACAGCCAGGGGCAGGCACAGGGCAGGGTTCTCTGCTGGCCTCGCTGGTCCTAAATCTGTGCACTCCCTCAGGAAGTATTTCTGAATCACTGTACTGCACTGTGTTTCCCTGGTGTGATAATGCATAATGCTATCCAGATGGCCTGAAGCTCTGGTACTTTCATTTGACTTTTAAAAAAGTGTTGCCTCATTAACTAAATATACACAGTGTTTGCTATTGCTGATATTCTATACATTATGCTGTATTTCCATTGATTAGACCATTAAGAAAAATAACCATATAGCAAGTTAACTGACATGGCCATGATGATAAGATGCTAAATTTCAGAGGCAGTAAAATGTGAGCAGGAAATGTCTCAGCATGTTATGAAGCACGTGTTTTTGAAAACCACACCAAACAGCTGCATTGTTCCTTTACGCATCCAAGAGGTGTTACCGTTCTTCCAGGCTGACTTTGAAAATCTGTAGAACGAGGAACCATGTACTCACCCCTACCCTCAGCGAGCCCCTGTTTCCACAACTTGGGGCGGTGAATGCTGCACTCAGAGGCCCAGAGGCAGCGCCCCCGGACCCTGCAGGAGGCTGGGGAGGCCTCAGGGGCCAGAGAGGATTGCGTTCCTACCCGTGTAAGCAATTGTTTGGGTTTTCTGTTAAATGGAACTGAAACAAAGCGCAGTGGTACCTGTCTCTTACCTCTTTCTCCTGTCTTACTGGGCTGGCTAGAGCCTGCAGCGTGAGTGTGGCTAGAAGTTTCCAGAAGGGGCATTTTGTCTTATCCTTGCTTTTTAAAGGAAATACTTTTAACATTTCACCATAAGCATGATATGTGCAGGGGGGTTTTCAAAATACCTTTTCCAGGTGACGTACATTTCCTTCTGCAACTAGTTAATAGGACGTTTTATCATCAGTGAATATTGTACTTTATCAAATGCTTTTTCTGCATATATTGAGATGATCAGTTGATTCCCCCATTCAATCTGTTAATGTGGTAAATTATAGTGCAAAGTTCGATTTCTCCATATTCTTTCCAACACTTGCTATTATCTGACATTTTGATTCCAGCCAGCGTAGTGGGTGTGAAGTCTCAGGCTTTAATTTGTGTTTCCCTGATGGCTAGGGATACTGACTATCTTCTCATGTGCTCATTGGCCATTTATATATCTTCTTCAGAGAAACATCTATTTAAGTCCTTTGCCCATTTTTCAGTTGGGTTGTCTTTTGTGTTGAGTTGTAGGAGTTCTTTATACATTCAGGATATTAAATCCTCATCAGATACAGGATTTGCAAATATTTTCTTCCATTATGTGGGTTGTCTTTCCACTTTCTTGATTGTGTCATTTGAAGCACAAACTATTTTAATTTTGATGATATCCAATTTATATATTTTTAATTTTGTTGCTCATGCTTTTGGTGTCATACCTAAGAATCCTTTGCCAAATCCAAGATCATGAAGATTCACTCTGTTTTTTTCTTAAGTGTTTTATAGTTTTGTCTCCTACATTTAGGTCTTTGATGCACTTTGAGATAATTCTTGAATATTTTGTGAGGTAAGGGTCCAACTAGATTCTTTCTCGTGTGGTTATCCAGTTATCCCACACCATTTGTTGAAAAGACTACTCTTTCCCCATTGGATGGTCTTTTTATGCTGTCAAATATTACTTGACCATAGGGGTATGGGTTTATTTCTGGACCCTCAGTCTATTCCATTGATCTATATATCTATCCTCCTGCCAGCACCACAGTGTCTTGACTACTGTTGCTTTGTAGTAAGTTTTGAAACCTTCCTATTTTGTTCTTCTGAATGTTTTGGCTATTCTGGGTTCCTTGCAATTCCATATTAGAATTAGGTTGTCAGTTTCCACAAAGACGTCCACTGGGATTCCGATAGAGATTGCATTGAATCTGCAGATTAGGGACTGTTTCAGGAAATATTGACATTTTAACAATGTTAAGTCTTCCAGTCATGAGCGTGAGATGTTTTTCCAATTATTTAGATCCTCTTCAATTTCTTTGAACAATGTTCTATAGCTTTCAGGGTATAAGTTTTGCCTTTTTTTTTGTTAAATTTATTCCTAAGCATTTTATTCTTTTTGATGCTATTGCAATTGGAATTGTTTTCTTAAGTCAATTTTTGGATTGTTCATTGCAAGGGTATAGAAAGATAATTGATTTTGTACATTGATCTTTTATCCTGCAACCTTGCTGAGTTCTTTTATCAGTTCTAATCATTTTTCAGTGAGCTCCTTAGGATTTTCTACATACAATATCATGTCATCTGTGAATAGAAATAGTTTTACTTCTTCCTTTACAATCTGGATGCTTTTTCTTTCTTTCTTTCTTTCTTTTCTTTTTCTTTTTTGCCTAATTACTCTGGCCAGAACCTCCAGTACAATGTTGGATAGAAGTGGCCAGACAGGTATCCTTGCCTTGTTCCTGAAAGCATCCAGTCTTTCAGCATTGAGTATGATGTGAGCTGTGGGGTTACCATAGATGCCATTATCAGATTAAAGAAGTTCCCTTCTATCCTTAGTTGGATTTTGTCAAATGACTTTTCTGCATCAATTGAGATGATCGTGTGGTTTTTGTTTTTTATTCTATTGATATGATGTATTATACTAAATGTTTTTCTGATGTTAAACCAACCTAGCATTCCTGGGATAAATCCCACTTAGTCATGGTGTATAATTCTTTTTTTTTTTTTAATATTTATTTATTTATTTGGTTGCACCGGGTCTTAGTTGCAGCAGGCAGGCTCCTCTTAGTTGCGGCTCCCAGGCTCCTTAGTTTCGGCACGTGGGCTCCTTAGTTGTGGCATGTGAACTCTTAGTTGCAGCATGTGGGATCTAGTTCCCTAACCAGGGATCGAACCTGGGCCCCCTGCATTGGGAGCATGGAGTCTTAACCACTGCACCACCAGGGAAGTCCCATGGTGTATAATTCTTTTTATATGTTGCTGGATTTGGTTTGCTAAAGTTTGTTGAGGATTTTTGCATCATAGTCACAACAGATATTGGACTATGCCTCCCTTGTGATGTCTTTGGTTCTGGTAACACACTAATACTGGACTATAAAAGGAGTTGGAAAGTGTTCCCTCCTCTTCTGTTTTTAGGAAGTTTTTGAAAAATTTGTATTAATTCTTCTTTAACTATTTGGTAGAATTGGTGAAACTATCTGGTCCTAAACTTTTCTTTAGGGGTAGTTTTTTTGTGTGTTTTTTTTTTAACTAATTTAATCTTTTCAGCTGTTATAGGTCTATTCAGATCGTCTGTTTCTTCTCGAGTCAGCTTATGATTCTGTGTCTTTCTAGAAATGTGCCCGTTTCATCTAAGTTATCTAATTTGTTGGGATACAATTGTTTCATAATATTCCTTCATAGTCTTTTTTATATCTGTATGGTATGTGGTGATGCCTCCACTTTCATTCTGATCACTGGATGTAGGATTCTTGACAAATTTTTTTTTCTTTTTTTTTTGGCTGCGCCTCAAGGCACGTGGGATCTTAGTTCCCCAACCAGGGATGACCCATGCTCCCTGCGTTGGAACTGTGGAGTCTTAACCACTGGACTGCCAGGGAAGTCCCCTTGACAGTTTTTTAATAGCATAAGAGCACTTTGAATATGTTATCTCACTTCTTTCTGGCGTTTGTTATTTCTGATGAGACGTCAGCTGCTACTTTTATTATGATGTGCCTGGACGCCCTTTGCATTTATCCTACTTGGAATTCATTGAGATTCCTGGATGTATAGGTTATTTGTTTTTCAATAAATTTGGGAAGCTTTCAGCCATTATTTCTTCAAATGTTTTTGCTCTTTTCTCTGTCTTCTCCCCCTGGTACTCCCATTACATGCATGTTGGTGTTCTTAATGGTGTCCCAAGTTTCACTGAGGCTCTCCTCATGTTTCTTCATTATTTTTCTCGATGTTTTTTGGCTTACATAATCTCAATCAATCTGTCTTCAAGTTCATTATTCTTTCTTCTGCTAGTTCAGCTCTAATGTTGGGTCCCTCTAGTGAGTTTTTAGAATTTTTCAGTTTTTGTACTTTTCAACTCCAGAATTTCCATTTTCTTTTTTAAAAAAATAATTTCTATCTCTTTATCGATAGTCTCTATTAGATGAGACATTGTCATCAACCCTTCTTTTCATTCTTTAATCATAGTTTCCTTTAGTCCTGTGAACATGTTTATAACATGCTTATAATGGCTACTTTGAAGTCTTTTCTGATAGATTTGACATCCTGTAATGTTCACAGGCAGTTTCTGTTGCTTGCTTTTGCAGATATATGGGTTATACATTCCTGTTTCTTTGCATGCCTCATAATTTTTTGTTGGAGATTGGACATTATAGATAGTATGTTGTAGCAACTCTGGGTACTGGTCCCCCTCCTCTGGGGCTTATTATTATTTGCTTGTTCATTGTTTTGGTGACTGGCTGGGTTATTTCCGTGAAGACTATCTGCCGCCCCACGCCCACACCCACAGTGTTAAGCCTCTGATGTCCTGAGGGAGATGCACCTCTGGGTAGGTCCACAGTCACCTGGGACCACACCCAGCTGTTAAACTCCAGTAATTGCCAGCTGATTGCTCTACTGTTTTCAACAATCCCCTAGGCATAAATTCCTCTACAAAGTAATCCAATCAAGTTCTCTGACACAGTCTTTTCTGAGTCAGCGTTTCATGTTTGTTTCCACCCCACCCCGCTTTTCTTATCACTTGTTTCCCTCCTGTGAACCAGCCTCCAACTTAGCCTGTATCTTGACCCTCCTCCTGAGTGCCCACCACTACCTCACTGTTCTTGAGAACTTGGGCTTGAACTTCTCCACAGTCTGTTGCAAACAGAGTCAGTTCCTTTGGGAAGAAATTAGGAGTGATCTGTTTTTCCGACTTGCTCATCACACCCCCCCATCCCCCCAATCTCTGAGCTGTGGCTCTGGAACTGGGGTGAGGACAAGGGCAAACTTCTGTGTGACGCCCCCTCCAGGAGCTCCACGAGAGGGGCACCAGCCTGGTGTCCTCTCAGCCGCCTCTCCTGGTGAGAACCACTGCCCCACAGCCAGGGAAGGTGAGCAGGGCCTCAGCACCCTCAGTGGTGCCAAGGTAGAGCCTCCACTCCAAGAGCTGGGCTGGGCAGGAGGGAGCCCCTGCTCTCAACCAGCCTCACCCGCACCTAGCCTCAGCAGCAGGCACTGGGCAGATAGAAACACCTAGGCCTGCTGCTCAGGTAAGGAAGCCCTTCCACGCGGAGCCAGGGGACAGGAAGTCTTGTGTTCTCAACTGCAGCCTCTGGCGCAGGGTCCCTGCGTCCCCGAGCTGAGTGGGGAGGAGGGAGTGGTCTTGGGTCAGATACCCCACTCTCCTTTCTTACCAAATTTTCATAGATTTTCTTGGATAGATGCTTCTCTATTTGCTGTTTGCCTGTAGGACCATTCCCAGAGGTTGTAGGTATTGTTGTCTTTTTGTTTTTGTTGTTATAGTTTTCACCAGTTTCATTGGAAATGGGTTGTGGAGCGCCTCACGCTGCCTTCATGTAAGTTAACCCGCAGGTAGTCTTGGTTTGGTTTTTTCAGTTTGTTTATTTGAACCTGGATCTCACTAAGGTCCACACACTGCCGCTGACTGGCGTGTGTCTTGGGGATTTGGTGTCTGGGTCTTGCTCCCTGCGTCCTGGGTGTGGTTCACGTGTTCTGTGTCTGGAAGCTTGACCAGGGCCCCGGTGCCTCTGTGCCTGCCTCACATCTCTCCGGCCAGCTGAGAAATGAGCAACTCCTCCTTGGGAGCACTCCTCCCAAGATGCCTGGGCCTGCCGACAGCATCTCCCACCGGCCGCTCTGAGGCTCCCCGCCCTGCGGCTTCTCTGACCACACTGACCCTTCACACTGCAGACCTGGAAGCGTGAGGGAGCGAGTTCATGCCCGTGGGGACGCCAGTGGACGAATCCTCTGCTCTCGGGTCTCCAGTGGGACAGAGCCTCAATTGCCCACAGTGGGGACCACTCCAATAATGCCCCCCTAGGGTGGGCTTTCCCTCTTTCCTTGTTTCACCCTCCCAGCCCCCCACTCCTGTCCCTCAGGATCATCTCTCAAAATAAACCACCTCCATGCAACCCCTTACCTCAGGCTCTGCCTTGATGTTTTGGCAAGACTATGTAATAGGTTGTGTGGTGAACATCTATCAGGAAACAGCCAGTGTCTGGTTCACCCTTTTCGTAATGTCCGCAGATGCTGACATCAACACCTCGTTACCCAGAGGTGTAGTTCTTTCCAGAAAGGCAGGAGAAGTCCTTGACTTTCCCTTGATTTAGCAGTTTTCAAAAGATGTCAATTCCTGATATCCTCCCAAAGGTAGTCAATGAGGTTTTGCTTTTAAAGAATGATCATGAACTCATGGATTTAAGTATATTTCATGTGTTTCATTCAATGGTAGCTACTGTTCTCAGTGCCACTCACGCTGCCCAGTTCTCGGCCAGCAGGACCTTTGTACGGTGGCTCCTGACGCCCAGCTTGGCGCTCCTCAGTAACTTCCTTGATTCCAAACAACTAGTCCAGGCTTTCAGTGAAGTTACTGATTTAATAAATATGGTATATACATTATGGGTTTATAGCAACACTTCAAATTCAGGACTATGGGGTTTTTATTAACTTCAGTGATCCTAAACCTGTATCTTCTTTCTCCCAAGCCAAAAAATTTAAGTTCTCAACACTACTCAGATCATTTGGTACTTGGGACATTTGAGCTGTTCTCAGTAATTGGCTATTAAAAATTTCACTGAATAGTGAAATACCTTTAGGGTAGATATTTTGAATTTTTGCCAATGTGAGTTCAGGACACATCCCCAGAAGTAGGACTGCTAGGTCAAAGGGTAAGTGCAGAAGTGATTTTGTTAGGCATTGGTAAACTCCACTTCGTAGGTGGCTGCAGCATTCAGCACCCCACTGACAACGTGTGAGAGTATGAGATGCGTGTCCCCCCGCCCCCTGCAACAGGGTGTGCCATCAAACCTTTGGGTTTTGTCAACTGGATGTGTAAGAAAGGGTCTGTGTGTTTTTATTTCTCTTTCTCTTGCTATGAGTGAAATAAGGGTGTGTGTTTCTGTCACTCAGATGCTCTGCTTTGGCTAAGGTTGTAGAAGGACAACACAGAAAAGGCATTTGCGGAAAAGTGAATTGGGGGTGAAAACTCATACCTAATGATTTTTTATTTATTTATTATTTTATAAATTTATTTTATTTACTTATTTTTGGCTGCGTTGGGTCTTCATTGCTGCGCGCGGGCTTTCTCTAGTTGCAGTGAGCGAGGGCTACTGTGTGTTGCGGTGCACGGGCTTCTCATTGCAGTGGCTTCTCTTGTTGTGGAGCACGGGCTCTAGGCGCGCGGGCTTCAGTAGTTGTGGCACGCGGGCTCAGTAGCTGTGGCTCCCAGGCTCTAGAGCGCAGGCTCAGTAGTTGCAGTGCACGGGCTTAGTTGCACCGTGGCATGTGGGATCTTCCCAGGCCAGGGCTCGAACCCGTGTCCCCTGCATTGGCAGGCGGATTCTTAACCACTGTGCCACCAGGGAAGCCCTTTTTTTTTATTTTAAATTTTATTTTCTTTATTTTTTTGGCTGTTTCGGGTCTTAGTTGCGGCATGCGGGATCTTCATTGAGGCATGCAGGATCTTTTCGTAGAGGTGCAGGCTCTTCGTTGTGATGCGCAGGCTTTTCTCTAGTTGTGGTGCGGGTTTTTTTTTTTTTCCTCTCTAGTTAAGGCGCATGGGCTCCAGGGCGTGTGGGCTCCGTGGTTTGTGGTGCTCAAGCTCAGCAGTTGTGGCATGTGGGCTTAGTTGCCCTGCAGCATGTGGGATCTTAGTTCCCCGATCAGGGATTGAACCCACATCCCCTGCATTGGAAGGCGGATTCTTTACCACTGGACCACCAGGGAAGTCCCTCTTTTTTTTCTAATAATTTATTTTAAAGTTAAAGTGGTCCTAGATCATAGCTCCCCAGTCACATGGCAGAAGCAAATACTAATTTTTTCAGGAAGAACCCAGATATGTCAGAGAAACTCCAGAGGTAAAGTTCCAAGAAATACAAACTCACAGCCAAAAATCACAGAATTCACCAGGAAACAAGGCACCATGAGTGAGTCAACAGAAAAAATGGACAGAAGAATCAGACCCACAGAGCCTTCAAACATTGATATTATCAACCAGAGAATGTACAATAAGTTTAACATGTTAAAAAAGAAAAGAATGAGTTGAAAATGTGATAAACGAAAGCTATAAAGTCCAGCAAATTAGAACAACAACATAGAACTTAAAGACTTGAAAATCGTAACTATGGAAATTAAACACTGAATGAGTTCAACAGCACATTTGATAACAGCTGATCAGAAAATTAGTGAACTGAAAAGTGGATCTTAAGAAATTATCCAGAATGTAGCAAAGACAGATAAGGAAAGGGAAATATGGAAGGGCTGTTAGAAGACAGAGGGAGGGTGTCTGACGTACATTTGGTTGGGGTTTTAGAAGGAGAAGGATCTTAAGAAATTATCCAGAACGTAGCAAAGACAGATAAGGAAAGGGAAATACGGAAGGGCTGTTAGAAGACAGAGGGAGGGTGTCTGACGTACATTTGGTTGGGGTTTTAGAAGGAGAAGAACAGAGATTGGGGTAAAGACAATATTTGAAGAGATAAAACCCAGATTCAAAACATTCAACAATGAGCAGGTAGGGTGATGATTACCTTCTCCTGACATCTTAGTGGAACCACAACAGACAAAGAGAAGACAAGTAATCTTCCAAAGAACAACTTTAAACTGACAACCACCAGCCCCGACCTGTGTCTGCAGAGCTGTGCACAGGGCTTGGCGGGGCGGTCGCAGGCCAGCACCCGCTGCCCCCACCAGACCGGAGCCCAGAGTGGGAGCAGGCCGGGCGAGATGGGCCGAGCGGGGCCTCGGGCGGGCACGGCCACACCGGGCACGCAGCGGGACAGCTGGCTGGTGGGTCCCCACTTCCCAGGCCCTGCCCGGGGGCCCTGCTGCCGTCAAATCGGAGGCAAGCCAGCCGCCCGCCTATGTCTGTGCTCCGCCCGCCCCGGCCCGGGTCCCTCCCGGCTCCCCAGCCCCACCCGAGGCTTCTGCTCACCTTGCCGAGCGCGGGTGCGAGGACCACGGGCATCTCCCTTGCAGCCCCGATGAGCTGCGCAAGCCAGTCACCCCCTCTGAGACGTGGCCGCTGAGAACAAAGTCCTCGCCAGTAATTGCTGCTGACCTCCCTCCCCCCAACACAGAACTCCGACCAGAGACCGCTAATGATAACCATTTACTCCACATGTTTCACAAGGACGTTGGGGGGCGGGGGCCGCTCCCCACACCCCAGTCACCGCACGAGGGGGCCCTTCCCGGAATCCGCGGCTCCCCCACGGCTTCCCACATAGCCACCGGCCTCGTTCAGTCGGTCACGGGCACGCGACACGGAGGGCGGCACGGGCCAGGGTCCTGGGGCCCCCGCGGGGCGAGAGGAAAAGCCCGGCAACACCGCCGCAGGGCCGCAGAGGAACCGCCGTTACTGGTGCTTATTTCTCTTCTTGGCGCTTTTAAATCCTCGTGAGGCACCTTGACCAAAACAGATGGTAGATGGTATCCTGAAATGAAAGACACCTTCACGCTAAACTGCTACGCTTTTGCTCACAAACAACCCAATTCATGCTGGCAGTCTCGTGGGCTTGCGGGGGTCTGATTCTTGCTCTGGACACTCCCTCTTCCCCCACGGACCGTGCAGGGTGTCCGCTCGCTCTCGCCCGGACTCTCCCCTCCCCGGCTGCAGCAGGCCAGCTGCTCCAAACCTGCTTCCGGTGGGAGACGCTCCCCGCCACTGACCACCTGCCGCCGACCACCTGCCGCCAACCACCCACCCAGGAGAATGTGTCCGGGCTCCAGCTCAGGCTCCCCGTGACCCGCCCTCCAGGTGGCACCTGGGACTCACTCTCAGGCCAAATTCTGGGCAACTGCGCGAGGGCAGCTGAAGGACACGAGTTCATCTCCCTGTCGGTTTGAATTTACTGGCGATTTTTTCCATTTCTCCAACATTTACCCCCAAATTAGATTTGAAATCAACTTTATCCCTGACGAAAGCACAGTTAATACTAGAAAGACAGACTCGTAGGTTGTAACTCGAGCAATCACACCCTGGGTCTCTCCATCCCAGCTTAGGCCACGGTCGAGGGGGGCAGTGCTTTGCGGCCCCGTGCTGCGGGGGCTCCAGGTCGTCCGAGGGCAGCAGGATGGCTGGCTTTCACCTCCCGCTGAAGCCAGCGCTCCAACCCAGCGGCGGTTTCTCTCGGCGAGAACTGGGCCGGCCCAGGGTCAAACCCGGAATTCTCCAGGAGAAGCACAGATTCAGAACCTGCTTCAGAAAGGTGCCCAGGTACTGACCTGTGGCTGTAGGCCCGCCTCTCTCCCGCGGGTTCTGGCGAGGGCTCCACGTGTTCAAAGCAGACTTCCATGGCGTCGCCTTCCGACGGTGCCGGGTCATCCCCCAGGGCTTCTGCCAACACCTGCTCAGCGGCACCGGGCACGGCTGGGCTGGGGAAGACAGGTGGTGAGGGCACTCCCAGGTGTCAGTGCC
Organism: Balaenoptera borealis; assembly: GCF_965194805.1. Lineage (NCBI taxonomy): Eukaryota > Metazoa > Chordata > Mammalia > Artiodactyla > Balaenopteridae > Balaenoptera > Balaenoptera borealis. The sequence continues at coordinate 117,823,003 of NC_138874.1, read as the reverse complement.
TGCAGCCCCAGCTTCCCCCAGGACTGAATTCGCAAAGCTATCTTATGACTGTTTTATCAGAGAGTAATTTTCAGGCTACCAGAACGTGGAGAAGTGAATGTTCATGTGACGTAAGCCACATTCTATGAATTTAGGTATGATAATCACACTCCGTCTTTTAAAAATAGTATTTTTATGGTGTCACGTGGTAAATGACTACCAACGGTACCAAACGTCTCTCCATCACAGTTACCGAGAAGTTTACTAAAAGCAACCGTACGATACTGAGCATCTCCTTAACGCCAGTGTCTCAATCCAGCATCGTAGGCTTCTTCTCCTTCAAATGATTCCTCGGAAAGGAAGGAGTTACCTTATACTCAAGGCCTTATAAAAATCTCCCATACTGAAGTCGGTTCTCCAGATTATTCTACTGTCAACAGCAAAGTCCTGTCTGGGGACAACAATTTAGTCTGAAACGACTTCAGTCAATGCAACTTTTAGATGGTGATGAAGCTTCACCTGAAGAAATCAGTTAATGAAAAGGCAAAGTAACGTAACACGCACTTACGGGCTACTCCCAGAGGTACTTCCCACAGTGTGTTCTGAACAGTACCATGTAACACGGGGCTGTGTCGTCAAGTTAGTAAACATATACTGACGGGACAAGGGAAAAACCAGACGGCCCCACGTGAGGTGAGGGGCTCACGGCCTGGGACAAATTCCCCAAGGCCCACATGAGGATGGAAGGGAGGTGATGAGCGGGGTTGAGGTGAAGCGTGAATGCAGAGGGACGCGGTGGTGTTCCTGCACGCCCGGCAGACCCCGAGATGGTACCCCCGCCACTCCCAGCACAGACCCGGGAAGGCAGGTTCTCCCCTTCCTGTCCTCCCTGCAGCCGGGGGGGCCACACACAGAACCACCCCATCTGCTTAACCCCTCTCGGTTAACGACTCCCGACTTCTCGGGGCTTCTGTAACCTGCACCTAAATGTAACGTTAGCGGCAGGGATGCTGAACGAGGGCATCTGCACCCTCAAAGTCTACGTGCGCAAAGGCTTTCTAGGCTCGGGAGGTGGCTTCGCGGCGCACCGCCACGCACCCTCTGCTCCTCCTCGGTTTATCGAAGCGGAAGTCCGCAGGGTAGAGATGACGCATCACCAGGTGCTCCTTCCGGTCTCTGCTGGTTCTGAACTTCTCTGTGCAGCCCTCCACCAGGCACTGATACTGAAACGGAAACAGCATCACCCCACCCTGACCCCAGGCTCTGGCACCACGAGGCACACGGCTCAGGGACGAGCCCCCGTGATGACTGCCCTTGGGAGCGGGCGAGCCGTCACCCACCATGTCTTGCCGCTCGGCCAGAATCTGGAAGAGGGAGTCATGCCACTCGAGGATGTGGGTGTCCAGCAGGTGGCCGGAAGGGAAGGCCCGCTTGCAGAAAGAGCAGACGTTTCTGTGCAGAGCGTGGTAGTGGTGCTCGTAGTCCTCCAGGGCGTCGAACACCTGGCAGCAGCCGGCCACCTGACAGGTGAACTCGGGCACCCTGGCGGAGGGACGCCTGGTGGGGATGCCATTCCGCGGCGGACAGAACGTCAGGCTCCCTGTCACCACTCCCCTTTAAGTGGACTGATAAAGCTTCGGATTTTCTCTTGCAAGCCCAAATCCTACTTTCGTAACAATTACATTTTTACAGACAAGCTAGGCGGTGCTGAGGCCAGACACGCAGGCTTCGCAGGCTTCGGTGGTGCTACAAGCAAAGGGGCGGTGCGGGCACCAGGGGCGGGGCGGGCAGAGGGAGGGACCAGGAGAGGGCAAGAAGCGCCCCTTGCTGGGCCACAGCACTCACCTGGGCCTCTCGGGCGCCCCGCCCACCTGCGTGAGCACATCCTGGAGGTAGAGGTGCCGCTGCACGTCCCCGTCCTGCGGGAGACAGCGTCGTGGGTTCAGACCCGGCTCCACCCCGGGCCCCGCCCCTAGGACCCCGCCCCTAGGACCCCGGCCCCACCCAGAGCCTCAGCCCCGCCCACCGGGAGTCTGCCCCCGCCCCACCCAGGCCCGGCCCACCCAGGCCCCGCCCCGAGCACTTCCCCCGCCCCATCCAAGCCCTGCCCCCAGGGCGCCGGCTCCACCCCCACCCACAACCCCTCTCTCCTTCCTCCGCTCACGCACCTCGAAGAAGTCGTGCTCCCGTGGGAAGCGCACCAGGCGCGGCGCGAAGCTGAAGGGCGTGGTCCCGGCCGCGGGGTCCCGCTCCACGGGTAGAGGCTCGGCCGACCCGGGTGCCCCCGCCAGGCGTGCGTGCAGCGCGGGTGGCAGCTGCATCGCCCTGAGCGCCAGCGGCGCCACGGCCTGTCGGCCACCGTCCGCGAGCCGGCCGGGGCGGGGCCGGACGTGACGTAGAGCGCCACTTCCGCCGCCGCCGGGGCTGCCCTGCGGGCTTGGCGGGCTCGGCGGGCTCGGGTCGGGCGCGCTCCTGCGGTGAGTCCCGGGGCGGAGGGGCCTAAGCCTGGGGGCGGCTTCTATGCGGAGCTGGCCTCGCGCGTCCCGCCGATGGTTCGGGTCCCTTTCCCGACCCCGAGCAGCGCAGGCTCCCGGCTGTAGAGGCTTCCTCCCTCCCTCCTCCCTCCCGTCCCGTTTGTTTCTACTTTTCTGATAACAACAGTGCAGGCCCTTAGGTGCTGTATTTAATCTCCACAACAGCTTCGTGGGCAGGATTTAGTACTCACCCCTTTTCAGAGGAAGCTTACAGAGGACAGGCTCCTTGTCCAGGGCCCTGCAGCCTGGAAGCACCAAGTCAGGGTTCAGGCTGCCTGGGACCCTGCAACCCAGGCCCCGTGCCCATGACTGTGATCACTGTGAGCCCTCCTGGTGTAGAATGTATGCATGCTGGCGAGTTCCACACCAGCTCACACTTACTGTTCTGCTTTCGTGTTTGGAGACACCCTGCCTCTGGCCGGTATTTGACGTTTATGTAGGTGACTGTGATATTTGTATGTGGGGAACTTGTTTTCCATCACTCAGGATTAGAGTCTCTGGATGTAGAGGTACAAGTTAATATCCACGTTGTGGGCGTGTGTGCCGAGCCTTCCCCACCTGCTGTTAACTCATGGCTTGTCTTCACTGGAGCTGTTGACACAGCTGTTCTAACCTTTTTAGAGTCGCAGCCTTTGAGAATCTGTTGAAGGACCCTTTCCTCAGAAAAATCACAGACAGAAATGACTTTGCCTGTAATTTCCAGCAGTCTTTGGTAGTTCGTGATCCCAAATTATGAACCCTGCGTAGGCACGTTGAAACGCTTATGTGAAGCATGTAAAGTTTGCTCATGTTTATTTGTTGAATCTATGACTAATTGGCCGTGTTTGTCTGTCTTACTCTTAATAATAATGGCTAATTGGACCAATCATCAGTGGGAGAACAGAAGTCCTCCTGCAGGACACTACTGTCCCTTTGGGGACATCTGCATAGAAGTCCTCTTGCAGGCTACCACTGTCTTCTTGGTGGGATCTCATTTATGGTTTTGACCAAAAATGAGATCCAGTGGGGAGACCCTAGGACATCTGATCGACAGGGCAGATTGAGCTGAAGGGGAAGCCCACCCAGCTCAAGTACATAGGAGATGTGTAGCAGTCTTAGCAAAGCCCAGCCTGGGCGAGAAAAGGCAGTGTCCTGGTTACCAGGGTGCACAGAGAACACACAGCTGGAGGCAACTGGAGCTGCAGGTGTAGGCCTCACAGGTGAGGCCGCGAGGGGCGGTGGCTTAGGCCTGTGCAGAGCTCCCTGTATAGATCAGGGTCCCTGAAGGGCTGGGACCACTGTATCTGCACAGCTGGGACTAGAAAGTGCTGTCTGCCACCTGAGGGGAGCAGCTCCCTGCTGGCCCAGGGCCACGTGTGGTTGAGGTCACCCAGGAGGAAGGGGGGCCTGGGCCTTAGGGCTACGTCCAGTCTGTGTGCACGTGCCAGCCCCCCCGAGCTGAGGAGTGAGCCTGGAACCTGGCTGGAGCTGATGGGGCTCAGCACTGATTCCCATGGGAGCTGCCTACTGAGACAGCGCCCAGGGAGAATGACAGACCCCAGCGGCGGGCGAGGAGGGCGAGGAGGAGTCTCCCCAGGAAGGGGCCCCACGTGCTGGTCGGAGCAGGCTGTGGTGGTGTCTTCACGGGGAACCTTCAGGCCAGGATGGGCCCTGTGACAATTTGGCTTCTCAAAGACCTGACATTGGCCAATTCAATTGCTTTAAAACTTTTTAATTTATAGCCTCTTGTTTTATAAATGGCTCTCCTTTTACCTTTAGGAGAACACAGAGCCAAAGTCATGAGTGAATTTCGGATTCACCACGACGTCAATGAGCTGCTCAGCCTTCTGCGAGTGCACGGAGGGGACGGGGCCGAGGTCTACATCGACCTGCTGCAGAGGAACAGGACCCCGTATGTCACAACCACTGTGTCAGCACACAGTGCCAAAGTGAGTGCCTGTCCCCGGTGCTGCACTGGGCACAGAGTTCACCTCCCTGCCGAGCAGCCACAGCGGTGCCAGTACGCTGGCAGACAGCACTTGTCAGGTGCTTTTCATGGACCATGTTTTCTGCTCAAGTCTGCTTCCGTTGGCTCCTCCCCATCACCCGTTGCACAGATGAGTAAATGAAGGCTCGGGGAGAGTGTTGGACTGGCAGCCTGACCTGGGAACCCAGACTCTTAGCCACGCCCTCCCTGCGCCCCATGAGGAGGGAGGCCCAGATGGTCCTGATTTCTGTTCACATCGTGACAGATTCTCCTCTGGGTGAAAGAGGAAGCTCCTGGCCTTAGCCACATTGAAATCCCTTCAAAGTGGATTTTTTTAAATTCAAATAATGTAAAATTCAAAATTATAAGTTTTCAGTAAAAGACAATTTTGAAATCTATTTTAAAAACACATTATGAGGCTTCATTTATTTTAACAGCCTAATGATGGCACAAGGATAATTCAGAAAACTTACTGAGCAGAATAGAGAGTTTAGGACACGTAGTTATGTCTAATTTATTTTAAGGGGAGCATTTTAATCAGTGAGAAAACATAGCCCCTGAACGTGTGTGTAATAATGAATTCCAGAGGGAGAAGAGTTAAGTGTATGGAATGAATGCATAAACTACTAGGAAAAACGTAAGTGGTTATTCTCTGACCTAAAGCTTAGGAAGCCTAACATGGGAGAAACCACATTAGAGAATATGGGTAAGTTTAACAAAGCATTTTGATGAGTTTTTTTCATTTTAGTTCAGAGACACATGACTATTCCATCTACCTAATTTCACTCTGTTTTTTTGGGTTTAGTTTTTGCAAGGCTTTTTAAAGTTCCTAGTTATCGTCTCTAAATCATTCTGTCTGTGCTTTTGAGGTTAAAATAGCAGAATTTTCTCGTACTCCTGAAGACTTTCTGAAGAAATATGATGAACTGAAATCTAAGAACACGAGGAACCTTGACCCCCTGGTGTACCTGCTGTCGAAGCTCACGGAGGACAGGGAGGTGGGTGCCGGGCTCGGGGGTGGCTATGTGAGGAAGAGAGCCTCTCTGCGTCTGGGGGGATGGACGGACGGGTGTCCCGCCTGGCCCCCGAGATCTGTCCTCGCCTGGGCGGCCCCTCGTTAACCCCCCCGGCCTCACACCTGTAGCACTGAGGTACGCGCGCCTGAACGGAAGTAACGCGCGGTGGTGATCAACACGAGGAGCGTTAACAGTGACCTCTGGGGCTGAGGGCCTTTGTCCTTCGTTGTCCAGGCCGTGTTCTTGTCTGTTTTAAACTGAGCGTGTGTTACTTGTGATACTGAGGGAAGTGCGTGCTGCCTGAGGAGCCGTGGCCCAGGGCATCCAGGGCTGGTCGGCGCTTCCTCTCGCATCACGAGGCCCAGGGTCCGTTCAGCGGGGAAGCGTGTGGCCGGGCGCATGGTGGCCACCTCGCCGGGACAGATAAAGGGACGTGGTCTCGAGCAGCAAGGGAGGCCGGTCTCGTGTGGAGAAAAGGCCGAGCCACTGGGAGCAGGGTTTGGGATCCCGACCTCCCGTGATCTGGGGGCGTGGCACCTCGTGGCGGGCAGCGTCGGGAGAAAAGGCTGCAGCTCCAGGGCGAGCGGGACCCCTGCTCTCGGCCTCCGCGTGGAGGCTGCAGCTGGGGGCAGTGGGGCGGGTCGGCGGGGCCCGGTGGAGGGCACGAGCGTGAGGCCCGCGTGACACCGGGGCCGTGTGCTTCCAGACCCTGCAGTATTTACAGCAGAATGCCAAGGAGAGAGCAGAGCTCGCGGCCGGCGCCACAGCCAGCAGCACTGCCAGCTTCGGCGCCCCCGCCGCAGCCTCCAAGATCTCCATGCAGGAGCTGGAGGAGCTGAGGAAGCAGCTAGGCAGCGTGGCCACGGGCCCCACGTGGCAGCAGGTACCATGTGGCAGAGGCGTCTGAGTGTGGATTCTGGCCCGGTGGGGACCTGGCTCTGGGACAGGAGCTCCGGGCCCCGGGCGGGGGGTTCTGACTCACCTGGGGGTCAGCGCCTGCTGCCCGCCCATTCTGTAGGCTTGGCCAGTGCAAGTCCCGGCTCCCCTCATGGACGCTGGGCAATTGGTTTGAGGTGATACTATATCTCCCTCATCTGCCGCTTTTCTTGCCTTTGACTTTGTGTCCAGCCCTGGTCTCCTGCCGTCCTTCTGTCTTCCCACAGTCTTGCCTCTGGCTCTCGAGCCCCTCAGAGCTGCATCCTGAGGTCTGAGCTGCAGGCCAGTGTGGGTTGGGCACGTCCTGTGTCCCCACCTCATGTGGTCCTCCCGCCACTGCCCCTCTCCTCGACGGCCCCTCGCCCCCTGCCAGTGCTTCTGAAAGCTGGGCGCCCGTGGGGACCACGGCTCCCTGCCCGAGCCAGAGTGGCCATCCCCCTCTGTCCTTCAGCCCCGAGGGGCTCGGGTAGGGGCGCCCCTTCTCCGGCCAGCTCTCACTGGGCCTTCCTTTCACCTGGCAGCTCGGGTCTAGACCTCGTGCCACCGGGAAAAGCGGTGAGCTGTGCCCAGAGGTCTGGAGAGTGGGCCTGCTTTACCCGTGGGCCCCGTGCAGACCAGACCCTGATGAGGGGCTGGGCTCCGTCTGCCTTGTCCCCGGCCCCTTGCACTGCGATGGGCTCAGACACGTGTGTTTCAGTTCCACACGTGTGCTCAGTGATCTGGTTTTTCATACTGCGGATATGTCAGTTTTAAGTGTTTGTACTGAAAGCGTATCTTTCTTTTTTGTTTTTAAAAACCCCCCCACCAGTCTCTAGAACTCACGAGAAAGATGCTTCGAGACAAGCAGAACAAAAAAAACTTGGGCCAGCGCCTCCCTGTCTTCCCAGCGTGGGTGTACGAGAGGCCCATGCTGCTCGGGGACTTCCTGACAGGCTCAGGCGCGAGCATGGACGTGGCTGTGCCCATCGGTAGGTGACGCGCTGACTTCTGACCGCCGGGGCCTCGCCGCGGCAGGGAGGGCTGAGCCCTGCGGAGACGGCGGGCCGGTGTTGTGCCATCACCCGGGCCCTCTGCTGCCCTTGGCCACGTGGCAAGGAGCAGTGCCCGCCGGACACCGTCCTTCATGTTCCCATCCCCGGTCAGCAGTGGGTGGTGATGTGCCAGTGTCTGGGCTGGCTCTTGCCTGGCTTTCAGGAGCGCCTGCGTCCCGGGGCTTGGGCAGCCCTGGGACAGCGGGATCACCGGGTCGGCCTTCCCAACAGTGAGTCATGCTGCTGCAGATTCTGCTGCACGGGTGACATGGCCTTGGCCGCACAGGCCTTTGTGTGTCGCATTCAGATGGACTATGGGGCATCTGGGGATGTGGGTTTGACTACCGTCTTGCCCTCTGGCTCCCGGGGCACATGGGAAGCAGGGGCAGCAGGGAACACTCGGTGCTCACAGAGAGGCGCTCACAGAGCCCGCCTGGGGAGGGGAGCGTGGCCACGCCCGCTCTGTGGCCATCAGAGGAGCCTGGGCCCCGGGGCCACATCCAAGGGTGAGAAGCAGGGCAGGCGGGGGCCCTGGTGCTGCAGGCCTGGGGCCTGGCGTTCCCAGGGGCTGGCTGGGCAGGCAGATGGGACGCCTCGGGCTCCGCTGCACGTGCGGCAGAACCTGGAGGACTTTGGCAGCAGAACCGCTGAGGGAGCCTCTTCCCCGCGGTCGTGGCGTCTCCGTGTTGCGTTTGCAGGCTTGGGCCAGTTAGAAGCCACGGAGGCTCCAGGCCCGCAGGAGGCGCCTTCGGGGGAGGCGCGACCAGTCGCTGGCTCTCCAGGGCAGGACGCGCTTACGGTGTTCAACGTGCAGGGTTTTGCGTGCAGGTTTCCTGTGTGGCGGCGCGCACACACCGGCCGCAGCGGGCGGGCCTCGCATGGGGGCGGCTCCGAGGCTGCCTTGCGTGGCGCCGTTCCCGGGGAGGACTCTGTCCGGGTGGGCAGCCTGGCCCGTGTCCCTTCTGCAGCCACACCTCATGCGCTCCGGAGGCCGGATTGACGCCCATCCCGCAGTCCTCTTGTCACCCTACTGCCCTCTGTCACCCCCTGGCCCAGGGCCTCAGGCCCTGACACAGCCTCCACGGCCCTCTGGCCCCATCTGTGTTCAGGTGCCTGTGGTCAGCGTGGTCGTCCTCGGCCCTGCCTTGGCCTCCCCCTGGGAGAGCCTCACCCGGGAGGGACCTGCCTCCGTAGGTGACATGCAGCGGCCCTGCGGGACACCCCCACCAGCCACGCGGTGTCACCCCACCAGCCGTCCCTAGTCATCTTGCCGTCTGAGTCCCTGTTGGGGCAGGTCCCCCCCAACCCACTTGCCCGCCTCCCACCCACAGCCGGGCTGACCCTCCTCGCGCCGGCCTCCAGCTCCGTGTGCTCACCGGGGCCAGCCCGTCCACGGCCAGACGGCGTGGCGACTCCCGCCCTCACGAGGCCTGCCCTGACCCGGGGCCTTGTCCCCAAGGTCACGAGCGCAGGTGTCTTGTAACCGCGTGTGCGCTCCTGCGCAGCAGCCTCTGATGGGCCCCGAGCCTCGGGCGCAGGTCTCGCAGACGCGGTCGCTTTTCTGGACGTTTGGGCAGCACAGGCACCGTCCTGCGCCACACACCCCCAGCCCCCCGGGGGACCCCTCGCCCCACCTCGTCTCGCATCCTCGGCCCGTGCTCCTGGTTCTCGTCAAAGGTCCCCTTCCCGGGTGACCACATCACTTTGAAGGAATCCAGCGTCCCCGGTGTGACCCCAGCTCTGTCCCTGGCGCCGCTCTCCTGAACTCCGGGAGGATCTGTGTGCTGAGCGTGTCCACAACGGGCTCCGACCTTCCCCGGCGTCTCCTCCTCGCCGCGTGGGGTTTGCGTCCCTCCCGCTGTGCCAGCCTGGCCCCAGCCCCACCTCCACCTGTCCTTTCAGCCTGAGGGCATTTGTCCACTCCCAACAGCTGGGGTCTCAGCACGGACCACAGAACTTTCTGTCTCGTCCAGTGCATGCACCGGCCACACGCAGCTGGTGGGCATTGAATGGCTGGCATGGCTGAGAATTGGATTTTTGGTTTTCTTTAACTTGACCTTGGTGGCCGGTGGCCCTACACGAGGGTACAGACCTGAGCCCTGTCCTGCCCGGCCCCCAGTGCTCGTCTCCGTCGTCCCAGAGCCGGGTTTGCATGTCCGGCCTGTGCCCTGCACCCCGGTGAGTTGCGGAGACCCCGGCGGCTCACGCGGGCTCCCAGCCCAGCCCCTGCACTGTGTCCCTCAGGGCTAGGCCTCAGGCTGGCCGTGCCTCCCGAAGGTCCTGTACGCAGTCTCTCGGCCCGCCTCACAGTAACGCAGCCCGCAACAATCTGCTGTCCACGCTGGCGGGAGAGGGGTTGGGGCCCGGGTGGCGTCTGCCCCAAGTCCCAAGGTGCCCACCCGGGGCCTGCACCCTGAGAGCCTCAGCCGGACCGTGGCCAGGGAGACGCCAAGGCTGGCGGTAAGCAGTGCAGAGGTTAGCAGCCCTGCACTCGGGGGTCAGGCAGCCGGACCTGCCTCCCTCAGGGGTCCTGAGGTCGGAGTCGGACCTGCCAGAGCCATAGAGGAAAACCACCTGAAGTTCAGGGGCGGCTCTGAGTCCGGAGTGACCCGTGCCTGGACAGGGGGCCACTGGCTCAGACCCGTCCTGCTTCCACCGGCAGGTGTGCGCCCGCGGACGTGCAAGGCCAGCAGGGCTTCTGTAAGCGTGGGCGTGTGGTGCGCCCCATCCCCAGCTGCCAGGCCCCGGTTCTGGGTGCCCTGGGGCTGACACGGGCGCCCACAGGGTGCCAGCGGTCCCTTGGACGCCTCCCTCCCAGTTCTGCCTTTGGCCCAGCAGTGTCGGGAGGGCGCCCAGGGCCACCTGGGCGGAGAACCAAGCGGTGGGGAGCTGCTGGGGCTGCGAAGCGTTTGCGGGGCCGCCCTGGTCCGTGGCCTGTGACTGTCCTGAGTCCATCGGGGTCGAAGGGAACCACCTCGCACCGTGAGAGAGAAATCATCAGCGTTTTAGAGCGTTCAGAGGAAACCTTTCTCTCCCTGAGTGACGCAGGCTTACCAGGTTGTAGTGAGTGTTACGAGCACGACACGTATCGGAAGTGCTCTGTCGTTCCCGACTTTGTCCTTTTAAGTGCAAGCGGGTTATTTCTGTGTGGAGGGTTTTACTTGCTTTAAGGCTCCGATAGGCCGGTCCAGGCTGTGTAATCTCCGCCTTTGGCGCCCCGACGGGATCAGTTAAGCCGAGGGATCGCCTTGGCTTTCGTGTCCACCAGCAATGGAGGGAGTCAACCAGGGGCGGCGGAGGGGGTTCTGGGGGAGGCGAGACCAGCTGGCGTCTGCGCCCACAGGCACACTGCCCCTGGCCGCCCAGGAGGCGGCCGTCGTGGAGGACCTGCTGTACGTGCTGGTGGGTGTGGACGGCAGGTACGTCACCGCCCAGCCCCTCACGGGGAGGCAGAGCCGCACCTTCCTCGTGGACCCCAGCCTGGACCTGTCCATCCGGGAGCTGGTGAGCAGGGTCCTCCCGGCAGCCTCCAGCTACTCCACCGTGACCAGGTAGGCGCCCAGAGGGGCGCACTCAGCCCCTTGCGGGGACAGTCGCCGCCTCACTCCTGGGCCTGGAAGAGGGAGGGAGGCATTGCCCACGGTGCCCTCTGGGGTTGGGGAAGAGGCTCCGACCATCCCTTCTGAGGCGCAGCTCTCACCCGCCCGGTGCTCAGGGCTGCCTTTCCTCGCAGGTTTGTCGAGGAAAAGTCCTCCTTCGAGTACGGGCAGGTGAACCACGCCTTGGCGGCCGCCATGAGAACACTGGTGAAAGAGTACCTGATCCTGGTTACGCAGCTAGAGCAGCTGCAGAGGCAGGGCCTCCTGTCCCTGCAGAAGCTCTGGTTCCACCTCCAGCCGGCCATGCGCACCGTGGACATCCTGGCTTCCCTGGGTGCGCGGGCCTGGCGGGAGGGGCACCCTGGGCCCGGGCACTCCTCCTCCGAGTCTTACTTTTGTGAGGCGAAAGCCGCGCAGCGTTGTGTTTTATTAGTTTGCGGGAGGAAGACTCCGGGAGCTTCCAAAAACCACAGCTTTATAGTTGGAGTTTATCCCAAAAGGAAGGCCTGTCCCCTGAGGAGGGGCTCTAGCCCGTCGTGGCCCGGTGGCCCCCTCGGCACTGAGCGCCGTCCTCTCCCCTGGCAGCCACCTCAGTGGACAAAGGCGAGTGTGTCGGGGGGTCGACCCTGAGCCTCCTGCACGACCGGAGCTTCAGCTACACGGGCGACAGCCAGGCACAGGAGCTGTGTCTGTACCTCACCACGGCCGCCAGCGTGCCCTACTTCGAGATCCTGGAGAAGTGGATCTACAGGGGCATCATCGACGACCCGTACAGGTAGGGGCCGCGGAGGCAGCGGGGTGGGGTGGGGGCCTGCGGGCCCTTCTCAGCTGACGCCACGTTCGGCGCACAGCGTGAAGCACGTCAGCTCGCGGAGAATTCTATGCTGATGTGTATCTGTTGTACACGTCGGAACATTAAAAAAAATGAAGCTGTTGTCTAGACGTAATTTACTAACGACCCAGATGACAAAATCTAGCATGAGGGCCTGGCGAGGAAGCCCTTCCACAGTAAGCGTAGGTGGCGTCAGGGTGTCTGGCTCTGCCGGTGACAGGAACATGGGCCCCGACGGGAGCGTCGTCTTGTTGCCCGCGTTCGAGATGGAAGAACACGCGAGGTTCCCGTAGGGGGGCGGGTGGAGTAGAGTGGAGTCAGCGTCCCGTCCAGCTCTGCAGACCTCAGTCCCCTCTGTGCCCGGGGAATGAGCACTTCGCCCCAGAGGGGGTCGGCGGGTGCGTCTCCGCTCGCGGCTGAGAATTAAGGGCGGCGAGGCCGTCCGTGGCCCCCGTGGCCTCATGTTGTTGGGGGCGGCCTGTGCGGCGAGCTCTGCCCGTCACCGGCGCCCGTGCCTTTCAGCGAGTTCATGGTGGAGGAGCACGAGCTGCGCAAGGAGAAGATCCAGGAGGACTACAACGACAAGTACTGGGACCAGCGCTACACGGTGGTGCCGCGGCAGATCCCGTCCTTCCTGCAGAAGATGGCGGGCAAGGCGCTCAGCACAGGTGACGGGGGGTGGGCCCGGGCGGGGCGGGCGCCCGCAGGGTGGACTCACTCCGTCCCCACCCCTGAGCTTGACTCACCGTCCTTTCGTGATTCTTAAAGCTCTGCGGCCACTTAAAGGAAGACTGTTTTCCGCTCCCAGCGCTTCTGACCGCAGGTGTGTGGGTTTCCGCACAGCAGTCAGTTCTCCGCTCCCTGTGGACACCAGCTGGGTGACACCCCCCCCCCCCGTTTAACTCAGTTCTGGCATTACGTGCCAGGGTCAGTGCACGCCCCACAGGGTCAGGGCTCCATCCCTCGAGGCAGCCCCCACCAGGCGCCGGTCACAAATGTCGGGTCCCCAGGCCACTGCACTCTGTCCAGTGTGGCCATGAATCGGGTTCCCACGACCCCCTCCTCAGGTTCGATGTTTGCCATGACAGCTCCCAGACTCAGGAAAACACTTGACTTAACTAGACCGCTGGTCTGTTACAGAGGACGTTGTAAAGGATGCAGATGAACAGCCCGATGAGGAGGCCCATGGGGCAGGTGTGGAAGGGTCCCGAGCACAGGAGAGTCTGTCCCCGTGGAGCTGGGGTGTGTCGGGCACCACCCTCCTGGCAGGTGGACACGTTCACCAGCCCAGAAGCTCTCCAAACCTCTACCCCCAGGGTTTTCATGCAGGTTCCGGGACAGGGCACGGCTGATGGGCTCGCGGGCCGTTGGTAATTAACTCAGCCTCCAGCCCCTCCCCTCCCCAGATATCGGGACGGGGCTGAGGGTTTCACTCTCCCATCACGTGGTTGGTTCCTCTGGCCGCCAGCCCCCATCCTGAAGCTCTGTAGGGATGGCCAGGAGTCACTTCTTGAGTGTAAACTCAGGTGTGGGTGAAAGGGGCTTGTGAACCACAAAATCCCAGGGGTTTTAGGAGCTCAGTGCCAGGAGCCAAGAACAAAGACCAGAGGTTTGTGTCTTATTTCTCAGTATCACAGGCTAGCACAGGAAAAGCAGTAAAGGACACGTGCCCCACTGGGCTGGCAGGGTTTTTAGTCATCTCCTTGTGGTCAGGAACGTGATTTAGAGACACATGTGGGATGAGTTACCTGGAGACACGCTCCAGCCAGGGCCTCACACTTTGGTTCTGAGATCTGGGCTGAGGGAAGGGGCCGGGAGGTGGTGTAGGATCTGGTTCTCGTGAGGCTCTCTGAGGTTATTCCTGTGCCGTTGATGAGGCAAGTGCAGGTATAAAGTCACAGGAGGTTGCGGCCCTTTGTGGCGACAGCTGTGCTGTTCTGCTCTGGGCGAGGGGGTTCCGGGATGTGCTCAGCTGGTTGGCCCTCTTGCCAGCCTCTGGCCAGCACTGGGGCTGCGACGTCTGCGGCTCAGGCCTGTGAGTTATCACGTATACAGCAAGCGTGGTAATCTGACTTTTTCCATCCCTTTCCAGGAAAGTATCTGAATGTGGTCAGAGAGTGTGGCCACGACGTCACCTGCCCTGTGGCCAAAGAGGTCATCTACACGCTGAAGGAGCGCGCGTACGTGGAGCAGATCGAGAAGGCCTTCAACTACGCCAGCAAGGTGCTGCTGGACTTCCTCATGGAGGAGAAGGAGCTCGTGGCCCGCCTGAGGTGCGCCCGCCCCCAGAGGCCGACAGGGGGCCGTGTTTGCCCGCGTCCCCTCGTCTGTGGTGGCACAGCTCCCTCCTTGCGGCTGCCAGCCCCCTCCTTGGCCCCCTGCCCTCCCAGGGACCTGTCTGCAGCCCCAGTGCCTTGCTGGCAGCATGTCCTGCACGGTGCTGTGACCCCGCTGTTCATTTCAGCACACTTGGAGCCGACCCCTGGTCCCCCCGTAAATGTGTTTCTTGGCGTGGGCACCCGTGGACTCGGGGCACCCGTGGGCATGGGAACCTCCTCCCGGTCTCCGCCCAGCTCCCCCCATCACCCCAGCACCCCTCGTGGGGATCACTCTGCGGGTCTGGGCTGTCCTCGTGTCCACGGCCTCTCGCCTCTCCTGCCCGCAGGTCCATCAAGCGCTACTTCCTGATGGACCAGGGCGACTTCTTCGTGCACTTCATGGACCTCACGGAGGAGGAGCTGAAGAAGCCGGTGGACGACATCACGCCCACCCGCCTGGAGGCGCTGCTGGAGCTGGCCCTGCGCATGAGCACCGCCAACACCGACCCCTTCAAAGATGACCTCAAGGTGAGCAGGCGCCCCCCAGCGACCTTGGAGAGAGAAACAGCAGAAGCCAGCCCTTGACGAGTGCTTTTCCTGCCTCGGTTGAAATGCTCACAGGGTTTTCCTTGGCTCTGTTAGGGACGTATCTCAGAGTCGTGGTGTGTGAGCCTCTCCATGGGCTGCTGTACCGGGGGGTCGGGGTCTCTGGGGGACTCTGCATCCGTGTCTGGCAGGGATGTTGGCTTTAGTCTTCTGTAGCATCTCTGGCCTCGTAGACTGATCTGGAAGGGTTCCCTCCTCCGGATTTCTGGAAGAGTTTCAAGAGGGTTGGTGTCAGCTCTTCCTGGAGTGTTTGGTAGAATTCACCAGTGAAGCTTTCTTTGTTGTGAAGGTTTGGTCGTTTCTTCCGTCTCCTCTCCGGTTACAGGTCTGTTCCAATTTTCTGTTTCTTCTTGAGTCAGTTTTGGTAGTTTGTGTGTGCTCAGGAATTTGTGTAGGAATTAGTTCTCATTATCCTGTTTATTTCTGTAAGGTTGACTGTAATGTCCCCACTTCCATTTCTGATTTTAGTAATATGAGTCTTCTCTCTTTTTTTAGTCAAACATAACTAAAAGCTTATCAATTTTGCTGATCTTTCAGAGAGCTAACTTGGTTTCATCAGTTTTCTCTGTTGTTTCTCTGTTCTGTGTTTTGTTTATTTCTTCTCTAATCTTTATTATCTTCTTCTTTGTGCTGACTTCCGGTTTAGTTTGCAGTTTTTCTAGTTTCTTAAGTTGTAAAGTTAGGTTGTTGACTTGAGATTGTTCTTTTTTAACGCGGGCATTTGCTGCTGAGTTTCTCTCTGAGCTCTGCTTTTACTGCATCCCATCAGTTTTGGTTATAGTGTTTTCATTTCCCTTCGTCTCAAGATGTTTTCGAATTTCTCTTGTGATTCTTCCTTGACCCATTTGTTTTTAAGAGCATATTTAATTTTCGCTATTTGTGAATTTTCTCATTTTATCCTACTACTGATTTCTAACTTCATCCTGTTGTAATCAGAGGGCATGTTACGATGTCAGTTTTGTTAACCTTATTAATAAGTCTTGCTTTGTGGCCTCACATATGGTCTGTCCTGGGGAGCGTTCTGTGTGCACTGGCTGTCTGGGGCCGTGTCCCGTGGGGGTCAGTCAGCTCTCTGTGCTCACGTCCTGTCTCTGACCTGCCCGGTTGTCTCTGTTGTTGACAGCAGGGTGTCAGGCCTCCCACTGTCACCGTAGACCCTTCTCAGTTCTGTCAGCTCGCACTTCATATGTTTTGGGGTCTCTTGTGAGGTGCAGGAGCGTTCTTATAGGATAAGATCCTGGAAGTCAGATTCTTGGGTCAAAGCACATGGCCAGTGCTCCACTGGGCTGACATCACTGACGCTCAGTCCCCGGGCTGCCCGCTGAGTCGGGCCACGGCCCTGGTGGGAGGGAGCACAGCCATTCAGGGTCCACTTCTGCAGCAGGTGACGTGAGTTCTCATCTGTGGATTCCTGCTTATTTCTTCATCCTTCCTTGTTTGTCTTTCATTGTGGTTCTGTCATTCATTCTCTATCCTCTCAGTTTCTCATCAGTTGACAGGAATTGTCCCACGTCTCTGGCACGTAGGTGGCACCTTGTAAGGGTGTGAATGAGGCAGTGTGTGGACCGCATTCCCTGCCCAGAACCACTGTGCTGTCCTCACCACGTGCTCCCTGCGCCTGGCCTGTGCAGGTGGTGGAGAAGGGCTAAGTCTCGCAGGATTCAGGGTTTCCCACTTGCCCTTGTTTCTCCTTGATACCATCAGGGATGTTTTTAAAGTAATTTCTCTGTACTCTTCTTTTTCTGTTTCGACTGAAAGCAGTTTTGTTTTTTAATTAAGGTTTATCAGTAGATGTTTGGTGTTTTAAGCCAGCCTCCCAGACTTAGAATCCATGTGTGGAGGAGATTCCTCGGCCCTGGACTCACTTTTCCATTTCGTGATGCAGGGGCGGGGCGGGGTTGGGACCTGATGCTTTTTTGTTTCTCTTTCCCCAGATCGACCTGATGCCTCACGACCTCATCACCCAGCTTCTGCGTGTCCTCGCCATCGAGACCAAGCAGGAGAAGGCGATGGTCCACGCTGACCCCACCGAACTCACGCTGAGCGGCCTGGAGGCCTTCTCCTTTGACTACGTGGTGAAGTGGCCCCTGTCTCTGATCATTAACAGGTAAGCATGCGGCTCTCGCGCCTGCTTAGGCCCCTGGGGGTTACTGGCTGCTCAGGTCACGCTCCACCCCGTGAGCCTCGCGTTTGACGTCTGGTGCCGGCAACAAGCCCCAGGCGTCCGTCGGAATCCGCCTTGTTCCTTCTTCGCAGGAAAGCCCTGACCCGCTATCAGATGCTCTTCAGACACGTGTTCTACTGCAAGCACGTGGAACGGCAGCTCTGCAACGTTTGGGTCAGCAACAAGGCTGCCAAGCAGTACCCCCTGCACTCGGCCAAGCGGTTCGTCCCCCGGGGCTCCCGTGGCGCACGCGGCCCCTCCACGCCCCGGAAACGGGGACCCAGGAGCTGCCGTGGGCGGCCTCCGTGCCTCTGACGCGCCGTGCTGCCGTCAGACTGTGGGATGGCGGGGCCTGTCTGGGCCAGAGCCCTTCGTGGAGCCCCGGCTCCTCCAGGGCTGGGAGCGCCTGCAGGCCCAGGGGTGCTCGGCACATCGCCAGTGCTGGGGGCCCGCGGGCGCCCTGTGTATCTGACGCCTTCGCCTGGCGCAGGTTCGCGGGCGCTTTCACCCTGCGGCAGCGGATGCTCAACTTCGTCCAGAACATCCAGTACTACATGATGTTCGAGGTGCTGGAGCCGACCTGGCACGTCCTGGAGAAGAGCCTGAGATCTGTGAGTTTAGCCCAGCTGGTCACGCCGCCTGGTCAGAGGTCAGGGAGGCGGAGGTGGGGCACAGACCCTACCGCTCCCCCGGTGGCCCCCCCGATGCCGCCAGAGCCGCGTTAGCAGTGGAGGGCAGGGCACGCAGCACCGCGTGGCCCAGGCTCAGGCTGCCGGAAGAGCGTGCGGCTCCCTCGGGGCCTCGGCGCTGGGTCAGTGCCCCATCCAGGCCCACCCCAGGGCCCCTGGGGGCCGTCAGCCAAAAAGTTCATGTCACCAAATTCCAGGAGCGGAAAGTGCAAGGGGGCAGTGTTTCCTCCTTGTTTTCTGTCTTTCAAAACGAAAACCTTGGACCTTTTAGGGCACATTCAGTGTGTTCTTTTAGCGATATTTTGAAGTTTTCCCCCAAAAGACCGCAGGATTGTTTAAAACATGGAAACGACACAGAGCATACAAAGCAGCCCAGGCAGGGCCTCGGCGCGGTCGTCTCAGCAGAGCGGCTCTCACAGTGTCTCCCGCCCAGGCCTCCAACATCGATGACGTGCTGGGCCACCACACCAGCTTCCTGGACAGCTGCCTGAAGGACTGCATGCTGACCAACCCCGAGCTGCTGCGCGTCTTCTCCAGGCTCATGTCCGTGTGCGTCATGTTCACCAACTGCATGCAGGTTCGCCGCCGGGGCTCTGGGTGGCGGGGGGCCCGTCCTGCAGGCCGCCCCAGCCACGTGGGGGCCGCGTTTCCTCGAGTGGGCTGGTCGTGGCTGATGAGCGTTTCCTCCCGACCCCCAAGAGATTCACGCAGAGCATGAAACTGGATAGCGAGCTGGGCCACCTGACCCTGGAGCACGGCACGATGCGGGGGCCGCCCACGGAGGCCGAGCGGGCCGAGGAGCGTGCCCGCAAGGAGCTTGCCCGCAAGGTGGGTGGTGGCCGAGCGGGCGTCCCCGAGACCCTCCTTTCTCCCGCTGGGATTTGACACAGCGTTAGGGTCACAGCGCTTAGAAAGCACACCTGCGACAGCCTGCCATTCCTGTCTTCCCTTTGATTGATAAAAAGACTCTTAACTTTATGTTCCAAATACAAGCCACGGAGAATCTCCCTTCCCGACTTCCCACAGCGAGGCTGCGTCGTTCAGGGGGCGTGTGGTAAGGCTGAGCCGTGGGGACGCCCCGCAGGGGCCTGCGGCTCAGCGGGCGTGGGGCTGGGGCCCTGCGGTCGCTGTGATTGCAGTCTGTCCGTGACTAGCAGGGCCAGGCATCTCGGCGGGTGCAGGTGTGCGTCCTGTAGGGTGGGGTGCGGCGGGGCAGGGTGAGCCCAGGCAGGCGCTCCCAGGTTCCCCGCTTGCTGAGCGGCGCTCGAGAGAGAACAGTGTGAGCTGGAAAATCTGAGCCACACACGGAAACCCTGAGGTTCGCGTCCTTCCTGGTTCCGTGTGGTGGGGCCGCAGGGCCGGCTACCTGGAGCGTCTCTAGGTCCTGCCGTCTCAGGGGTTTTCACAGTGCCTAACGTTTTACCTTTCATCACGTGAAGAAATCCCGAGACACATTTTTCTATTTAAAAAAAGAAGAAGGGGGGCTGAGCTGCTGGCGGGCGGCCGAGTCACTACAGCCGTGTCTTGCAGTGCCTGGCCGAGCACGTGGACGCCCCGCAGCTGGCCTCCAGCTTCGAGGCCACCATCAGTAAGTTCGATAAGAACTTCTCAGCCCACCTGCTCGACCTCCTGGCCCGGCTGAGCATCTACAGCACCAGCGACTGCGAGCATGGCATGGCCAGCGTCATCTCCAGGTGGGCGCCCCGCCCCCCGCCGGCTCCCTGCCCCGCCGCGCCCTCCCGCCGCTCGGAGCAGGTGTGACCGAGGCCGCGGCTGCTCAGCCGAGGCGCCGCCCTTGGCCTCCTCGTGCTGCTGCTGGTCACCTGCTGGAGGAATGGCATCTGGGCTTTCACACGTGTGAGGGTGTGCGTGTGTGTGTTCGCACGTGCGTCGTGCGTGCTCACATGCGTGCTCACGTGCGTGCACGTGTCGACCAGCACACGTCAGGCCGCCCCATCAGCCCCCTCCCCGTTTGTCTGTGTTCCGAGGGCCAGGCCTGGGTCAGCTGCACTGGCCGCTGTGCCCCAAGCCAGGACCCAGGACGCTGGAAGGGCCCTTTGGCCCCCAGCTACGGGCCGTCGCACTGTCTCCAGGTGAGCAGTGAGGAGGCGCTGCCTTCCCACTGGCGGCAGGTCAGAAGACCTCGGGGAACGCACGGAAGGTCAAGGCAGCGCTCGCCTGGCCTGCCGTGTTGGCATGTGGGGCCGGCCGCGCCTCGAGGGCCACGTTGGTGCCCCCCTGGGGTCCACCTCCCGAGACACCGGGAGTGGCGAGCGTGCAGGTCTGACGCAAGCAGGAGTCCGCGGAGTCTGGGGGGCCGTGGGGAGGACTGTGCAGAAACGGTGAGGACGGGTGCGCGGGGCCCGAGGGCCGGTCGGTGGGGTCTGTGGACCTGGGGCTGGCGGTTGCCTGCTCCTCAGAGGGGACGTGGCGGGCCTGCTCACTTTGGGGGCGGGTTCAGGTGAGGAGGGGGCTATCCTTGCCCTGGGAAGCCTCCTGTTGGGTAGCCTCGGGCTCGGCCAAACGTTGGGCTGCCCTGTTCTGCCCACAGGTGTTCCAATGTCCCGGGCTCCGGGGTTCGGAGAGCCCCAACATCCAGGGGCTGGAGACATTTGTCTCACTTCACCTGTGTCTTTTTTTTGTGTGGCTGTGTTGGGTCCTCGTTGCTGTGTGCAGGCTTTCTCTAGTTGCGGCGAGCAGGGGCTACTCTTCGTTGCAGTGCGCGGGTTTCTCATTGCGGTGGCTTCTCTTGTTGCAGAGCACAGGCTTCAGTAGTTGTGGCTCGCGGGCTCTAGAGCGCAAGCTCAGTAGTTGTGGCGCACGGGCTTAGTTGCTTCCCGGCATGTGGGATCTTCCCAGGCCAGGGCTCGAACCCGTGTCCCCTGCGTTGGCAGGCGGATTCTTAACCACTGCGCCACCAGGGAAGCCCTCACCTGTGTCTTTAAGCTTTATTCTCAGTATTGCTGGGGCAGGTGGAGCCTGGGGCCCATGTGTGTGTCCACGTGCGCGTGTGCTGGCGACTTGAGTGCCTCCCATGCTCTTCACTGTGGGGTGGTAAGGGGGTCGCCGGTGTGGCCATGGAGGCGTCTGCAGGGACCCTGCCCACTTCCCCTGCAGGCTTGACTTCAACGGCTTCTACACAGAGCGGCTGGAGCGCCTGTCTGCAGAGAGGAGCCAGAAGGCGGCCCCCCCAGTGCCCAGCCCGCGGGGGCCCCCAACTCCAGCGCCCAGGGTCGCCGTCACTGCGCAGTGAGGCCAGCGCTCCTGCCACAGCTGAAGCCTCAGGTGGATGAGTTCAGAGGTTTCTCACCAGATGTTTCCAGAACGCTTGTGCTGTGTGTCCTGTTTAAACATAAAGTTGAATTGTCTGCACTCAGCTCCTCTCGTTTCTCGGGGCTCGTGCACTCAGACCAGAGAGGGTCTGCTTGTCTGCGCGCTTTCCTGAAGCGAGCAGAGTCACGTTAAAGAGTTTTTTGGTTTCAAGTCAGACAAAGTGAGAACACATGGCCTTTGAACAACATCAGGACAGTCACCAAGGTGCCAGGCGGGGGCGAGGTCTGGGCCTGATGTCCACACCCGTCCCTGTGAAGTGGGGCTGGGCTCCCTGGGGTCGGCAGGAACCCCTCACACCGCAGGCAGGGGATTGGTCCAGGCAGCAGGGGGCAGCACAGCCCCTTGTCCCGAAGCTGGAGCAGCTTGGGGGGTGAGTCAGCGACACGCCCACTGAGGATGGAAGAGCTGCCTGGGACTGGCGGCTGACGCTGTGACCTCTGTCCTGTTAGGCCCAGCCTTGTCCGGCCCCTCCCGACGGGCAGTGGGTGGCACGGCCAGCCCCAAGGTGTGGCCTGCGGTGAATACCTTTGTGCTGCTCTGCTCCCCTCCCAGCCACGCTACCCCTTCCTGCAGAATTCCACGTGTGTCGTTTTCAAAATTCAGTTCTGACCGCCTGCTCCAGGTCCCCCCCCACGCCGACCTCCGCAGATAAGGAACGACAGGGTTCCCCTAGGGGCAGGGGTCGGGCAGCTCCCAGCCCTGCTGTTGCCCTGCGGAGGGGGCACCCTGAGCTGGGGGCCTGGACTCAAGCCACAGACTGCTTCCTCTTCTAAGCTGCAGTGCGTGCAGATGCACCCAAAATGCCACAGTCCGGGCTTCTGCAACACAGGCTCTGGGCAGAGGCGCCCACTGGCCCTCCCACCTGGCCCGAGGCCCAGAAGCCCTGCATCCCTGTCCTGGGCTCTGGGCATTGGGCTTTCCTGAAGGAGACACCTCCGGGTTACAGGTGTTGATGGCGAGAGGGGAGCACCCAGTGGGCTTGGGGAGGGGTTCTCTGTGGTAGGGGGGCTCTGTGGGCCCACGTTGGTCCTGTAGGTGGGGTGGGGGTGCCAGGGCTGAGCCCCTGTTGCCGAGTTCCCTGTTGAGGTCTGGGCAGCAGAGAATGTAGTCCCAGCAGCTGGGGTTTTTGCCCAAATAGGGACACGTAGCCTTTGAACTTCTGCTATCAGATAACACGCAATACCAAAAAAGAGAAGTACAATGGCCAGGAGGATTTGGGGTGGTTCACACGCATCGTTGTGTGAAACACGGTCATGTGTGGGCTCAGGGACACAAGCTGCCTGTGCCCCTTGCTCACTGTGGCCCTGGGGGCTTCTGTCACCCACGCCCGAGATACCCCAAAGAGTGTGCAAACCCCTCCTGCTTTGTTTTCCTTTTTCTGCTGTTCACTTTGGGGGAAATGATGGTCCGTTGAACTTTGACCTCTGGTCTGGACCCACTGTGGACACCACACCCTTTCACCTGAGGCCTTGACATGCTCTGATGTCCTGTCTTCCCAGGGGCACGTCCAGAATGAGGCTGGGGTGCCACCGGCTGGCTCAGCTGCAAGAAGCCTGGGTCCCCAGGTACCAGGCCAGAGTGGGGCGGCCCCAGCCTGCAGGGCAGGTCAGGGCGGGTAGAAACTGGGGGCCGGGGGCAGCAGCGGGCAGGCAGCTGCGGACTTTGGCCCATAGCAACCGCATCCCAGGGCTGTCCACTGGGCCTCCACATCCGCCCTCTCCACAGAGCAGGGTCTGCTCCCTGAGCCAGGCGGCTGCCCGGCACCTGGCCAGCAGCCCCCGCTGTGTGCTCCCCTTGCCCAGTCTCCCCAGTGAGGCCTCAGGAGCCTGGGAGCAGGGCTGGCCACGGGCTGCTGGAGCTTTCGCACGCCTCACACCCTCACACGCAGCAGGGCCTCCACTCCCAGCCCCACCCCCGCGGGGCCCCGGCAGCCCCAGCCTGTTTCTTCACCTGCCTGGGGGATGCGGTGGCAGGAGTGGCCCAGGGTAGTCTGTCCACCTGCCCTGCTTAATTCAGTCCACGTTGACAGAACTTCTGTGTGCTGAGCACTGGACACGGGACACTGTCCAGGAGCCCCAGGGGACCAGGAGACCGGGGAGGCGGGGTGGGGGCGGGACGCACCCTCAGGTACCCAGGTCCGGCCCCTCCCAGCCCTGAGGGGCTGATTGGCTGCGGGCAGGGGGCTGGTCGCTGGGGCAGGGCGGGGCGCGAGGGCACGAGCCTCAGAGGCGAGGGCGGGACCAGAGCCAGCCTGAGCACGGAGCTCCTTCTCCCCGGCCCCCCGGAACCGTGGGTTCGGATCCGCACCCCGCCCGCACCCCCCGCCATGCACGGCCTCGGGCTCCTGCTGCTTGCTGCGCTGTGGCTACAGGGTGAGTGAGCGCTGGGCGTCTGGCTCTGGCTGGTCCGGGCGCCTGACCCCCGCTCCCTGCGCGGGGCTCTGGGCTGGTCTCGGGGGTTCGGCGGCATACAGGTGGCCAGTCGGCGGGGAGGCCCTGGGCGGTGCACACACGGAAACTTCAAAAGGGAAGTGCGTGGGGAAACGGCCACCTGGGCGTTTCCTGCGCTGGAGGTGGGGACCGGCTGGGACAGAACGGGGTGGAGGGCCTGGCTGCTTCGGCTCCATTCCGGGGCCTCGGGGGGATTGCCCACCTCCACGGGGACCCCCCAGCCTGGCAGGGAAGGGAGGACCGAGGAGCAGTGGCCTGGAGCCGAGGGGTTGGGGGCACCCCAGGGGGTTGTTTTGCCACATGGGGACCTGCCTCTCCTCTGGGGGGACTGACTGTGCTGCTGGCCTTGGCCCCCACCCTAGCTCCTGAGAGCCTCCTGGGGTTCGGGGGAGAGGGCGCTTACGGGGCAGGCCCTCCCCACGGCCTTCACTCCGGGAGGTTTGCCAGATAGCGGTTACAGAGACACAACCATTAACACCTTGAAAGAGGGAGAAAAGAGTCACCTGGGGAGTAGGTTTCCAACTCGGCCTGGGCTGGGTCTCTGCTGTCTGTTGTTGGATACGGGGCAGCTTCTAGATCTGGGCTGGGTGAACCCTGAGGAAGAGGGCTGCCAGTTCCCCGTTAGATGCAGTCATGTGATTAGTTGGGATGAAAAATGTCAGCTCTAAGTGCTGGACGGGCAGACCTGTCGCCCCGCACCCCCCCCCCCCCCCCGCCGCCCAGGGCCGGTGTGTGTCCTCGTCCTGAGAGGAGGAGGGGCCGTCCGGGCCTCCCCAGGGTCTGGGAGGCAGCCTGGTGGGCTCCGGGAAGGGCAGGCGCAAGTCTGCCCGACGCCACCCACGGCGGGGCTCCTGTGGCCTTTTCCACGCGGAACCCGGCTTGGGCTGGGGAGCCCGGCCTCGGCGTCTGCGGTCCCCACGCTGCCGGGTGACTCCCCAAGGGGAGGTGCCGGCGCACAGCAGGCTGGGGAGGGACCCCCAGGGCGGGAGGGTGCCCTGTGCGCCTGCTGACCCCCCTCTCCTGCAGAGGCCGCCCCCAGGGCCAGCCTGCCCCACGTGGAGCAGTACGAGGTGGTGAGGCCCCGGCGCCTGCCAGCACCCCGCACCCGCCGAGCCCTGCCCTCCCACTCGGTAAGCCTGGGCAGGAGGCTGGCCTGGGGGTCCCTCCCCGGCCCTTCAGAGCCCGTGTCTGTCTGTGAGCAGGGTGATAGCTCCCCGTGTGCCCAGCGAGTCGTGAGGGGCCGCCTTTGGGGCTGAGGGCCAGGCGGGCTTCTGGGCTTTCGGGCAGACCCCTGGGGAGCTCACAACCCACCTGGGCCGTCTCTGCCTGGGCCGCCTTCCTCCTCCCCCCAGGGCTCACCTTCTTCTTCCGTCCCGCCCACCCTTGGGCAGGGCCACAGCCGCCCCGCCTCAGGGGGTGGGGGGTGCCGGCTGGGCAGGAGCTCCGCCAGCCGCGGCCACTCCCCAGTTTCACTCCAGCGATGAGTCAGACTCTTCTGAGACCGGAGGGGATGGCCCAGCAGGGGCGTAGCTTACGCCCCTCGGGAGTTTGGGGCTGGGATTCCCCGGGGCGCCTGGGGGCATTCTGAGACCTGCAACGTGTGCGCCTGCGTCTGGGCGGGTGTGCGGATGGACGTGCCCAAGTGCGTGTCGAGGACAGCCCCGTCCTGACCTCGGGGTGCGGGCACAGGGCACAGTGTCCTAGGGGTCAGCTGCGGGCTGGGGGCACCCCTCTAGTCGGGCCCAGGGCTGGAAGGGGCGGGGCCTCGCAGGGGCGGGTCACCTCTGCCGCCTGGGTTCTAAGGCTGCCTGTCAGGGGCTGTGTCCCCCCTCCCCTTGCTTCCTGGTAAGGGGCATTCTCCTTTTCCCTGTGTGGACTTGTGAGGAAACCGAGGCCTGAGGCACCCGAGGCGGTGGTTCCGGGTGGAGCTCCCCACCTGCCCACTGCCTCCGGTACGGCCTGAGGCCACACCTCCTCCTACTGGCCAGGTGCTACCCACCCCCAGGTTTGAGGTGGGCGTGGCCGGGGCAGGGCCCCTCTCTCTGGACCCCTCCCTTTTCTCCCGGCTCAGGGCCTGTATCCGGAGAGTGTGAGCTACGTCCTGGGGGCCCGAGGGCACACCTTCACCCTGCACCTTCGGAAGAACAGGTGAGCAGGGGCCTAAGCCTGCAGCCTGCTCCCACCCCTGCCCCCAGCACACCTGTGTCCTGGGCGTCCAGCTCCCTGGCCCAGCCTCTCCTCCACACCAGAGGTGGCTTCTGGGACAGGCAGGCGGGGCCCAGAGCATCACGGGGGCTCTCTTCCAGGGACCTGGTGGGCTCGGGCTACGTGGAGACCTACACGGCCGCCGATGGCGCCCAGGTGACAGAGCAGCTGCCGAGGCAGGTATGGCCCCCCGAGTGACCCTCCCCAAGGCCAGTGGTGGCGGTGCGGGGAGTGCGGGCACCGGGAGCGGAGCCCTCATGCCCTCCTCCCGCAGGACCACTGCTTCTACCAGGGCAACGTGGAGGGGCACCAGGGCTCCGCTGCCAGCCTCAGCACCTGCGCCGGCCTCAGGTGGGTGCTGCCGACCAGGCGGGGTGCGTCAGGATGTCAGGGCCCAGCGCTGTCTCACTCTCCAGCGAAGTGAACTGAGGCCAAGAAGAGAGGGGTGGGCTGGGGGCAGCTGCTGCCCTGGGTCCCTCACTAACTCAGAGCCATGGGCTTCGCTCTGCCTCAGGGGCTTCTTCCAGGCCGGCTCCACCGTCCACCTGATCGAGCCCCTGGATGGGGGCGGGGAAGAGGGGCAACACGCGCTGTACCAGGCGCAGCACCTGCAGCAGAAGGCCGGCACCTGCGGGGTCAACGACAGCAGCCTGGAGGCCGTCCTGGGGCCGCGGGTCTCGGCGGCCCTCAGGCCCCGGGTGAGGGGTGGCCCTGCCCGCTGCTTCCCCGTCCGCTTGGCCCGTGCATCCCCAGACTCCTGGGTGCCCAGCGAAGCGGGGGCGCTGCCTGCCACCCCCGTGGCTGGGGTGGGCCTGGGCCTGGCTGCACGCTGGCTGCAGAGCCAGCTCCTTAGTCTGCGCCAGAGCGCCCCCCCCGCCCCCCGCTCCCACCAAGGCTCCCCCAGCACTGCGGGGCCAGCTCCGGGGCCCAGAGCTGCTCAGTGTGCAGAGACGGGCTGAGGACAGGCGGGCTGTGGCTGGGTGGCTGACCGGCTTCTTGTCCCCACCCCTCAGAACTGGCCAGTGCCCCGAGAGACCCGCTACGTGGAGCTGTTCGTGGTCACGGACAGCACAGAGGTACCTGGGCCGGGGTGGGGCGGGGCGGGGCGGGGGCGGGGGCGGTGCAGGTGGGCCGACAGGCCGCAGCTGAGGGTCTGCTGTCCTCCAGTTCCAGCGGTTGGGGAGCAGAGAGGCTGTGCGCCAGCGGGTGCTGGAGGTGGTCAACCACGTGGACAAGGTGGGGGCCGCTTCGCCCTGGGGGCTTCCTCTCAGCAGGGGCTGCCGGGACCCCGCGGCAGCACACACCCAGCCCAACAGAAACCCTGGCTGTAGAGGCCTGTTGGGGCACCGGGAGAGGAGGCGAGGGCTGGCCATGGGGGGCGCCCAGCTGCCGGTAGAACCATCCGCCAGGTGATGGGGGGGCTAGGACTCTGCGCCAGCCCTCGTGACCTGTCCCACCTCAGCGGACGCTGGGGGGACCTCTGGCCCTTCGCTGGCCTCACCCTTGGAACCTGACCCTCGGGGCTCCCTATCCTCTGGCAGCTTTATCAGGAGCTCAATTTCCGCGTGGTGCTTGTGGGCCTGGAGATGTGGAACGGTGGGGACAAGATTCACGTCAGCACCCAGGCCGACACCACACTGAGCAACTTCCTGTCCTGGCGGGTGCAAGACCTGGCGGGGCGGCACCTGCACGACAACGCGCAGTTCATCACGTGAGTGGGCGGAGGGCCACGCTGTCGCCGGGACGAGGGGGCCCCCAGGGGAGGCGGGTTCCGAGGTGTCCACGTGCAGACACTGCTCTCCTTCCCAGCGGGGTCAACTTCGCAGGGACCACCGTGGGACTGGCCAAGGTGTCCGCCATGTGCTCCCAGGACTCGGGGGCTGTGAACCAGGTGCGGAGGATCCAGCTGGGTTTGCTGGACAGAGGCTGGAGCTGGCCACCGGGGGTGGGGGGCAGGGAGTGGGGATCGGAGCTTGAGCTGGGGCCTGTGAGGGGGGACCTCAGGACTCAGGTCCACCTGCTGGTCCCTACGCTGTCCCCCGGACACCTGAGCAGCTGCCTCTTCCGAAGGATGCACTGACGCTTTAGGTTTGAAGAAGTGATGTTGGCAGGAGGCACCGCCGAGCCCCTCAGCCTGCTGGGGGCGGGCGGGGGACTGGCCACCAGAGTGGCCCCAGCCAACATGGCCCCTCCTGTAGGACCACAGCCCGAACCCCATGGGCGTGGCGAGCACCATGGCCCACGAGATGGGCCACAACCTGGGCATGGACCACGACGAGAACATCCAGGACTGCTACTGCCCGGTGCCGCGGGCCGGCGGCGGCTGCGTGATGGCAGCCAGCATCAGGTGAGGCTCGGCCCCAGCCAGCCCGCCCGATGGCCCCCCGCCGAGCAGGGGTGTCCCAGGGCGCGGGCGGCCGGCCCCCACCCACCCACCCACCCACCCTTCTGATGACAGGGACTCCCCTCCCCACAGCTCCAACTTCCCCAGAAAGTTCAGCCACTGCAGCCGGGCTGACCTGGAGACATTCGTGGAGAAGGCCTGGACGGCTTGCCTGGTGGACGTGCCGGACCCCGCCCGGCTGGTGGGCGGCCCCGTGTGTGGGAACCAGTTCGTGGAGCGTGGGGAGCAGTGCGACTGCGGCGCCCCCCAGGTGCAGGGCCGGGCCCCACCGCCGCCCTCGGCGTTCCGCCCGCCCACATGGGGGGCCGGCCCCCATCCACAGGCTGGGGCGACCGTTCCTGACCCCCGGGCGCCCTGCGCTCGCACAGCGACACCTCCTGTCCTCTGGCACCGAAACGACTGGCAGGGCTCATGGGTGGGAGTGACCAGACCACCCGAGGGGAGGGCCTGGGGCCGGCCCAGCGTGCAGCCCACTCAGACCTTCGCCGTTGCCCCCGCCCCCCAGGAGTGTCAGAACCGCTGCTGCAATGCCAGCACCTGCCTGCTGGCCAAGGGGGCCGAGTGTGCCCACGGCACCTGCTGCCACGAGTGCAGGGTGAGCCTGGGGTTCTGGGGCACAGCAGCAGGCGTGGGTGTTTGGGGGCCTCCCGTTCCCGCGGTGAGCTTGGCTCTGCTGAACCAGGTGAAGCCGGCCGGAGAGCCGTGCCGCCCTGCAAAGGACCAGTGTGACCTCAGAGAGTACTGCGACGGCCGGCAGCCTGTGTGTCCCGAGGACGCCTTCTGGGAGAACGGCACGCCCTGCCCGGGGGGCTACTGCTACAACGGGGCCTGCCCCACGCTGGCCCAGAGGTGCCGGGACTTGTGGGGGCCAGGTGAGGCGGGCTTGGGCCCCGGTCATGGGACCCTCAGGCCTGCCAGGATGGCTGCCGGTCCTGAGCCGGAGGGCTGACCTGCTTCTGCCCCGCAGGCGCTCGGGTTGCCACGGAGACGTGCTACAGCTACAGCATCTCTGCAGGCTGCAGGAGCAGGATCCCCCTGGACTTTGGCAGGTGAGCGTCCACCCGTGGCCCGACTCCCCTGGGTCCAGGGCACGGAATGTTTCCACCGGGAGAGTCCTCTGCACAGAGGAGTCCGGGAGCTGAGTCAGGGGCCTCTCTGGGGGCCTACCTGGCCCTGCAGGACCCCCGGGCCAGAGCATGCTGCCCTTTGGGAGAGTGGGTCACTGCGGCTGGGCTGTGGACCCCTGCGAGTGGACCCAGGGCCTCACCCACGGCTCCTGGTGCGCTGAGCACGGCTGTGAGCGCCGAGCAGGAGTCCCCGTGGAGCTGGCTCCACGCACGTCCCTCTGTCCTCAGGGTCAACAGGTGTGGCACTCTGTTCTGTGAGTGGGGGCAGAAGCCCCCGGAGCGGAGTTCCTGCACCCTCACCTCCTCCTCGGGTGACTGCCAGGCTCTTGTCCAGGACAGCAGCAGCGCGTACGAGCCAGTGCCAGAAGGCACCAAGTGTGGCAAGGAGCAGGTGGGCCGGACGTGCCTCTCGGTCGGGCTGCTGGACCCCAGGGCGAGCTGGCGGGGCCCAGAGCAGGGCGGTGGCGGCTGGAGAAGGGCTCTGTTCTGGGTAGAAACTCGGAAGGCGCACGGGGGGTGCGGGAGAAGACCCTTCTCAGTTAATGGGTTTAAAGACTATTTGTCCTGCAAGCCCTCTGGGGATGGGCGGGGCCAGTCCTCTGTGGCCCCGGTGGCAGCAGAGGGCTGGCCGGGCAGTGCCTCTCCCCGTGGCCAAGGCCGGCCAGCAGATGGGCTGCGGGCGAGGCCACCAGGGGTGTGAAGGCTGTGGCCTGCCCCTCCGAAGCCCAGACGCAGGTTTTGGGTCCACTCTGGTTGATGGTGGAGAGCGGGGGTGCTTCAAGCAGGAGTCTAGACTGGCTGCCTACGGAGACCCCCACTGCCCTCCAGGTTTGCTGGAAAGGCTTCTGCCAGGACCTCCGTGTCTACAGATCCAGAAACTGCTCTGCCCGGTGTAGCAACCATGGGGTACGTGGGCCCAGGGGATGGCCTGCCACCAGCCCTTTGGGCTTGAAAGATGCGCAGGCCGTGCTTAGGATAGCCCAGACAAACAGAGGGCAGAGGCTGGTGCCCTGGGACTGTGCCAGGAGCCCGCTGGGGCTTCCCGAGGCTGGAACTGACAGAGATCTGGGCGTCCCGTGTAGACACGGAAGCCCGGGGTAGTCACGGTGCCGGTGGACACGTGGGCCAGGCCGGTCTGATGTTAAGTGTCCTATTCTGAGCTCTTAGTAACCTGTGCTATGACGTTGGGGAGGTCAGAGCTCTGAGGGCTAGAAACCGGGGGGCCTGGGGCAGTGCCCTCCTGTGCCCCCGTCTCAGGAGGACAGCCTGCCCCGAAGTCACCCTGCCCGTCCTGCGGCGATGCCTGCTTTGCTCAGAAAGCCCGCAGCGTCCCGTCAGAGCCCTCCTCCCTCACCTGGGGAGGGGCCGCTGCCATCAGCACATCTGACGAAACCTGGGTGGTGGCGGTCCTGGACCCCTAGCTTGTCCTCTGTCAGTAGGGGCCCCAGCAGAGCAGCCGGCGCCTCAGTGGGCACTGGGCAGTGCGGCAGGTGGGGGTCTGGAGGCCCTGACGCCTGGTCGTCCCCCAGGTGTGCAACCACAAGGACCAGTGCCACTGCCACCCGGGCTGGGCCCCGCCCTACTGCGCAGAGCTGCTGCCTAACGTGCGCACAGGTAGGCAGGGCCCGCCCCGCCCTGTGCCCCGCCCTGCGCCCCGCCCTGCACCTTCACACACCTTCACAAGCCCAGTGGGGTCTGGCTGCGGGTCCTGCCTTTTCTCAGGCCACCTGGGAGGGGCCGAGAAGGAGGCCGTGTGCCCCTAAACCGTGAGGGGCATGTTGAAGATGTGGCCTTGCAGCCCCCGGCATCCGGACCCCACAGGTCTGGAGCGGGGACCAGGATCCCGAGTCCCCACCTCGGCCCTATGGGAGGAGCGGGGCCCGTCCCAGAGGGAGGGCTGCAGGAGCAACGTGGGACAGCGCCAGCTCCTTGCCGGGTGATCCGCCCCATCCTGGGCCCGGGAGCCTCGGGGCCTCCCACCCCCACAGGTGTCTTCCTCCCCAGTGGTCAGGCCTACAGGGCCTGGCCTGGCCGCACCCACGTCACTGAGGGCCTGGGGCTACCCACTGCCAAGCCCTCCAACCGATCCCCTGAGAGCCCAGAGCGCTGGCGTCATGTACCGGTTCTCAGGGCCAAGGGTCCTCAGATGGCCCTGGCCTTCGCAGGGGGCCCAGGGCTCTGGGTTGTTGGCGTGGCCAAGGAGGGGGCACCTTCCTCAGGCCCCTCCTTGGCCCCAGGCTGGCCTGGACGGGCGCTGAGCTGCCAGCAGACCCTCCCAGCCCCTGCTGCCTCGAGGCACGTCCGGCCCTGGTGGCACCTGGCCTCTTGTGTCCCCACAGCTTCCGGGAGCCTCCTGGTGGGCGTGCTGGTGCCTGTGGCGCTCCTGGTGCCTCTGGCGCTGACCCTGGCAGGCGTGGTCATCTACCGCAAAGCCCAGACCCCCGTCCGAAGGAGGTGCGTGAGCTCTGGGCTTGCAGAGCGTCAGCGTGTGTGTGCAGAGTGAGTCGCCTGCTTGCACCGCTGGAGGGGGAGAATGTGCTCTGGGCCCCCTGCCTTCACTGACACGGGAGCAGGTGCGGGTTGTGGTGACAGGTTGGTGATGTGGAAACGCAGAGAGGACCCCGTCTCCCCCTCGCACCCCAGTGGGCGCCGGCCCACCGTCCTCGGTGGGCACTGCGCTCTGAGCCTGCCCTGGGCTCTGGGTGTCCCCGGTGCCCACTCTGGGGGGACCTCGACCCCCACGCTGGCCGCAGCAGGACACACTTGCCCAGTGGCCTCCAAGTACCTCCTGCGGGCCCACCTGGACCCCAGAGCCAATGGGGCCAGGACACGTGAGGCCGCCTCTCCCTCTGCGCATGGCTGTCACTGGCACATCCCGAGGGGCAGCTGCAGCTGAGTGGGCCTCTGGCCAGGCCAGGGTTCCCATGCCCAGGAGCCCCAAGTCCCTGGGCTGAATCCTGAGGCCAGGAAGCACTGACCCATCTTATTTCTCCCCAGGAATGTGGCAGCCAAGACGGCCATGGGGCTCTCCAACCCCCTGTTCCACGAGGGGCACAGGACACCCGTGAAGGGCAGGGACCCGGCTCCCACCAGGGGGCCCCCAGAGCCGGGCCTTTCCTCCCACCCCAGCCAGCCCCCCAAACCCACGGCTTCCACGGTGGCCCCTAAGTGGCCACGCCCTGCTGTAAGCACCAGGCATCCCCGACGGGCTCCCCAGGCCACCCCAAAGCTCAGGCCAGGATGCGGTCCCCTGGGGCTTAGAGTGGCCACCACGACCGCCATTTAGAGGCAAAACGAGGCTTTAGGACGAGTGGAGCTGGTGACAGAATTGAAGCTGAGGCTCGAGGCCTCTGCGAGGTCCACCTCGGGGCGGTTTTGAGGCCCAGACGCCCTCGCTGCCGTGCGGCGCCTGTGTGCGTCCCCAGGGCTGTGGGAAGGGAGCGTAACTCAGGGCCCTGCCCAGCGGTGGGGCAGGATGGCGCCCCCTCTGCACACACGGGGCTTTGTTCTTCCCACTCTGGGAGGGGCCGGAACCTTGGGTCCTCAGCTGGGTTGGGGGCAGCTCCGAAGCCAGGGCTCCCTGGAGGTGGCCGCCCTGAGACCCAGGCTCACGGCCACCTTCCTGCAGCCTCCAGCCACTATGTCCAGCCCACCGTCCCCAGTTCCTGTGTATACCCGGCAGGCTCCGGGCCAGGTGAGTGGGGGGCTGGCAGAGGGGCTGTCGCGGTGGCATAAAGCAGATCCTGGGAGGCGGAGGGTCTGGGGCTGGATTTGGTGGGCCAGGGACCCTAGGGTGGTGGCCACTGCACCCTCAGGGGGCCGACATGAACTGAACCCAGGGGAACTGGGGTCCTGACCGCTCCTCCCTTCCCACCAGCTCAGACCTGCTCCTCCCACCAAGCCCCTCCCGGTGCTGAAGGCCAAGCAGGTGAGAGGACCACTGGGGGAGGGGCACAGGGGTGTGCGGGGCCGTGGGCTCCATCGTGGTGCTCCCTTTGGTTTGAGGCTTCAGGGGTTTGGGAAGGGTCTCTCCCAAATGTGAGTCACTGGAGCCCCAGCAAGCCCCCTGCCTTTGGGCTCGCTCGGGAGGCCCTCCCGCCTGTCCTGAGGTCTGGCCCTGGCGGGTCCCCTCCTTTGCTGGGAGCCCCATGGGTACTGCCGCGGGTCCTGCGCACCTCTGGACAGGCACACTCACCTCCCGGCAGGCGGGGAGGTCACCTGCTCTGGCAAATTGTGAGGCAGGGAGACCCAGGCTCCTCTCTCCGCCCACCAGGAGCCTGGGGGGCCCCGCGGCAGCCTGTCCGCCGGGCGGTGTGGAGTCATCACTTGGTTGCAGTGGTGTCTGCAGGGCTCTAAATCTCTGTAGGGCCCGTCTTCCCTTAGCGGTTAATGTCGTGGAGATACTTGGAGCGATGCCCGGCTGGTTACTTTCTAAACTGACCCGCGGTGCCTCCGTGGGTGGATCTCGCCTACAACAACCATTACTGTGGCGTTTGCTTAACGGAGATTCTCTATTTTTTGCTTTTTATTTTGAATTAATTTTAGAGTTACAGTGAAGTTACAAAAATAGTCCGTAAAAAAGTCTTAGGAGGGGTTTTGACAGGCCAAACAGGGAAGGGGGGTTGGGCAGAGAGATTTCTGGCCAAGGAAATGGTGGCAGCCAGGGACTTGTGCTGGGGGAGGAAAGTGCAGGCGACTTCTCCCTCTCTGCTCAGCAGGGCCCTTCTCAGTGTGCTGGGCCCACCCCGTCCCCCTGGCGCTGGAATGAGCTGCCTGGGCTGAGCAGGGCCCCTGCTGGAGGTCTTCCTTCTCCATCCCAGCCCTGGCCCCGGGGAAAGCTGAGATGCAAACAAATGCAAATTCTAGTAGTGGATCCTTCGCTTTAGAGCTTCCAAAGACACACATTCTGGCAATTTAAGAGCTTTTCCTGGGTAATGTTGGGGTAGGGTGGAGGGGGGAGTTGAGGGAAGAGGGTGGGGGAGTTGAGGGAAGAGGGTGGGGCAGTGAGATAAGCCGATGGGCCCAGGAATGGGGGCCCTGCCACATTTCGGTTTCATTCCGGGGCAGTGGCAGCTGTGGGTGGGGAGGGGGTTGGGGGCACTTCTCTGTAGAGAGCTCAGCGAAGAGAAACGTGCAGTCCGGTCTGCAGCAGAGCAGAGCACCCAGGGAACTTTCTAGAAGGTGCTCGGAAGCTGGCGCCCTGGTCCAGCTGGCCATCAGCTGTGTCTACCTCCTTCCAGGTCGTCAAGCCAACCTGCACTCCACCGATGCCACCTGTCAAGCCCCGGGCCGGAGGGGCCCAGCCTGGACCCACTCAGGTGAGGCCCTCACACACAGGGCAGTGCCCACCTCGCCGGGCAGAGCGAGCTGTCTTTCCCCATCTGGCTGCCTGGGGCACAGCCCTGAGAGGGTATAACATCCGCCCTCTACCCTGTCAGAGGACTTTTCGGTGCTTGCCGCTTCTTCCAGCTGTTACTGTGTCTTTTTCTCCACTAGTGTAAGCACAGAAGTCTATTCTTGATAAAGCATCAGGTTAATACCCGGGCTGTCTCCACTCAGCTCTGAGCTCTGAGCCCAGTCATATCGTTGGATGAACTGAGGATCCAAATTTTAAGAAAAGTAAAAGGAAATTAGATTCAGCTGTGCTCTTTGTAGCAGATGGTTTTTAATGTCAGTTCTTTCTTCCTTTTCCAAGGGAGTTGTTGGCCCAAAGGTTGCTCTGAAACCCCCCGACCAGAGGAGGTGATGGGGCCTGAGCTCAAAGCACCCTGGGGGGCATCTGTGCGCCTGTCTGGACGTTGCCTGTGGTCATGTGACCTCGCCACCAGCACTGACAGACCAGCTGCCTGGCCCCAGGCCCTCCGTCCCCCTCCCTGAGGGCTGGGTCCACTGTGAAAAGTCCTAGCGGAAGAGCCAACTCCTCATGGCCAAGGTCACTCTTCACCCCACGGTCACAGCCCAGGCCCTCTCCGCCCAGGACTCCGCGGTTGGGCCCTCGGCTGCTGTCCTGACCTCAGGAACGGGGGCCAGGCCAGTGCCTTCTCACCCACGTGTGTCTCCAGACTGCCACTGGTGTCTTGTCTGGGTCTCTGGAAACCTCAGATGCACATTCAGTAGGGCTGAAAACTTTAATGAAATTTTTGTATTCTACAATTAAATTATTGATCAAATTCTAAATGACGGGAGATCGGTGGAAAATGTTGCATGCGAAACAATGTGGAATTTATAAGATTTAAGGGTCCAACGCTTGTTAAAATAAAAGTCTACTGTAAATGGGTAAGGTCAAACTTTCCCCTTATTTTCTTCTTAGACTTTATCGTAAGCCCTTCTCTGCCTAAACTAAGCAGCGCCCCTCCCCTTCCGACCCCGCTCCGGTCTCCCGGCAACGGCCCCGCCCTTCCGCCGCCGTCTCCCGGCAACGGCCCGACCACCCTCCCGGCTCCACGGTGGGCGCCGCCAGGCCGAGCCCCCCGCCCCGGCCGCCGCTGCTGCCCGGCGCCCTCCGTGGCCTCTACGCCTGGCTGGACGCACTGCCGCTCAGCCGCCGCGAGCGCCACCTGGCCCGGGACTTCAGCGACGGCGGTGAGGGCGGGGCGGCGGCCACGACGGGGGCCGGGGGCCGGGGTGACCGCCGGGGGTCCAGGCCGCAGGGCCGCCGCCTGTCAGCCGGGTCCTGGCGCTCTCTGCTCAGGGGAAGAGCCCAGCGGTCATCCCTCCCGGCCAGCGAGATGTGCCGGTAGTCGGGACGGCCAGGCAAGGGCCGCGGCCCCGGAAGTGTCCCCGCTCCCCGGGCTCCCTGCAAAATGCAGAAGACCCCAGAGGCAGGGCGTGAGGGGCCTCTGGAAAGAGTGGGCAGGACGTGGGAGGGGCGCTGCCTCGATGGCCCCAGAAGGAGGAGGAATGCGGCAAAGAGAGGGGCCGGTTATACGTTCAACCTGGCCACGGGAATTCCTCCTGCCCCCGGACCCCGCGTTCCCCGGGGGAGGATGGGGCAGACTGGGGGTCTCCTAGCAGCTCCTCTGACCCCGCCGGCTCTCACAGCCCTCTCCCCTGGGGCGCCCACACCCTGCGGCTGCTCCCCAGGACTTCTCTCTGTCCTCATCCGCCTCGGAGGCCCTGGATGACTGATGATTTAAGGCATCCAAGGACTCTTAGCTCACCTCGCGCCCCTGCCCGCTCTGCCCCAGTGATGCTGGCCGAGACTGTGAAGCTCTTCCGCCCCCGGCTTGAGGACATGCACAGCTACATCCCCACCTGCAACACGCTCCAGCAGCTCAGCAACTGGAGCATTCCCAACAGGCAGGGCTTCGTGGCGGGCCTTCTGCCCTTTCTGCTGGGGCCCCACTCCTCACTCTCCAAGGCTGGCCCCAGCCCCTCCCAGCCCCTGGGACAACTTTTCAGGCTGCGTCCCTGCTGTGGGTCTCCCTGACGCCGTCCAGTCCAACCTGGGGCTCCTTGGGGCGCCCCGCCAAGAGGATGGCACCGGTCAGCTCGAGACCCGCTCACCGGGGCGCCAGCCTTGCCCTCTGACCTCGTGACCAGCTCATGCTAACCACACCTCTCACCCACCCACCCGCCCGCCAACAACTCTGGCTGACAGGCTCTGCTCAGGCCCAGCAGACACAGCAGTAAATGGGCCCCTGCCTTCGTGGGGTGTACGTCTGTGGGGAAGACAGATAAATGAAGAGATGGGACCAGTGTCAGCTGTGACAAGTCACATGAGGGACAACGAGGCAGAACCTGTAAGCCAGTGACAGTGAACGGAGTGGGGCTGCAGTGGGGAGGGGGTGTCACCAAGGGTCCTCGGAGGACACTGCCTGGGGGGGGGGGGTCACTGCCGTGGCAGGGTCGAGGACTTATTCTGAGGAGAGAGGGGGCTTTGGGGAAGGGGGAGGAGGGGTGGGCTGACCCCGCCCCCAGAGGCGAGAGGATGGCAGCTGCAGGCAGATGTGGTGAGAGGTCAGGCTCTGAGCACTTTGGAGGTGAGCCAGAAGGACTTCCGCCCAGAACAGAGGAGACTCGGGAAAGAGGATGAGTCCTCCGCAGAGTCCCTGGGACACTTATCGGGGAGGTGGTGGCCCAGGCTGGGACTCGCCTGGCCTGAAGGCACAGGGCACCATGTGTCCTGTGACCCCTGATGGGGCGGCCGGGAACGAGATGGCCACGGGTCTCTGTGGGTACCGGGGTGGGGCAAGCAGGTGCCCCTGTCCCGGCCCCTCTGCGCGGAGGCGAGCCAGCCCCGCTGCCCGGCTCCGCGGGGCGCTCTGCTCTGAGGGCTGCACCCTGCTTCCTCTGCAGGAAAGTCCTCCACAAGCTGGGTTTCTGTGTCTCGGAGGAGGAGATCGGCAAGGTGGAGGCCAGCACGCCTGGGGCCATCGAGCCGGTCTTGTGTGCAGTGAGGGATAAGGTGGAGGCCGGCGAGGACCCGCCCGGCAGGGCTGGACATGCGGGTACCGTCGTACAGCCTTGGAACCTGCTGTGTTTGGACGTCGGCTCGTTATCTGCCAAAGAGAGAGTAAAACCAGGAAATAAGTGGGGATGCAGCCCCAGGTCCCCACGGCCCTGGGGCCCAGCCTGCAGTGAAGTCTTGGCTGCGCCGCCAGTGCAGGCCCAGGCCAGGGCCCCTTCCAGCCTGACCCGGCTGCTTCCCTTTTCAGAAGTGCTCAGGCCCAGCCCCCGCCAGTCAGCCCCTCCCCACTCCCCGTCTTTGACTGGGAGACCCAGCAGAGTCAGCCCCTCCCGCCGGTCTCCCTGCACAACGTTTGAACCCTCTGCAGGACCCAGGAGCCTCCAGTGGCGACACTGACAGACCATGGGTGGGGCTCACCGCCTCTGCACACGCTGGTAATGGCCAACACCCCCACACACACAAGTGGGCGCCCCTGGGCCCTGTCCACAGGCCGTGCGGGGAGGCCGTCGTTCAATGGTCGCCTCTCCAAACGGGGAAGCCGTTCAGGGGCACCGAGGGCTGCGCCTGGGCACCACGTTAGGCCCGACTGTGCCCCCGTGGTGCTGTCGGTGTGGGCTCAGCCCCCCATCCCACCGCGCCCCTGTGTGCCCCTCTCCCAGCCGGAGGCCCTGAGCTGGCGGTCCGCTCATCTTGCAGGCCGCCGAGCCCCTCAGCGCCCTCTGGGGCGGAGACCCTTGGGAGTCAGAGGGCTCCAGAGGAGACGGGCTGCTGGGCACACAGAGGGTGGGCCCCATGTCGAGCCCTCTGCGCCCCCAGCCCCACCTCCGCTGGCCCGCGGGCCGAGGGCCCCGGGTTTGCTTTTCAGTCGGGGCCCAGCTGGCGAGCCCCGGCAGCGCCTGGACCCTGGGCTGCAGCGCTGCTGGAGGAGAAACAGGCGTTCTGCAGGAGGCAGTCAAGGTACAGGCCTGGGCGCCCCTCCCAGCAGCTCGGACGGTGTGCGGGGAGGCGGTGGGGGGCAGGCGGGGCCCCTGACCGGGGACCCATGTTTAGTTTGATTATTTAAATACAGGACGTTCCGAAGATACCTAGAAGCCCCCATCCCCACAGACTGACCACCCAGCTTCACCAGTCATCAAACCTGGGGCCCACGAGCCAGGGGCTACAGACTCACAGGCGTTGCCACCGGATGTGCTGGACAGCAGCCCAGGGGCCGTGGGGCCGGGTCAGGGAGAGAAGGCACATCCCTAAGGTGCACACCTGGTTCTGGGGGCGCAGCCCAGTTCTGGGGGCGCAGCCCGGTTCTGAGGGCGCAGCCTTTTCCCCTCTCTCTCACCAAGGGTCTCCAGCATTCCTGGGTTCAGGACGTGCTCAGGTCCCTTCACTGCCACACAGCGACCACTGCGTGCTCCCCCAGCCCCCTGGGAGCACAGGCTGCATCTTTGGGCCCAAGACGGGGGGGCGGGGCGGGCGTGCAGGCCGAGCATGTCAGGCCTCAGGGTCCGAGGGGTTTTGAGGAATTGTGATGACAGCGCGGTTCCTGAGGGCTGCGCGGATCTTGACTCAGTTTTCTTGAGGAAGCAGGAAAGTGGCGTCATTGTGTGGTTTGCGTGTGTTAGACAGCAGAGAGGAAGCTGTGGTAGGAACGAAGCTGCTGTCTCAGCAAGGCCCCTTGCAGCCCTCGCGCCCATGGCCGTGGCTCTGGCCACTGGGCTGACACAGGGAGCCCTGGCCTCCGTGGGCCCTTGAATAACATGAGTTTGAACGGCGCGTGTGTTTTTCAGTAGATATGCACCACGGCGCTGCGCTGTCTGTGCCGCAGACCCAGGGTGCGGGACTGAAGGTAAAGTTGTAGGCGGGTTATTGATTGTGCGGGGCGAGGCGGGGTTTGGCACCCCTAACATCCCGCCGCCACTCCTCGCCGCATTGTTCAACTGCCAACTGTGTTTTATTTTATGAAACCCAGAGGGGAAAACAGTTCACCTGCCATTTAAGATGGTGACACAGGGCTTCCCTGGTGGCGCAGTGGTTGAGAATCTGCCTGCCAATGCAGGGGACACGGGTTCGAGCCCTGGTCTGGGAGGATTCCACATGCCGCGGAGCAACTGGGCCCGTGAGCCACAACTACTGAGCCTGCGCGTCTGGAGCCTGTGCTCCGCAACAAGAGAGGCCGCGATAGTGAGAGGCCCGTGCACCGCGATGAAGAGTGGCCCCCGCTCTCCGCAACTAGAGAAAGCCCTCGCACAGAAACGAAGACCCAACACAGCCAAAAATAAATAAATAAATAAATTAATTAAAATGAATAATGCTTAAAAAAAAAAAAAAGAAGCAAGCAACTGAGTTTAAAAAAAAAAAAAAAAGATGGTGACACAGTTAAGTGCCCTTCCCGTGACTGTCACTGATGTAAGATAAAGCAGGTGGGGGAAGGGCCGTGGAGAAGCAGCAGCCCAGGGGCCTGGGTGTGCCGGGCCGGAGCCTGCTGCGTCGACTGAAATTAGAACTGGACACGCTCAATCGGTGTGCCGCCTCGGGACGCCCCTGCCCTTCGCAGCTTGTCACTGGGGAGAGGTGTGGCCAGGTCGCATGGGGGGTAGCACACTGTCTCTGCTGGTGCACCCTGCCCAGGGGCCTCGGAGGGGTCTGTCTGCTGACATGCCGACCCCCTGCCTCGGCCAGCTGGAGCCATCTGTCCTTGGACACGGCATCTGGGGGCAGATGAGCTTTTCCAAATCTATTCTCTGTCTCACCTGCTTGAGCGAGGCGGGCTCTGTGTTCCCAGTAAGGGGAGGCTTGCGCCGTGGCCGCCCGTGGAAGGAGGCTCGGGAGGGCCAGCGGCTGCACTCGAGGCAGGACAGCGGAGCATGGGCGCCGGGAGGTCCCTCCCAACCGTCAGTCTTCACGGGAGCGTTTTCTTGGCTGTTTCCCTTCAGAAGTGACCCCTGCACATGGCGCTGCACCATACCTCAGCGGGCGTGCTCCAAGGACCTGCCCGGGGCCAGGCAGGGGCTGCAGAGGGGATAGGCCGGGAGGCTCCCGGAGGTCTCAGCCCACGGCTGGCAGGACCCAGGAGTAGGCTGGAAGGGATGGGGGAGGGAAGCCAGCCCCTCCCTCTCGTGTCCTGCCCTCCATCACCCTGGGTCCCTCAGGCTCATTTCGGGGAGATGAAGGCGGCCAGGCTGGAGCACCTGGTGAAGCTGGAGGACCAGCGGTTGGAGAGCTCATGCAACAGAGACCAGCCCCGGTGACAGAGCGACCCCCAGGGCTAGAGGGGCCACGCTCCCCGTCCACCAGACTCTGACCTTGAACCCACACGGAACTCCCCCAGACCAGGTGCTTCCGGGTGTGGCCGCACACCGTCCAGCAGGCTCAGAGCGCCGCGGGGGCCGAGCGAGTGTGTCCACAAGCGTGAGGCCTGGGCCCGTCCCGGCTGCGCGTCCCAGGGCTCCCGGCCGGCGTGGCTCCCCCGCGCCCGAGACTGGTTTGGACGTGAAGACTTGGGTCCGATTCCCCGGAGGCCCTAAGCTGTCCCGTCACCGCTGTGTCTGTGGATGTGGAGGGTCTGCGGCGTGCTGTGTGCTGTGGGGGCCCGGGGGCGGCAATGTTGCTTGTCAGCTGACCTGAATTCCCTGACGACCCCGGAGAAACAGCTCGCTGGGAGGTCGTGTGCCCTGAAGAGAGCCTGTGGGAACCGGCAGAGCCTCAGAGTAATCGCCCCACTCTGCTCTGGAGGCCGGGGGGTCAGAGCGGAGCCAGGACCTGTGGGATGGGCCCCACCCAGGTGACGTGGGGCCCCTGGCCCTGGGCGGGGACTTCAGGGCGGTGGGTGGGTGTGGCCAGGTGCCCCAGACGCTGAGGGGGGCTGGGGGGTGGGGACAGGGGCTGCATCCTGCTGGCATCCAGGCTGGGGGGCTGGGGGGCACCCCGGAGCCTTGGTTCTGCTCCCCGCCCACTGACTCACGCTCCTGGGCCCCTGCAGGGTTTCAGGAAGCGGCGTCAGAGCTGAAAACCTCTGTCAGGGTTTCAGGGCTGCTTCCAGCTCTGAGTCAGCCCGCATCCTCAGACTGCGCGGCCCGGGTCAGGGCCATGGCGCTCCAAGGGCGGGCTCCAAGGCCCTTGTGGAGAGAATGGGGGCTTGAGCTCCTTAGAAGCACGGCTGAGGCCGAGGACCTGCTCCCCCCGGGAGGGGCCCTGCCTCCGGGAGAGCCTGGAAGGGACCATCTCTGGGGGTTGCCCTGGACACAGCCTCCGGGGGGGCAGCACACTGCGGTGGGGGTAGCAGCCCTGCCTGTGGAGGCAGGACCGCAGGATCCACGTGCTGGGGCTTCCAGACTGCCGGCTACGAGGTTCTGGGCCACAAGCAGCCCCTGCTGATTCCTAGTGTCAGGAGCTGGCAGGCCCATGGAGATGAGCTCCCACAGCCCGGAGCTCACAGCGTCTTGCCAGCTGGGCAGGAGCCCAGGTGTGGTGCGGGCTCCTGCAGCCTCCCTCCACCTCAGGGTACAGCAAGGGGCTGCCACTGTGCTCCAGGGCCAGACACCCAGACGCGCACACGCGGGAGGCTGGCTGGCCCTTTGTTGAAGCAGGAGCCTGCTGTGCGTGTCACACACGTGCCCGTGTGTCAGGGAGTGCCCATGTGCTCGCTCACCCGGGGAGGTGGCCATGGGGCTGGCCCGGAGGCTGGGCTTTGGAGACAGAGGATGGGGCTTGGGAAACACAGCCCAGGGCACAGGGCTGCCCTGACAGGGACCTGGGAGCAGGTGCTGAGCTGCAGGGGCCAGAGGCGGGGCCGCTCCCAGGTGAGGAGCACAGCCCCCAAACCACCCAGATGCAGGCCCCGATCGCTGGCCGGAAGACGAGCCCACAGGTGGCCCCTGCAGGGGTCCCGGCCAGAGCCCCCGCCCTACTCCAGCTTCGAGGGGCCTTAAGCCCAGGGCTGGGGCTGGGGGCAGGCAGGGGGCTCACCAGGGGGCACGAGGCGGGGAGACCTCGGGGGGGGCTGGAATGCACAGGAGCAGCCCGGGTAGGGTTGGGCTCGGCGCGCATCGGCAGGGCCTGATTCGGGGGCCCTGGAGGGAGGCCCCTGCCCTGGCTGGTGGGCCTGGGGGACGTGTGACGGGCAGTGGGTCTGAGTCCTGCTGGGTTACGGGCAGAGCTGGCTCAGGCCTGGGTCCCGGGGGAGAAGCAGAGGCGGGGCTCTCTCT
This sequence comes from Balaenoptera borealis, assembly GCF_965194805.1. NCBI lineage: Eukaryota > Metazoa > Chordata > Mammalia > Artiodactyla > Balaenopteridae > Balaenoptera > Balaenoptera borealis. Next base: position 117,780,206 of record NC_138874.1, on the reverse strand, counting down.
GGCAGAACGTGAGGGGGCGATGCCGCCCGAGGCCGCCCGCTGGTCCCTCCCGCCAACGCCGCCGTCGTGCTCTCACCGTCGCTGGCTGGCTGCGGACTCAAGGCAGCTCTCTGGTTGGAGCGGTTTAGGTCACTCCAGCTCTCTCTGTGCGGCACAGAGACTGCCCGGCAGTTAACGGGGAGGTTGAGGCCAGGCTGCCCCCCCCCCCGCCCAGGAAGCAGACCCCAAGGCCTGGTAAGTGTCTCCGTGGGCACAGGGTGGACGCTTGGGTACTTGGTGCGTCACTGGACAGGTCTTTTTGCACGTGTTAAATACTTCATAATTTTAAAAACATTTTTAAGGGGAAAACCTTAGGAGGCACAGAGGTGTAAATGAGATCCTGAGGGCCCAGGATCCAGTGACACCGTCCGCCCAGGGTGGGTCGAGGTCAGTGGGCAGCCCGGGCTTCCCCAACCTCCTTTGTGAAATGGGAAAGTGGAGGTGCCCGGGGCCGCCGCACCCACACTGCCCAGGAGCGGCGCCGGGCTGGCCCGAGGGCGACTCCGCGTGGCCAGGACAGAAATCGCGCCTTCCCGACCCTCCTTCAAAAGTGGTAACACGCTGTGAGTCCTGCAAAGAACCACCACCCTCTCCAGCGGCCGAGAGCCAGAGAGCAGGATGGAGCAGGGAAATGTGAGGCCTGGGGTGGGGGGGAGGGGCGCACCCCCCAGAAATAGAGCGGGTGGGGAGATAAAAACCGAGCCTGACATGTGGGAGTGGGGGCCACGGAAGCCCGCCACGCCTGACTCCTGAGTAAAGGCGTGAAGAAAATGAGGGGCTGGCGGCTCAGACAGAGGAGCAAGCGACACAGGGGCCTGGGCGGAGAGCAGGGCTCAGCCCTGGGGCTGCGGGGCGGGGAGGGCAGAGGGGCCGGGGTGGCAGCGAGGCACCTGACAGCCCTGGGGGACGAGGACCAGTATGCAGCAGCGAAGACCTGAGAAGTCTGGTTCCGGGGGCGCCTGGAAGGCAGAGCCGGTGGGCCCGACATCGCGGGCATCACGGGCTTAGAGAGAGTTCCAGAAGACGGGAGGGCGGGTGCTCAACCAAAGGGCCCCGGAGCCATCGCGCGGGGTTGGTGGGGGCCGAATCCCGGGCTCCCGGCTCCCCCGGGGCGTCGAGGCTGAGCGAGCTCGCCAGGCTGTGTTTCTGAGCTGTGAGGTAGAGCAGCCGGCCTCACGTTGTGCGTGTATTAAATATGCTGTGACACCTAAAAAACACCTTTCAGGGAAAAACACCCTTCAGGGAAAAACACCCTAGACGCACAAAATGTGTGAGAAGTGAACTGGTGACGGGGAGCTTCCATAAAGCTAACTTAGAGGTTCAGCCAGAACACAGAGTTTGTTTAGCTCAAAGTTGTGATTAAATTCAGGTAGTAAATTAAGCAGAGCAGATTGCAATCGACTGAGATTAGAAATGAAGGCACGGAGAAGACGCAGGAAAGGACACGTGAGCGTGTTGGGACAAGGACTGGCCGCTGCCCCAGGGGGGCCAGGCCCTCAGCACCCAGAGGCCTGGGGCTCCTGGCCCCTCTGGCGGCCCCGCCTCGCGCCGCTGCCACGGGGTTGGGGGCGGGGGTAAGCTGCCCTGGAAGGGACGTGGCTCGCGCGTAGAAAGCGGTAAGAAGATGCCCAGAGAAGAGGCTGACGGAAACCCACACGGTTCCCAGCGATGGCCCTTGGGTGGCAGAATGGTCACTTCTGTACTGTTGACAGTCATAGCAACATGTCGTTCTATAATTGGAAAAAAATGAGAATAATGGCTCTAACAAGCTCGCCTGAGAGAGACAGGCCTGCTGCTGCGCCCCACGTACGCTTGACATCGTCCCGATTGCCCCGTCTCCTCATAGACCCTGAAAAGGACACACTTGTTAAAAGAGAGAGAAGCTCCCTCAGAGAACCAGCCGACAAGGCAGCCGAGGGCCTGATCCGTCTCTCAGCCCTGCTGGGCCTCACCCACCAGCAAAAATGGAACCGTCCAGGAGAGGGTTGTTGGGAGTCCAGGGGCCAGAGCAGCCCTGGCCTCACCCCAGGGGAGGCGTGAGGACCCCAGGCCCAGATCCCACTGCCGCCCACCACGTGTTCTGGCGGGGGGGGTCTTTGTCCCCGCAGTATAACAGGCCACACGGTGCGATGAAGTGGTACCTGCCCTCTGTGACCCCCATTCCACCCCTCAAGTCAGCTGAGTGGCCATCCAGGCAGAGGGCATGCCCGCAGGCCAAGGAGGGTGGGCAGGGGCAGTGCAGGGCTGGGTGGGGATGTGGCATGTCTGGGCACCTTTACTGCCAGTCACCTGGACTGCCGGCCCCACCCCTAGACCCCTGACCCCGGATGACACCATGCCGCCCACCCCGCCCCCTGGGTGCAGCCACGCTGGGCAGCTGGCCCGTGGGTGTCGAGCCCTCTCTGGGCTCCCAGAGGAAAGCCCACCCTCCCAGGCCAGGCCCGAGAGAGACCAAGCGTTCCTCACCGGCCCCCACACCCGCTTCACCACTGCGAGGTCACAGCCCCAAACCCACAGGTCCTCACACGCGTGCTCACACATATGTGCGTGCACACTCAGCCCCCGGGGCTCCCCCTCTCTTCCCACCGCCTGTGGCCCCGGCTCTGACCTTCCGGGCTGGGCGCTCCTCTGTGATCCACGGCTGTCTGGAGCGGGACGGTCTCGGGACTCCCCCCAGTGTGGTCCTTAGCCTGGCAGCCAGGACAGGTCAGCCCCAGCCCAGCCCCTTCCCCAAATCCAGGGTCCGCTCGGCCCTCCCAGCCCCCTCCCAGGTCAGGGGCAGCGAGTCCACGGGGGCGGCTCAGCTGGGGGCTCCCACCGGCCCGGCCCAGCCAGGTGGCTTCTCCATCCAGGAGAGTGGGAAGGGGCCCCTGGGAGGCGCCTGGAGCCGAGAGGATGCTGGTTCCAGCTTAGGCTGCCCTTGTCCTTGGGAAGCTAGGCTCCCCCTGGTCTGGGCCTCGGTTTCCTGCTCAGCAGAGCGGGGGCCAGCGCCGAGGGAAGCAGGAGGTGCCCAGTCTCAGGCTGTGCCCTCACCCGCAGCGCTCCCCACCCCTCACTGACCCCCAGGCCTCTACTAAGGGGCCCTCAGTACCTGCGGGGACCCCGAGGGGCCTTGGATCAGGGGTGCTGAGCTGGCCTGAGGAACGCTGTCTGCCTGTGGGTCAGCTGGCTGAGGGCCCAGGAGACTGCCAGGGGCAGCAGCCGCCGAGGGGGGTCAGCCTGAAGGTGACAGGTCCCTCCCCAAACGTGGGGGCCCAGCCCCCTGTGAGAAAGAGACCCCCGGCCCCCGGTTCATGGACAGCAGTGACCGCGCGGGGGCCGGCGGCTGGGGACCCGGGCCGAGCCTGGGGTCGGGACCCAGGGCCGGTGGCCAGGGCTGAGTGTGCGTGCAAGCCTGTGTGACAAGCCCAGCGGCCCAGGCTCTGGGCCAGTGGCTGGGGTGGGGCTGCCAGGTCAGCAGTCTGGAAAAAGCGGCCACAGTTCTTCCTCGGGTTGGGGGTCCTGGGAAGGCCAAGGGTGCCCTGGGAAGGGCCGTCTATGCTGTGGCCTTGGAGGGCGGAGGGCAGTTCCCATGGCCGGGCAAGTGTTCCGGATCTGCCCTGGAGAGGGGAGAGAAAGTATCCAGAAGCCGAGATTATCTCCCCAGCAAGGGAGCTGCTCAGACACAACCTTGAAACCCCGACGTGGAGGCTGGGGCGGGGGGAGTGGGGGGGCCCAGGTCCAGGCTTAACTCCTTGTCTTCCCTCCCAGCCCTTCCTCCAAGCCTTCAGGCCCAGCCTGGCCCACGCATTGGTCCCGCCTGGGGACCCAGCGCCCACAGGGGCTTCCCACAGGTGCCCAGGGCCACCGGGGCCTCTGACCGCAGTCACGCTGGCTGCACGGCCCTCCCAACCGGGCCGGGCTCAGGCTCTCGGTGCCAGAAGCCCCGAACCCAGGAGGCCCCGGGAGCCACAGGAGTCTCGGCCCAGACCTGGTTTCCCGTCCCCCCACCTCTCCAGGCCCACGTCCTCTCCATAAACAGGGTGTAAGGACGCCAGATTTAGCAAATAAAAATCCAGGGCACCCGGTTAAAGTGCAGTTTCAGACCAACAACGCATAATTCTTCCCGTGGCCACGCTCCCCACGTTACCGCGTGCTCTCCACCACGTGGACCTCAGGCCGCCGGGATTTCCACCCCCTGCTCTTCGGGGGGCCTTGCAGAGGTTTCCAGTCTGAGGACAGACACTGCTGTTCCAGTCTGTCTGGGGCAGCTCGTCTTGGGTGCACAGACACCTGGCAGTGGAGGTGCCACGTCACAGGGTGGACACCGCTTCAACCTGCTGTCTCCAGATGGGCGGGCCATTTTCAGAGCCTCCTTTGATGGGTGGGGAAACTGAGGCCAGGAGGGGCGGCCTGCACAGCACGGCCCGGCCCGTGTGAGCTGCAGCCAGGCCTCAGCCGCGCCCTAGGGAGGGGCTGCTGACCCTGCCCGGCCTGCCCCTCGGGGTGGGGAGCGCCAGTGGATAATAACCCCGGGAGTGCAGGTCGGGCGCAGGGCAGGACTGGGGAGCAGGGCAGGTTGGGGCGCAGGGCAGGTTGGGGTACAGGGCAGAGGCCGAGGTCCCTGTGTTCCACAGGCCACCCTCTATGGGAACCCACCAAGGGTTAATGTAGGCTACCTCCTGGTGGCTGGAAACTTTGGCCTGAGTTGAGCAGACAGCTGTGGGGACCCCCCCCCCTAGGAATGGAGCAGAGGGAGGGAGTGAGCAGTCCTGAAGGACACCCCTTATCACCAGTCAACTCCATGCCAAGCACGTCCTCCAGGGCCGGCAAGGATACTTTCTGTCTTGTGGGCAAAGGGCGGGCTGGGCCCAGCATGTTTTGTGTTCCAAGGGCCGCTTGTGGGTGCCTCTGTGCCCAGGGTTTGGCTGGACCCAGCAGGGGGCCCTGCCCCAGGTGACAGGGACCAGGACGCAGTGCCCGGGGCTGTGTGGACGCCAAAGGGTTGGCAAACAGGAAGGGTTCCCACAGTGGGGTCCGGCCAGTGGCTGCACGAGTGAAGAGCCCTCGTCCGGCCTCCCTGGAAACCAGCTGCTTTGTCTGCCCCGGGGGGACCGTCCTCACCACCTAGGGAGGGGGCTGGACCCGGCATGCACTGCTCCACTCGGCTCCTAGGAAAGTCTGACGGGGTCCCCTGGATGGGTCTGCGGCCAGAGCGCAGGAAGGGGCAGCCTGGGGCCTTGGGTCCCACTGAAAGCCCTGAGGGGCCGCACAGCGCCTCGAGGCAGGGAGAGCACTTGGGGTGCACCTGTTGGGCAGCGAGCAGCCTCAGCGCCCTCTGGCTGGGGCCTTCCTGCCCTCGGCCACCACGGCCAGAAGCTGGCCCTGAGTCCACTCCTTCACCTCCAGAAGCCACAGAGCAAGCCTTTGGGGGCTGAGACCCTAAGAGTCTGGGCCCTCCAGGGGTCAAGGTGGGCTGGATGGGATTGAAGCCCGCTGTGGGAGGAAGGCCCAGCCCCTCAGCCGCCTCCTCCCTCTGCCTAGCTCTATGTGGCAGCCTGAGGAAATCTCCTGGACACAGAATCTACTCCCTGCCGCCTTTGGGGAAACAGTGGGTCCAGCCCCCTCACCCCAGCTGGCCTCCCACCCAAGCCCCCCGGGCTCCCGCTGGTAGAGGGCCAGCTACTCCCACTGCCGGAGGGAAAGTGGACGCAGGGGCTTAAGGGGGTGACGGGAGCAGGGCCAGCGGCACAGCAGCGGACGGCTTGGGGTCCACACACCGGAGACGCTGGGCTGGTGCGTCCCTGCCCCATCTTCTCTTTATGCCTTTCTGAATTCAAAACGTGGTTTGTAATTAGCAGGTGTTGATTTTATAATCAGGACGGTAAGATTAAGAAGACAAGGGAAGGCCTCCGAGGTGCTTTAGAGCAGCAGGGCCTCCTGCACCCATCACCCCTCCAACTCCCTGTCTCTGTCTCTCTGTGTCTCTCTCTGTCTCTGTCTTTGTCTCTGTTTCTCCGTCTCTCTCTCTCTCTCTATCCATCTGCCTCTCGCCTCCTCTCCTGCAGGCCCATCGCCCACCCACCTGAGCCCAAGGTCAAAGGTGCAAGTGTGTTTCCCAAGAGCCAAGGGAGGCAGCTTCGAGGGGGAGGGTGAAGGGCGATGGAGGCTCAGGATGGGGAGGCCCCGGGGTGGGGAGAGCAGGACCCCGAGTGGTTCTCCAGAGGACAGGGGCCTGAGCAGATGGTCCCAGAGCCGACACTCGAGTTGGGGCTTCACCCATCAGCCTGAGACTCAGCAGGCGGCCCCCCTCGGGCCTCTGAGCTCCCGGAGCGGGGCGGGGGGTCTTCCTCCACCAAGGGCCCCTCCCCTGCCCAGCAGAGGTCGGGGTCTGACACCCCCTTTGTGGCCCCATGCAGCCCAGAGGTCGGCCCGGCCCCTCCCACCCGCCCAGGAGAGCCCTGAGCAACTGCCCACTGGCATCTCCTGACCCTGCGCCCGCTGCCAGGCTGCAGGCCCCCAGAGGCCCTGGACTGCGGATGGCCTCCCGGCAGGGGTACCCACCTCCTCCACCCAGCCCCGGGTCTGCAGCTTCTCAGCCACTGCTCAGCCGGGACGGGTCCAGGCCACGGCGGGCGTGTGTCAGGAGGGCCTGGCACGTCCACGGGCATGGGTGGTCGCTCTCTCACCTGGCTTCCCTCACACGTCCACCTGTGCCCTCCGCCTGCCTTTGCCCATCCAGGAGCCCACCCCTCAGTCGGGGTTTCAGCAACAGTCCCGAGGCCCCACTGGTTGGCTGAGCGCCCGAGGGGCTGCTGCACCCCACACACGCAGCAGACACACAGACACACCAGGGCCGGTCTCAGGGCAAAGGGCGGGCAGGGTGGGGTCGCCTCTCTGGACCCTCAGGCAGGGAGGGGGACCGCCCCTGGCCCTGGAGGCGCGGACCACCCCGGGGGCGGAGGGGGAGCAGAGGCTGTGGGTGCTGCACGGGAGGGGCCCCTGGGACCCAGGGGACAGGTGGGGGACGTGATGGCCGGTCAGTTTCAGACTCAGGCCACCACCTCTGCCGTTCCCCACAGGTCAGAAATGTTCGTGAGCAGAGTGGGGACCCTCGCCCACGTGGAGCCAGCTGCCCCTCCAGCGGGTACTGACTGCACCCACGCCCACACACGGCGGGAGGCTGAGCTGCCCTCCTGGGGCCCCTGGGCCTGGGAGAGGGTTGGCGCGCCTGTGTGTGTCTCTGTGTGGGAAGCCTTGGGTCTTCGATCAGCTGTCCCCTGGGTGCCGCTCCCTCTCCTGTCCCTACAGTGTCCCCCCAAGACTGCAGAGCCCCTGCCCTTCTCCAGACAGCCTGGGGCCCTGGGGCAGAGCTGAGCACACGGCGGGCGGGCGTGGCGGGCGGGCGTGGCGGGCGGGCGTGCGGCCGGGCAGAGCTCCCCCACCAGATCCTCTGGACTCCTGGCAGCCCCAGCCCCAGGTGGCCTCCTGAGGCAGGGGTCCTGGGGCTCCGTGGCCGGGGCAGGAGGCCGGGAGGCCGGGAGGGGAGGGGAGAGGTGCCACCTCCCTGGAGGCTCTCTCTCCCCTGTGTGTTCTGGGCCGTGACGCAAGCAGAGGCTCGTGGGGAGATAAGGTCCGGAGGAGGCTGCCGGCCAGGGCTGGCCCGGTCCCAGGTCCTGGCCAGCAGCCCCCGGCCCCGTGGGCCTTGCCGCCCGCCTGCCGAGGCTGGGCGCTCTGCTCAGAGCGGGTCTTTGTGCCCCAATCTCGCAGGTGCGGGGGCGGGTGGGGTCCTTGGCACAGAGCAGCCCGTGACCGCACATGACGGCCGCTGCTCCGGGCGCCACCCGCCAAGGTCTCTGCCTCGCATAAAGGGGCGCCCGGCAGCTGCAGCAGCAGAGCCCGCAGCCAGCAAGCGGCTCTCCTCCTCGCTCCTGGCCCCGCTCGCCCGCAGAGACCCCGGACCCGAGGCTGACCAGGTAAGGCCCCGCCGGCCTCCCTGCCTCCTCCTCAGCCCACCAGCCCGTCCCGCTCGCTCGCACCCACAGGACGCCTGCAGCCGCCCAGCCGAGCCCGCAGCTTGTCCCTGCGCCTCACCCGACCCAGCACGGACCCTCCCGGACCCGCGCCTGTGCCGGCCACGCCGCTCGCTGTTCCTTTTTCCTATGCATATACTTCTTTGAGGGTCTGGCCTAAAGAGGTGTAGGGCATGGGAAAATGGGGCGCCGAGGTCCTGCCGCGCCGCAGAGCCCATTCCCCGCCACGCACCTGCCTCTGGACCTGCTTCCACGTCCCGCACGCCGGCTCGGGGATGGATCAGGATGACGGGGCCAGGGGGTCCTTGCCCTCCTCCATCAGGATGATGGATCAGGGGGTGGGGGCAGGGAGAGGGAGGGGTCGCCCGTCGTAGGACAATTACATCGGGTAACCTTCGCCTCCGTGTGTGCCCTAGAGCTGTGGACGGCGCGGTCCAGGCCCTGCCCCTGCAGGAGCGTGGGAGAGGGGCGGAGCAGGCCCCAGCTCCACGGTGACTGTCACTGGGGCTGCCCTGAAAAGTTACAGAAGGTGCCGGAACAGGAGCGGGGCAGTCCGTTTGGGACCACTGCGGGGTCTGGGTCTGGGACCAGGGGGCTCGGACGTGCGGAGAAGCGGGGCGGGGGGAGGGCGTCAGCGGGGGTTGCCATAGGGCTGCTCCCTCCACCTTCATCATACTTGTAACGAATGAGTGGATTTTCTCTTCGAAAATGTCAATAAAGGTGACTTCATGTAAAGTTCAGTGTGGAAAAGCTTTGACCTTTGAAGCGCTGAAAGCAAAGCTGTCTCCGTCGTGTGCTTTCCTCTCGTCCGTGCTGGTGGGGGCATTGGGGGGGGCACATCAGTAAGAGTGAGCGGTCTTGAGGGAACGTAATAAAAAAATACATCGACGTGAGGGAATGAAACGACTCCCAGACACATCAGCTGGGGGGGGCAGTGGGGTGGGGGGCTTTCTGATAACCAGGGTCATGGGGGCAGGACACTCCCAGGGCGCTGGCGGGTGCCAGGTGGGCGGGCCAGGACTCCCAGGGCTGGAGTGAGCACAGCCCGCCCCCCAGCGCTGCCTGGGGCACCGGCCGCTGGTCCAGGTGGGAACTCCCTGGCCCTGGAGCCTATTGGCCTTAACATCCTGCAGCAGGAAAAGGGACAGAGGGAGCCCAGTGAACTGAGCTTCAACAGCGACGGGCAGGCTTATCTTATCAGCTAATCAGCCCAGCGAACGGAGCTCATAGACACCAGGCTCCCTTTACCAGTGGTCGCCCCAGGCTCGGCAGTGGGAAGAGCACGGGCCCAGTGGGAAGAGCACGGGCCGCAGCAGGGAAGGCAGGGTGTGCAGCCCCCAGGGCCCTCCCTGCTCAGGCAGCCGCCCACCCCCACAGTGCCACTCTCCGTCCGGTCCATCCTCACCAGGGGGCTGGGGGCTGGCTCTGCTGGTGAGGCTCCCCTTGGACCACTGAGAGTATTGAAGGGAAGCAGGTATATACAATACCCTGAGTGCATGAGGAACAGTGGCCTGATCCAGACACCTGTGTTTCCTGTGATGGGGAGAGAGGTGGGTTGCAGGCACGGCTGGATCCAGGCAGCCAGTGGCTCTGCCTTGCTCTCTACCATTATCCTCCAGTCAGCAGCTGCAGGGTATGGCTCCTGGGCCCAGGGAGGGAAACCCTTCGGAGTCACTACAGCTGGCCGGGCATACCCTCCCCTTGGTCCCGGACTTGCCCCAGCCGCAGGGTGGGGTCCCTTGTGGGCAGCTCCCTGGGCAGGGAGATAGGCCAGGAGTCCCCACCAGGAGGTCGAGCAGAGCAGGCCAGTGTGTCCTGTATCAGCTCTGGTTCAGCTGAGCAGCACAGAGAACAGCCCGGGGCCAGGCAGCCCTCGGAAAAGCCAGGTGACGCCCATACAGGCCGCCAGTCTCAGGGGGACCCTGTCCCGGTAAATGGTGGGGTGGAGATCAGAGGCGCTGGGTGAATGGCTTCCCTGTGGAGGGGTTTCCCTCCACCTGCCCCCTTGTCTCTTGCAATTACCACCACAGCTGGGAATGAGGATCTTACCGGCCTGGGGAGGGGGCGACACGGAGCCCTCCAGCTGCAGAGGCCTGGGTGCTGGCGCCTACCTGCCGCCCCGGGAGGCTTGTGCTCCCACCTGGTGGCCAGGAGCCCTGCCCTGTGGCCCCTGGTAGTCCTGACCCCTGGACAGCGATGGTCTTGGATATGGCAGGTCCTCTGCCACCAGGGGCCACTGAAGCGGGAGGAGGACCGAGAATCTGTGCGGTCGTGTGGGGGGGGGGGAGGTGCTCCCACACCCTTAAGGGGGCTTGGCAGTGCCGCGTCTGTTCTGCAGGCCCGCTCCTTCCACTCGGCTATGGGGCCTGTGTGGGTGGCCTGGCTGAGAGCACCCATTCGTGACCCACAACCAGGCGTCACTGCCTGGGCGCCAAGAACTGGGTGGCTCAGAACTGGGGGGGGGGGGGCGCACGGGCGGAGGGACGCGCTTGGCCCTGGGAAGGGGAGGGGCCGACACCGAAGCAGCCCAGCCCAGCACCTCCTGTGACAACTGCAGAGAATAAAGCAAGACAGACAGCCCGTAGACCTCACCAGCTGGTTCCGCTGTAAACATTTGGCCTATGTACCTTACCGTATGGATTTGGAATCTTCTGCATATAAGTTTCAGGCACGAGGCCCTGCAGACTGTCACCAGGTCTTGCTCCCAAACCAGAGGAGGCGGACCTGGCAGAGCCGTGGGCTCTCCCGTGTTCGTTCACCCGGTTCCTGCTCAAGGCCAGCTACCCCAGCCAGTGTCCACTGCAAAGTCCCTGTTTCCCTAAACTGGGATTTAGACTGTTCTGCCCAGTCCCTGCCAGCGGGTGAGGCTCTAACGCGCCTGTCTGAGCAGCAGGAGGGAAGGCGGGCTTGGGAAGCGCGGCCCCACCAGTCACTGCTGGTCACGACAACCGTGGGTTAGAGGGGACCAGGTAAGGGGGCACCGCTGCCCAGAAGTGGGCGGAGGTTGCAGACAAGTGACACCCAAAGCCCTGGGAGCAGGGGCGACAGCACTCAGGCAAAAGACACACAGACACAGAGACACACACACAGAGACACACACACACAGAGGTGTGCACACACACAGAGACACACACACAGAGGCGCGCACACACACACACACACACACACACACAGAGGCGCGCACACACACAGAGGCGCGCGCACACACACAGAGGCGCACACACACACACACACACACACACAGAGGCGCGCACACACACACACACACACACACATCACGGCACACTGACACTGAGCATCACTCAGCTTCCCCTGAACCACTGGGTAGCTTAGAAGTAACGAGACAAGCTAGACACTGGCTAAGATTTTAGGGTCGAGAGAGAATCCAGGCAGGCGTTTTTGAACCAAAGGTTCAAACAGCTGAAACCACACAAACCTGTACACGTTTAAGCAAATCCCGATCCCACAAGAAATCTTGAATAAATGGCTGCACACAGCTGTAAAAGCCCCACCTCTGTAAAGTAAGCCACAATCGCGATGCAGTAACAAGGCCCACACGGTGCTGCTGCGAACTTGGCCAAAATCCCAAAGGCGCCAACTGGCCTTCGGCAGCGGCTCCCACCCTGGCCCGGCTCTATCCTCCGCCACCCAGGCTTCTGTTTCTTGCATGGAGACTTTCTGCTCAGAACCCACCCCGATCACCTGCCTCTTCCTCAATCCCTCCTACTCTCCCCCAAAGCACTCCTGTAATGAATACGAAGTGATCCTGTAATGAACACCCAGGTCCCCTCTGAACTGGCCCTTCACCGCGGAGTCATCCCCACGCCCCGGCTCGCCCGCTGTCACCCATGTGGTGCAGACACCCTTTGAGTGCCGTGTCAGAACCCTCCGGAAAGTTTGCACCCCTGGCTCTTTCCTCCAGCGGTGAGGCGGCTTCCAGGCGCGCCTCCGGCAGGGAGGGGCCCTCTCTCTCCTGCTCCGGGGGCACAGCCCTGCAGGCGAGGACAGAGGACAGCTCAGGGGGAGCAGGCCAGACGCTGCGTGGGTCCTTCCTCAGCAAAGGAAGGAGCAGGGCAGCACGGCGAGCAGTCCCTGGCTCACACGCGCTCTGGAAGCTACCATCACCACCGCGGAAATCAGTCACCTCAGTTCCTTTCCCGCTTCCAGCTTCGGGGTCATTGTTAACGTGGAATTCAAACCCCAAGGTGAGAAGCACCTTCACTTCCCCCTAATTCTGCCAGTTTCCATGTTCATGCGCAAAGCTTGGAAGCATATAGCATAAGAATCCGACTTCATTTATCCTAACTGGAAACCTTCTGTTGAATAAGTTACCCTTAACGAAGGGTAACTTTGTTACCAATGTGTGAGGGCCCGGGCAGCGCAGTACACTTTGGCCTTTGACCGTTTGCTGACCCATCACTTCCTAAACCAACCCTTTGGCAATTTTCAGGTATGAAGTGGCTCTGAAACGCCTTCGACTGTAAACCCTCCGCAGTCCTAAGGCCGGAAGGTTCCAGGTGCCCACACAGGGGATCGCCGTGCCTCTGCAGGGACGCCAGACGCAGCTCTGCACGGAGGCCCAGCGTCTGACCGGCCTCAGCTGTGGGCTCCTGGGCAGCCACACGTCCTGAAAAGGCATCCCGGGGGCCTCCCTGGTGGCGCACTGGTTGAGAATCCGCCTGCCAATGCAGGGGACACGGGTTTGAGCCCTGGTCCGGGAAGATCCCACATGCCGCGGAGCAACTAAGCCCGTGTGCCACAATTACTGAGCCTGCGCGTCTGGAGCCTGTGCTCCGCAACAAGAGAGGCCGCGATGGTGAGAGGCCCGTGCACCGCGATGAAGAGTGGCCCCCGCTCGCCGCAACTGGAGAAAGCCCTCGCACAGAAACGAAGACCCAACACAGCCATAAATAAATAAATAAATAAATAAATAAAAAAGGCATCCCGGGTCTCTGGCGGGGCGCACAGGCGCCAGGCTCCCCAGGGCAAAGCTGGGCTCAGCGTGTGCACCGGGCTCCCGGCGTCTGGGGGGCTGTCTGCCGTACGAGGCCCACATGGAAGCCAGGGAGGCTGGTTCCGCTCGGCAGGGACCCCAGAAGGAGCCCAGAGGCTGGGCCAGAGCCGGGGGCCCAGGCAAGGATGCCCATGGGCACAGCAGCTGCAGGCCGCAGCCCAGGGCAGAGGGTGGGGGGGCAGAGCGCCAGGGGCGCACGGAGTGCTGTGGGGAAGGGCGCGCTCAGCTGGGAGCCCTGCAGGTGGCGTTTGTGTTTCACGCGGCGATTCTGAAACCAGGTTTTGATCTGTGGGGAAAACGAGATCAGAGCAGGGCGACGACGGGCCACCCCCCTGCCCACCCAGCCCCCTCACCTGAACTTCGGGGAGCTGCACCTCCCGGGCCAGCCTCTGGTGCTCCAGCGGGCCCAGGCAGCGGCGGTGCCGGGAGGAGCGCTCCAGGGCGCTGACCTGCTCCGCCGTGGAGGCTGTGCGCACACGGGGAGCCCGAGCGCCCTCTGCCTCCTGGCTCAGCCCTGGGGGAGGGCGGGAGGGCACCCACTCCGTGCGGCTGGAAGTGCTGCCTGGGGGGACAGGGCACCCCCCCCGGGAGGTGCCACCAGCTGTGACCGCAGAGGGTGCTGGCAGCGGGGCCTCAGGAGAGCAGCCCGCCCTCCAGCCTCCCGCTGGGCCAAGGCGACACCCCTCCTCGCCTTCAGCTTGAGTGTGGAGGGGGTCCAGAGGCGTGGATGTCGAAGAGGACGACGGAGTGGACAGCAGTCCTGACACCGGCCCCTCACCCGCTGCCCCGTGCTCCCTTCCAGAAACCAGTTTCCTTCACCCGCAGACAAGTAACTCCGACTCACGGCGGGGTGGGGGTGCAATGCGGGCTGGCGGAGCCCACCCTCGGCAAAGGCCTGCGGTCTGGGGAAGCCCTCCCATGGACTCCCCATGTACCCAGGCCCTGTCTCCTGCAGGTCTGTTCTCTGATTTCTAATTATGAGATGGGGGCAGCACTAAGAACCCCCATGAGGTGAAGATGTCTCCATGGTCATTATTTAAACTTTTTAAAACATGCAAATTTACAGATAATACCAGCCCCACTTTTGACCATGTAGGACTTGACACCTAAGAGCGGTCATTAAGTCACAAAGACTAAAAGACGGACTAAGAAAGCCCCGTCCACCAACGACAAAGCGTTCCATCAAGTTTGGAAACCACGGGAAGCTCACGAGGATGGAACCACAACGGGCTCCGTAAGCAACCCTGCAGGACTCCAGGCGGCCGGCGAACAGGCCATAGTCTGGATGCCGAGAGAAGGCACCCGGCTTTGCAGGAGGAGCCACGGTGAGCCCTCCGAACGGAGCAGATTCGTGAGCTGCAAGACGCACTTACCTGCGACCCTCTTGCAGAAGCGGGCCCCAAGGACTTCGAGCTTGAAGGCCACGTGTACCGAGTGCTAAGGTGGGCATCCTGGCTCAGAGAGGGTGGGGGCAGCCCCTCCAGGGCGGGGGGGAAAAGAAGTTCCAAGAGGTCTGAGCAGGGAAGACCGCCACTGTGGTTTCTGCTTCCAAGGGGAAGGGTTCACCGGCCGGACGGGTCCGGCGCAACCCGCAAGCCCCAGCCCTGCAAAGAATGCCCCACCTGCGGCCGGAGTACACAAATGTGTGACCCTGCTCCTGAACCCTCCCCAGCTCCCTTCCCAACCTGGGAAGGAAGGCCCCCCATCCCCACACCTACCAGGTGTGGGCGTCCCCGGTGCAGACACTCCTGAGGGCTTCACCTCCTCCTTGCCCACGGCCTGGGGGTGGTCCCCTCCGCTGCACACCCGGGCTGGGGCAGACAGGCTCCCCCGGGAGACTTCGGCGGGCCTGGTGGTGTGCGCTGGCCCCGCGCAGCTTCTCTGGGAGAGCCGGTCCACCGAGCCAAGGCTGGAGGCAGGCTCGCAGGCACCAGGAAAGGCGGAGGAGGGAGGCATTGTTG